>NC_139516.1:110406414-111006414 GCF_947247035.1 Vipera ursinii | reverse complement strand
CTAAGGCACGTTATGTGTGAAAGAATATTTCCTCACTGAAATCTAGAAAGAAATACAAAGAAAAAAGAAGCAATTTTTTTGATGGACTATATATATCATCAAGTTGTTGTTGATTCTTAGTGACTACATATATAGATTTGGTCTATGAGTCTGTCCCTAACCTTGTCTTTCAGGTCTTCCAACACTGCACCTACTGAGTTCATTCACCTTGATGCTGGTCCTCCTACTTTTTCTTCCCTTCTACTTTTGCCAGCATTAGAGCTTTCTCCAGAGAGCTGGATCTTCACGTAATGTAAAATTGTATGGATAATTTGAGCCTGGTCATTTGGGCCCAGAGTAAAAACTTTGGTTTGTTTTCTTCAATGATGCACTAGTTTGCCCATGCTAATGTTCATGGTATTCTCATTCCAACACCAAAATTCAGAAGTATTCTGCCTATCCTGGTTCTTCAAACTTTAGCTTAACAATATTGTTATATATGTGTTCTTTGGTCGCCTCAACTATAGATCCTAAGTTTAGCTAACTTCATCTAGTAATCCTTTAATTATTGTTTAATTGATATTCAAATTCATTGTACACCTTTAATGTGTTCGTGCCCATTTTTAAATTTAAAGTTCATGGTCTCCTCCTCCCCTAAGCAAAAAAAAAAATCAGGAAAGAAAGAGAAATGTAATCAGTAATCAGTTTTTCTTGGATGTGTTAGTCATTAAATATAATTCACAGCAAAGGGACTTTTTTTCCCTTATGCATTGCCTTATATGTACATCTTAAACAGATCACTCTTGGCCATCTATAATTGTGGACAACTACACTGCCTATCAATTGTTATCCCCAAGCATATTTTTATTTGTATTTGCATGACTGCTTGTCTCTCATTATATCTATTTTCCTGGTAAGATCCAAATCAGTTGGTATGCTTTCTTTCACATCTATTAAGCAATTGTCAGGACCCACCTCAATCCACATCTTAGGAAATAAGAACTCTTGGATGCAAGTTTAGTCCAAAAGGAAAATGTTTACTAGGATGGAATCGATTGTGGCAATACAAGACGGAATCTAACAAAGTTACATTTCAATCCTATATAAAGCATTCCCATTTCAGCCCCCTCCCCTCATCCATTTGGTCAGGCTCCCATCATTTACTTAGGTGTCAGGCCCTTCCATGGGAAAGGGAACTCTCCTTGTTTTTATTGTTATTGCTTCTTCCTTTTTCAGTTGTAAATGAAGATGCAATCCAGATCTGTCTCTCCCCCTCCCTCCCCCAGATCAAACGTTTCCCTGGTGTTTGAAGATCGCCTATTTCAATCTAAGTAACCGTCCTCTCCCCCCCCCCTCGGAGAGATGGCAGAATCCCCAGAATAAGCACAATGTTCTACCTATACATTTATGAAATGTGATATAAATGGATTCTGACAGCAATATCATCTCATGGGATCTAGGAATAAGGAATGTCCCTTCACCATCCCGGCCTTCTGTACCTGCCCTGTGGAACAACATGATCCCAGAAATCTACACAGTCCTGACTTCATCTGTTTTCAAGATAGTACTGAAGATCTGGCCCTTTCCAATCTGGGCAGTCTCCAAATGGTTTGGTTTCCTCAACTGCACCACCGTCAGTCCCTGGTATGGTCACTGAATTTTATTAAAACTATTTTAGTCTTTTAACTCTTGTTAGCAAAGAGCCGTGAACAAATTAATGGCTTGTAAAGTTTAAATAAATAAATACATATTTCAAATTGTATGTGGGTCTGAAATATTTAAATTGAAAAGTCACTTATATATTTACTGAATAAATGTGAGTAGAACTCCCCAGTTGCATTACAGTGCAAATCCCAGCCACTTCAATGGGGCTCTAATAATCATCACATTACAAACAGACATCTGCATTCATCATGAAAAGACTCTTGGTATCTGTGAATCTCTCCTAAAAATTATGTTGAAGTGACTGATTCTCTAATTAGAACTTTTGGGCTAACTTTTCAATTTGGGTTGCTCTACAAAAGGCAAGCTGTGGGACTGACAGTTTGGAGATCAGGGGTCACTCATGCATATATACACAGGTGGAGTGTTTGAGAATATTTGATATCCTACAAATACCCCAAATTAAAAGTAAAGCACTTTGTGCTCAGAATTTTGGTTCACCCTAAAAGATATACTGAACTCAAAGAGTTTCTAAAATTTCTTCTCTAGTTTTGTTCCTCATGTCTTGGATGAATAAACCAAATACATAAATACAGTCTCATAGAGACTGGCAAGGCGCTGTTCCTCAGCCTTGGTGCTGAATGTAAATCTCTCCATGATTTTAATATATTGGCTTACATAGGTAGGTTGGTGCTGCTCTTGCATCTGAACAGTAACACTGCCACCTAGAGGCCTGATGTAAACTAATGTTTTTTTAAAAAAAAATCAAAAGAATCTTTCTTTTGCAATAGCAGCGAATTCACTTGACACACCCACATCTGAAGCCCTTATAAACAGAAGAACACTGATATCCCCTAAATTGTGCTGAAGATGTTCCCTAGCCTGGTAATGAAATGTTCAGAAACCAACCAACAAGCTCAAAGAATGAACCTTCACCCTCAATCTTTCTTTTATATATAGTCAACACATTTGCCATTAGGATTGCTTAATGTAGTTTAATATATCCTCAATGGCATTTCATCTTTCAATACTCTTCATAACTTCCTCTAGTCAGTGGCTGTATCACATCTAGTCTCAAAGTTTTTGCTTTATTTTGTTTTATTTTAACCATTTGCATATGATACATATCATGTATGATGCAAACATCGTGCTATGTCCTTTCAGGGCAATAAATATTATGCAAAATACAGAAAACAACTACAAATAATATATCAAAGAAATAAGACAAAAAGAAACATGCTACATATTGTGTATTTTAAAACAAAATTAAACGCATCTCTTAACTGTCACTAGGTTTGCTATCATTCTTGTTTTTTCCATGTCCATAGACCGATTCATGTATCTCCTTTCATTCTTTACATTTCTTACATATCATTTTTTGAGAATTTCATACACTCCATTCAACTAGATCAGACATGTCAAACTCGCAACGTCATGTGATGTCGGGCGACGTATCGGAACTTTTTCCCATTGCCGGCAATGGGATGGGCGCGGTTTCTCCGTGACGCTCTGGCCCACGGGCTGGCAGTTTGACACCCCTGAACTAGATACAATATTAAGTTCTATGCTTTCTTTTGTATTATCTTTTGTATTGCTCAAAATAGCATCGTGTGCATACAAAAATATATACACAATAAATCTCCAACCAAAACACTTCTAGCTTCATCATAAGCATTACTTATACATTTGTCCAGAAACATATTAAACTAGAACAGGGACATTACACCTTCTTGTCTTATTCCCTGCTCAGCCTTGAACCATTCACTAAGCATTCCATTATTCTTATACAAGCTTTACTTGGATTATATGCTACTCTTACTTCATTCAGTAACCAACCTTCAACTCTATATTCATAGACAATATTTCATAATCATGTCTGTTCATTGCATCATTGCATCAAGATCAACCAAGTACAATAAACTCCTCATACACACACATTCATACATTTTACAATGACCCACAAAACACAAAAGATCAGATTTGTTCTGAATCTTTTCTTCTTCTTTCAATCTTAGCAGCAATGTTCTCTTTTGGACTATATTTGTTGCAACTATGTTTTTCTTTCTTTGTGTGTGTGTGTGTATGTGTGTGTGTATTTGTGTGTGTCTGTGTGTCTGTGTGTATTGCAAGATATTATCTCTAACCTTCATTTATTTTGCATTTAATATTTCTCTTATACGCCTTTTTTCTCATCATAATCTCATTTGTTTCTTTATTTTACCAAGCATGCTTCCCATTAACGTAACTACACATATTCTGTGGCATTCATAACATAATTCTTTTCATTCTGTTCCAAGCAAGTTTTACATCCAGTGTTCTATTAGAAGTTGAACCCATGTTCCATACATTTTCCTTCAGGAATAATACTTTCTATTTCTCTACTTACTTTAATTTTGTCTTTTGTTTTTTCACTCTTATGATAAGCCTCTTTGTATCTCCTTCTCCTCAACATTTAAAGAAGCTTACAAAGTCTAAATATAAAACTAAAACCAAAGAAAATGAAATGTGATTTTTAAAAAATGGCTTTACCAACCACAATTTGGCAAGCACAATTTTTTAGTTCTATGAGCAAAATTTCCCAAAGACCAAAGACTGTTACTTTAACAAATATTCTTAAATGATTATATGGCCTGACGGCGGAAGGACCAAAGGTCAGGGGCCGTCTGCAGCTCCGGAGGCAGTTCATTCCAGAGGGTCGGCGCACCCACAGAGAAGGCTCTCCCCCTGGGAGTCGCCAGCAGGCATTGCCTAGCCAACAGAACCCTGAGGAGGCTGACTCTGTGGGAGCGAAGTGGGCGAAGGGAGGTTGACAATGGCAGCAGGTGGTCTCGCATGTACCCTGGGTCTAAGCCATGTAGGGCTTTAAAGGTAATTACCAGCACCTTGAATCACACCCGGAGGGCAAATGGAAGCCAATGCAGCTTGCGCAGGAGTGGTGTAACATGGGAGTATTGAGATCCTCCCATAAGCACCCGTGCGGCCGCATTTTCCACCAGCTGAAGCCTCCGGGTGCACTTTAAGGGCAGCCCCATGTAGAGAGCATTACAGTAATCCAGGCAAGAAGTGACAAGGGCATGGGTGACTGTGCATAGGGCATCTCGGTCCAGAAAGGGGAACAACTGGTGCACCAGGTGAACCTGTGCAAAGGCCCCCCTGGTCACAGCAGTTAGATGGTCTTCCAAGTTAAGCCGTGAATCCAGGAGGACACCCAAGTTGCGGGCCCTTTCTGAGGGGGGCAGTACCTCCCCCCCCAGCAAAAGAGATGGAACATATTGGACAATACGATTATTATTATTATTATTATTATTATTATTATTATTATTATTATTATTATTATTATTATTATTATTATTAAACTTACTCATGCAAGTAAAATGTAGACAATATAGCTGGGGATTAGATCAAATACTGCTATTATCAGAGAAAACCAGCCATACTAGCCTATTTCCCTGTCAATGCCTTCTTTCAACAAGACATCCATTTTGCACATGTCTTAGCCACCCACCCCCTTTGTAAAACTGGGAGCTGAGTGCATTTAATATCATCAGTCAATGTGCACAATCACTGGTTCATTAAATATGGGGAAAGAGGCAAAAGTAAACATGCCAACATATCCAAAGCAATTTTAATAAAGAATGTTGTTGTTGTTATTGTTAGCTGTGAAGTCATGTCCAACCCATCGCGACCCTATGGACAATGTTCCTCCAGGCCTTCCTGTACTCTACCATCTTCTGGAGTCCATTTAAGCTCACGCCTACTGCTTCAGTGACTCCATCCAGCCACCTCATTCTCTGTTGTTCCCTTCTTCTATTGCCCTCAATCTTTCCCAGCATTAGGCTCTTCTCCAGTGAGTCCTTCCTTCTCATTAGGTGGCCAAAGTATTTGAGTTTTAGCTTCGGGATCTGGCCTTCTAAAGAGCAGTCAGGGTTGATCTCCTCTAGGACTCACCGGTTTGATCGCCTTGCAGTCCAAGGGACTCGCAGGAGTCTTCTCCAGCGCCACAGTTCAAAGGCCTCAATTCTTTGGCGCTCAGCCTTTTTTATGGTCCAGCTTTCACTGCCATACATTGCAACTGGGAAGACCATAGCCTTGACTATGCACACTTTTGCTGACAGGGTGATATCTCTGCTTTTTAGTGTGCTGCCTAGATTTGCCATGGCTATCCTCCCTAGGAGCAAGCATCTTTAAATTTCTTGGCTACAGTCCCCATCTGCAGTGATCTTGGAGCCCAGGAAAATAAAATCTGTCACTACCTCCATTTCTTCCCCATCTATTTGCCAGAAATTGAGAGGGCCGGATGCCATGATCTTGGTTTTCTTAATGTTAAGTTTCAACCCAACTTTTGCACTCTCCTTCTTCACCTGCAACAAGAGGCTCTTTAGTTCTTCTTCACTTTCTGCCATTAGAGTGGTATCATCTGCATATCTTAGGTTGTTGATATTTCTTCCGGCAATCTTAATTCCAATTTTTGATTCATCTAGCCCTGCCTTTCTCATGATGTGCTCTGCATATAAGTTAAATAGGCAGGGCGACAGTATACAGCCTTGCCAGACTCCTTTCCCAATTTTGAACCAATCAGTGGTTCCATGTCCAGTTCTCACTGTTGCTTCTTGGCCCACATATAGGTTTCTCAAGAGACAAATAAATGGTCTGGTATGCCCATCTCTTTAAGAACTTGCCACAGTTTGTTATGATCCACACAATCAAAGGCTTTAGCATAGTCAATGAAGCAGAAGTAGATGTTTTTCTGGAACTCTCTAGCTTTCTTCATGATCCAGCGTATGTTGGCAATTTGATCTCTAGTTCCTCTGCCTCTTCGAAATCCTGCCTGTACTTCTGGTAGTTCTCGATCCACATACTGCTGAAGTCTAGCTTGTAGGATTTTAAGCATAACTTTACTAGCATGAGAAATGAGTGCAATGGTGCGATAGTTTGAACATTCTTTGGCACTGCCTTTCTTTGGAATTGGAATGTACTTTTCCAATCCTGTGGCCACTGTTGAGTTTTCCAAATTTGCTGACAAATTGAGTGTAGCACGTTTACTGCATTGTCTTTTAAGATTTTGAATAGCTCAGCTGGAGTACTGTCACCTCCACTAGCTTTGTTGTTGCTCAGTTTTTCTAAGGCCCACTTCACTTCACATTCTAGGATGTCTGGCTCAAGGTCAGTGTCCACCTCATTGTGATTATCAGGGACGTTAAGCTCATTCTTGTATAGTTCTTCTGTGTAATTTTGCCACCTCTTCTTAATTTCTTCTGCCTCTGTTAGGTCCCTGCCATTTTGGTCCTTTATCATGCCCATTTTTGCATGAAACGTTCCCTTCATCTCTCCAATTTTCTTGAAAAGATCTCTGGTCCTCCCTATTCTATTGTTTTCTTCTATTTCTTTGCACTGTTCTAATTAAGAAGGCATTCTTATCTCTTCTAGCTATTCTCTGGAATTCTGCATTCAATTGGGCGTATCTTTCTTTTTCTCCCTTGCCTTTTGCTTCCCTCCTTTCCTCAGCTATTTGCAAAGCTTCCTCAGACAGCCATTTTGCTTTCTTGCATTTCTTTTTCTTTGGGATGGTTTTGGTTGCTACCTCTTGTACAATGTTGCAAACCTCTGTCCATAGTTATTCAGGCACTCTATCTATCAGATCTAATTCCTTCAATCTATTTGTCACCTCTACTGTATATTCAACAGGGATATGATTTAATTCATACCTGAGTGGCCTACTGCTTTTCCCTACTTTCTTCAGTTTAAGCCTAAACTTTGCAATAAGAAGCTCATGGTCTGAGCCACAGTTAGCTCCTGGTCTTGTTTTTACTGACTATATGGAACTTTTCCATCTTTAGCTGCAGAGCACATAGTCAATCTGATTTCTGTTTTGACTGTTTGGTGATGTCCATGTGTAGAGCTGTCTCTTGGGTTGTTGGAAAAGAGGGTTTGCTATGACCATCGTATTCTCTTGACAAAATTCTATCAGACTGTGCCCTGCTTCATTTTGTACTCCAAGGCCAAACTTGCCTGTTACTCCGGTTATCTTTTGGCTTCCTACTTTAGCATTCCAATCCCCCATGATGATAAGGACATCATTTTTTGGTGTTAGTTCTATAAGGTGCTGTAGAACCGGTCAATTTCATCCTCTTCAGCACTGGTGGTTGGGGCATAGACTTGGACTACTGTGATATTGAATGGTTTGCCTTGGATTCGAACTGAGATCATTCTGTCATTTTGAGGATTGTATCCCAGTATTGCTTTTCCTACTCTTTTACTGACTATGAAGGCTACTCCATTTCTTCTTGCCCGCACCCATTCTTGTCCATTTTAATTCGCTGATACCTAAGATGTCGATGTTCAGTCTTGTCATCTCTTGTTTGACCACGTCCAGCTTTCCTTGTTTCATGGATCTTACATTCCAGGTTCCTATGGAGAAAAAATCTTTACAGTATCGGACTTCCCTTTCACCACCAGACACATCCACAGCTGAGCGTCCTTTCGGCTTTGGCCCAGTCGCTACATTCTTTCTGGTGCTACTAGTACTAGCCCTCTGCTCTTCCCCAGTAGCATATTGGACGCCTTCCGACCTGAGGGGCTCATCTTCCAGCGTCATATCGTTTTGCCTTTTGGGTTTTCATGGCAAAGATACTGGAGTGGGTTGCCATTTCCTTCTCCAGTGGATCACATTTTGTCAGAACTCTCTGCTATGACCTTTCTGTCTTGGGTGGCCCTGCACGGCATAGCTCATAGCTTCATTGAATTACACAAGCCCCTTCACCACGATAAGGCAGTGATCCATGAAGGGGATAAAGAATGTAGAACATAGCAAATTAATGGGCTACTATTATACACTTGAGGGACACAGTGGCTCAGTGGGTTAGGACGCTGAGCTTGTCAATCAGAAGATCAGCAGTTTGGCGGGTCGAATCCTGAGTGCCGTGTTGCAGAGTGAGTGCCTGTTACTTGTCCCAGCTTCTGCCAACCTAGCAGTTCGAAAGCACATAATAATGCAAGTAGAAAAATAGGGACCACTACGGTGGGAAGGTAACAGCATTCTGTGTGCCTTTGGTGTCTAGTCATGCTGGCCACATGACCACGGAGACATCCTCGGACAAAGACTGGCTCTTCAGCTTTGAAACAGAGATGAGCACTGGCCCCTAGAGTTGGAAACAACTAGCACCCATGTGCAGGGGAAAGTTTACCTTTACTTATTATACACATAAGATAGATATTGTATAATTTTCTTACATTTTCTATATTTATGGAACACATATTACATCTGGAATGGAATGGAAGCTCTCTTCACTGCAGCAGATTCTACTTGTTCCATTGGCAACGTTCTCTGGCCTTTGGTGTTGTCTACTGTGAAATGAGAATTTGAAATACATTTGAGTGGCCCCTATAGCTTTTTCATACTTCTGGGGATGATTGATAATGACTGGTGGGTGAGGTGACCTTCAAGAAGGTCTGACTGTAGCAATTTTCTTATTGTGAACTTCTCAATCAGTTTCCCAGAAAACAGGATGGGAATCATCACCCTATAATTAAAGCAAAGTCTTATATTTCTTCTTCTTCTTCTTCTTCTTCTTCTTCTTCTTCTTCTTCTTCTTCTTCTTCTTCTTCTTCTTCTTCTTCTTCTTCTTCTTCTTCTTCTTCTTCTCTCATACAGACTGAGTCTTTTCCAACACAAGTTCACTTGGGGAAAGGGGGAACCTTTCTTCATTCAGCAACAATTGCTGTCTTTGACTTTATTTGTAACAGTTCTCAATTGTCCTAAGTAATCTGCCTTATACAGTCAAATTGCCCTTGTCTCCTAAAAGCCGATAAATGGTGTATGTGCCATTTCTTCCTGTGAAAAAGGAATCTCTCTTTTAGGGAGTAAGATTGTGGATCCAATCCTGCTCTCCCAGCTTTGCTTAGAAGTTTTCATTTATGCTCAATCTGTAGTTTTCATTTATGTACAATCTCTTTAAACACCAAAGCTCCACCCCAGAAATGGAATTCTGCAGTGATGAGATCATTTCAGTTGTTTTTCCTGAGGTGAAGCAGCTGTAAACAGCTTGTTTGAGTGTCCCATTTTCAAAAGCATTTAAATTATTGCAACTCTATAGGCATCTCCAAAGGAGAGCTTGTGTTTACAATGTACCCTGAAAATGCCTGAAGACTGCATTATTCAAAATTTATCCTTTTTTCCCTGTATATGAGTTAACAGGATAATGCCCATGAGGGTGGTAAAAACAGATCATTTCATTCAGAGTTTCTGCATGCTGAGTGAGATTTATAGACCTTTGTCATGTAATAATTTACATATGTGGCAGGATTTTATATTATGCTATGTGAAATGATATTTCCAAGAGCAGTTTTAGCTTAAAATCATTGAGGAGTTAAAGATGATCCAAATATCAATAGAAAAGGCTCCCAAATTGACCAAATTGCACATCATTGTAAATTTTCTATCTCACACATCTTTTGGGAGAATCAGTGCAACCAAGTCAACCTAGAGGAGATGAGCAAAAGAACATCAGAACACAGTTTAATGTGTTTCCATACATGAACAGAATAATCCTTATCCAATTGTGCTCAGATACTCTGATAGTAGAATAGTCCTTGAAATCCAAATTATGTTTGTGTGTGTGTTCATATGAAAGCTAAACCTACTCTTTGGGTTCGTGGCAGAAAAGAAATTTAAATTCAGAAACATGAGTAGGCATACTCAAAGCAACCATAACATCAAAAATTCACTTTTCTCAAACAGTGTCATCAGAGAAAGCTGTATTTCTGTATCTAGCATTGCAAAATCAGCACCTAAGAGTTGATTCACATGACCAGCCTATCCCAATTCTAATGCAGGCCTCTGAGAATTTCTTGAGTACATGATAATATATTTTACTCAACCCTAGACAATTGAGAACACAACCTCCACTAGTTTTTTGTTGCTATGAACAAAAAGTATTGTCAGGTTTGTACCAGCCAAAGTGATGTTATCCAGTTCACCAGATACATTATTTTTAAAATAAATCCTGCTAATTCACTACAAACTGTGAACTCTGGCAAAAATGCCCCTTTGTCTCCTGTCACTGGCCCCTATCATCCAAAACCACTTTTGTGTGTTACAAGTTAAAAAACTGAAATTAATAAAATTTGTGCGAATTTCATTTTATAATCCATATGACAATAGAAGTGATTAGTGTGGTTTTCTTCTTTTCATTTTTACTGGTTCAGAAAGGTAAAGGAGCATGAGAAGCCACCAATTAGCCCATCACTGCAGCACTTAACCAACTATAAGGGCAGCACGAGGAGCATGGCAAACACCGATGCCTCGTTGGCTGAGGAGCTGAATATCTTCTTCACCCGCTACGAGGTTAAAAGACCAGACCCCGTAGCCTTTGCTGGCCAGCCTTCTGACTCTCAGCCACTCACCCTGTGTGAACACCAAGTGAGAGCTGTATTGAAGGCTGTGAATCCCAGCAAAGCCGCAGGCCCAGATGGGGTGCTGGGGATAGTGGTCAGGAATTGTGCGGATCAATTAGCAGGGGTCCTGACAAGGATTTTTAACTTCTCCTTGCAAACGGCATGTGTACCATCGTGCTTGAAGGCAGCTAGCATTGTCCCAGTCCCCAAGAAAACTGCAGTTGAGTGCCTGAATGACTTCAGACCTATTGCATTAATGTCTGTAGTCATGAAATGCTTCGAAAGATTGGTTCTCCAACATCTTAGGACATGCCTCCCACTGGACATGTGTTATGTCAGGATGCTGTTTGTTGACTACAGCTAGGCTTTCAACACCATTTTGCCGAGCATTCTCATCGAGAAGCTGACTGACTTGAAATTCTCCCCCGCCATCTGCGATTGGATTCAAGACTTTCTTAGGGATTGGTTACAAACAGTGAGGGTCGGGTCTGCTTTGTCCACCCCCCTGAAGCTTTTCACTGGCACGCCACGAGGCTGTGTGCTTAGCCCCTACCTGTACTCTTTATACACTTATGATTGTGTGTCATCTGACCCATCCACTGCAATAATCAAGTTCGCAGATGATACAACTGTGGTGGGTCTTATTACAGGTGGGGGTGAGACAGCATATAGGGCGGAGGTACAAAAACTATCCATATGGTGTAGTAACAACAACTTGCACCTAAACATCATCAAGACGAAAGAGATGGTGTTAGACTTCCGGAGAAAAAAGGAGGAACCTGCCCCACTTCACATCGGAGAGAACTGTGTAGAGAGAGTTTCCTCCTTAAATTTCTGGGAGTCTACCTCTGTGAAGATCTGACCTGGAAAGTTAACACAACTCAGGTGGCTAGAAAGGCCCAACAGAGGCTTCACTTTCTTAGGGTCTTGTGGAAGAACAGGGTAGAACAACAGCTAATGACCCTCTTTTACCGGTCTACTATAGAGAGCGTCCTCTCGTATGGTACTGTGGTTTGGTATGCTGGTCTGACAGCCGTGGATAGGAAAGTATTACAGAGGGTAGTGAGCACAGCACAAGACATTGTGGGCTGTTCCCTGACACCACTGGATGACATCGCCAGGGCTCGTTGCCTTGGAAGAGTGAGGAAGATTCTCAGGGATGACTCACACCCTGGACGGTATCTCTTTACTCTCCTACCATCCGGTAGGAGATATAGGAATATAGCCAGCCATACCAACAGGCTGAAAAATAGCTTTTATCTGTGGGCTGTTAGGCTTTTAAATGGGACATAATCTTATGCAGAATTGACTTGGGAGGCCGGTGTGTGGTGTAGTTGGTTCACATAGTGTGGTAGGATGGAGGGTTTGTTGTCACTGTGTGTTGGGGGGAGAGAGTACGGGGGCAGGCTCAGCTAATCTCAATCTACACATGTTGTACTTTGACAATAAAGGATTATTATTATTATTATTATTATTATTATTATTATTATTATTGTTGTTGTTGTTGTTGTTGTTGTTGTTGTTATTATTATTATTATTATTATTATTATTATTATTATTATTATTATTATTATTATTATTATTAACATTGCTTATTTTTCTGCCCTGGAATTCCAGGATTTCAACACTGATTGATATGTGCCATCAAGTTGTAAACTCTTAGCTACCACATACATAGATTTTAGTTATGGTTATCTGTCCTGGGTCCTTCAAGTCTTCTAATGGTGATTTTAAAATAGTAAAATACCATTTGGAATCCTGAGTTGCCTCTTTTCTCTATTTATCTCTTTGCCCTTACATGCAACAAACTGACATTTCTGAGTATGTTCACAGATGGATCATCTATTTACAATTATTTGTAAAAAAATGATTCCTGTATAACAACATGCCAGTATGACAATACATGTTTGAAGAAGAAAAAGCAATTCTGAGTGTTTTAGCCAATATGCTTCAAAGCATTGTCCTCTTGGGGTAATTTCTTTTCACTCAATCTGCTTTAGCTGACTTCATGATTCCTGTGATTAAAGATGTTATTGCAAATAATACCTTATTTTGTTGGAATACTGATAGATGATATTACTCATGCACATATACACATACACACTTTCATATACAAAGATAAGCACAAAACAGCAGATGTTCACCACTATTGTGTTTCCCAGTAGAATGAAAATAGGAGGAATGAGAATAGGGAAGTGGAATGTACAGTGTTATTTCTGTTTTATTTCCTGCAATAAGACAGTTACCAGAAATAAAATGTGTGTGTTCTGCACTGTACTTTGTTGCAAAAAAGCAATAATATAACATTAAGATAGGTCATGGTTGGCCTTTTTTTTATTTAAAAAGTTTTACAATACATTTTGACTTTAATCCCCCCTCCCCCACCCCTATCTAACCCTCCCTATCCCTCTCCCCCATTCCCTCCTCCCCCCCCCGACTTCCCAGAGCTAAATACAGGGTATAAAATCGAAAAACAGACATAAGCACCCCTATGTTATCAACAATAAACTATTAATTCTATCTCCCTCTAGCTCATATAAAATGAATACAAACAATATTAATATTACAAATAAAGTAAAAAAGAAAAAGAGGAAAACAGAAAAAGAGCTTTACTCAGAATAGATTTTCTTAATCCCAGTCCTTATTCATATTAATTTCAAAAAAAAAGAAAAAAAACCTTTCACCTACTATTTACATTCTCCCACCTTTCTCTAATTTCTAAACAAATTCTGTTACGTGCCAAAAGCGCCTATCTCAGTTAACCTTAATAATCTCCAACCAAACTAAACTATGATCAAAAATAGTTCTTGCATGTATCACGCCAAATGTCTCACAGTTACAAATCATCCTTGAGTTCAAATAAAAAGAGTAAAAAAAAGGTTTAGGCAGTCTCTAAGACAACTTGTTGTTAATTAGGAGCTTACGTACCCATTCTTAGTTCAACACATACTTTTAGTCCATAACCCTAATATACTTTTCTAGCAAGCGAATAACATCAATCTTAAATTGTGTTAAATATTAAAAAAACTTTCTTTCTCCTCTATGATAAATTTAATCCATTGACATTCTAATTTAAAAATTTAATCAGCAATCTTGACGCCCCAAAGCTTTTGGAGCATGTCTGTCATGACCCCCATAACTTCTTTGGACCGCGCCCCTCACACAGCTTCACTGTAAGTACGATTTGGAGATTCCATAACTTTCTGCTGGTCTTGCTCTTGCTCTCGTCTCGCTCTTCTTAGGGCGGCACGCGTCATCCTCTGGCCTTCTGCAGCAACCGATGAGACTGTAACTTGATCCCCTCCAACACCATTGTCCTCTGTCGGTCTATCTGCAACATCTTGAAGCTTTCCCTCACCGTATCCCTTTACAGCTTCCAAAAATAATAGGGGGGTTGCTTTTAACACATTGCTATAAAAATCACGTGCCTGGGCCACAGTAACCAGACGATGTCTTTTACCTTCGTGTGTCACCACCAGTCCAACTGGAATCTCCCATCTAAACTTAATATCACATTTCTTAAGTTCCTGTACTAGAAATGCAAAATCTTTCCTTCTCCTTAAAATCTTCGG
The DNA here is from genome assembly GCF_947247035.1 of Vipera ursinii. Lineage (NCBI taxonomy): Eukaryota > Metazoa > Chordata > Lepidosauria > Squamata > Viperidae > Vipera > Vipera ursinii. Next base: position 110,991,808 of record NC_139516.1, on the reverse strand, counting down.
AGGAATCTCTTTTAAAACCAAGACTTCTTGCTCAGCCACTACCAATTTAGTATCATAAGCAGCTTGAATGACTTCATCTCTAATTAGTCTCTTTGTAAAATAGACCACCACATCTCTGGGTAACTTCCTCTGTCTTGCAATCCATGAATTTACACAAAAAATTTTGTCCATATTTCCCTCAATTTCAGATGCTGGCTGGCCCAATACCCCTTCCAGAGCCTCAGAAATCAGCTGCTTTAAATCTTCTTTACAATTCTCCTTTAAACCCCTGATTCTAATAGCATACTGCATCTGATGATACTGAACAAGGCTCAATTCTCCGTCCATTTTATCCCTTATATTTTCATTTTCTAATACCTTTGCTTCTAATATAGAGTTCTTTTGACTGAGATCCTCCACTTTTACATCCAGCTGTTGCACACATTCAGCTACAGATTCAATCACAGACAACATGTCCACCCTCATTGCTCTAAACTTCTCTTCCATCTTCTTCTCCAGTTTCTCCAGTTTCTCCTCCATTTTCTCCTCCAGCTTTTTCAACTTTTCATCCATCATGTCAGACATCAATTGTGAATGCTTTCCAAGAGCATCTTGTAAATCCTTAAGCGTCAATGCCGGAGGAGGTGCAGGAGGAAGCAAAGCTTGCAATGAGGTCTGTTGCACCAGGGAAGACCCCGCACTCCGAAAAGCTTTAGAAGTTTTAGCCGCCATCTTCCCCAACTTTCACTTATTGCGCACTTTCACTTTAAAGCTATAAAATCCATTGAGCTAGAGAGTAAAGATAAGAGTCCACATCACCTTGACCTCCTGTACCGCTCTGCCTGCATCTTGATAATCAAAAGTATTTCCTTTTGGCAGGGGTGGTTGCTAACGCCTGGCTCTGCTCCAAAAATCCCGGAGCAGGAGCGCTGCGCAGCTCGGAGCAACCCAGGCTTCGGGGGGGCTCAATCCTTCAGCCGCCCAAACTCTCAGCTCAGGCGGCCCCGGAGAGCTCAACCCCTACCTGGGGCCTCACCCCCTCCTCTTCTCCCGTGGAGGGGGCTTCAAATCCATCTAAACAGCTGATCGGCGCTGTTTACGATGGAAAAACACAGCTGCGGAGCAGGCAGCCCAAAAACAGCTGTCTTCGGTGTTGCGTCGCCACCAGAAGTCCCATGGTTGGCCTTTTTAAGTGCATAGCTTGACTGAGAAATCACCTGATTGGCCATCATACTTTTGTGAAAACACGCCAAGATGAGATCTGGCTATGGACAAGAGTCTTGTGTAGTTCCAGCTTTTGTATTTAGATCAGGCCCCTTTTCTGAGCTCTAACTCTAACTGAGCTCTATTTTTTTTTCTTAATAGCTATGATCTCAGCTTTGAAAATACCTCTGGAAAAATTGAGATTGTGGAGGAAAGTTATTGGGGTTTTTCTTTCTAACATACTAAGTTTTGATGGAAAACAAATTTCATGTGGAAATTAAAACAATGCTTCATCTTAGGATGCTTAGGATTTTTCCAGTTACAGTTTTCAGCTGTATGTTTCCTTTGTATAAACCTGTGGTGGTGAACCTATGGCATGGGTGCCACAGGTGGCACACAGAGCCCTCTCTGTGGGCACGTGCACCGTCGCCCCAGTCCTAGGCCTTCAGCTGGGTTTTAGAAAACCTTTTTGCTTTAGGCCTCCACCGCCTGTGCAAAAAAAAAAAGGTTCACTCAATTAATTTCAACTTCTCGCAGGGAAAAAAAAACCTCGCAAAGTTGGAATTGATTGAACTTTTTAGTCCCACCCAGTCTGCTTTTACCACCACAGCCATGCCCACCCAACGGGCCACGCCCACCTGGCACCCGACAATACATAAGTGGGTTTTGGGTTGCAGTTTGGGCACTCAGTCTCTAAACGTTTCGCCATCACTGGTATAAACCATCTGGAAATGAAGCCTGTTTAAAAAAATCAGGTGTTTTCATTCTGTCCTCCATTTTGGTCATGGTGATTAAATAAATAAATAAATAAATAAATAAATAAATAAATAAATAAATAAATAAATAAACCTTTATTGTCAAAGTACAACATGTGTACATTGAGATTAGCTAAGCCTCCCCCCGTGCTCTCTCCCCCCAACACACAGTGACAACAAACCCTCCATCCCACTACACTATGTGAACCAACTACACCACACACCAGCCTCCCAAGTCAATTCTGCATAAGATTATGTCCCATTTAAAAGCCTAACAGCCCACAGATAAAAGCTATTTTTCAGCCTGTTGGTACGGCTGGCTATATTCCTATATCTCCTACCGGATGGTAGGAGGGTAAAGAGATACCGTCCAGGGTGTGAGTCATCCCTGAGAATCTTCCTCACTCTTCCAAGGCAACGAGCCCTGGCGATGTCATCCAGTGGTGTCAGCGAACAGCCCACAATGTCTTGTGCTGTGCTCACTACCCTCTGTAATACTTTCCTATCCACGGCTGTCAGACCAGCATACCAAACCACAATACCATACAAGAGGACGCTCTCTATAGTAGACCGGTAAAAGAGGGTCATTAGCTGTTGTTCTACCCTGTTCTTCCGCAAGACCCTAAGAAAGTGAAGCCTCTGTTGGGCCTTTCTAGCCACCTGAGTTGTGTTAACTTTCCAGGTCAGATCTTCACAGAGGTAGACTCCCAGAAATTTAAAGGAGGAAACTCTCTCTACACAGTTCTCTCCGATGTGAAGTGGGGCAGGTTCCTCCTTTTTTCTCCGGAAGTCTAACACCATCTCTTTCGTCTTGACAATGTTTAGGTGCAAGTTGTTGTTACTACACCATATGGATAGTTTTTGTACCTCCACCCTATATGCTGTCTCATCCCCACCTGTAATAAGACCCACCACAGTTGTATCATCTGCGAACTTGATTATTGCAGTGGATGGGTCAGATGATACACAATCATAAGTGTATAAAGAGTACAGGTAGGGGCTAAGCACACAGCCCTGTGGCGTGCCGGTGCAAAGCTTCAGGGGGTGGACAAAGCAGAGCCGACCCTCACTGTTTGTAACCGATCCCTAAGAAAGTCTTGAATCCAAACAACAAAAAGCATCCTGACGTAACTTCCAGGCTTCTCGAGATGACTTGCTACAGAGTGTAAAGCAGTAGCTATGGCATCGTCTGTCGACCTATTTCCCCTGTAGGCAAATTGATGTTTATCAAAGTCCAGTGGGAGGCATGTCCTAAGATGTTGGAGAAGCAATCTTTCGAAGCATTTCATGACTACAGACGTTAATGCAATAGGTCTGAAGTCATTCAGGCACTCAACTGCAGTTTTCTTGGGGACTGGGACAATGGTAGCTGCTTTCAAGCACGATGGTACACAGGCCATTTGCAAGGAGATGTTAAAAATCCTTGTCAGGACCCCTGCTAATTGATTGGCACAATTCCTGACCACTATCCCCAGCACCCCATCTGGGCCTGCAGCTTTGCTGGGATTCACAGCCTTCAATACAGCTCTCACTTGGTGTTCACACAGGGTGAGTGGCTGAGAGTCAGAAGGCTGGCCAGCAAAGGCTACGGGGTCTGGTCTTTTAACCTCGTAGCGGGTGAAGAAGATATTCAGCTCCTCAACCAACGAGGCATCGGTGTTTGCCATGCTCCTCGTGCTGCCCTTATAGTTGGTTAAGTGCTGCAGTCCCTGCCAAACTTGCCTCGGATTGTTGTTCGCTAAATGGTTCTCCATCTTTTGTTTGTATTGTTGTTTTGCCATCCTAATGCCTCTTCTGAGATTTGCCCTGGCCTCTCTGTATCTGTCCCTGTCCCCTGCCTTAAAGGCAGAATCCCGGGCTCTCAGGAGTGTTCATATCTCTGCAGTCATCCAGGGTTTACAGTTCCCGTAAAATCTAATGCACTTATCCGTTGTTACCCTATCAGTGCATGTTCCAATATGAGAGAGTACGGCATCTGTATATGAATTTAGATCTTGTTCTTCAAATATACTCCAGTCAGTGGTTTCAAAGCAGTCCTGCAACTGACTGAGAGCACCCACTGGCCAGGTTCTGACCCTTTTTGTGACTGCCTGAGTCCTTTTCCTGAGAGGAACATACTTTGGGCACAACAGGAGTGAAAGATGGTCAGATGTACTCAGGTGGGGAAGAGGGAAAGCTCTGTATGCCTGTTTCAGATTGGAATACACATGGTCCAAAGTGTTCTTCCCTCTGGTGGAAACTTGCACATACTGTACAAACAGTACACAACACCGCCCCCCTACATATACGCTCACAATTCTTGGAACAGAATAGGGAATGGGCTACCCTACCATTACTGAAATCAATGCTGCCAATCCCTCTTTCAATCACTCTCCATCCAAAACAAAAACCTTTGACATTAAAATGCTATAAAACATCCATTCCTTTGGACTATTATCTATACAAATATATCCATCATATCATTTCATTTGGGGGTGAGCAACATTACGAAGAGGACAGAAATGAAATAAGAAATAGTAAATCAAACAAATTAAATGTGTGCCATAAGAAAAAGAAAGATTCCTTAATCTAGTTTCCATTAACTCCATTCACTATATCTCTCTTTTTTGCTTTTCAAGCTGTACTTGCTTGCAATATAGCTATGCAGAGCTTGATACATTGGCTTTTGTTCCGTAGATTTTTTTCACCTCCCTCCTTTGAGAATCTCATCAACTCCGTCCAACCACACCTTTCTTGTCTTGTCTTGTCTTCCCTTTCCTTTTGACCATTTCATTCTTCCATCACACTTTGGGTTTTTTTGTTTTGGTTTTTTTGCAAGTTGATCTTCATTCATTCTCTTTTAAACTAAACTACATCAAGCTACAGGTATCTCTTTCATACTTGTCACTCATTCAATCCATATTTACTCATTACCCATTCACTTTTGACCCTATCACTTCTTATTTTGCCACTCATACTTCTTAAGCACCCTATTCCTACTGAATTCAAATTACTTCCACATTTCTGTTAGCCCAATTCTCATTTCCATATAAAAATTCAGGCGACACTCACACTAACAAACCACTATTTTTATTCCTCTCAATATTCATTCACTGCCACAAACACTTGCCTCTTTACTAGCTTTTGCATATCTTAACCACTTTATCATTTTTCATATTTATTAACATTTCATGAAGTATACAAATTCATGTACTTTTTCCAGTTTTTTGCCATGTATGTACAACTGTGTTCACTTTTTCTGCTATGATATTGATATTGATCATTGATATATGAATTCTTAGATACATACTTTTCATTTCATCATACAATCTGTTCTTTTGCTGCAAATCATTCATGTATGTATGGCACCATCTACATACAAACAACCAGGGCTTTTTTTCTCATAGAACGCTCAGAACGGAGTTCCGGCACCTTTTTTGGATGGAACCTTGTAGGGTAGGCAAGGCGGGTTGTATGACATGTGTGAGTTCCGGCACCTTTTTCTTTTACAAAAAAAGCACTGCAAACAACTCATACATCACATCATCAGTCAACATACCTTTAACATTACCACAAGCAATCCTTAACTATTCCTTATTCTCTTTGATCCTACTTTTTTCCTGTCAACACTATTCTTCTCTCCCCTTCATTTCTGAAAGGATTTTTCTTTTATATGTATTTTTCACTCAGCCTCTTTCATTTAATTGCATCAATCATACTTTTTAATATTACTGTAACACCTCACCTTTGTTGACTTCTTTTCATTCACTTCCAAGCAGCTTCCACATTCTCTTTCTTTATATCCTCTTTTCATTCACTCTGCCTGGAGACGTATGTATTTTGAATACTTTTTTTGATACATGATCAACATCTTATTTTGCTTACATTTTCACATTCATTGTTGGGTCTCCAAAGACCCATTTATTTTTTCCATACCCTCACATACCATTCTCATTCATCCATACCCAAATTTCCTGTCCTTCATCATATTCATTCAGAATGTTACACTATTTTCTCAAACCCTACCTATAATCCTCTATATCTCAACTCACTGGATTTAATTCATTGTTTGGGATGGCATCTCACCTATCTATGGATTCCTATTTCACACAGTACTTATCCATAACCTACATGGCGCCAATTCATAATTTCAAAAATCTACTTTAGTCCTTTCATTCAAGATTAATCTTGCAACATCTTCACTTCCCTGGATGTTTTCATCAATTTGCTCCATAAGATCAGAGTACCTACATTCATGTCCACTACATTATTTCCATTCTCTTAGTTTTATAGACACATAATAAATGTATTTTTATTTAGTTTCTTTCATGCTTTCATGCTTTTTATCATTTATCATTTTTATTCCTCTTATATTCCAAGTCATAATCTTCCATATTTCATGGTTGCTAAATATGCCAATGATTGCTGAGTTATGCTGTCTATCGTGGTCAATCAAGGCCTTCATATAATGCGTTTTAGTATGACAGGAAAGGCATACAGTTGGATGCAGCATACGCTAACAATTAAGGGGCATAGGTCAGTGTGGGACCCAGAGATGTTTCCTAATGTATAACTTTTTGGTTAGCTAGATCTTCCTCATTCAAAAAGTAAAAGACAAAATGGGCTAAAGACCCAAAAATATATATTCATGTCTAGGTAATACATGAATTGCCATAATAAAATGCATTGCACAGAAAGCAGCTCATCTGGAATAAGAATTTCTTTCAGTTGTGTAGTTGAATTTTTAAAAAACAGTTTCATGCCCCAAAATCAGTCAGGATACCCCTGTTGTTTTGTTGCAAATTTCCTCTAATTCTAGTTGCCTCTGAAAAAAAATTTGCACTTTTGAGATAGGTTATTTTCAGAAGGAAACTAGTGTCAGGAAATTGCAGTTCCTTTTCCTTTCCAATGCAAATAGCCAGTTTAAATGCACAACTTAACAAATGTGGTTGCAATTGTACATCTTTTGTTTTCCACATATTTCAGTACATGAAGGTGAAACAACCCAGACTAAAATATTACCCAGTGTGATACTGCATGAGGACATTTAAATTGGGAAAATAATCAAATTGGGAGGGATCGGCATTGGTTCAATAAAACTACAGTCCTGCTCCTAAATTATTTTGTATGCCTTCACTGACATTTTCTAGTCCTTCCAGTTGTATGAAATACTATTGATATTCAGATGAAAGGCAATTCTTCAAGCAAAACATGATTCTGCTTTGAGCTATGAAGAACAAGAATCTAATAAGGAAATGGAAAACTTTTTTGGGGGGGCGGATGAAACCATTCTAATGATACTGCTGTACTCTCCCTTTCATACATCCAAGTTCTTTCCATTCTAAAAAAGTTCCTGGGAGAAATTCTTTTCAATCACATCTGAATTTTTGTAAGGACAAAAATTGTTCTTACAATTTGTCCTGACAAGAACAAAGAATGGCAGAGCCTCTCAAAATATAACTAAAAACTCAATTGTGCTGTTTTCTACGTTCATATCCTACTTCTGGCAAGCAACCATTGGCCTTTTTGATGGATTTTTCAACCTACTATAAAGTCTACCCTTTACTTTCAATATTACTTATTTCTTTTTAATACTGCTACTGACCAGAAGTACTGCTTTGAAGAGAAGTATATGGTATTGACATACCTACTTCTGGCTCTTGTTCTAATGACCAATATTTTTTTTCTGTTTTAGCTTTGTCTCTTTGTCTCTGCTTATTATGGACTCAGGAGATGCATCTGAAAGATAAAACCATACTGGGTGCTTGACCAAATGGGTTTTCCTATCAAACAACCAGAAAGACTTAGACAATTAAAGAAACCTCCACACCTTCTTCAATATTTTGGAAAGGATGTTTCCTCACTTTAGACAAGATTCACTTCATTTGAACTATGGCAAATGATTTCCATTTTCTGAAATTTCAGGTGTTTCCTGATGTGGAAATGAAAGAACAATTGTAAGCTTGCCTTCTCCATTATTTTTAAAGGGGAACCAAGTTGTTGTTGTTGTTGTTAGTTGCGAAGTCATGTCCGACCCATCGCGACCCTATGGACAACATTCCTCCAGGCCTTCCTGTCCTCTACCATCTTCTGGAGTCCATCTAAGCTCACGCCTACTGCTTCAATGACTCCATCCAGCCACCTCATTCTCTGTCGTCCCCTTCTTCTATTGCCCTCAATCTTTATTTAATCCCAAATTCATTATTATAGGGCATCTGATAATTAAACATTAAATTGAAAAATTTTCTGGATATATTGTTTTTATACAGATTATGTGTGAGTTTGTGCAATTAATTCCAACTCTTCAGTCATGGTCCACAACTTCATTTCAAAACTCAGTAATTTGGTTCAACAGTAAGCATATTACTTGACGTTGAAACTAAACAGCAAGTTGCCATAGTGGTCCTGCTATTTCTTTTCAAAATCAAAGTCCAGTAACAGAAGTAAACCAAGTGGAAGAAAGCAACTTCACACAGCTGGACAGGGGAAGTTAAAGAAGGGAACAGAAAATTCATTTCCATTCTCTGAGCCCATTTCATAATAAAGGTAAGCCAATAGGCAGACTATCTCCAAATTAGTTTCTAATTAGCAAATATTGGTTTGCACCGGTTTGGTCCTAAGAGAACTCTTTGTTTCATTCCAAATGTTTGGGATTTGATGTTCATTCCATATTGTATCTCTTTTACCCCCATTCAGCTGTGAAGCACTTTATGTCAGCTTAACTGAGCTGTGGCCAATCCCTGAAGCTTTGTTGCTTATTCATACATCCCTTATTTTTTCATAAAAGTCACTTTCTCATAATATAATTAGCACTGTGTTGACAACTCAGCAGTTCATTAGACAGTTTTTATTTTGTTACCTATTCAAAATATGCTTCTTGCTAGTAAATAGATAGCAGTCATCCACACTAGGGCTTTTAGGCTGTTCTTGGAGCAAAATATTTCTTGAAATAATTAAGTGTTCTTCACTCTGCTTTGTTATTAATGCAAGACTCCTTTTAATATTTCAGTATCATTGATTTGAGAGATGGTTCACATTCACCTTGCTATTGATCCCTGTCTCAAGTTGCATGACACATTAGACACATAAGTGGGTTTAACATATACTACTTTATGGCTGCTGGCCTCATCTTAATGCAACACATGTAGGTCTCTTATATATCATTTCTGTATAAGGTGTAAAACCTATGCCAACAGTGAACCAAGCAATTGGAGCCACTATGAATTGCTCCGGAATATTCAGTCTTTTATTCCATTTTCCTTAAAAACATGGGGACTATGTGATAAATAGTAGCAAACCCACTGCAGTCTGATTTTAGAATTTAGAGCTGCTCACTTGATGTTCTGACAAAAAAGAGGACCAAGTGGTTTTCAGGCTGTTTTCCCATCCAGCCTTTCCCAGAAACCACCCAGAGTCCCTCTTTGAGGGAGATGGATGGTTCAGAAATGTGATGATGGATGGATGGATGGATGGATGGATGGATGGATAGATATAGATATAGATATAGATATAGATATAGATATAGATATAGATATAGATATAGATATAGATATAGATATAGATATAGATATAGATATAGATATAGATATAGATATAGATATAGATATAGATATATAGATATAGATATAGATGAGAGAGAGAGAGAGAGAGAGAGAGAGAGAGAGAGAGAGAGAGAGAGAGAGAGAGAGAGAGAGAGAGAGAGAGAGAGAGAGAGAGAGAGAGAGAGAGGGCTTTTTTTCTTATAGAAAAAAAGCACCTTCCAGCACCTTTTTTGGATGGAACCTTGTAGGGTAGGCAAGGCGGGTTGTATGACATGTGTGAGTTCCAGCACCTTTTTGTTTTACAAAAAAAGCACTGGATAGATAGATAGATAATGGATGGATGGATGGATGGATGGATGGATGGATGGATGGATGGATGGATAGATAGATAGATAGATAGATAATAGATAGATAGATAGATAGATAGATAGATAGATAGATAGATAGATGATGGGGGTTGCAACCCTAGAGCTGAATCCTTGCCCCCTCTTTACATAAAAAGGGGTGGGGTTTAATCATAGGCTCTTCGGTGCCATCTTGACTTTTTTAATGCATATCCCACCCCATGGATGTCTCTGGTAACTATCCAGCAGAGATTAGAGATAGTGCACAAAGTCTGCAAAACTGGCTGAATGAGGGACTTCTAAATTTATGACACATATCCAGCTAATTAAACTATGCCAGTTCTTGCTAGTTTATTTTTGAAGGCTGATTTACCAATTTCTACATATCTATCTTATTATTCCTTTGACCAGAAACTAAATTCATTTTTTTTATTCTTTAATTTAGTGGCCTGTCAGTCGGCAATGCTTCTCTCTATATCCTGCTGCTATTTATAACTCCCTGGAAGGTTTCAGATTGGCTTGACAGAGTTATTGAAATCATAGGTTCACCCTAGAAGAAAGTCCTTACAAAAACCAAGATCTTAGGCCGAATGGAAGGTTCAGAAAAGAAGATTTAAAGTTGGGGTGGAAAGGGCAAGATCAGAACTACAAAAGGAAGCAGGCGTTACAAGAAAGCTTTGGTTCCAGCTGTCAGGACAAATGAAAATGCTAACAATGAAAGAGCTGTAAGCAATTCCAAGAAAATCTCTGTGCTGCCATAGCTACAGTTTCTAAGCACACTGTTCAGAACATGCATTTTATATATAAAAAAGGAATTTCTGTGTCTGCAGATTTTGTTTGTGCAACTTCCTACTGGTATTTTCACTTTTAAAGTTCTTATTGAATCCAAGAAATGTCTTTTTCTTTATGAAAAGAAGACAAAGACTCCCAAGTAGTCAGAAAGGACTACGCACTATGAAAACAATGGCCACTCTGAGAAGATCTGCAGGACTGTGGATTCACTTTCTATGGCAGCATCTCATATATCAAACAGAAAGTTTTCCTTTATGAAGAGATGAACATGCAGTCATAAACAATAAGGTTAGCAAACAAAGGCCCCTATAGTAAAAAAAAATCAAACAAGATTTGCAAATATGAAAAAAGATCATATTTATTAAACTTCATGTATTAATTACTTGGCTTTGACAGTTCGATGTTTACCTTTCAGCCTCTCCCCCCCCCACCCTCTTGCTAGTATTCTGGAATTTCTTTCCTAAAATATCACCAGCACACCCACACAAAGTTCTATTCACTCTCCTCAATATATCATGGACCATAAATGAGAAAGCCTTTCCCTCTTTCATTTTTTTCTGTACAGAGGTCTTTCAAAATATTCTAGCAATTCTATGCCCCCCCCCCCGCACTTTCACAAACACACTGTATTTTTCAGCTAAGTATATAGCAGACCCAATAGCTCAGTTTTTCTGATCCGAGATATATAGAGAAATCCAATTATGGCTCTCGTATCTTTTCTATTCCACTAGAAATATTGTATTATTATTGCACTGCTGACATGATGCAAGACCAACTTGGCAGAATATAATAATGTGCTTAAATGAGTATGATTTGATGCATTTTTGTCCCATGCTTTCAATTAATTTGCCAAGGAGAGCTCGACAGCCGTTCTTAATTCCATGTTTTAAGTGGCAAAGTAAATTATACAAATTTACTAGTTGGTGCCAGTTTGGTGGAGAAGTTAAGATGCTAGCCTAGAAAGCAGGAGACTGTGAATTCTAGTCCCATCTTAGGCATGAAAGCCAGCTAGGTGACTTTAGCTCAGTTACTCTCTTACAAGATGGTTGTTATGGGGGAAAATAAGAGGAGGAAAGAGTATTGTGTATCTTCATCATCTTAAATTACTTATAAACTAATAAAGGCAGGAAAAAAATCTAATAAATAGAAATAAATAAATATCAACCAGGAAGAAAACCTTGGTGTTTTTTTTACGTTTTTGTTATTTTTTTCAAATAACATTTGGAAATTTCCAAACACTTTCCAAAATACTACATATTGACAAAATACATTATAAAAACATTTTCCTTGCCAGCATTCTATTTGTGCTTTATCACATTATTTTGATGTTCATGTTTTGTTTTCTGTACATTCAGTAAGTTCCAACTTTTAACTTGCAACAATGGTTGTTCTTGGCTATGTTTGACATAATCAGCCAGTACATACTTCTCTTCTTTGACAGATGTCTATGGAGATTCTCAGTCATCCAGGTCATAATTATCCAAAAGATGCTTTTTCCCAAGGCAACTGGGCATTCTTGTTTTTCTTTGAAGACATTTTGCTTCTCATCCAAGAAGCTTCTTCAGCTCCAGTCAGCTTCACCATCCAGTCAGAGCTGAAGATGCTTCTTGGACGAGAAGCAAAATGTCTTCCAAGAAAAACAAGAATGCCCAGTTGCCTTGGGGAAAAAGCATCTTTGGGTTCTTCTTTGACAGTTTGTTTCACTTGAAATAAATCTCCGTGTCCATTTCTGACAAGCACAATGTACCAATATCACTATGGATAGTAATGCATAGTGAACGGTCAACAGTTTTCTTGTTTTTTGGTCCAAACTTCCAGATTACATTGTTAATAATTACAGTTAATAATTCCAGTTTCTACCATTTAATTTTGCTTTTAGCAATTTTCTTATTCTTTGGATGTGTTCTTTTCTAATCACAGTTTTAATTTGTCCATGCTTGATGTTTTCCAACTGTAAAATGCACAGATAACTATAGGTTTCATCCTATTGGCTTCTGGTGGTTTGGCCATTCAGCATTACAATCCCATTACTATTCATGGTTTTACCCTGATTTATTGTTACTGTAGCATATTTCTCTACATCAGGTTCCTTTGCTATATCAGTGCTAAAATTTTACAGTATTTATCAATGGGTGGATTTCAATTTCTGATTTTTCATAAAACTTCAGATCTTCCATATAAAGCAAAGGTGAGGTTTTTATTAGCATTTTTTTGCTTTCCGGTAGCAAAAATTTGGTTACTTGAAAGTGGGATCATAAGCAATGACAAATAATTAAGGATGATGTGTCTTCTAATGCTGACAAGCCCATATTTTTTATATCCAAAAACCAGTTTTATCTTTTATATTTATATACCAGTTTTATCTTTTATATACATTTATTTTTCCTATAAATGTTTTAATGTTTAAAATTTTTACTGACACCAGTTGCTTCCAAATCTTTGATAATCTAATTAGGCCTTTTTATAACCAATACAGGCCATGCATAAATTGATTCTCCAAAAACCATTTTATTAATCAGAAACTGAATATTTAGTTTAGTACCTCTTCTTTTTCTATTTCCTTCCTTGAATGTTGTTCAAGATTATTTCTTCTAAATAACTTATTGTTATAATTGGTCACAAGGTCAGCCAGATATTTAGACTGGTTTTGGCATTTTTATCCACTTATTGTATCCTTCCCATGGACTTGGGAGAGAAAGATATTGTTTGATGGTATTTAAGGCACCATTGCAAGATATAAGCTGTTCCCAATAAAGCTGCTTATTTGCAATTGACTGGTGTTGATTTTATCATTACATGAGCCAATGAACCTTTAATTTTTTTATATCTGCAATTGAGAAAACAATCTTTTCAAGTACATTGTTTGCAGAGTCCAATGCACTTAAGTACATTTTTTTCATAGATCAACTTTAATTTGAAATCTGTTGGTGTCATTTTAACAATTTTTGAAGGATGTGAAGCCATCAATGGGACATTGTCAGAGATTCCAGTTTTAGTTACAGCTACCCATACCCTCTCTCAAAAGCCAAGACAGAAACTGTAAACAGAATTGTATGTCATACAAAGCATTGCTCAAAAAGGATTTATGCATCCTTGCAACTTCAGATCTTTATTCAACCTATCTGTATCTAAGAAGGCTACTCTTTTAATTTCCAGCCATTTCAGTTGGACCTCGATTAATTTCAAATACAGTACAAGAATTATTTTTAGTTCAATGGATTTTAGTTTATTCTATTATTAGAATATTTTTCTAATAAAAATAATACTACAAAGGCAAGCCAGAGGAAGAATCTTTTGAGCTTTTAATAGTCACAGCTGGTAATAGAACAACTCCTTTTAATTGCTTGAGCAAAACTTAGAGAAATTCAGTTGCTTGCATGTGCAATCCAAATCCTGCAGAGCTATTATGATAAGAACATTTTTGTCATTTGTCTCTGCAAATAAAATGTGGCGGATATTTCTTTGAAAAAATTAGGGAAGAATTTAAATTATTGAACAGAGGGTTGAGTGGAGATCAGTGGGAATCAGCTAGCACATCAAATCAAAAAAAGTTAACATGTCTTAATGAAATAAGTGTTCAGAAGGAATATACAGCTACTGTATGTAAAGTAGTCTTTTCCTCTAGCTGTACTCCAATCTCTGGTTTCCTATGATGCTTAATAATTACTTTAAGATTAAGTCCATCTGGAGGGCAGAAGTTGAGGGAGATTGTCCTTTATTCCAATCAAGAAAAGATTTGATCCATGCTTTCTAGTCACATGGTTTGGCAACTATACTGTATGCTCAACTACATAGATTTTGCTTGGATCTATTAATGCTCTACTAAATTCAGCATTTAGTTGGATTATCACATTTCAGGCCACCCTGAGACCTAGTTTTCACTGAGATAGTAGAGCTGAGCCAAGCTTCCTAACCAGATGCACTTCAAATGTGTTGACACTACATTGCCCAGAAGTCCCAGCAAAGGACTAAGATTAACCTCCAACTCCGGCAGGAATGGGTGTTACAGGAATTGTGCCTTGAATCTTCAATCTTCTTTTTTTTTAACCCACCCCACAGTACTTAAATAATACCAAGTAACCATCAATTCTGCTGGGCACAAGCAATGAAGTGGGAGATTAGCAGGGCACTTTATATTGCCAAAACACACAGTGGGGAATGGAAAAAGAGATGGTAGATTGTTCTTTCCAGGGACCATTTGGTTCCAACCTTACATATAAAATCATTTGGTGACATAGGGACAACCCAATTTAGTTCATCAAGTTTTTGAAAGAATTATGTCTAAGCAGCTTACACAAGGCACTCTCTGCATCCGAGGTCTATAGACCTAGTGCTTCAGAGTGAATTTCCTAAATACATATATTTATCTATTGCATTTTTATCTTACCCTGCTGAGGCTGCAAGACTTTTTGTTCAGTTTGTTATACAGCCCCCAAATACTATTATACAGTCAAGGGAATGTGCTTCCAGCCTTTAGGCAAACACAATCCTATTACAAGACAGGTCCTGATTCTGTCCTTTATTTACAGCAATTGCTGTTGTAAACAATCTCTGGGGAAATCATGACACCAAACATGGTACAACAAATTCTTGCATGTATTACAAAAAACAACACTTTGTGATAATCTCATTTAAGCATCACAATACAAACAATCACTGAGTTCTCAGTGCTGTGGATTTATGGAAAGCCAGGGACAAAAAAACTGGATTATTACATAGCAAAAAAATTAACTATAAGAAATATGTTTTGGTTCAGTAGCTAATCATTTCAGTGATCTGTTTAACCATATCCAGACTGTCACCACCAGTAGTCACATCTCTTCCCCCTGCTCAGTGATGGATACATTACGTCCTCCCCACCTACCTCTTTGTCCTTGCTCATGTATTCATCCATCTTGATTCCTATATTATTTTTCTGTCTTGCACTCCATTTTCAGATCTTTCATTTCTATTCTGAAATCTGCTACTGAAATCATCTCTCAAGATCTAGCATTGTTTTAAATGAGGGGTGGACCATTTCTTTTCTTACACAGATCATATTTCTGCAACAGTGGTCTGTTGAGGGCTGCATTGCCCTTCAGTGTTGGGTGCAGCTCTCTGATAGCCGTCATTGCATGAGACTCCAACAGAAAGAGAAGCAGGATCAGTCCATTGGTTCCTGAATGCTCACTTTACATTTTTTTTCCACATCCTGTCTTGTTCCCTTGCATGGTCTTATTTTACAAACTGTTTGGCCAAAAGAAGAAAAATGACTCCAATAAATAATAGTAATTATTTACTTATCTAAATTATTTTAATTTTTATGCCACCCATCTCCCTTATAAAGTGACTCTATGCATCATTATGAAACATTAGAACATTATTTTTTTTAAAGTTTTATTAATTTCATATTTTCACAAACAAGTGCTCAATAGACAATGTGATAACTGAGTCCATTAGTAATTCTGTGGGACATATAAACTTCTTCCAATTAAGTCCAATATTACACCCACCAGTACATCCTCTCTTCTTCTGGTAATAACCATTTTTCCACATTAAGCAAATACAATTCTTGTTATTGTTAGTAAACATAATTGCATATCAACATTTGTTACATTTTTCTAATAATATCAATATCAGTTTAAAATATCTTTTCTAGCCAAAGCATATCTTCATTGCATTTGCACTCAATTTCCACTTATTTAATCCATATCCTATTTTTGCTTTTTTCAATTTTAATTTCCCATCCATGTTCAAAGTATCCCAATCATTTATAATTTCAAAACAAGTGTCAGGGCCCACTTCAAAACCTCATCCTAAGAAAGCACGACTCTTGGAGCAGTTTCTTCCAAAATGAACTTTTATTAGGAGAAGCTGATAGCAGGCATAATAGGCAGGATCTGAGGGTTTCCCACTCGGATCAATAGGTTAAAGGAGACCCAAGCAAACCCCACCCCAATAGTTCATCCGATCAGTATGGATGGGCCAATCCTCAGGTGTTCAGTCCACCGTGGGAAAGGAGCTGATAACAGAGTCCATTCCCAGGCTTGCAATGGTGTTGTTAGGTCTTTGCACCTTCCCTTCTTCAGAGAGAGAGATAAGCCAGATGGCCAGAGGCACATTCCTTTCTCATCCCAAGGTAACATCAAGGGAAAGACAGTTCAAAGAGCAAGTATGCAGGAATAGAGGCAAGGATATATTGTAGCAAAACAGAGAAACAGCCCGCAGAGCCTTTCCCCTCCCCCCCTCAGGAGAATGGCAGAACCCTCAGTAGGAAATAGAAAGAAATGGAATAGATTCTTAGATTCTCCCCCCCCACCCCCCATATAGGAATGGGTTCTGACAACAAGTTGTATTTAGGCAACCAAAAGCTTATTGCTTATTCAAAGTTCTTAACATATTCTTATTTCCCTTTTCATACCAAGATATAATTTTCTGATTACAAATCCTATCAATACTTCTATTTCTAACAATCTATTCTTAACCCTATTCAAACCTCTAATTAATAATATAGCATCACCTCTAATAGGTCAAAGCTTCTGTTTCCTTCAATCTTACTCTAGCTTTCTTTCTTTGCCAAGTAACTTTCCAAGTCAGTGCATTTGGATCATCAAATAATTCTTCCTCTATTTTTGTATATATATTTGGAACAAGATAAACAATTTGGTTAAAGTGTTTTTGGAAGAGCTAGCCCACTGATATTCATAAAACCACCTCCCTCCTTCTCCAGTTCCCCACAGTTCTGAATGACTTTTTCTTCCATTCCATCAGCTCTCCTTCCTTGTCATCCAGTATGTTCTGAAACCTTAGTTTATAAAATGTCTTTTCCATTTCCAATATTATCTTTGTGTCTTCTGAGTTTTCATTTATCTGAGTCTGATCATTACTGTAGTTTCTTCCTTTAGATCATCAATGTTTGTGTCAGCATTCTCTAGTTTTCCTTCTATTATCTGGTTTGCTGGTTCCTTCTCTGTAGTTGTCTTCTGAGTTTGTAGATTTAAACTAGAACTAACATTTAATCCAACCAACTGTCCATTCCTGAATCTCCCCTAAGCAGATATAAGTAAAATTCAAATTTTTCTGTCCAGTAAAAAATATATCCTTTCTGCCCAGGGAGAAAAAAAAACCATTGAAGATTGTTTAGCAATCAAGATTTATAATCCAAAGTGTTCCATATGTTTCTTCTACAAAGAATAAAATAAATCCACAATACAGTTTTGAAAGGTAGTATTTATGTTCAAAATTCAGACAGGCCAAATTTAGAATGTTTATCATCTCTGCCACACAGATAAGCAGCCCCCAAGCCTGTTCCTTTTTTCTCAACTGCAATTCTCAATAATAAAAGCTTCCAAGGTCAGCCAAAGTCTTATCTTAGTTCTGGGCTTCAAGCCAGTTATAGTGCTGTAATTCACCACTAGATGTCATCAACACCACTTTCCAGTTTTTAGATGCAAAACTTATATTGTAAACTTTTCAAGTCTTTTTGTTAAAAAAAGGTCTTAAAAACACTTTTAGTCCCCAAATTTTCAAGCTGTATGTATATATTAATTCCAGATAAGTCTTATAGGTTTTGCCAATATCCCCAAGTAATATTTGCCGGTTTTCTTTTCTGAGGGAATGGGGCAGAAATTCCCTTTCCCTCTTTCCTTGGGGGGAATGCTTTGGGCAGATTTTCGGGAAGAGGTCTTAAAATTATAAAGAAAGGATTAGGTCTCACCCAGTTTCATCCATGTTGCTGTAAAGTTGCTTGGTAGTGCTTGTTGACTTCTGTTGTCAGCAGCTTCGGACTGGCTACATGAATGCAGCCAGTCTTTCCCTGCCAGTTTGGAGGGCTTCCTAAGATCAAATGGGAGGGCTGCCACCACCACCACCCCCTCCTTGCTTGCCGCCTCTATGGGGTAACTTCCGACCCTTTCCAGGGTCCCCCGGCAGAGCGAAACCAGATGCGAAAGACAGAGCCCCGTCTTCCTGCGTCTTCATTACTGCGATGTCAAACCCAGAAGTCAGAACATTATTTTTAATATATTTACGTAACTAGCAGGCTTTCTTCAACATACTGTATTTTGCATATGTACAGTATTTTCATTTCTTTGTAAACATTTGTTAATTACTTTTTATTATGTATTTTACTGTACCTTGTTTATTGTACCTTTTTTGTGTGTTATCATTTTAAAAGCAATAAAAAATCAAGGATGAGGAATTAAGCCCTCCAGAGTCATTGGATATGGGATGGGAGGCAAATGAATTTCATAATAAATAAAAATAAGCTTTTCTGTCTAGTCCACTGCATTAAATCTCCTCATGATATCACATCCAGGTTGTCTTGGTTCTGATAGATGAGACCAGTAGAAATAAGAACTCTGAGGCAATTGCTTTCCTCAAAGAACACTTTTAATGGCTACATAATACCAGCACAAACAAAGGTGAAACCAAGACTGAAAGTTACCCCCCACAAAAGGTTACAAAGTAAATGTTGAACTCCTCACCCGTTTGTGTGTCATAAATCACAATCCCCAATTAACACCTTTGGCGGGCTTCCTAACAGTAGTTCCAGCCTGCCAAACACTTAAGCTGCTTGACTTTGGTTCCCACAAGAAAGTTATTGTTCTGACTAAACTATAAGAATCGATCTTACCCCCTCCCATTGCTGTGGCAGCCGAAAAATGAAGAAACATTACTGTATTCAGAGTATTTGAAGGTCTGACACAGGTATTACTCAAGTCTAACCCTAAATATTTTTTCTAAGTCAGCCACAATCTGTACTTACCTGCAAAGTTTATGTGCCTATTAGTTTGTAGATATACATGGATCTGAATCTGATGGTGCAATTTTATTGATTTTTTAAAATGTTATTTATTAAAAAAAATTCTGCCCATCTTGTGGCAACTCATATATACCATTTAGATCATTCAACCTAATAAACAGTCAAAAAGTCACCAAGAGGTACTATTTATGCAATCAGCAAAACAAATTTGAAGCATTGGTGGTGAAGTAACTCAAATGTGTTACAACAGTTATACAGTAAGAAATTAGTGGCAGATGGCAGATGGTAGAAAAGAATTAATCTCAGTTTTATTGATGAAAGAAGAATTAGCATTGCAGCTCTCTTGAAAGTTTCAGTTTGTACTTTTTATGAAACATATTTGTGGAATTTGAGTACATCACCAAGTTATCTATCTTTCCATGGTTTCCAACAAAGAGTTCTTGTACATGCAGTATATTGAAACAATTCATAACATTGGAACACTGGGGCCAAATTCAGAGATGTTGCTTTTGCTTTTGCTTTGGGTTACATGTCTTGGGACACAGTTAACATAAATCAAGATAAATCTAAATTTATTTACAGTTTCAGTTCCAAATATCCTAATATGAAATCCACAAATGCCAGATTTGGGTCTTGAATAGACTTCACAGAAACTGCTAACACAGGAAATTATTAAAACAGACATAATAATTACCAAAGATTGAAATATTTTTATGAAAAACAGAAATGTTAACGATGGACATTTCAGATGTTCTTGGTACTTGAACAAAGTATTAGACCATCCAATCTTGGAAAACCTATAAATACAAGACTTATTATGTGTAAAATATACTTTTTATGATTTAAAAATTAAGTTAGATCGTGAGTGGAAAGACCCAGTTTCTAGTCCACCTTCAGACATGGCATTTCACAAGATGACTTTAAACCACTCAGTCTGTCTCAGTCCAACCTATCTCACCTAGTAGTAGTTCTTTTTAGTTGCAAAGTCATGTCCGACCCATCGCAACCCTATGGACAACATTCCTCCAGGCCTTCCTGTCCTCTACCATCTTCTGGAGTCCATTTAACCTCACACCTACTGCTTCAATGACTCCATCCAGCCACCTCATTCTCTGTCGTCCCTTCTTCTCTTGCCCTCAACCTTTCCCAGCATTAGGCTCTTCTCCAGTGAGTCCTTTCTTCTCATTAGGTGGCCAAAGTATTTGAGTTTCAACTTCAGGATCTGGCCTTCTAAAGAGCAGTCAGGATTGATCTCCTCTAGAACTGACCGGTTTGATCGCCTTGCAATCCAAGGGACTTGCAGGAGTCTTCTCCAGCACCATAGTTCAAAGGCCTCAATTCTTTGGTGCTCAGCCTTTCTTATGGTCCAACTTTCACTGCCATACATTGCAACTGGGAAAACCATAGCCTTGACTATACGCACTTTTGTTGGCAGGATGATGTCTCTGCTTTTTAGTGTGCTGTCTTAGATTTGCCATGGCTTTCCTCCCCAGGAGCAAGCGTCTTTTAATTTCTTGGCTGCAGTCCCCATCTGCAGTGATCTTGAAGCCCAGGAAAATAAAATCTGTCACTACCTCCATTTCTTTCCCATCTATTTGCCAGCAATTACGAGGGCCAGATGCCATGATTGTGGTTTTCTTAATGTTAAGTTTCAACCCAACTTTTGCACTCTCCTTCTTCACCCGCAACAAGAGGCTCTTTAGTTCCTCTTCACTTTATGCCATTACAGTGGTACCATCTGCATATCTTAGGTTGTTGCTATTTCTCCAGGAAATCTTAATTCCAACTTTTGATTCATCTAGCTGTGTCTTTCTCATGATGTGCTCTGCATATAAGTTAAACAGGCAGGGCAACAGTATACAGCCTTGCTGGACTCCTTTCCCAATTTTGAACCAATCAGTGGTTCCGTGTCCAGTTCTCACTGTTGCTTCTTGACCCGCATATAGGTTTCTCAAGAGACAAATAAGATGGTCTGGTATGCCCATCTCTTTAAGAACTTGCCACAGTTTGTTGTGATCCACACAATCAAATGCTTTAGCATAGTCAATGAAGCAGAAGTAGATGTTTTTCTGAAACTCCCTAGCTTTCTCCATGATCCAGCATATGTTGACAATTTGATCTCTAGTTCCTCTGCCTCTTCGAAATCCTGCCTGTACTTCTGGTAGTTCTCGATCCACATACTGCTGGAGTCTAGCTTGTAGGATTTTAAGCATAACTTTACTAGCATGTGAAATGAGTGCAATGGTGCAATAGTTTGAACATTCTTTGGTTTGAACATTCTTTGGCTTTCTTTGGAATTGGAATGTAAACTGATCTTTTCCAATCCTATGGCCACTGTTGAGTTTTCCAAATTTGCTGGCAAATTGAGTGTAGCACTTTTACTGCATCGTCTTTTAAGATTTTGAATAGCTCAGCTGGAATACTGTCACCTCCACTAGCTTTATTGTTGCTCAGCTTTCCTAAGGCCCACTTCACTTCACATTCTAGGATGTCTGGCTCGAGGTCAGTGACCACCTCATCGTGGTTATCAGGGACGTTAAGCTCATTCTTGTATAGTTCTTCTGTGTAATTTTGCCACCTCTTCTTAATCTCTTCTGCCTCTGTTAAGTCCCTGCCATTTTGGTCCTTTATCATGCCCATTTTTGCATGAAACGTTCCCTTCATCTCTCCAATTTTCTTGAAGAGATCTCTGGTCCTCCCTATTCTATTATTTTCTTCTATTTCTTTGCACTGTTCATTTAAGAAGGCATTCTTATCTCTTCTAGCTATTCTCTGGAATTCTGCATTCAGTTGAGTGTATCTTTCTTTTTCTCCCTTGCCTTTTGCTTCCCTCCTTTCCTCAGCTATTTGCAAAGCTTCCTCAGACAGCCATTTTGCTTTCTTGCATTTCTTTTTCTATGGGATGGCTTTAGTTGCTACCTCTTGTACAATGTTGCGAACCTCCATCCATAGTTCTTCAGGCACTCTGTCTATCAGATCTAATTCCTTAAATCGATTTGTCACCTCTACTGTGTATTTATCAGGGATATGATTTAGTACATATCTGAGTGGCATAGTGCTTTTCTCTACTTTCTTCAGTTTAAGCCTACATTTTGCAACGAGAAGCTCATAGTCTGAGCCACAGTCAGCTCCTGGTCTTGTTTTTACTGACTGTATAGAGCTTCTCCATCTTTGGCTGCAGAGCACATAGTCAAGATTTCTGTGTTGATCGTCTGGTGATGTCCATGTGTAGAGCCATCTCTTGGGTTGTTGAAAAAGAGTGTTTGCGATGACCATCATATTCTCTTGACAAAATTCTGTCAGCCTGTGCCCTGCTTCATTTTGTATTCCAAGGCCAAAGTTGCCTGTTATTCCGGTTATCCTTTGGCTTCCTACTTTAGCATTCCAATCCCCCATGATGATAAGGACATCGTTTTTTGGTGTTAGTTCTATAAGGTGCTGTAGGGCTTCATAGAACCGGTCAATTTCATCCTCTTCAGCACTGGTGGTTGGGGCATAGACCTGGACTACTGTGATATTGAATGGTTTGTCTTGGATTCGAACTGAGATCATTCTGTCATTTTGGGGTTTGTATCCCAGTATTGCTTTTCCTACTTTTTTATTGACTATGAAGGCTACTCCATTTCTTCTGAGGGATTCTTGCCCACAGTAGTATACCTGATGGTCATCTGAATTAAATTCACCATTCTTGTCCATTTTAGTTCACTGATTCCTAAGATGTCAATGTTCAGTCTTGTCATCTCTTGTCTGACCACGTCCAGCTTTCCTTGATTCATAGATCTTACACTCCAGGTTAGTATGGAGAAAAAATCTTTACAGTATCAGACTTTCCTTTCACCACCAGATGCATCCACAGCTGAGCATCCTTTCGGCTTTGGCCCAGTCGCTTCATTCTTTCTGGCACTACTAGTACTAGCCCTCTGCTCTTCCCCAATAGCATATTGGACGCCTTCCGACCCGAGGGGCTCATCTTCCAGCATGATATCTTTTTGCCTTTGGCACTGTCCATGGGGTTTTCACGGCAAAGATACTGGAGTGGGTTGCCATTTCCTTCTCCAGTGGATCACGTTTTGTCAGAACTCTCTGCTATGACCTGTCCGTCTTGGGTTTCCCTTCGCCACGACAAGGCAGTAATCCATGAAAGGGATAGTAGTAGTAGTGAGGGGGAAAAATGGGAGGAAGAAATCATTTGGTAGCCTTAGATTGCATATCAATTTAATAAAAAGTCAAAAATGAATGTAATTACAAGTAAAGGTTCCAAGAAAAAAAATCCCATGGCTCCAATTTTCCATCACTAGCACTACTAAAACAGACAGAAGCAAGGATCAATAGAAGATTAAGAAAAAACATGGATTATGGATAGCTCCTCCCTTTCTGCTGCTTAGCTTGCATTGGTGCAACACTGACATTGCTGTTACTTGGTTAATAATAGATGGGGCGAGACAGAGTCTCCATTTGCCAAACTTTCACTCACTCCTTCTTGGTTATTTGCCATTTGCCACTCACAGCCCTTGATTTGCCTCACAGTAGTGATGGTGGTCATGGAGGAGGAGCTGGAGAAAGAAAACAACATCAACACATATTTGACCGCTTTGAGTAAAATTCCAGACAATGACTGCAAAGAAAAGGATTAAAGCATACAAAGTATAATAAAAATGAAGCAGAAATAGTTATGTGATTAGAGCATGGCAAGGTTTACAAAGAGTAAAGACAATGGCCACATTCAAAGACACTGAACCATATTGATCAGCTAACAGCTGCTTTACAGAGAGTAACTTTGCATAGCCTAAAAATTTAGTTTAAAAGGAACTTATAAAGAAGTAGCCTTGTGTCCTTAAAAAATGGACAGTGAGGCAAACCATGAGTTAGATTTTCAGTCATCCCTTTATCAAAAGCCTATGAATCCTTTCACACTTGTCATTGTTTAGATTAATGTTTCATGTTATGATTTAAGGTTTGTATTTTCCTCTTTGTAGATAATCTTTACATGCTCATATGTATACATGAGTCCCAGGGTCTGTTTCTAAATTTCCCCTCAAAAGCAGCTATTGGAAGTGCATTAAAATATCTTGGAATTAATTTGCTTCTGAATTTGCAGCTGCTTCTTTGGTTTAAGCATCTTACAGCTCTACAAAACAGGGACTGAATTCTCAGAGACATCCCTTTTGGGAGGGCCATCTGATCTAATTGCCTCATCTGTAACATGATAGTGCCTCCTAACATCGAGGCTGTTGGGCTGCTGTGCTCAGTGAAGCCCAGTCTTTGCCCTTTCTTTCTCCTTCTGGTTTCTGCCCTTTTTGCTGGTTTAGTAGAAATGGACAATTCCATGTGGAGATCTTCTCTTTCTGGTCAAATGTGTCTTGTTTGTTTCTGATATTCTCTTTTCACACAGTTGACAAACTGTGCATCTGATTGCCCCTTACATCCTGTGCTCTGTGTACCTACACTACTGGCAAAAAGATATAGAGGAAAACCCACCAGTCAGTTGGTGACTCCATTGGGGCAATACAGTGTTCATAAATATGCTCTTGTTATTAAATTTTTAAAATGTTTTTAATTTTCTGACATATATCTTGATCATGCTAAGCTTTTTCTTCCTGCTTTATGCTTGCTAAGATAGCCAAAATGTAACTCTTGTAGTTACGGTACATATCTGCAGGTTCTAAGTGAGGTGGGTTAGACAGGATGGATTATACAAATAACAGGGTCTTTATGTAAATTTAGAATTTACTGCAATTTGTCAAGGTGACATGTTGGAGAGATACTGGCAGAATCAGGCAGAGGAGTCAAGCAAGAAATTAGTCTGGAATCCCTATGTGGGCATAAATGGGCAAAGTCCAGCCACCTGGAATTCTATTGAATCTTATCTAGTCCTATCCAGGTGTAAACCATTAGTCTGAGATCTATTTATTTATTAAACTTCTATGTCGCCCATCTTGCCAAGGAGCCTCAGATTTCTGTGTGTATGCTTGAGCAATAATTGAATTCCTCATGTATGGACCTGGTTGTTCACACCTGCCATATGATGATGATCAGAAATTACTTCTTTATACTTTTATAGGTTTGCTTTTTTCTACTTTCTTCTTTCTCATTGCATTTTAAGCTTTTTCTTTATTTCTCTTTTTCTTTGTTCAGTTTGTTTGTATTGTTTGTTATTATTGCTGTTAAAACTTTTAGTAAAAAATCACATTAAAAACAACAGTAACCAAATCCGGTTGCAAACCAAAAGTGAGGGTAAGGGGCATTAATTGACAGAAAGAGCAACTCCAATTACAATGACCTTAATATAACTCTGTTTCACTAAATTGCTGAGTTGTACTTATTTCTTGACTTAACCTTGCTTTTCTGTGGCAAAATTGCAACCCTTTGCAGAGTTTTGGACCTTGTCATGTTCTTGAGCAATAGCCGTAGCACTTAGACTTATATACTGCTTCACAGTGCTTTACAGCCCTCTCTAGGTGGCTTACAGAGTCAGCATATTGCCCCCAACAATCTGGGTCCTCACTTTATCAACCTTGGAAGGATGAAAGGCTGAATCAACCTTGAGCTGCTTAGAATCGAACTCCTGGAGTGAGCAGTAAGTTAGGCTGCAATACTGCATTCTAACCACTGCGCCACCATGTGTCAGCTCAGTGGCCTTTTCAGCTAATTCCTCTAGTTCAGGGCTTTTCAATCAGTGGTATGGGTACCACTTGTGGTACATTGGCACCTGCCAGGTGCTACGCAACCATCCTAGAAAAGTGGTAGTGGGGGAGGAGAATGAGCTACGAGTGGCAGCACCACACAAGCATGAGTGACAGATGGCTGGAGCTGCAGGGCTGTCAGGACTCAGTGGAAGCTCCAGGATCAGCACTTCTTCGGGGCTGTCAGGGCTCAGTGGAAGCACCAGGATCAGTGCCAGGCTCCAGCTGGAGCTAGGCACTGATCCTGGTGCCTCTAAGCCCAGAAGAAGCGCCGATCAGCTGGAATGTTGCAACATCTCCAGGGTCTTGTGATTTACATTCAGATGCTTGGCAACTGATTCATATTTATGATGGTCACAGTGTCCCAGGGTCATGTAAAGTGACCAAAACCTGCTGCAACCACCCAGTAGATGGGGGGAATAAAAACCAACACACCCCCAACCCCACCCCCACTGCCAATCCTCAACAGAAATGCTCACAACAATGAAAGCCTCAGACAGGACAAAGAGTGCCACTGGGCAGGCAGGGAGGTGTCTTGCTTGGCTGTGGCTTGCAGGGACTCTTTTTTCAGTGCCATTGTAACTTCAAACAGTCACTAAGTGAACTGTTGTAAGTCGAGGACTACCTGTACTTCACTTTTTTTCCTTTTTTGGGGGGGGGGTGTCATCAAGGTTTTGACACCTTGCTAGGCAACTGGTAGTACTCGGACGTTGCTATATCCTAAAAGTGGTACAATGGGTGAAAAGGTTGAAAAGCCCTGCTCTAGTTCAGTCTGAGGTCCAACTGGTGAAAGCTCTCCCTTCTGCAACTGAAGACTCAGATAAATTCTTAAAACAAGAGATGAGTCCTGTACCACAAAGTGACAAACTATTTCTGAGCACATGCAGAGTGCTTTTCCCTTTCAGGTGAGCATCTGCAACCAGGCTTCAGCCATTTTCCCTTAAAAGAAGGAAAGTTTTCAATCTTCTATATAAACCTGAACTCTCACATCCTCTCTTTCATAGGATGTATGTTCCAAAACTCCCTTGCCAGCAGGAATACATAAACACACCACCTATTCCTTGAGATAAAAAAACACAAACACACAGGCCCCTCCATTTCCAATTCATTAACAAACGCATGGGCTTTAAAAAAAAAAGTCACAATGGCAATGGTGAGTATGTAATTGAAGCCCTGCACCTATTTTATGTGTGCTGTGCATAGCATTTATAAGAGGCAAGCCTTCAGTTATGAAAATGTGACTGCTTATTTGACTTTTTTATCTCCCTCCCTATGGACACCATTGTTAACACATAAGGAAAAATCTGTTCTACTTTTTTCTCTCCTGTTGCTTACCATATGGAAGCTTGGCACCAAGCACTGAATGAAACCATCTACTCACACATACACGCACAATTGCTTTAACTTTATTAAGAACAGAAATAGTCCAGCATAATATATTTGCAAATCTAGCACTGTGCACAGGTCAGAGCATCCAATTAGAATGTTCATACCAAAGTGAGTTCACATGTAGTCCTAAAAGTATAATGATTCCAGACTAAAAAGATCTTCAAAGAATGCAGCCAAAATAATGGTTTGCTTCTATGAAGAAAATACATAATTAACACCTTATATCATTTTGGGTTCCAAATGTATTATGCGTTGAAATATTTTAATTAGAGCATATTTTCACAAATTGCGTTTAAAAAAACTTTATTTAATCACTGCTTTTGAGAAAAGTGTTTTAAACTTTCCAAAGAAATATTGTTTTATAAAACAACCAGATCATGCTTCATTTATCCAGCAATATTAACTTCTGATTGTTTAGTTAACTTCTAACTTATATTTGAATCCTCCGCATACTTTCTTGAGAGTAAATTTGGCCTTAATATGTGCAGATTTCATCTGAGTGGTGTGTTCGAGTTACAATCTGCCTGAGTACTTTTGGAAAGTACTTTTGGAAAGCTTGGGACTCAGCTGCTTCTGTGTGTTCAGGGCATGCTCTCTTCAAATAGCTGCCCTGCCCTTGTTCAAATTTGTCCTTTTCTTTTTGAAATCCCCTGAGTAAGGAAAAAATATTTATAGTACCAGTGAAATTCTCCTATTACAGCATTAGACTAGTTTATAGTACAGAAGATTGTGAAATGGAGGCACAGAGCCATTACTACCTTCAATCTCACACTTTGGAGCAGAAATGCTGAAAGTGAGATCTATTTGTGCTTGACAACATAAAACCCTTGTAAGCTTTCACACTGGAATGCAGGAAATGAGACTTCAGAGGGCAGGGCTGGGAAATGCCATGTGTTTCAGGGGCTCTTTCAGCCAGAATATGGCTGAAAATCACTAAAGCAGTGCACTGTTCTGTGTGTCGAAGGGTATAATCATACAGCATGTATGAAACATACGTATTTGTATGGCATGTAGTTAACTGTCTGTGTTTAAGAAAAAGAGTGAAAGAATATTTCTACCACTCAAACATGTTGTTATAATTATCTGTGTTTTGAACCTGAAAAGATAAATGTAACTCAGAATAGATCACATGCAATGGTAGCTGTTAAGTCGTGGGCTCTAGTGAGCAGGAATGAAGACACAAGGCTGAGTACAGAGAAACTCATTCTTTTATTCTTGCTGGAACTGTACTTGAGTTGGGCCACACCCAGCCACAATATATAGCCTAGCCCTACGATAGCAGCCAATAGGATTGAACCCGCGCTTGCCGCCTGGGGCTGACCAATTGCAGGACCGGAGACGGCCTGTCTGGGTTGCTGGAGAGCCATTAGCTCTTGTGGTACCACAAGCCCAATACATAACAGTAGCTAAGCAATAACTGCAGCACAGGATAAAGGACAAACATGCATGGAAATTGCATGAAGCAGAGTTACATCTGTTGCAATAAAGAACAGTGAAAACTCTTCTACATTAAAGCACCACACCATTTAGTACCTCTGAGCTTTTTTAAGTCTTATTTTTCCAAGCAAAAGGAAAGTACTTATAGCTCAGAAGACATTAACCAACATAGTTTTTCCTTTTTGAGAGATAAAACCTTTCACATTTCAGAGAGATAAACAAAGGGAGCCTTTACAGCTCTGGAGTCATAAAAAATGCTTCCTTAATACTCTGAATAAATGAATAATTCCTATCACCATGCTGGTCCTTGGTTCAAAACCTATCACATTATAAAAGAGAAAAAGAAATTCTAAAATAGAATTATGTACAAATGATAATCATATAAGAAAATAGTGGGAAAGTGGCGTTAAATTTATATTTGTTATAATTTAAGAGAAAAATGATGTACCAGTGATATGTGACATCAGCTAAATTGTCTAAAATATATCCAGGAATAACAAATCAGTGTTGGAAGTGTGAAAAGGAAGTGGGGACTTCTTATGCACTTGTGAAAAAGCAAAACAAAATCTGGCACAAATTCAGGGGAAAATGTTAGATATTACAGACTAATATAATGGAATTATTTTACTGGGTTTTATGGACAAGAAATTAGAAAGGAAATATGGGAAATAAGGGAAATTAATATTATATTGTATATGGTATCTGTGGCAAAATTATTGTAAGCAAAAAATTAGAAAAGCAATGAAATGCCTACAGTGGAAGACTGGATTATGAAGTTAACATTATAGAAAGTTAACTTGCAGAAATGGCAAATGAAAAAAATGGTCAGAGAAAAAAAGAAATGGTCAGAGAAAAAAAACAATACATTTTAAAAAGATAAGTGCCTTTTTGCTGAAAGAATAAAAAATTCATAATTACAGGATTTGGGGATTAAAAATGAGACAAAGGGACTGGGAAAAGTTTTAGATGACAATTATTACACAGTAGAAATAAAGGCAGACAGTACAATTATGTTTTTTTTCTTTTCAGTTTTTTCTTGTTTCTCTATTTCTTAACCCAGAAATCATTTATTTGCTCATTCGTAATGGACAGAGACTTTCCAGCCTAAAGCTATAACCTACTAGATATATCCTGAGAGATTCCAGGATGTGGTTATATCTAGAAATCTCCTCCCCCCCACCCCCACCTCCATGTTCCTGGTCAGAACTGCAGTCTCTTAATTTGGGCTTCTCTATGATGGATTGTCCTCCTTGGAAAAACTCTATGCTGCCAAAGCTCCACTCCACTGTCTTTCCAGGTGCACGTTACATCACATTCAGAACATACTTGAGTTATATAATTTAGATCAGGGCTTTTCAACCAGTGGTACAGGTACCACCTGTGGTACATTGGCACCTGGCAGATGGTACGTGACCATCCTAGAAAAGTGGTAGTGGGGGAGGGGAATGAGCTGAACCAGTGACAGCACCGCACAAGCCTGAGTGAGAGATGGCTGGAGCTGTGGGGCTGTCAGGGCTCAGCGCTTCTTCGGGGCTGTCAGGGCTCAGTGGAAGCGCCAGGATCAGCGCCAGGCTCCAGCTGGAGCTCGGTGCTGATCCTGGTGCTTCTGCTGAGCTCAGAAGAAGTGCCAATCAGCTGGAATGTTGCAGCATCTCCAGGGTCTTGTGATTTACATTCAGATGCTTGGCAACTGATTCATATTTATGACAGTCACAGTGTTCCAGGGTCATGTGAAGTGACCAAAACCTGCTGCAACCATCCAGCAGATAGGGAATAAAAACCAAACACCCCCACTCCACCCCTGCTGCCAATCCTCAACAGAAATGCTCACAACAATGAAAACCTCGGACAGGAGGAAGAGTGCCACCGGGCAGGCAGGCAGGTGGTTTGGGGGGCACTTTTTTCAGTGCCATTGTAACTTTGAACAGTCACTAATCGAACTGTTGTAAGTCAAGGACTACCTGTACTTCATCACTTTTTTCCCTTTTTGGAGGGGGGGGGTCATCAGGTTTTTGACACCTTGCTAGGCGACTGGTGATACTCAGATGTTGCCATATCCTAAAAGTGGTACAATGGGTGAAAAGGTTGAAAAGCCCTGATTCAGATTATCCTTTGTCATACTGGTACCTTTCAGATGGTTGTACTACAATTCCCACAAGTTGAATTGTAGGTTAAGCTATCTGGAGGGCATCACCTTGAGGGGACATAAAGCATGGTTGAAAAGTTGCGTGCAATTAAGCCATCAATACGGTTTTCATCTAAAAGGCATATTGACAAGCATAACAAAGCAATTAACTGCCTTAACTAGCTGTAATTCACATTCAGCGCAGTATCTTCATCCAGCTACCATAGTGAGACAAATTAATGAGACTATCAAGTATCATGTTTTGTCCATACATACACAAATAAACAAACCCAAGAACAACACCTAAGGAGAATGAACAAAAATATATGAGAGCAGGGCTTCCAGTTCACTGATCATTGGTCTGGAAATAATTAAGCTGAATAAACATATATGTTAACAAATTCTCAGTAACAATGGCTGCTTAAATCATTACAGTAAGTAGCTTAAAACTTTATGAAATACATATCAAGCTGTCATGTGTCCTTTTTTTGTTCGCCATTTGAGGGATATACAAATGTCCTATCATGTCTCAAACTGTGTTTTTTTGGGGTGGGAGAAAGCTGTCCTTTGTAACTGATCTATTTTCCAAACAATGCTTTCAAACTGCAAAAAGCATCATGAAGTTGTATTATTATGACTTGATTAATTATATCTTTATTTTATGCTGCATGCCTATAAAGGGTACATTATATCATCTCTGTCCCTGAACACTTCAGCTGTTTCAGCTCAGCAGTCTATATGCAGATTTTAATTCTGTGTCAATACATCTTGAAAAGAAAAACAGAATTAAGCAAATGTCCAGAATATACCATCAAAACAGAAATGAGAATATAGGCCATACAAGAAAAGTTGCTTTGAATTCATAGCAAGGGAATTATTATTTCGGAATAAAGTTCTATTTATGAGCCTATTTTACACGGTAACCTTTCTCCTTCTATTAATACACATTTATACCAACTCACTTATATCAACACATGCATACTTACACATTTCTATATAAAATCTGTAGCTCTAACTTTATACTATGATCTTTTTGCTTTCTATTTCTATGACATATACCTAAAGAAGTTGAAATTACACACTTAGGTTGCATTCGTATTTGCTGTGAACAGACCAGAGTGGTAGTGCTAAACCATAAATCATGTATTCAGTCCCTTCAGCTTAATGTTATGCGTGAATGTACCTATTATGAGATGTTAAATCACATGCTATTATGAGATTAAATCACATGTATAAACTGCAGTTTAGTTATTACTAATTATTTAGAAGCAAGGCTTACCTTTTTTCTTGCACGCATGCACGTGAGTATATTCCCAAGCAGACTCAAGCATATCTTAGACTCTCAGTTTCCTTATAGGACCATTATGATAACAGCAAGTCCTAGAAATCCTTGACTTCACTTCTTCATCTTACCGTTATTTATTCATCATAGACCTTCATATTTATGTATCTTCATCTCAAGCCCAGCATCTTAAAATTTCACTTCCTCCCAGGACCCTCCCCCCCCAAATGGAAATTACTACAATTACAGGACATTTGCATCGTTAACATTTTGCCAGTAGGGCACTAGCAGTCCAAGAAACAGCTTGACAATAGATCTCAAATTTAATACTGGAATTTCAGAATGTTTTCATGTTCCCTGGTGGAACTTTCCCCATTCTCTGTAATTTTACAAAAGTACAATTACGAAATTTCCCTTGTAAATGGGCAATCTCTTTAGACTCTGTTCTGGATCAATGAATCTGCTTGATTAAAGACTCTTCTCCTTGAAATGCAGCCCAGTGGGTATCATGCCTGCAGGGAAATAGATTCAAAAATGCCCAGCTGCAATTGGAATAGGTGGGGGGCATGGAGGTCTGTATAGCAAAATAAGTCCAATGTGACTCTTTGGAAGCAATCTGAGCCAGTGTATTTACTCAATACTGAAACAGATGTAGAGCAGCTGGGTGGTAGCTAATTGCCTCTTCTACATGCTCAGCTTTTTCAAGTAATTGTGTTCCCTTGTAGCTATAAAATTGTAATTCTATTCCCCCTGAAGCATCAACATTTCTGTGTGCCCCTGCTTTCCTAAAGCATACTGACATTTGAAACTACCTAGTCTGTTGACATGCAGGATAATTACACCTTTGGATAATAATGCATGGTGTTTAAATAATACTTTATGCAGTATCCAAAGCACTTCATTTTCACAATCCTACCTGTAAAGAATGTATTTAACATGGCTTAGCAATATATATAAGCCCAGTTATTTGGGTTGCTGCAACAGATTGGGTTTTGCACATTTTGATTAACCTATCCTAAACATTGAGTGCTTTTTATGAAGCAAGTTCTGATAAACTTCTTTGCCACAATTTGGTGCCTTCCATTATTTCCCAGGCTGCAACTTTTAGATTTCCAGGGCAGCTTGGGGATTCCAGAAGTTGTAATCCCAATTTATGTGGGGAGCATTAGTCTCAGGAAGAGGTCTTATAGGCAATGTGATCAACAATGAAAAGCAGGCCCATGTTCCATGGAACTTTCTGCCCTAAATTCAGAGAACAAACTTTGCCAATTCCATTCTATGATTGACTTGGGCACTTCAGATTTTTTGCCTCCCAAGTTACAAAGTGGCTTTTGAACCATCTCAGGAAGATCTTCGTTTTTGGCTGCTGAAGAACCAAGTGCAGTGTCTATCTGCCAAAGGGGGAACATAATGGTCAGCATTCTAGTTAGTGCAATAACCCATGTCATCCTTGCTTCATTATATTTGTTTTGTTGACAAGGAGGAAACAGCAACCATTGTGTAGGAAAAAGAAAAACAAGGCCAGTCCATTAAAGAAAATATGGAATGGTAGCAAGGGCCCATAGTATCTTGTCATGGGGAGTGGTGGTGGAGGGGAGAGGGTTTCCAATGTTAGTGTAGGAATTCCAGCCAATGGCAAAATGTCTAAACCTTGCAGCCCTTCCGCAAAGCATCTTCTCTGGAGCTGCAGCTGAGCTAGAATAGCTTCTCAGCTACAGAAGATGTTCCCAATTTCCACAAGGATAACGGATGACACTGATCCCAGATTGAGATAGCCCCTATATGCAGAAGCTGCCTGACCAAAAAATAAAAAATAAAAATAAATCTGTGCTGATTTCAAATACTTATGCAAACTGGCCCAATTCTATTCAGGATTTGACAGAACTTCATGTATAGGTCTCATTTTTCAGGCCAGCAGCTGAGATAACAAGCCAGCAATTTTCCTCTGCATTTAAGCCAGATATATTTATTTTCCATCACTCCTAGCTTGATGGTATATGTTTAATTAAAGTCATATATTGTTAATTTCTAATAGTAGGCAGTAGAACATTTTAGATGCAAGTCCAAGTCAAACCAGTGAGTCTCTGAATTAAATCGAGAAAAAAATGAATTGCTTTCCATTCACCAAGTCCATATTAAAATGGACCTTGCAATCTCTCTATCCACCTAATAAAACTGTCTAATCTGGCCCAATTTATTTTATTTCAGTTTTCTACAAAAGGTTCCTGGAATGAAGAGAGCTTGTAACAATGATGGATTTATGGGATAAACAAGAGAGCTTGTAGCAATTGATGGATCTCAAGATAACTGGTTACGTAATTTGGTACTAGAGCCAGATTCTATCACTATTGCTAGAATTTATATTTTCAAGGGGAATTCTGCTGAACCTAACAGAATTTTCTTCTGAACAGACAAACATGCAAAGAGTCACACTGCTCCGCTGTGATTCTGTTTACAGGAAGAGCCCAGCAGTCAATAATAACCAAAATCTGTTTCAGCAGAAGATAAATGGAAGTTCTCTGTTTAGGCCAAAGCATGCCCAGAAGTCCTTCTGGAGTCTTCTACATTTTAAGGAGAACTATAAAAACTTGGAAAGACTCTCTATGAGTACCAGTTTACCGCTCTCAAGGTCAATTCTGACAGTTGCATCTCCAAATTTATAATTTATCCTATTTTCCAAGTAATTTGTGTCCATTTTGTCCTAGACGGGTGACAACTCCTTGATAAAGGGCAGAGAGCAGTGCAGATTTCTGGAAGATTTTTTTTTAACAGCTTAGCTGCCAAGAGCAGATGTTAGAGGTTGTGTCACAGCAAGGTGCTAAAGGCTGCACAAAAATGTTAGAGAGCATTAATTATCTCCCTACAGCTGTTCTTTAACCCTCTGCAACTCAGCTTTCAATTAATGACACAATAACAGATGAGAAATGGACTTTAGGCAGAAGCTTTGACAACGCTGAGGAGACAAGTGAAAGGTTAACATGGAAAGAAAAGCACCCTCCAAACACCATTTCAGACAGCTTCTCTGAAGAGAAAGGGCTGCAACTCCATTTAGAAATCAGATCCCCTGAGGGGACAATTGGATATTCACACAAATGCTGCTGGTTGAGGGAAACCACAACCAACGATGGGCTTGAAGAATGCACTACTGAGGTGATTTTGAAATTTAAAATGTAGCTTAGTGCTTTCTGAAAGGTGATGTATGTTGCAAAGGTTTAGACAGTTACATATTTATTTATGGAATCATGCATGAAGCACTTAAGTCCTCTAAGGCAGCCTAGAACTTAAGTAACACCTCCTTAAGTAACACCAGCTGCCTGCAATTAGTGCAGGTTCGCATCCCACCAGGCTCAAGGTTGACTCAGCCTTCCATCCTTCCAAGGTAGGTAAAATGAGGACCCAGATTGTTGGGGGCAATTAAGCTGACTTTGTAATAATGCCGCTTGGGGTGTGTGTGAAAGCCCTAATAAGCAGGCATATACATAGAATGAAGGCTACTGCTGAGCTTGTAAGCCGCCCTGAGTCTTCGGAGAAGGGCGGGATATAAATGGAATTAAAATAAAATAAAAATAAAATAAAAATTAACCCCACAATTCCCCAGCAAATGACTCAAATTAGATTGCACAATGTAAATGCAGAAAAAGAATGAAATATATTGAGACAGTAAACAAAGCGACTGAAACAAATAAAACTAAACTAACACTCGGGAAATAAAATTAAGCAAACACCACAGGGATAGGTTCTCATTTCCAACTGAATACTGGAAGATTACAAACCTTTGGGGGCAGCAGATCATATCTACATATTCTACCTTGTGTGTGTTGTCATGCAAGCTGTGCTTCTAAAGGCAACAATGCACACAAGCAGCAGCTGTTCTTAACCAATATCTTGAACTGTAGACAGGAATTACCATAACTTAGTCCCATAGCCACTAGCAGCTGATAATTATTTAAAACACCAAGTTGTAATGATTGCAATGATCTATCTACAAAAGATAATACCAGTTGGTCTATAATCCAGCCAGACTAAATGCTAAAACGGTTGACCAATTTTCTTCTCAAACATGGTTAATCTTGAAAATTTCTTCTAATCCACATTCAGACAAATGCATTATAAAACTTTATTCTTGTGCTAGTTTCTCTTCACCCGTTTATTATCCACAAATTCCATTAAAACAGATTTACTAAACATCCTGAAAAGTACATTTTCAGGAGAAATCATGCTAATAAACTATAGCTTTTCCCCATTTTCATTGGCAATGGAGCCACAACAAACTCACCTACCTCACAATCAGCAGAATCCATCTAGAACTGTAAAAAACAAATAGCCTCAAACGCTTTACCCATGCAAGCAGATAATTTAAAGGGATAATAGGCTTTTGCCAGTTTGGGGGGGGGCCTAAAAAATGCCCAACCTCATTATCTTCTGGACCCAGCCCTGCATTTTATTCAGCAAGGTGCTGAAAGGATTCAAAGCAAGATTTATATATAGTTTGTCTTTGCTGAAACTGTCAAAAGTTGACGTAAGTATATTTCTCTATACCAAGACCTAGTTTTCTGCCACTTGCTTTGATTTGCTGTTCCATCTTTCCCATTTTCTTGATTTAACATCCAATTATTTCCTGTCCTATTGCCAGCAAAAAATATTTTTTTCATAAACTCTCCTAGGCTTCTTTTTTAGATACTGTTTTAAAGGCAAATTTTAGCAGATCTTAATACATGTACTTTTTATGATGGGAATTTGGCATTCATTACTCTACATTAAACATATCTGGCTTCTGATTCTTAGACAGCTGCAGGAAGTAAACAGGTTAGTTTAGAGGGGTGTCAAACTGCCAGCCCGTGGGCCGGACGCATCATCCAGAAGCCGCACCCACGAAATTCAGCATGAAATAAACCATGAGTTTTCCTGTACTCATTTACCTCGTCTTCATTCCTGCACCAAAGAACCCGCTACACGATATTATTTATATTTATTTATCATATTTAAAAACCAGCAATCTCCCCACACCTGTTCATGATTCATCCTTCCCCCAAATCACATCTGCTGGGTAGAACTTGATACTTTCTAAAAATGTATGCATGCAACCTATGTTCACTAATGTTCCCATTGTTACAATTTTAATGTCCCTTTGGTCTCTGGAAACCAGGCTTCTGAGTGGGACAATTATGCATATTATGTCTAGTTTACATGCATATAAAATGCACAGGCAAGAACACCATGGCCACTCATAGGAGAGGGAGAAAAGAGAAACATGGCTACTGTGCCAGTTTAGCTCTCCACCAACTCTTATTTAGCACACATCCCTGTCACATGGGTAATAGAAGTGTTTTTATCCCAGATAGGCATGACTGAAATGTCTTTTTTCTCCTCTGCTTCTTCAGTTTCTTTTGTTGTTATGCATTTTACATTTTAAGCTTAAGGGAAGGACTGTCTCCCTGCTATGTGTTTTGAGAAACCATATTTTGGGCATTTTTAGGTGAAGCACAACATAAAAATACAGTTGTACATAATAACATATCAGGTATAAAATATGCTTTCCTGTTATTTTTTTAGCTGCATGGATAAAATACTAGGTAATTAAACTGCCTTATCATGCCTGTGGTTCCTGGGCAGTTCTTTAATAAATAAAAGGATTTCTATGCAGCTGTGCTGTGTATGGATATGCATAATAGCAACATGCACCTGTGTGCCTATCCACCACACATTTGTTGGATTTACGCATAGTACTAAGCCAAAATATGATTTGTTCAATTTTATTCAGTAACATATACAATACTTTGGATTCAATTCCAAAATGGAGGATTGAGAAATGAGCATAGTTACAAGAGAAATTGTTCTTGAAGCCATTTCCACATGGGGGAGAGAAAAATGATAAGACTAGTTTTGTGATATCATAACACAATCCATGTGCCTGAGGTGCATGTTTTGTCACTTTGGAATCATCTTGATTTGTATGATGTTTCCCAGGAACACAGAGGGAAGCCACACAATCCCAGGGAAAAAAATGTAGCTGCTCTGAGGTGATTACAAACAGCGGCTATGTTCAAACTTCCATATGCTCTGAAGCATCCATTTGGAATCAAATCCAAAGTATTGCAAAACCTTAATGCAAATTATCATGTTGTTGTTTAACATTAGGCACTAACTAATCTACTTTGGTTTGTTGAGCAAACCATGATTTTAACAAATGCTGAGTTAGTGTTATTGAGTTAGTATAAGATGCTTGAAATGTGGCAAATATGATGCCACTTTGAGTTTTGCGTATAATGACTACATATACACATGCATGATTATAAAAAGGGGAGAAACCCCCAAATCCCCATGTTTATTTTTATGGCTTTTGAGCTTCAGTTCTGGCAACTGGCCTAAAGGATTAC
This sequence comes from Vipera ursinii, assembly GCF_947247035.1. Classification (NCBI taxonomy): domain Eukaryota; kingdom Metazoa; phylum Chordata; class Lepidosauria; order Squamata; family Viperidae; genus Vipera; species Vipera ursinii. The sequence continues at coordinate 110,953,179 of NC_139516.1, read as the reverse complement.
ATCTATTTTATTTATTTTTTACTTTATACGCAGCCTTTCTACTCCATTCAGGCCAATATCATTCCTGCTGAGTGGATGACAGGTCTATCAAAGGCTGAATAAATAACATGCAGAAACAAAAAGAAGCAATTTCTCAGAGCTGCAGAATTAACTGTATCTCCAACATATCAAACAATCTGATGGTTTGCAATTTAAATAATATTTAAATATGGGGTTTTTTACATGTAGTGCCACTATTTCTGTGTGAGTCTTCAAAATGTCTGTGTAACTTGCCAAGTCCCACATCAACAGAAAGTTGATCCAAAGATTGCTTGCACTTCTGCTAAGCGATTAGCAGAGCCTTTCCCATGGAGGCATTCACACTCTAGGAATCCTCTTGTCTGCCCAGATTTTTTTTTTCCAAGCTGCTCTCCAGAAGGTAAGTGCAGCAGTTAACATTGACAGGTTTGTTCTTCTGCATTGACCAGCTTGCCATAATTGGGAGCTGTGAAATATACTCTAGTTTTCACATCAGCTGGGATTGTAATTTTTCTTTTTATAAAGCAGCCCAAATTGATTTTTTTCCAGTGAAGCAAAAATAGGAATGGAGCAGGTCTGTGACATGAAATTGATTGTTTAAGATTTCAGAAACAGCATCTGCTGGGTGGCTTTTCAGATTAGATATGTTTGGCTTCCTTGGAAGGATAGCCAAACCTTAACCTTGCAAATGAAATTAGGTTGCCTTTAAGTACTGGCTTGCTTTCTGACACCTTGTTCATCAACAATAAAGTGCCTCCCTGAATTCTGTTTATATTCTGCCCTGTGCATCCTAAACCTCAAGTCTTCTCTTAAAATATGTTGCAGTCTTATGGTTTAATGCTTTCTATTCGTGACTTCTTCAATAGCAATGGTGCGCCTCCTCCAACACTATTAGAACAATAAACAGAAGTTGTCCATGTAATGTATTGGGCTTTGTCTTGCTAAGGAATATCACGTGGGGTTAATTGCTGGATGGTTGCTCAAGCAGGGAAGCTGGCTAACGGCTCCTAGCTCCTCAGACAACCCGTCTCCAGCGCCGCCATTAGCTGCCTCTAGGGCGGCAATAGGTTGCTTTAAACCTATTGGCCGCTGCCTAGAAGCTGCCGCCTAGAGGCCAGGGTATAAATTGCTGCACTTGCAGCCCTGTTTCTCAGTTCAGTTCCTACAACCAAATAAACAATGATCTTTGCGAACTCACTCGCCTCGTCTCGTCAATCAATGCAATGAACCCAGTATTTAACACTGGTGATGAAGGTGGGATCCTGCTCCTCCAACTAAGCTGAAGAGTCAGTAGGAGAGAGGCCAAACTCGCCTGGTGGGAAAAGCAATTCCCCCCCTACGGTCGGTCTAGCACAGCCACGCTAGCGACCACACACCCAGAAGACCAGTCCCTGGGCAACGGAGGAGCAAGACAAGAAGACAATGAGCCCCAGCTGTGAAGACCAGCAGAAATGGCAAAGGTCGGAAAGCTGGAAGAATTTGACATAGCTCACCCGGAAAGATGGCCTTCATATCTATCCAGGGTCAAAAACTATCTACGCACAAATTAAATTGCTGAGGACGGCCTGAGGACGGCCTGTGTGTGCAGCCCAGCCACATTTGACATCGCGGAGAACTTGTTCATGCCAATGCCATTGGAATCCATAATGTTCACAGACTTGAAGAAAAGGCTCGGAGACCACTTCCAGCCCAAGCTATCAGTAATCGCTTGGTGCCATGCATTCGAACAGAGAGTTCAGCAACCAGGTGAAACAGCGTCTGAGTTCATTGCAGCGTTGAGGCAGGCTGCATGCCTGTGCCAGTTCTCCAACGTCGAGGAGAGGCTATGAAACCAGCTTGTCTGCGGTCTCTGGAATCGAGAGTTACAGCAAAAACTCTTCACCAAAGAGGCTCTGTCATTTCCAGATGCACTGAAAGAGATCGTGGTGGATGAAGCCGCCGGCAGGGCCGTACGAGCCATGCGGCCTGCCAAAACAGCACAGCATGAGGAAGCCATCCACCACGAGGACGCCGAACATGCAGAAGACCCCGAAGACAATACAGAAGTTGACAAGCTACAAAGACACAATGACCAACAGCATCACAGCGATAAGCAACAAGGGGCAACTTACAAGGCAGATCCCTTCCTTAGGTGCCCAGGGTGTGGCAGCCACCACCAATGCATGGACTATAGGTTCTGGACAGCCTTGTGCTGGGTCTGTGGAAAGACTGGCCACATCGCATCTGTCTGCAGAGGTCACCAGAGGGACTGGTCATCAAATTGCCAGTCGGACATCCTGACTAGGAGAGGTACCGGGGCCCCGGGACAGTATAGCATAGGGTTTTGCTCCAGCCACAAAAGCATTTGCCACACAGGAGCTCGCCGCCCTATTAAGCTGAAGTTTAAACTTCAGGTGGAGCTGCAAGATGGAGCTGGACATGGGCTCGACCATATCCATTATTTCACTTGAGACATTTAATTTCATCTGCAACCACAGCAAGAGATGGGCCAAGCTGAGGCCATCTGACATTATACTAACTGATTTCCAGAATGCCAGAGTCACAGTCAAGGGTGAGGCCACACTAGCTGTTAAATTTAAGGGGTTTTCTGGGCTCCTGGATGTTGTCGTACTAGGGGGTCAGTGAACGAGCCTGATTGGGCTCGACTGGTTTGATGCACTAGGCATCCAAGTAACCGGAATCAACCGAATGCAAGTCACGAGTCTAGCGACAGTAGGCGAGGAATTCGCAGATGTGTTTGACTCAGCCCTGGGGATGTACATAGGCCCGCCAATATCATTTAAACTAGATCCTACTGTAATGCCAGTCAGGATTAAACCTCATAGAGTGCCATTTGCTCTTAAACACAAAATAGACGCTGAGTTAGATAAACTTGTAGAACAGGGAGTACTGCAGCCAGTAGATGGGGGTGAATGGGAAACCCCAATTGTAACACCACTAAAGGCCAATGAGGAGGTCAGAATCTGTTCTGATTACAAATGCACAATCAATTTTATTTTATTTTTTTTATTTTAATTCCATTTATATGCCGCCCTTCTCCGAAGACTCAGGGCGGCTTACAAGCTTAGCAGTACCCTTCATTCTATGTATATGCCTGCTTATTAGGGCTTTCACACACACCCCAAGCGGCATTATTACAAAGTCAGCTTAATTGCCCCCAACAATCTGGGTCCTCATTTTACCTACCTCGGAAGGATGGAAGGCTGAGTCAACCTTGAGCCTGGTGGGATGTGAACCTGCACTAATTGCAGGCAGCTGGTGTTACTTAAGGAGGCATTAGCCCACTGCTCCTCCAAGGCTCTTATTGTGCACTCAAACAGCATGCATACCCAGTACCAGCAGTAAGCCACATCCTGGCATCCTTTCAAGGCAGTACAATTTTTGCAAAATTAGATTTGGCTCAGGCCTACCAACAACTTCCTGTTAACAAGGCCACAGCCACGGCACAGACAATTATAACCCACAGGGGGACGTTAAAAGTGAAACGCCTGCAATTCGGGGTCAGCGTATCCCCCATCATTTTTCAAGGCATCATGGAGCGGACACTCAAGGGCATCCCAGGAGTTTGCTCCTATTTTGATGATGTGCTCATCACCGGTGAGTCCACCAAGGTACTAGCAACAAGGCTCAGAGCTGTCCTTCAAAGGCTGCGCGAAGCAGGCCTCAAGCTTAAAAAGAATAAGTGTAGTATTGGAGTCCCCTCAACTGAGTTCTTGGGGTTCTGTATAGATGCCAACGGCATCCACCCTGCTGAGTCAAAGGTTAAAACCATTCAGATGGCACCCAGCCCCAAAACGAAGGGAGAGCTTCAGTCATTCCTAGGCCTCATAAATTTTTACCATGCGTTCCTTCCTAACAAGGCCACAGTGGCAGAGCCGTTACACCGACTCTTGGTCAAAAATACTGCATGGAAGTGGACTAGTGTTCACAAAAGAAGTTTTCAGGAATTGAAGGCTCTTCTGTCGGTCAGTTCCACGATCACTCACTTTAAGGAATCGATGCCGGTATGCCTTGCGTGTGACGCATCCCCATACAGGGTAGGGGGCTGTCCTAGGTCACTTGGAGAGTGATGGAACTCAAGTTCCAATTGCTTTTTATTCAAGGACACTGTCCTCCACTGACCGTAATTACGGTAAAAAAATTCCACAACTACTTATACGGCAGGGACTTCACTGTCTTCACAGACCATAAACCACTATTGGGGTTACTCACTACAGACAGACATCCCACATTTTATCCCCAAGAATGTTAAGATGGTCCATTTTTTTATCGGCTTACAGCATTAAGCTAATTCACAAACCCAGCAAGGATATGGGCCATGTAGATGGCCTGAGCAGGCTTCCACTGCCTCAAATTGAGCCAGATCCAGCCCCAGCAGCCCGCATTTTGTCCATTCAGGACTTGCCAGAGTTCCCCCTCCATGCAGGGGACATAGCCACAGAAACGGCAGCAGACAAGACTCTAAGCACAGTGCTATCTTGTGTCCACATGGGGTAGCTAGAGAAAAGCCCAGGTCCTGAGTTCCAGAGCTACTTCACAAGAAGACCTGAGCTCTCAGTTCATAAGGGTTTTATTCTTTTATTTAGCTATTTATTTATTTTTGGGACTTATATGCCTCCCTATCTCCCGAAGGACTCAGGGCAGCTAACAACAATAAAAACAACAATACAAAAGTTAAAAAAAAAATAAACAGCCCCAAAATAAATTAAACAATTAAAAAATTAAAAACATTTTAAAAACCCCTGTCATCAGTCCAGGTCAACCTGATGAAAAAGGAAAGTTTTAAGGCCGCAACGAAAGGACCGGAGATCCGGGGCCATCCGGAGCTCAAGGGGGAGTTGGTTCCACAGGGCTGGCGCTCTCATAGAGAAGGCCCTCCCCCTGGGGGTCGCCAGCCGACATTGTCTAGCAGATGGCACCCTGAAGAGGCCCTCTCTGTGTGAGTGCACTGGGTCATGGGAAGTCGTTCCCGGCAGCAGACGGTCCTGCAAATATCCCGGGCCTAGGCCATGTAGGGCTTTAAAGGTAAGTACCAGCACCTTGGGGGGAACTTTGTGGGAACAGCACTTTGGGTGAACAGGGTCATTGTTCCCACCTCATTAAGGGACAGGTTATTGCATTCACTTCATGAAGGTCATCTGGGTATTGTTCGCAAAGCTTTGGCACGAAGCTATTTATGGTGGCCAGGATTAGATAAAGCCATTGAGGCCCACGTTCATGGGTGTTATACATGCCAGCAATCTAGGCCTGAAATGCTGCACAGGTGGGAGGAGACACACACACCCTGGTTGAGGATTCATATAGACTTTGCTGGGCCCATCGACAGCCACTCTAAATGGCTGGAAGTTATACCAATCGCAAATATGACTACTGCTAGGACCATCGAGGTGCTTAGGAAACTCTTTGCAACACAGGGGCTACTGGACCTCGTAGTATCCAATAACGGGGCCCAATTTACTGCAGCAGAATTTCAGGCTTTTCTGAGGGCAAACCTCATTAGGCATGTGACATTGGCTCCATTTCACCCATCTAGTAATGGTCAAGCCGAACGAATGGTACGCACCACAAAAGAATCATTGAAACACATAGTGACTGGGGACTGGCATCACAGACTGGCTGACTTTTTGCTCTGCTAACATTCCACACCGTGCACAGCAACGGGTAAAAGCCCAGAAGAGCTGCATTGGGGGAGGCGACTAATCATGAAACTGGACAGGTTGCACCCAGACCGGGTGGCAGCTGAGGCCTCTCGCCCAAAACCCCCAAGGGGGCTGCAAGTGGGCAACGGGGTGTGGGCCCGGAACTATGGGCATGGGAACTTGTGGGTGCCAGGGAAAATCACCAAAACGTCGGACCCTCTCACATGCGAAGTGGGCCTAGAGGGCGGGCGAGTCATTCATCGCCATATCGATCAGCTTAGAAAGCATTTTCTAGAACAGCCACAAAGCGATGACTTCATCTCAGGTCCCACCCATGGACCACAAACCAGCAGCCAGGCCGATCAATCCATAGGCTCTGAGGTCCCTAGCAGCCAGAGCAAAGGGGAGGTGGCCATAGGGGGGGCAAAGCCCAAGAGTGCAACATGGGCCCCTGATGGAGAAAGCCAACCAGAACACTACAGCTGCTGTACTAACTCTGTGGAGCGAGTGGACTCTGGGGTGGGCCAACCTGAAGGGGCCAGCCAGAGAATTCCGAGTCAGCCTGACTCACTTGAACTTATGGACCCTGGTCTATCCAGCCCAGTGGGCAAGCTGGTAGGCAAGGGAGTGCCTGACTCTCTCAAGCATTCCATGAGGGTTCACAAGCCTCCTGCATATCTACAAGATTTTGTTCCAAAATAACTGAGCTATAATGTTGTATGTGTCATTGATGTGCTGCTAGCCAGGAGAGTCTCTGTATTAGCCAGTACGGAAAAGTGTGCTTTGCTTATTACTTTTGTATCTTTGTAAAACTTGTGATTGCTGTAATCATTCCCTTTTGTTGTTATAATATGTGTACATTCTAGGGGGGAGGGGTGTAATGTATTGGGCTTTGTCTTGCTAAGGAATATCATGTGGGGTTAATTGCTGGATGGTTGCTCAAGTAGGGAAGCTGGCTAATGGCTCCTAGCTCCTCAGACAACCCATCTCCAGCGCCGCCATTGGCTGCCTCTAGGGCAGCAATAGGTTGCTTTAAACCTATTGGCCGCTGCCTAGAAGCTGCCGCCTAGAGGCCAGGGTATAAATTGCTGCACTCGCAGCCCTGTTTCTCAGTTCAGTTCCTGCAACCAAATAAATAATGATCTTTGCTGAACTCACTTGCCTCATCTCGTCAATCAATGCAACGAACCCAGTATTTAACAGTCCATGTGACTGACTCTCTTTGCCTACCAAATATACACTTTGCCACCTTGGATCCAACTATCAGGGTGGCTTTGGTTTATAGCTTAATAACTCATTTGGGCATAAACCTCTAAGAAATTCCATAGTATGGTATATATCCCTAGATACTGCCTTGCAAATATATATTCATGTGATCCATTTATATTACATGTTCAGACATAAACCTCAATATATGTGTGCACAGCAGCATTTTACTTTGTTGCATGTGGCTCCAGGTGCACACTACCATCCCAACTCAAACCAGCTCCACCTTGGATCATTCAGATGCTGTAATGATCAAGATTTAGAGATTTGAAAACGGGAGCCATTTGCTGTTTGAATGATCAAACTTGCAACCTCAGAGTTAGGTATAGATGGAATAAAAGCTGCAATATAACTATTTGCCAACACTTACTATACATGGATAAGCCATGCAAACACCATCAGTGATCAACCACAAGGCAAATTATTATTATCTCCAAGTGACCAAACAGGAACACTGGAATATATGACCATCAGAAGAACGGGTGGGGAAAAGAAACCAAGTTCACAAATTTTACTAATCCTTACTTGCTGCTCTATAATCTGAGTTCACACAACATACTAAACAACAAAGGAATTATACTTTCCTTTGATATGATGTGAGAATAGGAGGGCCTTTGGAAAATTAGGAAATTTTTTGCTATGGTAACAAGATTACTTTAAAATAAATTTCCTAAGCCCTTCTCTGAGAGCAATCATAAGGACCGCTTAATTAGGGCTCTCAGTACTTGGGGAAATAAGCATTCATTTCAGTCAGCCAAAGTTTAAAAAAACTAAAGATATATCCTAAATGCAAAGACAGATGAGAGAATACCAAAAAGAAGACACGGTATTTCTTTTGCCACGTAATTGCTAAAGAACCAGACAATATCTGTGAGAGCCATTCAGTCAAGTTTATTGGATTCCCCAAACGGGGATCTTGTGTCAAGAACTAAAGACAACTTGATTAAAATCCAATTTCAAAGGTTATTAACTTTTGAATTAGAAATGTTGCTTGGGTCTGGCAAATTATTTTTGGCCTGAGGCAAACATCACAAGTGGCTAGGGACCAAGGTTGTGAAGCATCTGATTAGAATAGAGAAAATGTTTCTAAACCTGTGTTCATCTCTATACTTTTCTTCCTTCAGATCTTCTGAGAGACAGTATAATGAAGGGACATTTCCCCCTAGCTCAACTATTGTGAAGGAAACTGACCAGTGCTTGCTTTTTACCTTGTTATTGCAATACCACAAGGGTACATGCTAAAGAAGAATGGTAAACAATCATCTTTGATTTCTTGGTGGAATCTTTTCTGAGATATGCCACTTTAGCTGATGTATCATTTGTTCCCGTGATATAACTAGACTGAGACAATCAGGGTATCTTCTATGACACAACGTAGAGCAAAAGACACTGAAACATATTAATAATATATGTTTTCAATAAATATATTGTTTAAAAACTGTACATTAAAACTAATGTACCAGCTTGTTTAGAAGCCTAATGAGAACATCAAGCTTCAACAGCAGTACCATAATTTCTCATTTCTATGTTACTTATATCCAGGGCCAAAATAAGCTGTGTTTCAGATACTGGAGTTGGTGTGATGTTGGTGGAAGGAGCTCTGTTACTTAGCTGCTGCTACGTTGTAATGTTTTTGTCATGGAAAAACATTATAGCATTTATTTGAAGGGCTTGTGACTTGCATGATATTTTCTGAGCAGAAATCAAAGCACTGCATTTAAATAATGCTCATCTGGAATTCTGGTAGTAGTCCATTACCATTCTTCATTTCTCTCACATTGTTCAATAACTTTTCATAAGGACAAATCCAAAATTGTTCCTATTGTGTTATTAAGAAATAATATTCTAAGTTGTCCATTGAAATCTGTGTGGTACTGGCTTGGGTGGCATGTATAACTTTTTAAAGGTAATTGGATATTGCAGAACTACTGAACAAAGGAAAAAGTAGGTACAAACAGCAGTATTAACAATAACATATAACAAAATTAATACTACTAAATCAGAGAAACAAAGAGAAATTTATAAATCCAAACACCTACAAAAAGGGTTAACTATAATGACTGAAAGTTTTCTTGTTTAAAAAATAATAATTCTAATATGGACAAATAATACACATCAAAAATCCATTGCTGCAAATCAAGTATAAATTTGTTCTTTGGGTAGGACAAGACCAAAATGTAAGAGTTAATGTTCTAACTTGCATATCCAATAGCAAGGCCATTATAACAAATCTTCGGTAATACATTTTGTAGGTACAATTAAAGAAAGACATGGGGCAAAATTCACTTAACTGTCTCATTTATCAACATAAATTTTGGGGTCAATTGTGGTCATAAATTGAGGACTACTAAAATCACAACACTTCCTATTGTTAGAATTATAACTTTTCTAAGTATTCAGACTTCCATAAAATATTTTTTATATAGGGAAAAGATATGTATCCTGCAGAAAAGCATAATAAGTAATCAACTTTTTAAAATTGATCTAACACTTGTCATTTTTTAATTGGAGATACAATTCTTTAACATTACATGTTCCAAAGATGATTAATATTAGGCATCATTAATATTAATATTAATCATTAATATTATGAGCATTAAGCAAGAGCCATGTATCTTATCCATCTGTATCACACTGACATCATACTGAAAGGCTAAGACATAAATAAAAAAGAAAATGATAAACAATAATAATAATAAATTTGGATGCATCAAAAAGCATTCTTACATTTATGTACATTACATAAATTTAGATTTAATAGACTTTTAATGAAATTTCCCAGAAGCAGAAAGATTACATATCAATAAACTTAAAGATGCTTCATAGCACAAAAAAAGTGAAGCTGTATTTTTTTTAAAAAAAGAATGTGAAATTAGCCTGTATGCCAATGATTTTAGAGTATATTGATGAAATCTGAGCGGGCCCTGAACAAAGAGTATATATCGGAGGTGGTGATCCTTTGAGAGCTGTATGCAACGAAATTTCATTTTGATGTATGCCGATTGGTGTACATTCAAAGTGACAATAAAGTTATCATCATCATATGTAGACAGACAGAGACAGAGTAGAAAAATATTGCAGAGAGAATTAAAGCAAAAGCAACACCCAAGGTGTTCAATAATATTTAAGTTTTTTCTAGAGCTCAGCATGATTTTCTAGAGCTCAGCATGGTTATTTGTAAAGTTTAGGAATTTCAGAATCGGATGCAACCATATGCATTCCATGTTACATTTAACCACAAAGCAAATTTGTTTAAGTATTTTAAATTATTTGCAACATCTATATCTTTTCTTTCTGGACATATTTATTGCATCTCAAGATGGGTTCCAGCACAAGTCTGAAAGCTCAGAAGACTAAACCTCTGGTCCTGGTGACTGACCCAGATCGGATCCTGCTATTAATATTCAAAGTTGATGCTGTTTGACATTGGACATCCAAGCAACAGATTCTGGGATTCTTTCATGAAATTGTATAGGATCAAAGCCATCTTGTACATGTAAAACAAGAACAGAAACACATCCACTCGGGCTGGACACTGGACACATTCTATAGCAGATGCTGTACTATCACAGAAATAGCTGCAATAAAGCAAATAACCAAATAGCTGTGATAAATTGCCTTTGGGTAAAAAAATAGAGAAATGATCAAAGTCAAAAAAAAATTATGCATGTATGATAACAATAAAACATCATCATCTGAGAAATTCACCAAAATATACATTTATATAATACAAGATAAAGGAGCAAAACAAAGTGAGACAATATTGCAAGAGTTCATTTAAATTTACTACAAATTAAAACTTTATGTTCATACAAATTGGTAATAGTGAATCTATTCTGATAAACTTATTTCCAAATAGAACAATCTTTTTCTTTGTGGTTAAAATAAAGGTTAACAGAAGCCCTTCAGGTTTTTTTACTTTACAAAAATGTATGATAAAAAGACAATTACCCTAGTTCCATAATTTTGATTTTAAAATCGTTTTCTTTGAGAACAATAATCTGTATAGCTGCAGAGTTCCCTAAGAACTAAAGCTTTTAGAATCTTATGATAGCTTCAGAACACATTTAAAGCATACTGGTTTGGAAACTTAGAGTTTTAAATGTGTTGCTAAAAATTCAAAAATAAGTATTTTAAATTGTGTAAATTAATAAAGATTGAGATTCTGATCATTGTAACTATTTTTGAACTATTAATATAAAGTGAAAGTCAAACGTTAGACAGGTCTATGAGGTTTCCATTGTGAGGGGATACAAGTTAAAATAGCTCAGCTGAATGTTAATGTTGAAGTCTGCACATTTGCGACACAATTAAATATATAGGTATAATTGCGTGTACATGATTTCAAATGAGTGAGAAGTGTTGGAAAGTTCAGATCAGGTACAACTCTATAGAGTTGTAACTTTAAAAAATAACTGGAACTTTTTATGCACTTGTTTAGAGATGCAAATAAAAAGCAAATAGTTCTAATCATTTTTGACAGATACGCCAAACACGATAGACGTATTGGACTGAGAATTGAATACCAATTAGTAAAATAATAAATGTTATGTTACATCTGACCCCATTTTACTTGTAACGATTCGTTGTTACATTTTACCAGGGATTTACTGAAAAATGTTCCCTTACTTGATTAGTGCCCTTGGGATGCCACATGCTAAAAACAAAAGGCTAGGAAGTGTGCCAAGCGTTAGTGAATGGCAAAATAAAGTACATGAATATTCAGTTCTTGCTAAAATGACATTTATTTAGTGAGAGGGGGAAAGGAAAGCTGGATAAATACAGGTAGACCTCACTTACCAACTGCCTTGTTCAGCAACCATTTGAAATTACAGTGGCATTGAAGAAGCAGATTTGTGACTGGTCCTTGAACTTGCAGCTACAGCAGTCATGTCATCATGCTTTGGGTGCTTAGCAACTGGCACATATTTACAATCATCACAGCATCCCACAATCACATGTTCACCATTTCTGTGCTTCACAACCGGCTTTTGACAAGTAAAGTCAATGGAGAAGCCAGCAGTAAAATCGCAAGTCATGGTCACATGACATATTTAACATCCACAGGTGATGAAAAAAGGACATCTTCCTTCCCCTGTCCTTACCACTTTCTACAGAGTGACAATAGAGAGCATGCTGTCATGTTGCATTACTGTCTGGTTTGGAAACATTACTGCTTAAGACAGGAAGGTGATGCAGAGAGTGGCTATGATGGCAGGAAAGATTATTGGCAGTTCACTCCCTTCCCTACAAAACATAGAATATAAGCGATGCATGAACAAGGTCCGCAGGATTGTCTGGGATGCTACACATTGTCTTCACGATCTGTTTTCCTTTTTACCTTCTGGGAGGAGGCTTCATGGTATCCAAAGCAGAACATCCAGATTTAGTCATAGTTTTGTTCCATATAGCATCAACCATGTGAATTCTCAAGTTTCCCCTTTCCGCTATGTTTTCAAAATGGACAGCGATTAATTTGTATATGTATATGTATATAGCATGTCTATATGTGCTATGTGTGTTATGTATGTGTATGGATATACTGTCTTTTGAGAGCAAGCAATAGAATTTCATTTTTAATGTGGGCAAGTGTGCTCATAATAAAAAAATGACAATAAAGGTGACCTTATCTTATTCGCTTTCACAACTGCAGTAGTACTGGTGTGATATGTTCTGTCACATGATCGGCAGGTCTGCGCGGAGGAACGGAGACCTGGGGAGGTGCCCAAACCTCCCCAAACGTCAGCAGGAGGAACGGAGACCTGGGGAGGTTTGGGGAGGTGCCCAAACCTCCCCACACGTCGGCAGGTCTGCGCGGAGGAACGGAGACCTGGGGAGGTTTGGGGAGGCGCCCAAACCTCCCCAAACGTCGGCAGGAGGAACGGAGACCTGCCGACGTTTGGGGAGGTTTGGGGAGGTGCCCAAACCTCCCCAAACGTCGGCAGGTCTGCGCGGAGGAACGGAGACCTGGGGAGGCGCCCAAACCTCCCCAAACGTCGGCAGGAGGAACGGAGACCTGGGGAGGTTTGGGGAGGCGCCCAAACCTCCCCAAACGTCGGCAGGTCTGCGCGGAGGAACGGAGACCTGGGGAGGTTTGGGGAGGTGCCCAAACCTCCCCAAACGTCGGCAGGTCTGTGCGGAGGAACGGAGACCTGGGGAGGTTTGGGGAGGCGCCCAAACCTCCCCAAACGTCGGCAGGAGGAACGGAGACCTGGGGAGGTTTGGGGAGGCGCCCAAACCTCCCCAAACGTCGGCAGGAGGAACGGAGACCTGCCGACGTTTGGGGAGGTTTGGGGAGGCGCCCAAACCTCCCCAAACGTCGGCAGGTCTGTGCGGAGGAACGGAGACCTGGGGAGGTTTGGGGAGGCGCCCAAACCTCCCCAAACTTCGGCAGGAGGAACGGAGACCTGGGGAGGTTTGGGGAGGCGCCCAAACCTCCCCAAACGTCGGCAGGTCTGCGCGGAGGAACGGAGACCTGGGGAGGTTTGGGGAGGCGCCCAAACCTCCCCAAACGTCAGCAGGTCTGCGCGGAGGAATGGAGACCTGGGGAGGTTTGGGGAGGTGCCCAAACCTCCCCAAATGTCGGCAGGTCTGCGCGGAGGAACGGAGACCTGGGGAGGTTTGGGGAGGCGCCCAAACCTCCCCAAACATCGGCAGGAGGAACGGAGACCTGGGGAGGTTTGGGGAGGTGCCCAAACCTCCCCAAACGTCGGCAGGTCTGCGTGGAGGAACGGAGACCTGGGGAGGTTTGGGGAGGCGCCCAAACCTCCCCAAACGTCGGCAGGTCTGCGCGGAGGAACGGAGACCTGGGGAGGTTTGGGGAGGTGCCCAAACCTCCCCAAACGTCGGCAGGAGGAACGGAGACCTGCCGACGTTTGGGGAGGTTTGGGGAGGCGCCCAAACCTCCCCAAACGTCGGCAGGTCTGCGCGGAGGAACGGAGACCTGGGGAGGCGCCCAAACCTCCCCAAACATCGGCAGGTCTGCGCGGAGGAACGGAGACCTGGGGAGGTTTGGGGAGGCGCCCAAACCTCCCCAAACGTCGGCAGGAGGAACGGAGACCTGCCGACGTTTGGGGAGGTTTGGGGAGGTGCGCGCGCACCTCCCCAAACCTCCCCAAACTTCGGCAGGTCTCGGACGGCGGTGGCTTGGGAGAGGTGCGCGCGATCCCGGAAGCACCAAAGCCTCGGCCGCGCACAAGTCCTCGGTAAGTTTTTTTGTTGACTGGAGTATAAGCCGAAGTGGAATTTTTCAGCCCAAAAAGTGGGCTGAAAAATTCGGCTTATACTCAAGTATATACGGTATATTTTTCAAAGATCCTGGAGCACTGGGGAACTACCAGAGGACTGGAAAAGAGCTGATGAAATTCCTAGCTTCAAAAAAGGGGGAAAAATGGATCCAGGAAACTACAGACCTATCAACCTGACTTCAATACATGGGAAGATTCTGGGAAAGATAATCAAGCAATGAATCAGTGAACACCTAGAACAGACATGTCAAACACAAGGCCCGGGGGCCAGATCCGGCCCGTGAAGTGGTTTCATGTGGCCCGCGAAGCCATCCTGGAAACAGTGAGGGAACGGCCCCCACTGCCTTGGCCCTGGCCCAGAGACCCTCCTCCTGCCAGAGGCCCTCAGATCTGTCCCACTCCTGCCCAGGCCCCCATAGGCACCCTTGATGCCAACTATGTAGAGCTGGCCATGCCCACCCAGTAGGCCACACGCACTCTAGCCACACCCACCCAGTAGGCCACACCCACCCAGGCCACACCCACCCGGCCCCCTGAGGGCAACCGCAAGGCTGATGCGGCCCTCAATGAAATTGAGTTTGACACCCCTGACCTAGAAGCAAACAAAGTCATAACCAAAAGCCAACATGGATTTGTCAAAAACAGATTAGGCCAGACAAATCTTATTGCATTCTTTGACAAAGTGACAAAATTAGTGAACTAAGAGGAATGCTGTGGATATAATTTACTTGGACTTCAGTAAGGTATTTGATAAAGTAGACCACAACCTACTACTAGATGAGATAGAAAAATGGATTCATAACTGGCTGACCAACCGCACTCAACGTGTAGTCCTCAATGGAACTGAATTTACATGAAGTATGCAGTGGGGTATCCCAAGGCTCTGTTTTAGGCCCAGTACTCTTCAACATCTTTATCAATTATTTGGATGAAGGGATAGATGAGGAATTTATTAAATTTGCAGATGACACAAAGCTGGCAGGAATAGTGAACACTCCAGAAGATAGGCTTAAAATACAGAAAGATCTTGACAGACTTGAACATTAGGTGCTGGTGGTTCAGTGGGTTAGGACGCTGAGCTTGTCGATCAGATGGTTGGCCGTTTGACGGGTCAAATCCTGAGTGCCACATAACAAAGTGACCGCCTGTTACTCGTTCCAGCTTCTGCCAACCTAGCAGTTCGAAAGCACGTAAAAATGCAAGTAGAAAAATAGGGACCACTACGGTGGGAAGGTAACAGCGTTCCGTGTGCCTTTGGCATCTAGTCATGCCAGCCACATGACCACGGAGATGTCCTCAGACAAGTGCTGGCTCTTCGACTTTTAAACGGAGATGAGCACCGGACCCTAGAGTTGGAAAGGACTAGCATGCATGTGTGGGGGAACCTTTACCTTTACCTTTAACAAAATGAAATTCATTGGTATAAAAAGTAAGGTTCTTACATTTAGGCAAGAAAAACCAAATGTACAGGTACAGTATAGGTGGTACCTAATTCAATAGTAGTAACTGTGAGAGGGATCTCAGAGTCCTAGTAGACAATCACTTAAATATGAGCCAGCAGTGTGCTGCAGCTGCCAAAAAAAGCCAGCACAGTTCTAAGCTGCATTAACAGAGGGATAGAATCAAGATCATGTGAAGTATTAATACCACTTTATAATGCCTTGGCAAGGCCACAGTTGGAATACTGCATCCAGTTTTGGTCACCACAATGTAAAAAAGATGTTCAGACTCTAGAAAGAGTACAGAGAAGAGCAACAAAGATGATTAGGGGACTGGAGGCTAAAACATATAAAGAACAGTTGCTGGAATTGGGTATGTGTAGTTTAATGAAGACAAGGGTGAGGGGTGTCATGATAGCAGTGTTTCAATATTTCAGGGGCTGCCACAAAGAAGAGGGTGTCAAGCTATTCTCCAAAGCACCTGAGGGCAGGACAAGGAGCAATGGATAGAAACTAATCAAGTAGAGAAGCAACCTAGAATTAAAAAGAAATTTCCTGAGAGTTAGAACAATTAATCAGTGGAACAACTTGCTCCTGAAGTTGTGAATGCTCCAACACTGGATGTTTTAAGAGATTGGACAACCATTTGTCTGAAAAGGTAGAGGGTTTCCTGCCTAAGCAGGGAGTTGGACTAGAAAACCTCCCAGTCCCTTCCAACTCTGTTATTCCAAGAGGATTCGACCTTGGTCACCTGTTCCCTTACAAGGATGTTCCTCGGACCAAACTCTGAGGGATATACAGCTGATCAATCAAATACTGAACTTCTCAGATCTCTCACCACTGCATCCTTTCTCTTCCCTTGTTTTGCATCACATTATAAAGGAGAAACATTGGTGTCAGGCTGCCCAAAATGCTCTGTTTTCATTCTTCAAAGTGACTTCATTTTTCCATGTGTGGAGGACAGCAAGAAATAATGAGTGAAGTGGGAGAGGAAAAAGGGCCAGAGAAGGGAAATAAAATAACAATTTTAGGGGAGCTCCTTAAAACTTTTTAATCTTGGTACTGCACACTTTTCAGTATGTGAGGTTTTCATCAAAATGCATTAGGATAGGCCAATCCAGTCTTTGGGGCAATATTTGATAAATGCACTATCCAAATGCACTATCCAAACAGTGATTTTTTTTTTCAAAATATATACGGAAGAAAACCAAGATCATGGCATCTGGCCCTCTCAATTCCTGGCAAATAGATGGGGAAGAAATGGAGGTAGTGACAGATTTTATTTTCCTGGGCTCCAAGATCACTGCAGATGGGGACTGTAGCCAAGAAATTAAAAGATGCTTGCTCCTGGGGAGGAAAGCCATGGCAAATCTAGACAGCACACTAAAAAGCAGAGACCTCACCCTATCAACAAAAGTGTGTATAGTCAAAGCTATGGTCTTCCCAGTTGCAATGTATGGCAGTGAAAGTTGGACCATAAGAAAGGCTGAGCACCAAAGATTTGAGGCCTTTGAACTATGGTGCTAGAGAAGACTCCTGCAAGTCCCTTGGTCTGCAAGGCGATCAAACCGGTCAGTCCTAGAGGAGATCAACCCTGACTGCTCTTTAGAAGGCCAGATCCTGAAGTTGAAACTGAAATACTTTGGCCATCTAATGAGAAGGAAGGACTCACTAGAGAAGAGCCTAATGCTGGGAAAGATTGAGGGCAATAGAAGAAGGGGATGACAGAGAATGAGGTGACTGGATGGAGTCACTGTAGCAGTAAGTGTGAGCTTAAATGGACTCCAGAAGATGGTAGAGGACAGGAAGGCCTGGAGGAACATTGTCCATGGGGTTATGATGGGTTGGACACGACTTCGCAGCTAACAACAACAACAAGAACAACAACAACATACAGAAATCCACGGCTTTTTTTGTCATAGAACGCTCAGAACGGAGTTCCGGCACCTTTTTTGGATGGAACCTTGTAGGCTAGGCAAGGCGGGTTGTATGACATGTGTAAGTTCTGGCACCTTTTTCTTTTACAAAAAAAGCACTGCGGAAATCAAATGAGGAATAACTGATTCACCATCTGCCTCAACTGTTCTCAGCCTTGTGACTTTCTTATGTGTTAGGATAAGCATACAACGTAACTGACATGCAGTCTAACAAGGGCTCCTGTTTTGTCTTTTTAAAACATGGGTTAGGCAGATAAAGAAAAAGAAGCTGTTATAAAAGCAAATAAAATCGCACTGAGCTGATTTCAATGGAACAAAACAGTTCCTAGACCTTGCCTCCAGATGTCACTTGGCCAGACCCAAAAGGAATTGTGTGAAGATTGTCTGAAGGCAGTTTGAAAGTTCATATATAAGCAAATAGCCTCTAGAGGCTGCAAGAGGTAGAAACTCAGAGGGAAACATGAATGCTTTAGGCAGCTTCAGACACTTCTTTTTTGTTCTCTCTCTCTCTCTCTCTCTCTCTCTCTCTCTCTCTCTCTCTCTCTCTCTCTCTCTCTCTCTCTCTCTTAATTTAATACTAAGAGTAGGACTTGCATTATTTATCAAAATAACAGTGCCCAGGGAGGAAAGGGTTGGCCTTCCCTGACCAACACAATTTATTTCTCACTCTCAAATACACGCACACTATCCATATGTATTATAGGCATACATTTGGGGGGGAAACTCACATCTTATTGGCCTTTTTACAATTATTAATTGCAGTCTAGCAGGTGGATATATCAAAAGTTGTAACTGAGAAGAGAAAGAGTGAAACCTCTTTTCCCTCATAGTAATCCAATAAAAATGGGAAGGTGGCTTGCTATAATTTACTACAGTATTAAAATTTTATATTCCTCTTGGGTAGCACAGTCCTTCAAGAAAAGATCTCTGTGATTATCTGTGAGTGAGTGAGGATGGAATAGACACTCTGCTCAGTCTGTGGTATTTTTAAGGAGAAAAAAAATCTTGACATTCCAGATTCAGAGACTTGTTACTACTACCAAAGCAGGGTTCAGCTGGATACACACATATTCTTCTCAGTATTCGCTGCCAGGCATACACATATACCCATTCTGCTCTCATTCCTCCAGCAAAATGAACCTATTCTGCCTTCTTCTGCTAAAATATTGATTGGGGAATTTGAAATTTTGAAATGATTTAGGAGTCCCTGGATGTGAAACGTAATGTACAGTGCTAGCAGCATTATGTGCCATCCATCACTTGTCAGCAAGCTGCAAAAAATGTGACAGAATCAATACAAATGTATCTGAAGATGGTTTTAACTCATTTCCCTTCCCTTTGGGCACAGATCAGGAAAGGCAAGGAGAACTGTAATGCTAAATACAAAGCCAAGTTAAGTGAACAGGACACAACACAGATTTTTTGCTCTGTTCTGCTTTTATACCCACAACATAAATTGCCTCTGTTCTCAGGAGAATCAAATAATTTTCTTGAGGGGAGGGGGCGAGAGGGTGCCCACTGACTCTGACTATTGCAACACACACAACTTCTCTGGTTAAGGCAAGATAGCTACCAGCTGCACATTAGCAGAATTGGGTCACTTCTCAAAACTCTGAAACTTGTTCTCAATGTGTGGGATACTCTGGTAGCACACCATCTGTCTCATCCTGTCCTGTTCTGGCAAGCATGAGTCTCTGGTGGAACAAGTCAGGCAACAATTGTTATTATTATTTATTACTATTATTTATTTAAATTATTGGCCATCCTACTCCAATAGGCTTGAGTGGTGTACAAGAAACCCACCCCCCAATAAAACATTTAAATCAGATTATTCCAGAGCATGTACTGAGAGTAATGAATAAGAAGGCAGAAGCTGTGTACATCAAGACTCAATGACTCGTAGAAGATCCTGGAAGAAGATCAATGGATCCTGAATTATTGTAGTTAGCAGGATGAAGGTGGGGGGGGGGTGTGTTCAGTTTGAAAGATTCCTACTTGCTTAGAAGCAAAACCCCCCATTTCTCTGGTTTGTGCTATTGAAAGAAGATGGGCAGATTCAGGTTATCAAGATTACTTTCTTGTTTTTACTGGAGCCCTAGATTTATCAATTGGAGACTAGACTGAAATACACACACAGAGAATTATAAAATGCCTTACCCAATTTTTTTTTTAAAAAACAATTGTATTTAGTGCACCAGAACTAAATGGATCCTCTGGCTCTACAAAAACTTTGATTTTAAGTTTGGATGATTTTGTTATTGTGAAAATGGCTTAAAATATTGTGAAATGTAAACCAAAAAGTTAAGGGTTATTTTTTTATTATATTTACGCACATAAAATAAAGGAAAACTCATTTCTCTCTCTCTCTCTCTTTGCACCTTTTCTTAGTTTTCTTTTTTCTGTATTTTTATTTTACAGTATAGTGAAATTTAATTACAAATGTATATAAAAAGACTAATAACAGAGCCCCAGCTTCAAATCCAGCCTTAGTCATTGGACAACTGTGACCCAAACCTTTTTATTTCTCTCAATCCAGCTTACCTCACAGAATTGTTTTTGTGGGGGGAAATGGGAAATGGATTTCTACACACGCCAACCTGTGCTCCTAGAAGAAAGGTAGGATAGGAATTAAAAATAAGATTATGAACTTTTTGCTATCTACTAATTATAGTAACTATCTTCCTACATCTTTCAGTGATCTTCCTGTAAGGACAGATCTACCTTTCATCCTTGTGATACTGTTCCTCTTTATGCTATTGTATCTTCAGGTTGTCCTTAGGAATTAGTCATGATATTGGAGGGAATGCTCTATCTTTATGTATATAACCTATGCCACACCCATTTTTTTCACCCCCACAAAAAAGAATGGTTCTTTATAGTATCTTCACTTGATGCCTGCCTGACTTGATTAATTTATATTTACTACAGTTAGTTTGAAGTCAGTGAACAGACAATGATTGAATCTTCATGGGCTAAGTACTTTTTGCCTCATCTCCCAGCTCAATAGAAAATTATATTTAAGTCATGGGCTATCAATTTGAAAACTAAAATTCCTGTACAGAATATTCTTATCCTCATCAAGAAGAAGTTCAGCAGCTAAAATTCAACTATAATTCAATCTAAAGAAACAGAAACATAAAAACATAGAAAACCAATGGCAGGAAAAAGACCTAATGGTCCATCGAGTCTTCCTTCAAGGTGTTTTTTGTTTTCTTTTTAATTTATTTATTTATTATTTATTATTTTTGTCAGATGATGGACATGTGTTATCCCAAGCATTTTATTCTCAGTGAGTGATAATTGACCCATGACCTCCTCTAGAAGTTGGTTCCAAACTTCCACTACTCTATGTCATGGTTCCGATAGATGAAACCCATTAAAAAACTTCAAGGCAAGAATTCTTCCTTAAAGAACATTTTATTCAGGAAACAAAGTATTGGCATTACATAGTTGAACCCCAAAATTAGATTCCCTTCCCCCAGATACAAAGTAACAAGTTGCAAGTCCCACCCCCACTAAGCAGTCATAAATCACATTCTCCAATTAGCCCAGGGCACGGGCTCTTTCCTCAGTTCCTCAGCCCACCAAAACATTATCGGTTTCTGTCCGTGAGTTCCCACGGAGCTACATTATTATTATGGCTAGCTGAGCTCAAGCATTCACCCCCTCCCCCTTTCAACACCTGATCTCTAAACAGAAGAGAAAGCATGTTAAAAGCAAAGTAAAAACGGCTGCAATTTCCATCAGTTGTCAGAGCAGGAACATCCATTGTTCCAACGTTGACGCTCTTTATGTGAAGTAATACTTTCTAACATTACTTTTGAACTACCCTCCTGTCAGTGTGAGGTTCTGCCCCCTTTGTCTTTGACTTTTGCATTAGGTTCTAAATGGCATGGATTCTGAACAAAGATACATGCAGAGGAAGAAAGTTTGATGTCATAAAGATTGTGTTCCTTTACCAAATTAATCTGCATAACCACAAACCTATTCAAATGGAATAAAAAGTCCTCACTCACTTTCCCCAGGAGCTGTCTATATCCCATGCATCCTATCAGGGGAACATTAGCAAGACATCAAGATATCTCAAGCATCTTTCCCAATGGTAGAAAAAGCAAAGTTAGTCATGGTTTGACTGCTGAAGTCAAATGATAGACGGGACTACTTTCATAAAGAAGATTGCTTTCTGATCCATTCTTTCTTCCCACCTCTTCCCCCACTCTCGCCCCTTGGATGTCTAGATCAGAAAAAAATACACATTTTTCTCTGCCCATGGGTGAATGGGCAGAGATGTTTGAACCCTATGCAAGACTAGTTTGTTTTGAGTTAATTCTATTCCGCTAATTCTTTTAATTCCTCTGTGCTTTGGGAATATGTTGGCCCTTGTTATTTTCTTGTTGGTTTTCCCAAGATGTACAATGACCACACTGTCCAAGCTCAATTAAACAGGTCATAGGAAGTGTACTGCAGTTAAGGGAATCTCTCTGGAAAGCAGGTTCTGCAAAGTCTCTGCTTGGAGGCTCAGCCAAGCACATCTTAGAAAAAAGTTAAGGGCAGGAGCAATAGAAGGAAGCATCAAAATACAGAAATGAATAGGACTGTACAGAAATCTAAAGTCCTGGATGGAGAAAGAAAGCAAACAAACCTTCACTTCTGTAGGTGGCTCTTGTCTCTGCACTGGATCTTTCTTTCCCACCCAATGAGAAATGTTGAGATTTTCAGGTTCTATAAAGGAGTTGTTGTTTTTTTAAACAGTGATTTTAAAATTCTCCTTCCACTTTAGCCTATCTAATAGATTTGGGACACATCCCACTGGAATCGCTTTAGCAATAGCCACTTTCAGACAAAATTGGTCCAACGGGGTTTCTTCAGCAGAACTCCCCAGTTGTTTGCATTTCTGTTGCAAGCTTTCTCAATTCCCATTCAGTCCAGTTATGACGGTGCTTTTTCATGAGGACATCCCAGGGAGATGTGTACTTCAGCTGTCTGGTTCTTGAACTGCATGCCATTTCACTACAGCCCTCCATGAATAATAAAATCAACTAATAAATTACAGATATGATTCAGTCACCTGACCTTTAGCCCCAGGAGTGCAATGTACAACATTTTACTACAATATTTCCTCTTGGGTAATGTCCAGCCTAATTTTTAAATGACCCAGAGGATGAATTTCAGATGCAATGTGCAAAATAGGATCACACTGTTGGCTGAATCTGTCTGTGAGATTTAAGAGGCTAATATATCAGTTTATACCAAACTTTAATTTTAAAAAAAATGTTCAGATAAGAAAAGAGACACAATTGTCTAGTGTTACATAGCAAATGAGCCTGACAAAATCTGTGAAGGATCTCATCTGCTAAATGCAGCCCCTCAGATCATTTGTGGTTGAATCCTTTTTTAGCTTGTTAAAACATCTACCTTTCCGCTTTCAACAAATAAGATGAGCAAGACATTATCAATGAGCCGTGGTGGCGCAGTGGTTAGAATGCAGTGCTGCAGGCTAATTCTGCTGACTGCCAGCTGCCAGCAATTTGGCAATTCAAGTCTCACCGGCTCAAGGTTGACTCAGCTTTCCATCCTTCAGAGGTTGGTAAAATGAGGACCCAGACTGTTGGGGGCAATATGCTGTCTCTGTAAACCACCTAGAGAGGGCTGTGAAAGCACTGTGAAGTGATATACAAGTCTAAATGCTATTGCTATCAAGATTAGCCCACTAAGACCTGATTCATACACTACACTAAGCAATAATGGTGTTTGTTCAGTTTTGCCTTCCTTTATAGACCACCCAGTTTTTGCAGTTGCAGTTTTTGACTTAGCTAGTTCTGTCAACCCAGCAAATTATCACTTGTTCAATAAACAGTGATTAAGCAAACAATAACTTACTATGTGAACCCAGGGATCTTTTTTTCCTTCCTCTCACTGGAAGAGTCATCTATTATAGTTATCTGCAAAATCATATATTTTTCCTTAGTATCAGAAGCCACAGGGATAAGATACAAAGAAAGCCAGAATCCTACACCTTTAAAAGTTGTCTCAAACAGATTATTTCTGTAGCAAACACTTGCATGACAAACTCTAATTGTTTAAATTCCCCCTTCCTCACAAAACCTACTCTTAAAATTGCAAAAGCCTTGTTCTCTTCTGTATTTGACATTTAAGGGAAATGCTGCAGATGTTCCATTAAAGTTCCTTCTTTTACAATCCTATGATACCATCCTATGCTTTTACTTGTGAGTCAGTATCACTGAAGTGGGGCAGGTCTCTAAATGGTTAAATATTTATTGCACAAGTTTTTTTAATGCCACTTCAATCTAGTCAATCTAACTAACATGTTGTTTAAAGATACAGAAACCTCTAAAAATGTTTGAATCAGATCTGTTTAATGGTTTCAGCCAAAATGGCAGCAGACATGAAGAGAGGTCTAAGGGCTGCAGCAAAACAGGGGAAGGATTTGACAGTACCTTTAAAAGAATAAAAAAAAAGTCTAGTAATTCAATCATCATGGAGGCCTTCTCCTTGTACATCTGTCAAGTGAAATTATATGAGCAGCTGCAAGAAATGATTTTATATTCTGGGACTCCATCTGAGGATTATTTATACATTTTTTAAGTTGTTCAGTAACAGGATATGCCAATCTTTACAATTCCTATCACAATCTATACTTTTTATACCATAATCCATGTAAGGTAGTGACCTTTAGGCATATAAATTGTGTCTACTTCCCCCTCCTCATTTCTTCAGATCCTTGGTTATATTTCTAGACCCTATATAAAGGCTTACATGTCATCCCTCTGTTACTCGCTCCCTTCCTATATGATATTTTGTCACATCTTTCCTTATTCTGTTTATAGATGTAATTGGTATTTTTTTCACTTATGTCTATGTTCATTTTCATATATGTCTAAACAAATATTTTGTATGTGTATATAAAATCTTTGGGATAAGTTATTCATCACTGAGCTTCATTGATATGACCTTCTGTGAACTGAATTGAAATAAGTGAGTTCAGAATTTATTTTAGAGCTCAGACATCATGCTGCTTACCAAAATTCATATTATTCAACAGATTGATTCATTTTGGCCTCTTTAGTTTTTAGGTATTCCCTCAAAATTCATATGTTCCCCCATTGCATGTTCCTCCCACTAGGAAGATATAATTAATTTCATTGGACAAATTACCTAGTCATTTAAGAAGGCAAATATGGACATAATTTGGCACAGCAGGACAGGATTGTCTATCATGCAAAAAAAAGGAAGCAAAGTAGACAACACTTGGCTGACCATAGAACTCAACCTGCTTTGTCTCCCAAGGGCATTTTCTCCAACCCCAGAAACAAGTCAGCCTAGTTCCACTGTTTGTTTGGGCCAAATCAATCTGTTTGCACAGATTATTCAGGTCCAATGAAGTGGGGAGCCATTCAGATTCCTCTTGGTCTTATTAAAGTGCTGCTAAACTGAAGTGTTATTCATGGAACAATCTTTTTCTCAGTAGAATATGGAGCTCCACAAGGCTTTTATTTTTATCGTAACATTATTTTTTCTTTCTCCAAACCATTTCAAGAAAGTTTGCCAGTTGATTATTGCCTTTGAGTGATTTCCAAAGCAGTGACAAGCCATGCAATCTGAATCACAGTTCACGTCATGGAAGGTACATTGTTTAGCAACTTTAAACAATGCAATTGTCACTGTGACCCATTTCCACATTGCTGCTGTCACCAATGATCATGGTAAATATTATTATTTTTTGATGTATCTGACTTTTAATCTGGTCATTTAATATAATGGATAGGGGAAGGAACCCAAGAGTCAGAAGTCTGCTATGAATAGATAGGGTCTTTTTTGTTCCTTTTTTGCTGTTCTGCTTTATTGTCCCTAATAGGTTTTATAAATGGTTTCCAAATCCAACAGCAAATGTCTATTTGCTGCCTAGCATACCATGTAATCTTTTCTAGAGGTGATATTGATCTTGTTAAAGTCTCTCAGCCATTAAGCATGCCTTCCTAGCAGCCATTTTCCCATGACAAAGAGGATGGTGTCCTTTTCATTCCTTGGCCATTGACCAATAAGCAGATGCTGATGCCGGATGAGGTTGAGCAGCTCATAAGCAAACCAGCGTTTTGCCACAATATGGGTAATTGATTACACTGGCCTACCTTACAAGGCTGTTACTATTTCATTTTGACTATATGCCCACCCTTCATACCTTATAGGTGCATAATGGCCAGCTCACAATAAAATATTTAAAATACAATAAACATTAAATAAGAAAAAAAGCAACACGTCCATATATGTGCAGCATTAAGTAAAGCACATAGAGACAAATCCTTGTATGTCCAATTACACTGGCCAATTACATTGGCCAATAAAGCTATCCTGTTGTGTTCTGTTCTGTTCTTCTGACTACAATTCCACCAATAAAATTGTATTGGAGCATTTCTGCCAGTTTATTCATGCAGGAGAATAATACAAAGAGTTCTTCACTTTGAGCTGCAGATAAGGGAAATCAGACTTCCATAGGGTGGGTGGATGGAAATCGCTCCATCTACACAACATATCAATGGCACAACTCTTGTCAGTTGTGTACCCTGATATTATACATGCAACAGTGCTGTGCATATGAATGGAGAACATTTCAACATGCCTACACTCTCTCTCTTCAGGTAGACCCTGCGAAGGCATTTATCATCAGAGAGCCTGCTAATTGCAAAAAGGGAACTGCCAAGGAAGGTGGAAGGGACTGAGCTGACTTCCCACAGTCTTCACTCTGTCAATATTGCATGCAAACCCATCTGTCACAAGGTCAGCTCCTGCTGGGACATAAAAGGTTGCTCTCTGCATTGCTAGAATATTTCTCTTCCTGGGCTGCAGCACCAAGACAGCTGACAGTTTGATGGGTTTGCTTGCAAAGAATGGGCCAGCCTCTTTTTCTAAAAGCAAAATAAATCCTCTTCCTAATGGAGAACGAAATTGCTGCATGAAACTGTAGGGTTACACTGGCCTTGGGCAGACAAATAAACTGGGCAAATGTTTTTAAGTACCGCAGAAGCTGATTTTTCCCCCATTGGCAATTTCCCATGTGCCTTCAAAATAACAATTTTCCACATGTCTGAAATAACTTATTCGCCTTCACAATTTATAGTCAGTTTTGACTTTTGCTTCTTTTCTTTGTAAAACATTATCCCTCTTTGGTCTGTGCAAAAGCCTCTCTCTCACACACACACACACACATGCACAGGTAAACAAACAAACATATGATTTTGAAATGTAAGACTCATTTTTGTCACTTGTTAAACAGTTTGGTATCAGAAATCTCTGCCATCTATTGCATTAGCCCTAGAGATCTACTTGTAAATTTCCTCACTACCTTCTGCACACCATCGCACTAAAAATTCCTGAGACACTTTAAACATTAACAAATCTATCATTTAAGGAGAAAGGTCAGCACTATTCAATTTTAAGTGCTCTCCTAAACTGCCAGATATATGCATATACCTATATACATAGCCTGGTTGAGGGAAGGAGAAATGGTTAATATTTCAAGCAGTGAGATCAGAGGGAAATTAAATGAAAAAAATTACAGATTGTGATAATGACAGTAACAACAAGCTGATGGAAAGCAACCTCTTGGTATTGGTAAACTAACTGTTAGGATAAGATCTCAATTCAAGCCCCAAGTAATGGATTCAAGCTGTTTGATCATTACATTCAGTGACTTCTCAAACATCCCTTTGAAATCCTAGTATTCAAAATGACTGTTTTAAAGTCAGACTCAGAAAGTGTTGGGAGAATTAATGTTGACCTTTCTGATATTAGATTTCTGTAGTTTATTCTTTTGCACTAAAGATTTAACTTTTCAGATTTACCTTCAAGTTTGCTGCATTGGCAAGATATGATAAACCATACATCATGGTGCACAAGCCAACAAGGCTATGTTCACACTATGTAATAAGTCAGAAGAAACAAGGGGCATAACAGTTTGCCAAGTTGTACATTACAAAGGAAGGTTCAGTCTGAACTGTTAATTATACAAAATATTAAAATACACCTCCATATGATAATTTGTGCTGCTTTAATAAAATTCTGATTTCTCAGGGCCCACAATGCTGGCCATTTTGGAAAACTAAGCCTGTTGGTCTATTTGTCTATACTGAAGCCATTAATTTATTTGGCAAGATTTTTAAATTGCTATGACTCCATGGAGCTTATGGGAGAGAACTTCTGCTTCCCAAGCCTCACCTGCTCCAAAAATTTCTTGCTAGGGAATAGCATTTGGGGGGATTTGCAGGTCATGCAGTTTTTTTTTCAAGAAATCAAACAGATAAATAGATGAATTTGGTGTGGTGTGTTCTTTGTTCCCTGTATTTAGTTTGTGTTTTAAGGAGGCTGGGAAGCAAAAGTAAGGTGAATAGAAGGTGCTCTCTAGGTACCAGAGATATAGCTACACAGGGTTAAATCAGAAACACTAGCAAAATTATTATTCCATAAGCTTTCATGGACTGTGGGCCACTTCACAAGAAATGGAGTGATGTCCACAAAATATTATGCCATAATTTTGCTAGTTTTTATGTACTATAGAGAACTATGTTTTATACAAAAAGCAGAGCATTTTTCCAAAATTAACATCATTTAAACTGACTGTCTAAACTGAAGACTCTAGCAGGAAAAAAATTCTTGTCACCTCCTATCACAATCTGGATAGCAAATGTTGCTAAACAGTTTTGAGTTATATCTCATTGGTAAAATAAAACTGTTTTTTATTTATTTTTATTTTTTTTTAGTTTTCTAAACTGAACATGGTCAATTACTCTCATTTCTTCTTCCTTTGGAAATCAGCTCAGGACAGACCACTGTAGCATAAATGGTCAGCCTGGGAGAGTGAGGCTCATACTGGAACTCTTGGAATGAGACCAAATAAATTATAAGTACAGATAATAAGCACACTGTTGAAAAGCTTGTTTCAGCCAACTGAATCCTATCTACTAGATTCCTGCTGGAAGCCAGAAGTACCAGGAGCATTGAAGTTGGAGCTGACACTTCTGATATTTTGTTGCCTAAGGACAATTTCATACAAACATCAGCTTAGCCTCTTGCCCTCTGCTGCATTTCATGCCATCCCCAGAATATCTTCACTGTGGCTTTGCAGCATTGAGATGACCAGCACTTGCTCTAACTGGCCAACAGGAAAGCATAGTAGCACCACAACCAATCAGCAAGTTGTCAGGGACTTTTAACAATAAGAAACCAAACTTATTAGTTGCTGTCTGTGCGTGTGCTGCATGCATGTGTGTGCACCCTTGAGTCAATATTATCTCCTGGAGATTAATCCCTGCAATTTTCTTGACAGGTTCAAAAGTGGATGGCCCTTGTCTTCTTCCTAGTGCTTAAAGAGAGTGACTGGCCAAAAATAACCCAACTGGTTTTATGCCTAAGGCAGGACAGTTTCCTGGTGTCTGATGTCTTAATCATCTCACCAAACTGGCTCTTAGCCATTTTGTGGGATAGTGCTAAATATACCCTCCAGAGGAACTAAAAAAGATAAGGGAAGATATTAACACTCCATAGTACCTTGACTACAGGTGAGAAGAATGGAATGCCAGGAGCCAGGCAGCAAAATGTAGCATGAGTTCTCACCAGTGGCAAACTTTCCAGACGGCAAAATTGACTAATGCATTTCCTCTGGAGCAACAGTTGAGCCAAAATTAATTCAAAGACATATAAAAGCCCCACAGCATTGAGAGAAAATACAGCACCATGTTGGGACAGCTCATACATGGGCAGAGCTAAGTGGGCCTATCAAAGCAGAATGTAAAGCTTGAATCACGTTAAGCTTTGGTTGTAAAGTTAGTGCTTAACAGCAGCTTCAGTAAATGCCAGTGATTATGTAGAGATATCATCACACACATTATCATTGGCTCCCTTCCCCTCTTGCAAACAGCTATATTAGTGGCCTCTTTTTCATGTTTCCAAAATGGATTTATTATGCTATATTTATTGACCTAGTGCTGAGCTATACATTACATTCTTCACACTTTTTAAAAAGAATGCTGCTTTTATTTTGTGACAACTCATCCGTGTCAACACAGAAGATAGTATCCTGTGGGATATTTCAAAATTTTGCCTTAAGGCCTGTGCTCTTCAGCATTTTATAAATGACTTAGATGAAGGGATCATTGAGATGTTCATCAAATTTGCAGATGATGCAAAGCTGGCAGGGATTGCCAACTTCTCAAAGACAGGCTCAAGATTCAAAATGGCCTTAATAGGTGTGAACATTGGGCCCTACCCAACAAAATGCAGTTCAGAGGAAAGAAACATGGGGTTCTTCACTTATGGATAAAAAAATCAATTGCACAGGTATAAGATTTGTGGTATTATTTGGCTCAAAAGTAGTACTGTGAGAAAGATTTGGGTATTAATTTAATTTTAATTTAATTTAATAACATTTATATACCGCCCTTCTCCCTGAGGACTCAGGGCGGTTCACAGGGAGACCACAGATTAAACATGAGCCGGCAATGTGATGCAGCTGACAAAAAACCTAATGCAATCCTAGGCTGTATCAACAGAAGAGTAGTATCAAGATGAGAGGAAGTGGTACATATGCTCATTGGCCAGACTGCATCTTGAATAATGGGTCCAGTTCTAGTTGCCAAAAAACAAGTATCTGAGGAACTAGAAAGAATGCAGAAAATAAGAGTGAACATGCTGAGGGGAGATTGAATCCTATAAAGAATAGTTTAAAAACTGGTCTTCACACATGAGTAAGATAGACTGAATCATTCTTAATGATAGTAATTGGGACTGGCAACTCCGTAATTGAGTATTGTGATCATAATGGAAACTAACCAAAGAGAGAAGCATTAGAACAATTAATCAACCTGCCTCCAGAAGCTGTGAATGCTCCAACGCTGGAAGTTTTAAAGAGACTGGACAGCCATTTGTCTGAAATGGTATAGGGGGTTGGATTAGATGTCCTCCAAGGTACCTTCCAACATTATTTTTATTATTATTATTGTTATTATTATTATTATTATTATTATTATTATTATTATTATTATTATTATTAATTTAATTGAATTTGTATACTGCCTTATTCCCGTAGGACTCAGGGCGGTTTACAGGGCAGTTAAAACCATGAAATACAAAAATTAAAATCAATTAAAACAATTAAATTAAATTCAAGCCCCAAGAGTAAATCTAAAACCCAGTTAAATTAACAACCCCACAGTCTGGACCAAACAGATCAAAGAGCCAAGTTTTCAGGTCCCCGGCGAAATGAGCGAAGGTCGGGGGCAGTCCTAAGTTCCGTGGGTAGTTGGTTCCATAGGGCAGGCGCACCCACAGATAACGCTCTTTCCCTGGGAATAACCCGCCGGCATTCATTAACCGGCGGTACCCTGAGAAGGCCCTCCCTGTGGAGACGCACAGGACGATGGGAAGATGATGCCGGCAGCAGGTGTTCCCTTAGATAGTCCGGACCCAAGCCATTTAGGGCTTTATAGGTCATTACCAGCACCTTGAATCTCACCTGGAGGGCAACCGGAAGCCAATGTAGCTCACGGAGAAGAGGTGTTATTATTATTATTATTATGCAAACAGTCAGCCAGATGTTCAGACTGGATTTGGCATTTTTGTCTACCTATTGAGTCCTTACCAAGGACCTGGGATAGGCAGATGTGGATGTTTGATGGTATTATAGATATCATCACAGGATGGAAGCAGTTCCTAGTAAGGCCGCCTTTTGCAATTGACTAATGGCAAATTTGTCAATGCCAATGGTGTTCAAGTGGTGCTCCAGTTGTTCTGGAATTGCACCCAAGGCACCTATTACTATTGGTACTACCCTTGCTTGCCTTTGCCACAGTCTTTCTATTTCTATTTGTAGGTCTTTGTATTTTGTTATCTTCTCCAGTTCTTTCTCACCTATTCTGCTGTCTCCAGGCACTGCCACGTCCACTATCCAGACTTTTTTGTCTTTCTTATCGACAATTGTTAAGTCCGGGGTGTTATGTTGCAGGTGCTTTTCTGTTTGAATTCTGAAGTCCCAGAGCAGTTTAACTTTATCATTTTCTATGACTTACTCTATTTTATGATCCCACCAGTTCTTGCTTACAGGCAAATGATATTTCTTGCAGATCTTCCAATGCAACATTGTTGCTACTTTGTCACACCACTGCTTGTAGACAGTGTGTGTGATCTTCTGGCAGCAGCTTACCAGGTGGTCCACTGTTTCTTCAGCTTCTTTGCATAGCCGGCACTTACTGTCTGTTGCTGTCTTCTCAATTTTGACTTTGTATACATTTGTCCTTAAGGCTTGGTCTTGTGCAGCCAGAATTAGTCCCTCGGTCTCTTTCTCCAACTTTCCTGCTCTTAGCCACTGCCAGGTCTTGTTATTATCTGCTTTGCCAGCTATTTTTTAATGTACTGGCCATGTAGTGCTTTGTCTTCCCATGCCTCTATTCTGTTTTTCATTTGGTCTTTCTTGTAGGCCAGTTTGGTCTTTCCAGTAGTCAGTAAGCCTTCCTGATATATTAATTTCAGTGCATCTTCATCATTGTCCTTCAGATATTCTTCCAAAGCCATTTTTTCTTCTTCAACCATCAGATGTACTTGCAGCATTCCATGTCCACCTACAGTATTTGCTTTGGTAGATAGAGTCTGTCAATGTCACTGAGTGGATGAAGGGCATGATTCATTATTATTGTTTTTCTGGTCTTCCTATCCATTGCTTTTAGTTCTGCTTGGGTCCAGTTCAATATTCCAGCTGTGTACCTAATGACTGGAATTGCCCAGGTGTTGATTGCCTTCATGGTATTTCCTCCATTGAGTTTGTACTTTAAGATCTTCTTCACTCTCTTGATGTGTTCACCTCTAACCTTTTTCTTGACTTCAGTGTGCTTGATGTTGTCAGCTTGAAGGATACCCAAATATTTGTAGTAATCTTCCTCATCCAGACTCTTAATGTTATTTTCGTGGGACATCTTTATTCCTTCAGTTTTCACTATTTTTCCTGGTTTGAGAGTAAGTGTGGCACATTTGTCCAAGCCAAACTCCATTGCAATATCTTGCCTATATATAAGGACAGTGTTCAGCAGCAATTCTATTTCAGATGATGTTTTTCCATACAGCTTCAGATCATCCATGTAAAGGAGGTAGGATAGTCTGGCAGATGTTTTTAATGTTTGATAGCCATGTCCTGAGTTATTCAGTATTGTTGACAGATGCTCAGTTATTCTTTGCTTCAATTCTTTTATTTATTTTTTTAGTTAGAGGGCTTTGTTCTTCCTGAGGAAGAGGTGCCTGGTTTCCAAATGAGAACAGTTGTATATCTCTACTGGATTCCTTCACTACCAACTCCCCCTGGCTTGCCTCTACATTCTGAATTACTTCTGGTAAGGCTTTGATTTCTTTGCCCTGGGTAAAACTTTGCAGTTCATCCAATTCTGTTTCTGTGAATACTTTATTTCGTATTACAAATCGGTGTTGATCTGCTAGTCTCTGTTCTGTTATTTCTGATTCTGGTGCATTCATTTTAGATATCCTCTTCTTGTTGGACTTGATCTATAATAACAGATCATTATTTCTTTGTTGTTGTTGTTATTTAAAGCACATCACATGTCTGGGCCAACTTATCGTATGAGGGCAATTTTGCAATCCAAGTTTCCATTGTTAAGTGAATTCTGAGTGATTACAGCATCCTGCAGACATATGATCATCATTTTTTTATCTCCTGCTAGTTTCCCCATTGACTTTGCTTGTCAGAAGCTGGCAGTTAAGGACACAAATGGCAATCATGTGACCTCAGGATGCTGCAACCATCAAAAATTGCAAGCCGATTGTGAAGTGCCTAAACATGATCATATGGCTGCAGGAACATTGCAATGACTCCAGTGATAAGAACTCATCATAAATTCCCTCGTTCAGCAACATTGTAACTTTGAAACCAAACAAGTGGTCATTCAATGTGGACTGCCTGTAGCTATACCACTATTAAAGAGATATTTCCCTCTTATTCCAATACATCAAGGTATTTAAATCAGTAACGGATGAAGTTCGTAATTGGGAACAGAGGCAGAGTAGGATTCTGTAATGAAGGTAGCAAATTTTGTGCCAATATAATTTTCTGCCCAAGTGGGAGTGGAGAACGGTCCTAACAAGATTTTCATAGGTAACAGATGAAAGCAGAGTATACAAAAAGAATTACAAGGAGCCTGAGTTAAGTAAAGGACAGGTGATAGTGCAATCCAGAGTAGGCTTCCAGTGCAGTATGATGAGTGCAGAGAACAATTTCATTCACATCCAATTCCTTAGGAGACTAATATATTGGGGTGTTACATGTTACAAAATTCCTAAACATACAAGGACCTACCTAGACAGTTTCTATTGTATTCTAGAACTACCTTTTCCAGGACTGTTATAATAAATACCACAATGGTTGTAGCTATTTGTCTTGTAAATGCAAGTGCCTACAAATACTTTATGGCATAGCTAAGCTGAACCCAGCCAATGTATGGGAAAGAAAACTAAATTCAAGTGGTGTTATTTCAAAAGGATTCTTTATAGTTGCTCCATTTTTCATTTCTTAAGTACTCTTTGCCAACCTTGGAACTTCAGATATTTTGGATTACAAATTCAGTTATTGTGCGAAGTATAGAGGATGACCTTGACAGAAAGAAGAAAGATTCATTATCAAGGCAATGAACAATAAACAGGTCTTAAACCAATAAAAAGAGAAAAGTGTATGAAAATAATCTCAGACAGGAACACCACCAACACCATCCTAATTCACTATACAATTTAGATGTTCTCACTTTGATTTCCCTCGCAATTAATCTGCTTATTGTTTGCCATTCATTTCTCATCTTTTAAATGATATTATTTTTTGAAAAATTACAAAAATATAACAACTGCTATAATAAAATATAGTATCATTCAATTCAGTCCTTAAACTTTTCATTAAATCTGGACCATGTAGCAAACTATTCTACTCTATCTTCTCATTTTTTAATGTAATGGTATTTTTAAAAATAGATAACAAACACATATCTATTCCCTAACATAAGGAAGATAATTTTCTGTCTACAAAAAATATCCTCTTTGCTGAGACCACCAGATTTAATAAAATTGAAGTTCTTCACCAATTTGCTATTTAGGAATATAATTTCTTATATTTATATCCTTATCTCTTATATTTCTTTCCAAAAATCTATTAATATATGCTGTAACCTGAAACCAAAATGGAGCTATGGATGAACAAGACCAAATCATATGAACTAAAGTAAAACAGATTTCTTACAATACCAATACAGAAAATTAGATGTCCAGCCTTTTTTAAACCATTGTTTGAAGAGTCTAATAAATACAAACCAATATATCTTTATACATTAATTTCATCCTTAAGTAATAAAAATTATATTTCACATTTCTTAAGATTTGAACTTCTTGATTTACCGAGATTGGGTGTCCAATTCTTCATTCCACATTTCAAATTATGTCTGTCTGTCCGTCCATCCACCCATCCTATCATTTATCTGACTTTCATTTTTATTTATTTTTATTTATAGTGCAGAATATCAGATTTCTTCTAGGTTTTACTCTATGCTCTTAAAGAAACTAGGATTCCAGATACTTCTGAAATTGCTAGGTTTTCTGGCCACACTATTTTGTCAGTACTTTTTGTAATTGTATACATTGCTAAGCAAGAGCAATATATTTTTCAAGATCTTTAAAGCAACCATTATAAATCAATTGATCTAAGGTATTTATCTTGATTTAGCCCAGACATTCCAATAAAACACTTTCCCACTATCTTCAAATTTGGATTGTTTGGGCTGATGCCTCCTTAAGTAACACCAGCTGCCTGCAATTAGTGCAGGTTCGAGTCCCACCAGGCTCAAGGTTGACTCAGCCTTCCATCCTTCCGAGGTAGGTAAAATGAGGACCCAGATTGTTGGGGGCAATAAGCTGACTTTGTAATAATGCCGCTTGGGGGGGCGGGTGAAAGCCCTAATAAGCAGGCATATACATAGAATGAAGGCTACTGCTAAGCTTGTAAGCTGCCCTGAGTCTTCGGAGAAGGGCGGGATATAAATGGAATTAAAAATAATGTGATTTCTGGATCAAAATTTAAGCTCCTATCTATACACATCCAAATATGTTCAAGAGTTTTTAAGGCTGGAAAATAACATCTCTGTTTATTACAACTTTTCCCTAAAACTTGCGAAGATTTGAAAGTGGTCACATACTTTGTAATTGGACCCAAGAACAGCAATATTCAGAAAAATTCCTACTCAACAGGATTCTAGATATTAGAATGAAAGCCAAACGGTAGGGTAGATTAAAGCCACTGTAATCATAAGGCAACTCAGTCTGTCCAGAGGTATTCAAAGATTTGAGGTCTGCCAATGAAATGCTCATAATGTTCAATTTGTTATGCTTCTCTGTACTAACTCTGTACTAATACTAACCCTGTAACTTTATTTTATTCTTAGTTCTGCACTTCGCTGATCTAAAAGGGAAGGTACATCAAGAAAGGAACTTGGCTGTGAAAGAGAATTTGGCAGGAATGTGTTCAAGACAGCAAGATGAAAAAGATGAAAAATGCAGAAGCTGCCTTTAAGAAATGGTGCAAGAGGAGGACAAAATCCAAATCTTTGACAGACAGCACATGGGGGTGAAAAGAGAAAGTTACATAACTCTCCTTCCTTCTGTTTAACCAAGCACATTTGTTGGACCAATTACAATTCACAGTCTTAGCAGTGAAGTGACCGAGTCTCTCTCCTTTGAAAATCATGGGGTGCAGCTTTGGTTTGGAGCATCACCTCACTGAGTTTCTCTCCAACCTATATTTTATCTATCTGGAAAGAAACTCTTGAAACTCAGATGTCAGTCAAGAATAAGCAGCAAGATAAGGTCCTTGCCTGATAGGCATGTAAATATCCCTATTTTAAGGCTGCTTATCAGGTGAACAGAAGGAACAGCAGTTTTAATGAACCCCTGAAATACAATTGTTGACCATTTAAGCCAAATTAATGGATTAATCATCAACCTTTTAAGAAATAAATATGTAAATAAACTTACCTTTTCATCACTATTCCACCAAACAAGTCTTTGGGATACTAAGGCAAGATACCTTTACATTTAACAACTTACTGCTTGAAGGAAGAAAATAATTAACACCTCTAGCCAGAAATGCTATCTGGAAATGATGGGGAACACTTTCTGTCTATAAGAGTCTGAGGGAAAAGAGACTATTTTTGTGCTGAATGCTATGTAAAGCCCAAAGGTATGAGTGGGGTGAGTTGTCAAGGACAGGCAGGTGTCATGTGTTCTGTATCTTAGTTGACCATTTAGATCCTCAAGGCATACTTCTGGAAGAACATATTCTAAGAAAAGTACACTGTCTTTGCAACTGAATCAGTAGCTGGAAGTTAGTAATTGTGATATATTCTGGACATAAATGTATTACTCCCAGAAAGATAACTTGTCCATTCCAGCTTGTCCAGCAAAGCTATATTGTTTGCACATTTTCTCTTAGAGGCTCCATGGCTTTCATTTAATGGGAAGGAGCCTAATTTTCATGCCTCAATGTCATACCAATTACCCATTCAATATTCAATTATCTGCATTTGAATATTAGGCAAGTGAGATGCACTGAAGATTTCAACACAGGGAATACCAAAGATAATGCACTCACATCTGTATTTTGAACCAATTTGTTTTTCTTCTAATTGATACCAATTAATTGGCTTTTCTTTATCCATGCATTCAAAAAACCAACAATACTAAGACTTTGAGTATCAGTGTGTAGCCAAAGGTGATGTGTCTTTAGTAAGTATAAGTATAAGCATTGGTGAGTTCTAGTCCTTTTCCATTCAAAACTCTTTTTATTGTATTTATTGTTGGCACCCTCTGATCCCCTTCCAAAGGTAATAATAAGCACCACCAAATTCTCACAGAAATGGTCAAATCTCCCAAGACGTCTGTATGAAATTTTGCTTATTTTTTAACAAGTTGTTTACATTATTTATTTTGTTATTCTTGAACCCATGATCTTTGTGCAAAATTGTGTAATGGCACCCATCACCTGAAATGCTGGCACCCAGTTTCGTGTGGCAATAAAGGGTTTGTTTAGGTACTTGATCCTTTCTTTTTAAAATTGATCTTAATCAAATCTTATCTAAATCTAGAAAAGCCCTGAAACTGAAATAATTTGACATTTTACTAAATGCTGGTTTAGAAGGCAAGCATTAAAAAAAACCTATGATGTCAATGGGAAATGGGAAATATTGAGACCACTACTCTTTTTTATATTTGTGCACATTATATACATCTGTTAATAATACATTTCTTAGATCTTTATTTATGTACTTTATTTTACATTATTTTGTCATTGTCTGACAAAAACAATAAAATCACACTAAATGTCTGTAAGTATTGCTGTGTTGCCTAGTGAGTGCAAGGGAGTATCTGCTTGTGTGAAAATAGAAACTGGCCCCCAGTAGTTTAGACTCATTAGATTTTATGTTCCACATTTATATTGTTATGTCATTGTATTTTAA
The DNA here is from genome assembly GCF_947247035.1 of Vipera ursinii. NCBI lineage: Eukaryota > Metazoa > Chordata > Lepidosauria > Squamata > Viperidae > Vipera > Vipera ursinii. Next base: position 110,915,075 of record NC_139516.1, on the reverse strand, counting down.
TCTAAGCAATAGGTATTGTATTTTAAATAATAGCCCTAACTTAATAAATGTAGTGTTAATAATTGGAAGTTAGATTTTATTTACATATATTACACACTAATGTGAGTATTTTAAATTGAATTGTATCTTGCTTTAGGCTGGTCACTGACCAAAAGAAAATAAACTGAATTGAAATGTTTGCTGAACCTGCTCTTCATTATTCTAGAAATGTTCAACCAGACTTCTCTATACACGTGTTAAGTTTGTATCCCTGAATTTCTATTGGCATTGCTGCAACACCTTGGCTTTTTAAAAAAAAATCAATTTTTTTCAAGAAAAGCAGCAGAGTCAGCAACCTGAGGGCTGCCTAGAATACAAAGATTGTTTTGGGCTGTTGAAGAGGAGTCAAAGTCTAATTATTTATATGTTTTATTTATTGATTAAATATAACAGAAGTGCTTTCATGGACTGCAAACTTGCAAATATTAAGTCACTGCCCCACAAACTCACCCCTGAAGGTACCTGTACATTGCATAAGTAAAATGACCTGTTTCTGACTATGTTGTTTTGTCATGCAAATTGATCTCTCATAGCACTGCTTTTGCACTGTTTGGTTCATTTTAATTCCACCAATCAGATGGAAACCACCCACAACTCTCTTTCTATTCCCCAGAATCTAAAAATTGATTTACCTAGGTGGTATTATAGCCTCAGAGATCCTGGAAACTGTATATTCTCTTTTTAACTTCTAGAGCAGACATGTCAAACACAAGGCCCGGGGGCCGGATGCGGCCCACGAAGTGGTTTCGTGTGGCCCGCGAAGCCATCCTGGAAACAGTGAGAGAACGGCCCCCACTGCCTTGGCCCTGGCCCAGAGACCCTCCTTCTGCCAGTGACCCTCAGATCTGTCCCACTCCTGCCCAGGCCCCCATAGGCACCCTTGATGCAAACGATGTAGAGCTGGCCACGCCCACCCAGTAGGCCATACGCACTCTAGCCACGCCCACCCAGTAGGCCACGCCCACCCTGGCCATACCCACCCGGCCCCCTGAGGGCAACCGCAATGCTGATGCGGCCCTCAATGAAATTGAGTTTGACACCCCTGTTCTAGAGTGTCCTTGGGGTGAGCATCAATTGTACTTTATTTTTGTTTGGATATCCAGTACCCTTTTGACCAGCTTCGCTTCTGGATAAACCTGTGTTTGCTTGCATTAGAAAAAAAAGTCCCTATTTGTGTTCAGAAATTATTATTTCCTAGCTCTCTCTCTGATTTATTTTATAATTACATTTCTGAAGTAAATAGGTCCAATTTCTTTCTTTAAGCCATCTTCATATGTGGACAGTATGCAGCATTACTTTGTGTCACAGATCTTGTTGAATTAAAGGTGTACTTTGTTTTGGAATTAATTACTTAAAGCAATTAACACAGAAATACAGGTGGAGGCTTACTGTTGTTTACCTAAGACTCCCTCCAGGAGACTATTCCCCTCTAGTTCTCATGCTTCCTTCTCCTTTCTCTCCATCTTCTTTCTACATTTTTGGGTTTGACCAGAATGAAATGAAAAGAAATAAATGAGCTAGAGTTTATTGTACCTGTAGTGTATCAGCCCAATCTGACCTTCTCCTGGTTCTGCTCAGCTGAACCCCTACTGCTCCATTGGGGCAAGAACTTCTTTCAGGTCTTGTGCCCAATCCTTCCCCAGAGACAAGGGCTTCTCCACCAGCAGCTGATCTGCTTCTTCCATTCTGGGCTCTTAGGTGAAGCTTCCACCTCTAGCCAGCTGGGTCCCTCCTTCTGGTTCCGGGACCTTGGGTGGAGCTCCTATCCCTCTGGGTCTTCCTTTTTCCAGGAAAGCCAACATTGGACTTCATCTCTCCCAGCCAAGAATCAACAACTGCTCCACACATTCAACATAACTTCACGTCTCTCCAATCACTCCATTTTGCACATACTTTTCTGTCTTCTCCTTTTCTCTCTCTCTCTTTCCAATATTTAGCATGCATCCCAACAACAGTAATGGAGGGGCCTCTGCTCCAGAGCTTTAGTCCCCAACATTTCTTATGTACCAGGCTAGACCAACGGGACTACGCTCTTTACATTATCCTTGACGGCTATGGCTAGCAGCCAGATCAGCTCACCAACCCTTCAAGGCCAAGGAGCTTCTGAGCTTGTACTCTCTCTAGTTGCTTTTACTCTCTCTAGTTGATGACTCATGTCAGTAGAACAGCAGCCAGGCCAGACCACTAAAACCCATATGCCACAGCAGCTTTGTGTCCAAAGCCCAATTCCACCTTCATTAAATATAGCCCATGGATTTTTTTTAACCTCTTTTCATCTTCTCACAATTCTTAGATCCTTTTTATATATGTTTTTCTAAACCTGTATCTAATGATAGTGACTAAGCAGGAAATCTAGAGCAAACATTTTGGAAAGTTGCTACCAATTTGTTGAGTTAATTCTAACCTTTACCTAGTTATTAAAACTTCAGAATAATTTTTGAATTAGTTGAGCTCTTCATCAGGTTTGCATATGATTTACTTCCCTCATTTGTTTTCCCAAACAAATCTCCCTGTGGGATCAAGAATTGAGATTGTGTTCTCCTTTTTCTAGAACAGGTCACGAAGGTGGCAAAATCTAGCTAACTTTAAGTTTTGATTTAACTTTAATGCCTCCTTAAGTAACACCAGCTGCCTGCAATTAGTGCAGGTTCGCATCCCACCAGGCTCAAGGTTGACTCAGCCTTCCATCCTTCCGACGTAGGTAAAATGAGGACCCAGATTGTTGGGGGCAATTAAGCTGACTTTGTAATAATGCCACTTGGGGTGTGTGTGAAAGCCCTAATAAGCAGGCATATACATAGAATGAAGGGTACTGCTAAGCTTGTAAGCCGCCCTGAGTCTTCGGAGAAGAGCGGGATATAAATGGAATAAAAATAAAAATAAAATAAATAAACTTTGTTTAACCTTTAAAACCTAAACTGGGTCAGTCCTGGCAGACCTGGAAAGCTACCAGAAAAACACAGGAATATAAGCTAAATTGCATTTAGGGGGGGGGGAACATTCTGAAAGAAAACAAACTACTTCTATATTGTTGCCAAGGAAACTGTGTGCTTCCATCCTTGAAGTCGCTAGTAATCACCTCAGCTTCAAGGAGACTTTTTTTGTATTCTAGAACAAATCAGTAATAACTACTTTGGTTCCATTTTCATTATCCCCATTTTCAACAGTTATCATTTTCACCAGCATTTACTATTTCCAGTTCCCAAAGCTTGCTTTGCCATTTCCATAGCATTTCTTTGTGGCCAATATGATTTTTTTCCATCTGCCCAACCAGCAGTTACCATGGGTCCAGGAGAACCTCTGAACAGCACTATCCACAGAAGAAACAACATCAGAACTGGAACCTTGTTATACACACAGTGACTCTGTCAGTTTCTAGCAATCCAGACACTAACAGCCTCCACACAATTGGGCATCTTCAGTATATTTATGTCACCACATCCAAAATTGATCTTTTCCGCGGATTTCATATAGATGGGAGAAAGAATGCTGAACCTTGTAGCTCCTCATGTAAGAGGGCATTAAGCTATTGTTTCTTCTCCTCTAAAAGCACTGTCCCCTACTTAAAAAGTGGAACTTCTCAAGCAGCACACCCCCAATCTCTAAAAGTGGTCCAGAAGAATATATACTGCTCAAAAAAATAAAGGGAACACAAGATAAGACATCCTACTATTAAATACAGTACATTGTGTTGTTTAAGTGTTCCCTTTATTTTTTTGAGCAGTATATGTATTTAGGGCATCCAAGAGATCTAATAGAATCCCATCTAAGTTCCAACAAAAGTAATTGACACCATCTATGCATTTTCTGTGTGTTGTATCCACATCTGAACCCTGACTGAAAAGGGTCTAATTGTAGAAGTTGCCTCCCCAGCATAGTCTCAACAGCCTCCCCAAAAAGGAGAGGACACACATATGGCAACAATTATCCATGAAATAAAGGCCTTTTAAATATACTTAATATACTTTTAGTATGCTTAGATTTCAGTAAAGCATTTGATAAAGTTGCCACAACCTACGTCTAGGTAAACTAAAAAATGTGGGATAGACAAAGCCAATACCAGATGGGTTTGTAACAAATGGTACTCAATGGGTAGTCCTCAATGGAACTACATCTACATTTTATTTTTATTTATTTATTTAATTATATTTATATACCACCCTATTCCCTGAGGACTCAGGGCGGTTTACAGGGAATTAAAAATCCAAAATACAAAAATTAAGAACCAAATTAAAAAATATTAAATTGACCCTGTATTCAATTAAAAAGAACCCCAAATTAAAAATTTCTCCTCAGTCTAGGCCCGAGAGCTCGAAGAGCCAGGTCTTCAGGCCCCGGCGGAATGATCGGAGGTCGGGGGCAGTTCTCAGCTCCACCGGCAGCTGGTTCCAGAGGGCAGGCGCTCCCACCGAGAAGGCCCTATCCCTGGGTGTCACCCGCCGGCAATCTCTTACCGGCGGGACCCTGAGCAGACCCTCCCTGTGGGAGCGCACTGGGCGAAGGGCGTTTGATGCCGGCAGCAGGTGTTCCCTCAGATATCCCGGACCCAGGCCATGTAGGGCTTTATAGATGATAACCAGCACCTTGAATTTCACCCGGAGGGCAACCGGAAGCCAATGCAGCTCACGGAGTAGAGGAGGAAAGTAAGCAGCGGAATACCCCAAGTTTCCATTTTAGGCCCAGTACTCTTTAACATCTTCATCAATGATCTAGACCAAAGGTGGGGGACCTTGGCTCTTTTATGACTTGTGGACTTCAACTCCCAGAATTCCTGAGCCATACATGCTGGCTCAGGAATTCTGGGAGTTGAAGTCCACAAGTCATAAAAGAGCCAAGGTTCCCCACCCCTGATCTAGATGAGGGAATAGAAGAGGAACTCATCAAATTTGCAGATGACACTAAGCAGCCAATGACCCAGAAGACAAGCTCAAGGTCCAAAAAGATTTTGACAGACTTGAACACTGGGCCCCGTCTAACAAAATGAAAGTCAACGTAGATAAAAGTAAGATTTTACACTTAGGTACAGGCCCAGGTGAAATTTGGCTTAAAGCCAGTAACTTTGAGAGAGATCTTGGAGTCTTGGTGGACAATCACTTAAATATGATCCAACAGTGTGCAGCAGCAGCCAAAAAAGCCAATGCAATCGTAGGCTGCATTAATAGAGGGATAGAATCAAGTTCTAGTACCACTTTACAAAGCCTTAGTAAGACCACACTTGGAATACTGCATCCAGTTCTGGTCACCACAATATTAAAAAAATGTGGAGACTCTTGAAAGAGTACAGAGAAGAGCAACAAAGATGATTAGGGGACTGGAGGCTAAAACATATAAAGAACAGCTGCTGGAATTGGGTATGTCTAGTTTAATGAGACGCGGTGGCTCAGTGGGTTAGGACGCTGAGCTTGTCGATCAGAAGGTCGGCAGTTTGGCGGGTCGAATCCCGAGTGCCGCGTAGCAGAGTGAGCGCCTGTTACTCGTCCCAGCTTCTGCCAACCTAGCAGTTCGAAAGGACGTAAAAATGCAAGTAGAAAAATAGGGACCACTCTGGTGGGAAGGTAACAGCGTTCCGTGCGCCTTTGGCGTCTAGTCATGCCGGCCACATGACCACGGAGACGTCCTTGGACAAGCGCTGGCTCTTCGGCTTTGAAACGGAGATGAGCACCGGCCCCTAGAGTTGGAAATGACTAGCACGCGTGTGAGGGGGAACCTTTACCTTTACCTTTAGTTTAATGAAGATAGAAACTAACCAAGGAGAGAAGCAAAATTTTTCCTAGAACTAAGGAGAAATTTCCTAATGGTGAGAGCAATTAACCAATGGAACAGCTTGCTGTCATAAGTTGTGGGTGCTGCATCACTGGAGGCTTTCAAAAAGGGACTGGACAACAATTTATCTGAAATCGTATAGGGCAGGGGTGTCAAACTGCCAGCCCATGGGCTGGATGCATCATCCAGAAGTCGCGCCCATCCCATTTTTGGCAATAGTGAAAAGGCTCTGATACATTGCACGACATCATGTGATGTCACAAGTATGACATGTCTGGTATAGGGTCTCCTGTTCAAGCAGGGGGTTAGACTGGGAGACCTCCAAGGACCCTTCCAATTCTATTATTCTATATTCTCTATTCTAAGGAAAGGGTGTACTATGGCACCCAATTACCACCACAGAACCAGCTCTTAAGGAATCAAGGCTTTCGCAGATTTGAGCAATTATCTTTTTTATTTTCATTAAATATTTTAGAAAAGTTGCATAAACAATGTATTTTTAAAAAGAAAAGATGAAGCACAAATAAGTAAAGCGGATCTAAAAATATCTAGGTTATAACTTTCCAATGTACTGTATAATTTTTATTTATGAATAATTGAATATAATATATCAGTTTAAGAAGCTAAAAATCAAAGCTTTGAGCAAGGATAAATATAAAGAATCATGAGCAACACAATGTAATTCAACAAATAGCTATAAACCATTATTCATTGAATCAAAATAGAATATGTGTTTTGATTTTTAAATATGAGCAATTTTCCTGGCAAAAAAAAATTATCTCACATTTTTCCTGGGGTTTTTTTTTCTTTTTTTGCTGGTCAGTACCTCTAATGAAGTACTACTACTACAAAACATTGTGTAAAATGGTTATAGCTGGCAGGCAGCCAATTTTCCTCCCTGCCCAGTAAGGAATTTGTCATCTTCAACAAGGCAGCTAATCAGCCAGCATCCTGTCAATACTGTAAGAAAGGAGAAGAGCACTTTGCTTTTCTTGTTGCTATGGTATGGGCTTGAACCTATGCACATACCCATCTCAGTTGGGTTCCCTTCTACCAGTTCTCCAGGAATAATTTCTGTTGCTTCTTCTCCTAGAGTTTTTGAGCAAACCAAGACTTAGCTGGGACTGGAAAACAAAGAAAATCTGGCTTGGGAGCACTCACATCAAGGCATTATATTGTGTCTTTATGGCAGAGGCTTTCAACTGATGGGACTGCCAACCAGATTGTTCCTCAAGTGCCTACAAGAATCTTTCTGGATCCATAAAATATCTGGAATGGACCATTTGTTCCACAGAGATCATGGGTGGCAAATCAACTTACTGTGGACCAGATAGTGATCTGACCACAGCAAAGAGTTAGATATCCTGCTTTCCCTATCCAGATTATCAGACAACTGCTGTGAGGCAAATACAAGGACCAACATATGATGTCCTACATATATTCTGCTGAGATCCCCTTGATCAAGGTTATGGTCACCATAAAAGCCATGAGCTCCCAAGCCTGTGTGGAACCAGGATCCAAAGTATTTAATATTTCAAAAAAATACCAGAGCAAATAAAGAGGAAGAAAAATAGATCCAGTTTTTTTCTTTATTTTACTATTAAATTATACCTGATAATATAATTTGAACAAACCCTACTATGAATGAGAGAGAAATCTCTCTAGCAGTTTGCAGACTTTCCTTGACAAAAATATCTCCCATGTTTTCATTTTAGACTTCCTATTTGTAAGTCTTTGTTCTTGCATCAGTTTGAACAATGTAGCATAATTTCCTGAGGAATTTATTGCTGGTGAATGATAAGAATTTGAGTCCAGACTTTTGCTTCTAATCAGCATGATTAGCTCTAAATCTCTTCTCAAGAGAAGGGCCACAAATAGCCTCTCAAGAGAAGATGCTTGTTTCATAGTTTCAAGCACTTGCCCTCTTAACCCTTGGTGCTGCACATATCTGTCTGACGTGCCTCATCCAGGACGGACCAAGTAGAGTTCAGAGGCCTTGAAAACCAGAGGCATAAACTTTTATATGTGGCAAAGGGCTATTATTCCCTGGCGCAGCTCTAGCAGCATGTATCTCTTTTTTACTGAGCAAAACCCATCATTCTGCATTGCTGGGCCTGAGCTGCGGGTGTGGGGGGAAGGTGGCTGAGGAAGATCATGTGCACTGAACTGAAAAGAGCTAAAATAAATCAGACACTGTTCTACAAAGAGGCACCACTGGAACACCTGGACAAAGAGCAGTGACTTCAGTCAGTGCTGAGCCCCTGTGCAGAGATCAGAAAAGAATGTCAGATGTATGAACAAGAAAGGTTAAAAAAAGCAGGAGCCAGGCCTAGGGACCTGACTTTCTGCCTTTAATGAAAGCTACTCAGAACAGTCAAGGTAGATCAAAGTACACGTCTCCTGACGCCATCCGTTTGCTTCAAGGCCCTCCCCAGCAAAACAGGATAGCGGCTAATCACGCTACAATAGACAGCTGCCAATGGTTGTTCTCAACATCATACAAGTAGTCCTTGTTTAGCAACTGCCTCATTTAGCAACAGTTTGCAGTTACAACAGTGATGTATGACCAATCCTCACATTACATAGGTCTGTAAAGCAAGGAAGAGCTGAAATAAAGTCATAAAATTGTGATGTTTTACTTCACTCAGTGACTGAGCTGCCAATCCCAGTTGTAAATGAGGATTATCCATGTTCTTTTGCCTACCTCAGTGGCAGAATCTAGTTGACCCACATTTATTCTGTAAAGCTAGGCATGATCAGACCTCATTAGGACCTAGCCAAACTGTAAAGCCTAAGAAAATTTCCTGACAGAAAGCAAACCTACAGGAAAACCTGCAGGACATATGGACTCAAGCCTATCTTTATTTTTCATACTGACTTTACACACTGAACTTTATACACCTCCAATGATTATAATCACTGAAAGCCATAGCTTCCATGAAGCTGGTTATTATAGGATTTGATCTCGAGATCTTGGATGACAGATGAACATGTGCTGATTCACACCGGCACACAATGTAAAAGTGGTGTACTAGGCTCATGGGAACTCCTAGCACGACGTCTATTCATTGAACAACTCTTGCCCTTAGTTAAGTGGGCTTGTCGGGAGGGAGACATTTTTAAGGTGTGTCATTTAAAAACAAATCTGCCAAAACTGTTTGGCCAGAAACAATTGCTTGGAGAGAGAAAAACAGATTGCACGGTTATTTTAACTATCATTCACATCCATTTTTTTTTTTGGGGGGGGGGGAATGAAGCTGTTTGCAGCACAGTGATTAAATTCATGCTAGACAGATGTGGATCCTGCATGAACCTAGCTTTGATGAATGCATTCCATATGTCTGACTTCTCACAGCAGGCACACCCAAAGATCCCAGGAAAAACCTTTTTCTCCAGGATATTTCTCCAGTTTCATGACAGCATGCTGTATGCACTCTGATGAAAAGGCAAAGCCACAAGGAAAAAAGATTTATTAAACTGATGATCGAGTTCCTGGAGTGTTTTGACCATCTACTGCATACTCTTCTTCAGAAGAAACCACTCAGTATCTAATCAGATATATACTTTTGAAATCAGCATGGCAATGTATTCTAGCCTCAAATTAACCTGTTATTGAATAGATTGGCTTCTTTAACGTTTTTAAATAATTACACTAATCATAAAGAAGTTGTTTTGTTAAATCTTAACAAAAGATTAAAAGGAGAGTATCCTTCCTGAGGTCAAACACAGATGTTTGAAATTCATTCTAAAAAAAAATTAATGCACTTTCTGATATTTTTTTTCCTTACCTATTTCTACCTACACAAATAGTAGACACATGTACTGCTCCAAACCCCTCCATTAGTGGCTTCCAAAACACTATGAATTGTGCCCTTGAAATTTGAGACCAACATTGGCTCAATTTTAGCAACAATGTTTTCTTTTAAGTAAGTAAAGTAAAAATGAAAATGGGAGTTTAAGGAGCCTGGAAAATAAAAAGTTCCAATTCCGGTCCTTTCACCCTCAGAAAGTTCGGGTCATTCTTGTCCCAAAGTCCTTGTCTCATCCATTGCCCTGGCATGTCCCCAGAGTATGTTTTTTTCTACACAGAGGGCATGTGTTTTGATTCAAATTATACCTGTTTGTTTATTAAATTTATATGCCACCCATTTCCCTCATAAGGTGGATGACTATAGCTGCCCCATAATCCATAGCATTTTCCAGACTCTGTTTAATTCCCCTTTTTCAATGGCTGAGGATTATCATTTGGAGCATGATGATACATTGCCAAAACCAGGGCTTTTTTTCTCATAGAACGCTCAGAACGGAGTTCCTGTACCTTTTTTGGATGGAACCTTGTAGGGTAGGGTAGGCGGGTTATATGACATGTGTGAGTTCTGGCACCTTTTTCTTTTACAAAAAAAGCACTGGCTAAAACAATATATTCCTGTTTTCAGACTCAGTTTAACTATTGATTTTTAAAACCCAGTAGGCCATCCTGCTCCATGTATTTCTCTCTCTTGGACTGAAATCAACAAGAAGGTTCTGATATAACTCTCTTATGTTTCTGGCTTGCCATCGGAAGTCTCGTGAAACTTCCTAACACCCCCACCCCACCCCCATTACCAGCTCTCAGGCATAGGGTCTACCAGCTGTGAAAAGAATAAGTATTTTTAACTGGAAATATTTGTCACTTACTCTTTGCAGGTTTGCAGGTAGCATTGATATTTATCTTGCATATTTCATTTTATTCTGTAGGCAGAATTTTATTTACTGAAAACTGCTCAGAGATTTTTGCAACATGGTGGCATCTAAATTCGATAAAATGAACATTTCATAAATGTCAAGAAAGTTAGCTGAAACTGCTTCCAGTAGGACAGATGCCCTGGAGATAGTAGTCTATTAGTTGCACTTTCCCTGTACTCCCACTACTATCTCTCTTGGAGAGGAATAATTTGACTTACACCTTACCTCTTAAAATAAGACACTTATTGGACTGGATTACTGTAAGACACTGTATGTAGGGCCATCATAGACATGATCCATAGACAGCAGTTGATGCATAATGATACTAAGATACTTTTACTAAGCGTATATAAGATTAACGTTCAAGATTTTTCTTGTTAGTCTATAAGCTTTATCGATTTTGTAAACAGATTATACAAGGAACTTCCTACTCCCATGAAGGATGACCCAGCTTTATGCTAAGGGAAGTGTTATGTAATGAGCTTTTGGGTACCACACCACTTGCGTTGCTGGAGAGCTAACGGCTCTCCGTTAGCTCTCCAGCAACCCAGACAGCCCCTCTCTGGTCCTGCAATTGGTCAGCCCCAGGCGGCAAGCAGAGGTTCTGCGATGTGGGCCTCAAATTGAAGAAAAACAAATGTACTATTGGGGTCTCAGCAATGGAATTCTTGGGGTTCCATATCGATGCTAATGGAATTCACCCCACTGAGTCAAAAGTGAAGGCCATCAAAATGGCTCCAAGGCCAAAATCAAAGGGGGAGCTGCAAGCATTTTGGGGCCTCCTAAATTTTTATCACACATTCCTACCTTATAAGGCTGCGATAGCAGAGCCCCTCCACAGGCTGCTGGATAAAAAAGTCCCTTGGAAATGGACTAGCTTACACACAAAAAATTTCCCAGGATCTGAAAGCCCTTCTATCAGAAAAGTCCACTGTAACTCATTACATTAAGTCTAAACCTCTATGTCTTGCATGTGATGCATCTCCCTACAGGGTGGGGGCAGTCTTAAGCCACATAGAGAAAAATGAGAAACAGATTCCTATTGCGTTTTATTCTAGGACTTTATCTTCTGCTGAGCGCAATTATGCACAGATTGATAAAGAAGCCTTGGCCATAGTGGCTGGAGTCAAGAAATTTCATGATTATTTATATGGCAGGGATTTCACTGTCTACACTGATCACAAACCTCTTTTGGGGTTGTTCACAACAGACAAACAAACTCCCCACATACTATCTCCAAGAATGCTGAGATGGTCTATATTTTTGTCTGCATACAATTTTAAGTTAATTCTTAAACCAGGGAAGGAAATGGGCCATCTGGATGGACTCAGCAGACTACCACTGCCACTAATGGATCCTGATCCAGCTCCTGCTGCTAAAATATTGTCCATTCAGGACTTACCTGAATTGCCCCTCCACGCAGGGGATATTGCTGCTGAAACTGCCACAAATAAAATTCTGAGCAGAGTGCTGTCATGGGTATACACGGGCTGGTTGGAAAAAAGTCCAGGTTCTGAATTTCAAAGTTATTTTGTCAGGAGACATGAGTTGTCTGCACACAAGGGCTGCATTTTATGGGGCAACAGAGTCATTATCCCCACTTCATTGAGGGACAGAGTCTTACACTCTTTACATGAAGGCCATCCAGGCATTGTAAGAATGAAAGCCTTAGCTAGAAGCTACCTTTGGTGGCCTGGCCTGGATAAGGCTGTAGAGGATCAAGTTCATGGTTGCTATACTTGCCAGCAATCTAGGCCTGAAATGCCTCAGGCCCCAGTTCACAGGTGGGAAGAAATGCATACCCCTGATTCAGGATTCACATAGACTACACTGGGCCTTTTCAAGGACAGCTTTTCCTGATAGTTGTGGATAGCCACTCAAAATGGCTGGAAGTAGTTCCAGTCCCTAATATGACTACTGCTAGGACCATCCAGGTGCTGAAAAAACTCTTTGCAACACACGGGTTGCCTGACGTTTTAGTTTCTGATAATGGGGCTCAATTCACTGCTGCTGAGTTTCAGGATTTTCTTAGAGCTAACCTCATCAGACATGCTACATCTGCAACATTTCATCCTTCTTCAAATGGACAAGTCGAACGCATGGTAAGGGCAACAAAGGAGGCACTCAAGCATATTATCACAGGTGACTGGCATCACAGATTGGCAGATTTTTTGCTCTGCCAGCATTCTACACCCTGCACTGCTACAGGTAAAAGTCCTGCTGAGCTTCATTGGGTAAGGCGTTTAATTACTAAACTGGACAGGTTGCATCCAGACAGAGTGGCATCAGAAGCCTCTAGACCAAAATCCCTGAGGGGGCTGCAAATGGATGATTGGGTTTGGGCCAGAAACTATGGGCCTGGAAATTTGTGGGTTCCTGGTCAGGTGACCAAGGCATCCAGACCCCTATCTTATGAAGTGGGGTTGGAGGGAGGGCAACTGGTCAGAAGACACATCGACCAACTCAGAAAGAGGTTTCCAGAATGATCACTAAGTGAGGACTGTGGCATAAGTCCCTCCCAAGGTCCTCAAACTGGCACCCAAGCCAGCCCACACCAGAAGCACCAGGGTTTCCCCTTCTCAGCAGAAGTTGATTCTGAGGAAGAACCAGGAAGCTCGGAAGTGCAACATGGAACCCCTGACCAGGTGAACCAGCCGAATCTCAGCAACCGCTGTGCCTACTCTGCAGAACAGACTGACTCTGGGGTGGGCCAACCAGGTGAGGCCAGCCAGAGTGTTTCAATCCCCCTGGATTATGGAGCACAAGGGGACATGGGTCTACCCAGCCCATCAGGTAAGCTGGTAAGACCACAAAGTGAGAGGAACTCCAAGGCTTTCCTCCAGGCCACACAAACCTCTGGCATATGTCACAGACTATATTGTAAAATAAAGTGATATATAGTGTTGTGATAATTGTACCACTACCTACAGAAATTGGGGCATTTTGAAACTGCCTGTAAGCATGTTCATTGAGATGTTGTTTAATCTCTTTGTACTCCTTACTGCATTGGCAAGCCGTTTAGCCATTGTTTAATCTTATTGTAGTCCCTACTGCAATGGCACGTCTGTAAAGGTCGCGTAATGTCATTCTAGCATTATTTTTATTATTTTGTACTATTTTGTTATTATGTATTTTGGTTGTTGGGAGTGATTCATAAGTCTTGACTGATGTCAAGTTTATTAAGGGGATTATAGCCTGATCTTAGGAGGGAGGGGTGTTATGTACTGGGCTTTTGGTACCACACCACATGCTTTGCTAGAGAGCCGTTAGCTCTCCAGCAACCCAAACAGTCCGTCTCCGGTCCTGCAATTGGTCAGCCCCAGGCGGCAAGCGCAGGTTCAATCCTATTGGCTGCTACCATAGGGTTTGGCTATATATTGTGGCTGGAAGCGGCCCAAGCTCAAGTACAGTTTCAACAAGAATAAAAGAATGAGTTTCTCTGTACTCAGCCATGTGTCTTCATTCCTGCTCACCAGAGCCCATGACTTAACAGGAAGGATGCCTTCTTAGTTTGACCACAGTTCAGAATGGGGGTAAGATATTCTCTACATTGGCATCCAGTTAGTGAAATAAGCTTCCAGCATGGCTTTAGCAAGTTGCCACAGTGGAGCATATTCATCAGACCTTCTTTTGATTTTAGCAACTGCTCCAATTATTGTACTTTGACTAATTTTAATGAATGGCTTCATTAATGTGCACTGTTTTTACTATTTTTTAAACAAATTTTATTGATTTTCTAATATTACATTCACGTATTTGAAAAGCAATGTGGTGGCTGGGTTGTAGTAATTCAATTACATACAAATATCATTAATACAGATTTCAAGTTGGTACCATAAACATTTCCTCTCTTTTTCTCTTCTTATATACTGTCTATTTGTAGATTTAAAACAAGTTTTATTCTATCAATCAAATAGAAAATAACTTTTCTTACAAATATCAATGGATTTTAGTTTATATGTATTCTAGTTGTTTAGCATACAATCTTTTAGACAATGACCTATATAGTTTTTCAGTTTTAATTTCCACTACCATTTAAATTAAACATTTGATATTTATCATTCCCAAGATTTTTAATATACTCCCAATTCCTCTATCACCATTCCTCACAAAATCTAATATTCAAAATACACATCTTATCTATTTAACTTCTCACCCTCTCTATCAACAAATTAATAATGCAATATGTTGTGTAGCCGGTTCTTTGCAGGCATTGAGTGAGACAGAAGGTTCAAACAGCAACAGGCTTTATTGAAGGTCAGAACATAACAGAAGCAACATAGGAGCTGCTGCACAGCTATTTATACAGCTGGCCGATAGGCGGTGACCAATAGGTTTAAAGCATACACAAAGACCTACTTAGCTGGCTGGAGACAACCAGTCTGGGCCGGCTAGCAACCATTACAAGCATACATGTGAACTAAGCACTTAGCAATTGAACTAAAGCAATTAGCAAGCAGTACAACATAAGCAAACACTTACAGCATATAAAAGGCCAGTACATTAAACTTCCTTTCTGCTAGTTTTTGATTTTTTAGGTAGTGATCAAAATTTCTTTTTGTTTCAGTATTTAATGCTTCCTCTCTCTTCCTCTTTGTATCTGCTATATCATGCTTAAACTAATAATTTTTGTTGTTGACATTCCATATAAACCTATTTATTATAACATCAAGTTTTTAGTTTATCTACATCCTATTCACCTTTACATGACATTTATGCACAAATCAATATTCAAATTTAGCTATTAGTATTTATACTGCTAAGTTTTAATGACCAAAATTTTTTCTTTATCTCAATTCATAACAATGCCTTATATTCAACATGCACATCTTATCTATTTAAGTATATTCTGTTTTAGATTTTGATAAGATGGTCAAAACTCCATTCTTCTTCAGTCTTATTCTAGCTTTTTTCCTTTGCCAAGTTGTCTTCCATGTTTTTGGTCATCAAACCATTCTTCTTGTAATGTCATATATATTATTTAATGTTGGCGAAACCATCCGGTCACCATTTTTTTTGAGAGGACTTGTGGATCTGGTGAGTCGTCTCTTTATTCTTCTGTATCGACATGGTTGTTCTGAATTGTTTATCTTCTCTTCTCTTGTTTATCTTCTCTTTTTTTTTTCTGGATCCTCCAATTCCTTCTGATTTGTATAGGAAACCTTTTCCTTTTTCCAAGTTGTTGGTGTCTTTTCTAGATTTTCAAATGTCAATATTTGTTGAGCAGTTAATTCTTCTGTTGTCATATTTGAATGTTTCATTTTTTCTATTGTATTTTGTATAGATGATTCTTTAGTTGTGGTCAAAGTTTGGGCTTTCATATCTGGGCTGCTTTTTTGTTCCTTCCCATAGCCTCTTAATTTTTCATTGGTTGTGATGAGAGTTTGAATTATTGTTTTCAACATAAAAATTTATTGATCTTTATCCATAAGGAGATTTTGTTCCTGATTTTCTTCCATATTATTATTTTAAACTACAGACTTTACAGTTAGGAAATCTAAAAGAAAGGAAAAGTTTTTTTTCTGGGTAAGGAACACAAAGCTTTTCAGCTGTTATTTCAAAATTTTCAAGGTTATATGTCTTATCTATTTCCCTGGGCTGTCAGCCAAGCCCCTGAAAAATAACAGATTAAAATACCAACTTTGACCACACAGTGTCACCTCTTTCTTTTAAAGTTTCCCTTTGAGTCCCAGAGTTATTTTAATCTTTTCAGTTTTTCTTCTTATTTATAAGGAAAAACCCAGATTTTCAACAGAAATAGATAATGAAAAATAAAAAGTAAAAAATCTTTCAGTCCGAAAGCTTTAGGAAATAAAATTCCAATTGGAATGCAATTACTTTTTCAACTTTTAAACTCCCCTGTGTGGTCGGTCGCCACTCTTTCTGAAGGGAGGGCTAAAATCCCCCTTCCCTCACAACAGGGGGGGAAATGCTTAGCAGCTTAAAACAGGTACAGAAAATAATTAGGGTGTAAAAGAGGTAGATCTCACCCAGTCTCTTCCTCACTGCTTTAAGGTTGCCTGGTGGAAAATGTGATTTCAGCTGTTCACAGCCTAGGGACGAGCCATATTTCTATGGCCGGTCCTTTCATCCACCAGTTTGGAGGGATTGCCAGGTCTAATGGGAGAGTTGTGGCTCTCCCATGATCCAGTGAATGCCCCTCCATGCTGGTCGCCTCTTCGGGGCGACTTTCGCAATGTGAAACTGGATGGGGAGAGAGAACAAGTCTCCCAGCCATCCATGGTGGCCACACGGCAAACTGGAAGTCCTTTACTGTTTTGATTATGTTTCTCATTATGTTTATTATAATTTTGTAGGAAGGAAGGAAGGAAGGAAGGAAGGAAGGAAGGAAGGAAGGAAGGAAGGAAGGAAGGAAGGAAGGAAGGAAGGAAGGCCCTCCTTTGAAATATGCATGCATAGTCTCCTCTAAAAATGCAACTGTGTGCTCCAATTTATATATTTTCATAATTTACATTCAGGTTTTTGAAGTTAACCTGGAAACTGCATGCTCATATTGAAATGAAGTCTAAACCTTCACTTTATAAATTGAATTGAAAGTCTAAATTGAATTTATAGTGGGATGATGAGGTACAAAAGAAGGCATTACACGCTTGGTCTAGTAGTGGTTAAGTCACTAGGTTAGAAAGCAAGAGACCATGATTTCCCATCCTGCCTTAGCCATGAAAGCCAGCTGGGTAACCTTGGGCCAATCACTCAGTCTCAGCCCAACCCATCTCAGACAATTGTTGTGGGAAAAACAGGAGGAGGAAAGTATGTTAGAGACGTGCACCACCTTGAGTTATTTGTAAAAATAATAAAGGTGGGAAATAAATACCTAAATAAATAAACTTCAAGTGAAGTATGGCAAGTTTCAGCTGCTAAAATTTTCTCTTCTATGCAGCTGTTAAATATGAAGGAGTAATCTGTCATCTTTTGCACTGAGCTTGAACCGAAGGTGAACCTTATTTCTCTGTTTCTCTGCTGACTTTCCCACTGGCTAGTTCTGATCTGTAGCTCCTTTCAGGATAGAATTGCAATTGGCCATTTGCCCCATTTCAGAATTGAGTTTTGCCTACAGAATACCTTATAGAATTCAGCTCGTGAACTGTAAACTTAATTCTCTGGTCCTCTGAACTCTTTTCTTTAGTGTTTTGTCACAGGGACTGAGTCTGTCAAAGCTGTCTTCCTGGTCAAAGAGAAATATTGTCAGAGATTTAAGATTTAAGCAATTCAAGATTTAGAGATACCTGGCAGGAAAAAAGAACATGATGTGCATGCATAATTTGTCATGAATTGCTTTCCAGAAAAAAATGTCTTCTCTATGTTAGATAACAATGTTACCTTCCTGGTAGACAAGATTCAGAACAAGTTTTCCTGGCACTTGTAAGAAGGCGCACCTTAATTTTACATGTGTGAATATGTAAATAACTTTTTAAATATGTAAATAACTTTGCTTAATGAAGGTATGGTAGAGACAGGAAGGCCTGGAGGAATGTTGTCCATAGGGTCGTGATGGGTCGGACACGACTTCGCAGTTAACAACAACAACAATGAAGGTAACATATTGGCTGAGTTCCCATAACATGATAAGCTATAAATAGTATTTATTAACCACAGTGGTTTACATCACATCAGATCTGTGCAGTTCTTAGAACAGGTTTTCTACTACAGCGATTCAATTGAACTGCCCCTTAGAACCATACAACAAAGTGAGATGGTAGCTTTTAGTCAGTAGCAGCAGTAGTTTCTGTGCATGCATAGGAGCCACTGTTAAAGGGTGGCTTTCCCTGCTTCAATATTTCATTGGGACAATGTGAAGTAATAATCTGGAGGCCACCAGAAGTAAGGAACAATGACTAGGTTTTGATCTTGAAATAGGGTTTAAAATATTAAGCTGCACCCACGAGTGTCATCTACCTCCTTTGGTGGCCATCACACTTTTGGTCTTTTATGATTTTTTTTAAAAAATATTTGCTTTTATTAAATCAAAGTTTAAAATATCAAGTAGGGAGTAAGCATGCTGCAAAGCCCTTTGTGATGAGACATCCCATGACTATCTCAAATTCCATAGACTCTCAATTGCCCCAAACGGTTAGAGATCCTTGCAACGGGAACTACAGATGCAGAATCCCGTCCAGAGTTTGTAAAAAACATGGAACTATCTTCCACTCAATTGGGTAAAAAATAAAATAAAAGCATTATCACACTAATATTTAGAAGTAAGGGATAGCAGTAAATTAGCTTGGCATTTTGCCCTTGAATAGAAATATTGGCATACTGTACTCTCAGAACATGTATTGGAAGTTAAGGAAAGGCCTATTTTGCCTGATATGTTGGCCAATCCTTCATCCATTAGATGGGATGCAGGTTCTACTCAGTAAATATTTTTTATATGATACAGCTTTTTCAGTTTTTGCCTGTTCCCTCTCACTTGCAGTGCTAACCCTGTAATAGTCGAAATGTTTTATAAGCTTCATTTACATACTTCATGTCCTTCAAATATATTTTACTTTTCCAAACTAAAGGATTCTGGGCCAGTGTATTGGGCCAAAGACAAACTACTCTTCCATAAATTATACTACCATTTTTTTAAAAAAAATACCAATTGTATCAGTAAATTGTAGTTTATCAAAAGTTAAAAGTTGAAGTAAATCAACGTCTGAAATTACATCAAATCCAGATACTAAAATTAAAATGCACAACTGATGACTGTATAGTTGAGATGCCCATTTGATAAGAATACATTTTGCATCTTAGTACAGTTAGAACATGAAAGCAAGGAAACATTTTAATAGGCAAATGGCCATTAAAAAGAAGGAAATGTGTTAGTATTCTAAGGTACCGTATATACTTGAGTATAAGCCGACTCGAGTATAAGCCGAGACCCCCAATTTCACCCCCCAAAACTGGAAAAAGTTGTTGACTCGAGTATAAGCCGATCCGCCGTTCAGCAAGCCTCCGCCACCGGCGGAGGCTGGATCCGCGCTCTGCAAGCCTTTGCCGCCAGCAGAGGCTCGATCCGCCATTTTGCAAGCCTGAATACACAGGAATACCCTGTGTGGCCGCGGCTCTCGGGGAAGCCCTGGCTGTCCGCTTCCTCGCTCCACGCTGCCATTCGGGGCCCGCGCGTTCCCTGGGCAAATCGCGGCGCCCAGCAGGCGAGGAAACACGCCCGCTCCAGTCGCCCCCCCTTCCCTCAGGAGACGCGAAGCAAGTGACCGCCCGGAGCTTACCGAGGACTTGCTTCGGTGCTTCCAGGATTGCGCGCACCTCTCCCAAGCCACCACCGTCCAGAGACCTGCCGAAGTTTGGGGAGGTTTGGGGAGGTGCGCGCGCACCTCCCCAAACCTCCCCAAACGTCGGCAGGTCTCCGGACCTCCGTGCCCTGCCTGCCTGCTTCTTTCCGCTGCGGAAAGAAGCAGGCAGGCAGGGCACGGAGGTCTGCTTCTTTCCGCAGCGGAAAGAAGCAGGCAGGCAGGGCACGGAGGTCTGCTTCTTTCCGCTGCGGAAAGAAGCAGGCAGGCAGGGCGCGGAGGTCTGCTTCTTTCCGCAGCGGAAAGAAGCAGGCAGGCAGGGCGCGGAGGTCTGCTTCTTTCCGCAGCGGAAAGAAGCAGGCAGGCAGGGCGCGGAGGAACGGAGACCTGCCGACGTTTGGGGAGGTTTGGGCGCCTCCCCAAACGTCGGCAGGTCTCCGTTCCTCCGCGCAGACCTGCCGACGTTTGGGGAGGTTTGGGCACCTCCCCAAACCTCCCCAAACGTCGGCAGGAGGAACGGAGACCTGCCGACGTTTGGGGAGGTTTGGGGAGGCGCCCAAACCTCCCCAAACGTCGGCAGGTCTGCGCGGAGGAACGGAGACCTGCCGACGTTTGGGGAGGTTTGGGGAGGCGCCCAAACCTCCCCAAACGTCGGCAGGTCTGCGCGGAGGAACAGAGACCTGGGGAGGTTTGGGGAGGCGCCCAAACCTCCCCAAACGTCGGCAGGAGGAACGGAGACCTGCCGAAGTTTGGGGAGGTTTGGGGAGGCGCCCAAACCTCCCCAAACGTCGGCAGGTCTGCGCGGAGGAACGGAGACCTGCCGACGTTTTGGGAGGTTTGGGGAGGCGCCCAAACCTCCCCAAATGTCGGCAGGTCTGCGCGGAGGAACGGAGACCTGCCGACGTTTGGGGAGGCGCCCAAACCTCCCCAAACGTCGGCAGGAGGAACGGAGACCTGCCGACGTTTGGGGAGGTTTGGGGAGGTGCCCAAACCTCCCCAAACATCGGCAGGAGGAACGGAGACCTGCCGACGTTTGGGGAGGTTTGGGGAGGCGCCCAAACCTCCCCAAACGTCGGCAGGAGGAACGGAGACCTGCCGACGTTTGGGGAGGTTTGGGGAGGCGCCCAAACCTCCCCAAACGTCGGCAGGAGGAACGGAGACCTGCCGACGTTTGGGGAGGTTTGGGGAGGCGCCCAAACCTCCCCAAACGTCGGCAGGTCTGCGCGGAGGAACAGAGACCTGGGGAGGTTTGGGGAGGCGCCCAAACCTCCCCAAACGTCGGCAGGAGGAACGGAGACCTGCCGACGTTTGGGGAGGTTTGGGGAGGCGCCCAAACCTCCCCAAACGTCGGCAGGTCTGCGCGGAGGAACGGAGACCTGGGGAGGTTTGGGGAGGCGCCCAAACCTCCCCAAACTTCGGCAGGAGGAACGGAGACCTGCCGACGTTTGGGGAGGTTTGGGGAGGCGCCCAAACCTCCCCAAACGTCGGCAGGAGGAACGGAGACCTGCCGACGTTTGGGGAGGTTTGGGGAGGCGCCCAAACCTCCCCAAACGTCGGCAGGAGGAACGGAGACCTGCCGACGTTTGGGGAGGTTTGGGGAGGCGCCCAAACCTCCCCAAATGTCGGCAGGTCTGCGCGGAGGAACGGATACCTGCCGACGTTTGGGGAGGCGCCCAAACCTCCCCAAACGTCGGCAGGAGGAACGGAGACCTGCCGATGTTTGGGGAGGTTTGGGGAGGCGCCCAAACCTCCCCAAACGTCGGCAGGAGGAACGGAGACCTGCCGACGTTTGGGGAGGTTTGGGGAGGCGCCCAAACCTCCCCAAACGTCGGCAGGAGGAACGGAGACCTGCCGACGTTTGGGGAGGTTTGGGGAGGCGCCCAAACCTCCCCAAACGTCGGCAGGTCTCCGTTCCTCCGCGCCCTGCCTGCCTGCTTCTTTCCGCTGCGGAAAGAAGCAGGCAGGCAAGGCGCGGAGGTCCGGAGACCTGCCGACGTTTGGGGAGGTTTGGGGAGGTGCGCGCGCACCTTCCCAAACCTCCCCAAACTTCGGCAGGTCTCCGGATGGCGGTGGCTTGGGAGAGGTGCGCGCGATCCCGGAAGCACCAAAGCCTCGGCCGCGCACAAGTCCTCGGTAAGTTTTTTTGTTGACTGGAGTATAAGCCGAAGTGGAATTTTTCAGCCCAAAAAGTGGGCTGAAAAATTCGGCTTATACTCAAGTATATACGGTAATTGTTTCAATAATCTTTATCCCTTTACGCTTCAAATAATATCAAAGGATTTGATTTCTTTTCATTTTATTCATTGTCCCTTCTCACAAAATTATTCAAAACTTTTAACAAGTCTCTTTTGTAAATCCATATGGAAAAGTTATCCAGGTCATTCTTTTGGTCTCGTATTTGTATATATCC
This sequence comes from Vipera ursinii, assembly GCF_947247035.1. Classification (NCBI taxonomy): domain Eukaryota; kingdom Metazoa; phylum Chordata; class Lepidosauria; order Squamata; family Viperidae; genus Vipera; species Vipera ursinii. The sequence goes on along the minus strand of NC_139516.1, from coordinate 110,892,884 downwards.
CTTTTAATTGTTAAGACATCGGATGGTTTCATTTATATATCCTGTGAATCTTTTTTCATATTTTTAGTCTGTCATTTTTAAATTCACTTTCAAATCAATACATTCTTGTTTAATAAAACTTATTCCTCTTCTATATCATACTTTAAATACAGTCTATATATAATGGCAATCTATCTAAAATTATTTTCTGGATCCATTGTTCATAAATATCCTCCAACGTTAAAGTATTTTACTACATTCTGTATTAGTAAACCAGATTTAAGGGTTCTTCTCCTTTAATTGTAATCTTCAGTTCCCTCTGGTTCCCTGTACTATCCAAACTCTCATCCTATCATATTTTGTTTTTAAAGAATTCAAAGCAACATTTACCCATGGGAACAATTCTTACAATTAATTCAAAATCTTATTTCAAATCCATCTAGACCTTTAGTCCAATTCTAACTTTCCAAAAACTGAATGTTCTAATTATCCTTTTGATTTTTATTGCAAAAAACACTAAGTTTTAAATCCTTAAACTCTAGAGGTTTCAGATCCTGACTATAGCTTTCCAATCGCAGTTGTATTTTTCTAATAAATGGTTCACAAATTAATGGAGGAACAATACAGTTTGTGGTACTACCATCAACAGGAAACTCTATCTTCAGAAGCAGTGAACATTTTTTGCAACAAAAAGCTAATCTGAACACATCCTCAGGCAGCAACTTTCTATCTTCAGGCTTATCTTCTTGAGGGGAAGAGAAAGAAGACACAATTTTGGTCTACTCTGCCCCTAGCAAGAGATCTTAGGCAAAGTGTAGGTGGGCTGACTTCACCAATGTTTCATCCTTTGCTGCTTCATTGAGGAGTTTCTTGCCTGCCACGCATCAGGGCTCCGAAGAACCCTCCAAGCTAGGGTGATGAATAGCACTGGGAAAGAGAGAGGCTGATGAATATTTATGGCCCATACATGTTTCAGTGAGACACAGAAGTTTAAAGTTGTTTCCTGCAATGGATCATTAAGTGAGTAAGATGAATGGCCATTGAGGATTCAGATCACATAGGTGGATACGTAGGGAACAAAAGAGAGAATGCTCTAGCCGTAGGGTTTTTCCACCTCATAGAAACAATAATTTCAGTTTGCATTGCCATCCTTTGCCTTATGGAACGTTTAAAAAGAACGATCAGAATCTAATACATCAGTCACAAGTTAAGTGTCACAAAGTCTGATTTAAAGATTCTGCCTGGAAGGGAAGAGGCTGTAGAGAAGGCAGTTGAGTGAATAATGAAGATCCAAAGCCCATAGCTGCTGGCACATCTCGGGACTATACAGGAAACAGCTTCACAGCATCCAATAATTCTGAAGGGAATTGATCTGTTTATGTGATCGCTAAGACACCTTTGCTATACCTATTAAGAGACCTTGGAAAACCTGAAATTAAATTACACATGGGAAGGGAAGTTGCAGGTTCCTAGCTGTAATGTATTGGGCCTAGTTAACTTGAGCTGTACCACATGGGGTTTGAATGCTGTGAGATTGCTTAAGCAGGAAGCTGGTAACGGTTGCCAGCTCCTCAGACAGTCAGTCTCCAGGACCACCATTGGTTGGCTCTAGGACAGCAATAGATTGCTTTAAACCTATTGGCTGCCACCTAGTGGCCAGAGTATAAATAGCTGCGTTGCAGCCCTGGTTCTCAGTTTAGTTCCTGCATTTCAATAAAGCATGTTCCTGCCTGAACTCTCTCACCTTGTCTCCTGCTTTCCAGCAAGAACCCAGTACACAACACTGGTGACGAGGATGGGATCCTGCTCCTTCAGAAGAGCTGAAAGTCACTAGGGGGTGAGGCCAGCCAAGCACCTGGCAGGGAAAGCATTCTCCCCCCCCCTTGGTTGGCCTAGCACAGCCATGCTAGCAACCACTCACCCTGCAAACCAGTCCCTAGGCCTACGAAGGAGCAGGACAAGGAAGAAGACAAGCACCAGCCGGGAAGACTTTGATGTCACTCAGAATTTGATGTCACTCACCCGGAGAGATGATCATCATACATCTTGAGGGTCGAAAACTACCTCCATGCCAACCAAGTTGCCGAAGACAGCCTGAAGGCCACAACGCTCCTGTGTGTTTGTGGGCCTGTAACATTTGACATCACAGAGAATTTGGTCGCACTGGCACAGCTGGAGTCTGTAACATTCGCAGACTTGAAGAAACAGCTTGGTGACCATTTCCAGCCCAAGCTCTCAGTAATAGCTTGGAGGCACGCATTCAAACAGAGTTCAGCAACTGGGTGAAACAGCCACCAAATTCATCGCGGCTTTGAGGCAAGCTTCACGCCTGTGCCAGTTCACTGATTTAGAAGAGGGGCCTTGAGACCGACTCATCTGTGGCCTTAGGAGCAGAGAGCTGCAGCAGAAACTCTTCGCCAAAGAGACTCTCTCGCTCCAAGAAGCACTGAAGGAAATCATGGCAGACAAAGCTGCCGGCGGGGCTGTGAAAGCCATGCAGCCTGCCGAAAGCACGTAGCACAAGGAGACCATCCACCACGAGGATGCCGAACTCATAGAAGACTCTGACAGCAGCCATGAAGTGGGCAAGCTTCAACAGCACAACAGCCAACAATGGTGCAATGACCAACAAGGGACTACTTACAAGGCAAGCCCCTTCTCTTGATGTCTGTTGTGGCAGTTGCCACCAATGCATGGACTGCAGGTTCCAGATGGCCAGGTGTCGGGCCTGTGGAAAGACCGGCCACATCACTTCAGTCTGCAGAGGTCACCAGAAGGACCACCAATTGGACTGCCAGTTGGACATTCTGATCAGGAGAGGTACCGGGGCCCCGGAACAGTTTAGCGTAAGGTTTTGCTCCAGCCGCCGGAGCATTTGCCACAGGGGAGCTCACTGCCTCCTTAAGCCAAAATTTCAACTTCAGGTCAAGCTGCAAGGCATCCCTTACAGGATGGAACTGGACACTGGGTCAGCCATGTCAATCATTTCGCTTGAAACATTCCGGTTCATCTGCAAGTGCAGCAAGAGGTGGGCCAAGATTAGGCCATCCAACATCATCTTGACCGATTTCCAGAACGCTCAAGTCGCCGTCAAGCGCGAGGCCACACTGGCCGTCAAATTCAAGGGGTTTTCAGGGCTTCTGGACATTATTGTAGTGGAGTGTCAGCGAACAAGCTTGATAGGACTTGATTGGTTTGATGCATTTAGCATCCATGTCACCAGAATCCACCGGACACAATTGGCGAACTTAGCGTCAGTATGTGAGGAGTTTGCAGATGTTTTGACACTAGCCTTGGAACCTACAAGGGCCCTCTGATAGCCTTTAAACTTCATCGTGCTGTAATGCCTATCAGGATCAAACCCCGCAGAGTGCCATTTGCACTTAAACACAAGATAGATGCTGAGTTGGACAAGCTAGTTGAACAGGGGGTACTATAGCCCGTAGATGGGGGTGAATGGGAAACCCCAACTGTCACACCACTTAAGGCCAATGGGGAGATCAAAATTTGTGCTGATTACAAGTGCACCATTAATCGGGCACTTAAGCAGCACGCATACCCAGTGCCAGTCGTGAGCCACATCCTGGCATCACTGCAAAGGGGTACGGTCTTCCCAAAATTAGATTTGGCACAGGCTTATCAACAGCTATCTGTGGATGAGGCCACAGCCACTGCAGACTATTGTAACACACAGGGGGGCTTTTAAAGTAAAGCACCTCCAATTTGGGGTTAGTGTAGCCCCTGGCATTTTTCAAGGCATCATGGAGCGTACGCTCAAGGGCATTCCGGGGGTCTGCCCCTACTTCGATGATGTACTCATCACCAATGAGTCCACTGAGGTGCTTGCAAGGAGGCTCAAGGCTGTCCTTCAATGGTTCCACGAAGTGGGCCTCAAACTTAAAAAGAACAAGTGTAGCATAGGGGTCCCCTCAATTGAGTTTCCTGGGTTTCTGTATTGATGCCAACGGCATCCACCCTGCCGAGTCCAAGCTGAAGGCCATTCAGCTGGCACCTAGCCCCAGGTCAAAGGGAGAGCTCCAGGCATTCCTGGGCCTCCTCAATTTTTACCATGCATTCCTTCCTAACAAGGCCGCAGTGGCAGAGCCGTTACACCAGCTCTTAGATAAAAACACCCCATGGAAGTGGACTAGGGTCCACGAAAGCAGCTTTAAGGCAGTAAAGTCACTAATGTCCTCCAATTCAGTGCTCACTCACTTTAAAGAGTTATTGCCTGCATGCCTTGTGTGTGAGACGCATCCCCTTACAGGGTAGGGGCTGTTTTAAGTCATTTGGAGAGTGATGGGACTCAAGTCCCAATTGCCTACTAGTCTAGGACCTTGTCCTCTGCTGAGCGTAATTACGCGCAAATTAACAAGGAGGCCTTGGCCATTGTGGCCAGTGTGAAGAAATTCCATGATTACTTGTATAGTAGGGAATTCATGGTCTTCAAAGACCATAAGCCACTATTGGGGTTATTTACTACAGATAGGCAGACACTCCAAATCCTGTCCCCTAGGATGTTAAGGTGGTCCATCTTCTTGTCAGCCTACAGCTTCAGGCAAAGACATGGGCCATGCAGACGGCTTCAGCCAGTTGCCATTGCCACAGATTGAGCCAGATCCAGCAGCTCGTATTTGTCCATTCAGGATTTACCTGAGTTTCCCTTCCATGCAGGGGATGTGGCTGCAGAAACTGCTGCAGACAAGGTTTTAAGCAGGGTGCTATCCTAGATTCACACAGGGTGGCTAGAAAACAGTCCTAGACCTGAGTTCCAGAGCTACTTCACACGTAGACATGAGCTTTCAGCTCACAAGGGTTGTATTTTATGGGGGAGCAGGGTCATTGTCCCCAGTTCATTAAGAGACAGGGTACTGCAATCTCTACATGAGGGACATCCGGGCATCATCTGGATGAAGGCATTGGCATGAAGCTACCTATGGTGGCCTGGGTTAGATAAGGCTATCGAGGCTCAAGTACACGGATGTTACACGTGTCAACAGTCCAGCCCAGAAATGCCACATGCTCCTGTCCACAGATGGGAGGAGACACACACTCCTTGGTCAAGGATTCACATCGACTTCGCTGGGCCCTTTCAGGGACAGCTATTTTTCATAGTGGTCAACAACCACTATAAATGGCTGGAAGTTATTCCAATTGCAAGTATGACTACTGCTAGGACCATCCAGGTGTTTAGGAAGCTTTTTGCAAAACACGGGCTGCCGGACATCGTAGTGCCCGATAACAGGGCCCAGTTCACACTGGTAGAGTTTCAAGCCTTCTTGAGGACTAACCTCATAAGGCATGCTACATCGGCTCCCTTTCACCCCTCGAGTAACAGGCAGGCCAAATGGATGGTGCGCACTACAAAGGAGTCACTCAAATGCACAGTCACTGGAGATTGGCACCACAGGCTGGCTGATTTTTTTGCTTTGCCAGCACACTATGCCTTGCACAGAAACAGGCAAGAGCACACGAGAGCTTCGCTGGAGAAGAAGACTTGTCACTAAACTGGACAGGCTGCACCCAGACCAGGTGGCAGCAGACACCTCTCGCCCAAGGCCTCCGAGGGGGTTGCAAGTGGGTGATGGGGTGTGGGCCTGAAACTATGGGCATGGGAACTTGTGGGTGCTGGGAAAAATCGCTAAAACCTCAGGCCCTCTCTCATACGAGGTAACTCTGGAGGGTGGGCGAGTCGTTCATCGCCATATTAATCAGCTGCAGAAGCGGTTCCCAGAACAGCCACAAAGCAAGGACCTTGCCACAGGTCCTCTCCTAGAGCCAGAAGCTGGCAGCCAAGTTCACATGCCCTGAGGACTCTAGCAGTCAGAACAATGGGGAGGTGGTCATAGATGGGCAAAGCCTGGGAGTGCAACAAGGGTCCCCCAACAGGGAAAATCAACCTGACCAAGACAGCTGCTGTGCTAACTCTGCTCCAACAATGGACTTTGGCTTGGGCCGACCTGGAATGGCCAGCCAGAGGGACTCGAGTCAGCCTGACTCTCATGGACTCAAGAGTCCTGGTCTACCCAGCCCGGCGGGCAAGCTGGTAGACTGGGAGTTGCCTGGGTCTCCCAGGCAATCTACAAGGTCACGTAAGCCTCCACCTTATTTGCAGGATTTTGTCCTTAACTAATTGTACTATTGTAAGTGCTGTGTATCTACTGTACTTGTTTCCTGCTCAGGAAAGTATCTGTACTACTGAAAACATTTGTACACTGCTGTACTTATTCCTACTACTGTTTATATTATTGCAGAATCTGTAACCTATTTTTACTATTGTTTATTATAATGTGTGTACATTCTAGGGGGGGTGTAATGTATTGGGCCTAGTTAACTTGAGCTGTACCACGTGGGGTTTGAATGCTATGAGATTGCTTAAGCAGGAAGCTGGTAACGGTCACCAGCTCCTCAGACAGACAGTCTCCAGTACCATCATTGGTTGGCTCTAGGGCGGCAATAGGTTGCTTTAAACCTATTGGCCACTGCCTAGTGGCCAGAGTATAAATAGCTACATTACAGCCCTGGTTCTCAGTTCAGTTCCTGCATTTCAATAAAGCATGTTCCTGCCTGAACTCTCTTGCCTCGTCTCCTGCTTTCCAGCAAGAACCCAGTACACAACACTAGCAACTTTTCTTTTTAGTATGAAAAAGAGGCTATCTTCCTTTTGCCCATTCATCCCATTCATGTGTAAGGGACCAAGACAATAAGCTAGGGGAATTCTTTCAACGATAGTAGAAATTGATTGTCTACAGCCCTATCATAGATATGCAACCCAAAGAGACAGATGAAGTGGAATAAACCCAATTGTTCTTCAATGCCTGCCATCCAACTAATCAGTCAATGGGAAGACTCACATGGCTACATTTCTAATCTATACCAATGCTTCAAAAATTGTTATGGGTAGTAAAATAATATCATGTTTGTGGGGGGGTTGGGTAGCTGCTCTTTAGGCATTGCTAGAGGACACTGGAGAGGTATTGCCCATGGCATTGCTCTCACCAGGCAGTTATCAGATGCAAGGGGAGAGGGACCAAATTCTTGCAGTGTGAAACTCTTCATTTAGTAGCCCTCCACCCTAATGAACATGAAAAGCAACCTTATTAATATATCCTTGAAAGCCACATGAATGTCACAGAATAAACTAGAGAGGTGAACAACTGCTGAAGCAATGGGTTCCATGCATGCAAATTCAGAGTCCCCCAAATCCTAATGTTGGCATTTGATGGCAAATTGTTGCATAGGGACATGATAAGGATATATGGCATTCAGCAATTCTCAGCTACTGCAAGTTATTCAAAAAAGTGCAGGCCAACTGCAAAAAAGGTGCCAGCCCATGATGTAAACCAGTCTCTCTCAACTTTGGCAGCTTGAAAATGTGTAGATTTCAACTCCCAGAACTCCTCAGACCACTGACTGGGGAATTCCAGTAGCTGAAGGTGATACATCTTCAAACCACTACAGATTATCTAAAAAAATGTAGAGGAGGAAACAAATAGGAATGAACATTCCCAACAACATTTTACCTAATTATGCATTTAATGTTCTAGTGTTTCCAGCAGTTACAAACATGAGTCCATATCATCTTATTGTTTCAGGCCTCTGCAGGTCATGAACCAGCAGGCAAACTCAACCCCCTTAGATTAGCTAAATGAGCTCATTTGTCATTTCAAAACTTTTGCCTCAGAATCAAAAGGCATTGAGCTGAAAAGGGAGCCATCCCATTTTTCCTGCTTACCATGATAAAAGTTTTTAATATTAGCTCCATTCTCATTATTACCAAGAATCAACTATTAACCATTTGGTTTATAATATCATCACCATTAGGATCAATTCCTTGGCCTGCCAGATGTCAGTAACCAGATTCTACCTGTTATGTATGCAGGCATCTGCATAGCAACAGCCATCAGGGGGCGTTGGCCTGGACAGTTTCGGCGGGAAACCTAGGGCCAACCCCATTGGCTGTTAGCTTACCTGGCCAGGTATATAAGGAGGCCAGGTAGCCCTCATTCCTCAGTTCACTTCCCCTTCCAATAAAGAGCTGAACTCACACACCGGCTGGCGTCACTCTTGCGTCGAACCCACTACACAATAGTGGCGACGAGGATGGGATTGCTGCCGACCAAGAGCTGAAGTCACTGGGGAAACGCTCCGCGAGCTGAAGGGAAGGGCATTTTTCCTTCTTCCCCCCACGACCGCCAGCCGAACCGGCAACGCCAAGCGCCACATCCAGGACCAACTGCCGCCATGGCTAGAGCCGGACAACCCCGCGAATTTGAGACCCGCCGCCCCGAAACCTGGACCCGTTACCTGGCTCACGTTGAACTGTACATGCGGTTCAATCACATATCGGAGGACGGTGCAAAGGCGGCCGCCCTGCTCTGCCTTGGGGGACCAGCGCTGCTGGAAGTCGCCGCGAACCTGTTCCCCCAGGAGGCCATCAACACCGTCGCGTACCGAGATCTCGTGGCCAGGCTCAACGCACATTTCAGGCCCCGGCGCTCCAAGGTGGCCACATGGTCACAATTCGAGAAAAGGGACCAGCGCCCTGACGAGACCGGCGCCGACTTCCTCGCCGCCCTACGGGAAGCTGCCGTCGCTTGCAGGTTCACAAATTTGGAGGAGCGACTACGGGACCGGCTGATTTGCAGCCTACGCGACAGGCGGTTGCAGGAGCGCCTGTTCAAAAGAGAGGAGGTCTCTCTCTAGGAAGCCGAGGACGCCATCCTAGCCCACAAAGCGGCCTGCGGGGCCGTCTAAGCCTGCCAGGGAACCCGGCCTGGCAACCAGGCAACCAGCGTCCACCGGCAAGGGGCCACAGAGGAGGACGACCTGAGCATCGACCTCCTCCAGCGGAAGTCGACCCCCGACCAGCGAGCCAGACGCCCAGACAGGCCCAGGCCTCCCAGCAACACTGCCGTTCCCCAGAGGTGCGCAGGGTGTGGTGGGAACCACATGCGCAGCCTCTGCAAGTTCCGGTCCGCCACGTGCCTGGCCTGCAAGAAAACAGGCCACATAGCCGCCGTCTGCCGTAGCCGCCGCCCCCGAGAGGAGATCCACGAGCTGCAGCCGGAGGAACCGCCGTTCGAAGGTACTGGGGCCCCCACCAAAACAAAAATTGGCTATGTCAATCCGTTTGCAAGGTGTCCCTTGCAGCAAGGAGCTTGACTCCGGATCAGCGGTCTCGATTATTTCGGACGAGACCCTTAACCACATAATTAGCCGGAGCAAGCAACGGATTAAATTACGGCCTACTAAATTAACCCTGACCGATTTTCAGAATTCGCCGGTCAAGGTGAAGGGGGAGGCCATTTCAGTGGGGTTTAAGGGTCGCGAAGGGCACCTGGACGTTGTAGTGGTAGAGGGCCGCAGAGCCAGCCTGGTCGGGCTGGACTGGTTTGAGGCCCTGGGAATCTCAGTATCCGGGATCCATCTGATCTAGGGGGACTCCGTTGAGGCCATTTGCCGGGAGTTCGCCGACGTCTTCGACGGGTCATTAGGCAAGTACACCGGGGCCCCCATATCGTTCAAGCTTAACTCGAACGTCTCCCCCATTAGGGTCCGGCCGCGGCGAGTCCCGTTTGCGCTCAAACACAAAATCGAGCGCGAACTAGACAAGTTGGTGGCCCAGGGAATCTTAGAGCCTGTAGATGGAGGGGAGTGGGAAACCCCCATCGTGACCCCCCTCAAATCCAACGGGGAAATAAGGATCTGCGCCGACTATAAGTGCTCGGTGAACCGCGCCCTAAACCCGCACGCTTACCCGGTTCCCGCGGTCAGCCACGTTCTCGCTTCCCTCCAAGGCGGCGCCATTTTTGCAAGACTCGATCTTGCACAGGTGTACCAGCAACTCACGGTCACTAGGGGAACAGCTGACATCCAAACCATAGTAACCCATAGGGGGGGCGTTCCGGGTGAACAGGCTGCAGTTTGGAGTCAGCGTTGCTCCCGGCATTTTCCAGGAGGTTATGGAAAAGACACTCAAGGGCATTCCAGGAGTCTGCCCCTATTTTGATGACATCCTGATCGCAGGAGCATCAGCAGAGGAACTGGCAGGGAGGCTTAGGGAAGTGCTGGCAAGGCTGCGCACAGCTGGCCTCAAACTCAAAAAGGAAAAATGCAGCATAGGTGTTCCTTCCACAGAATTTTTGGGGTTCAGAGTAGACGCCAGGGGAATCCACCCCACAGAATCCAAGGTGAGGGCCATCAAACTAGCACCCACACCCAAGAACAAAGCAGAGCTTCAGGCATTCCTGGGTCTGCTGAATTTCTACCATACATTCCTCCCACACAAGGCAGCCATCGCTGAACCGCTCCACAGGCTGCTAGACAAACAGGCAACATGGGCCTGGACGGCCACCCATGATCAGAGCTTCAAGGCCCTGAAGGCATTGCTGTCAGACAAGTCCACAGTAACCCATTTCATTGAGTCCAAGCCCATTTGTATCACCTGCGATGCATCCCCTTATGGTGTGGGCGCTGTCCTAAGCCACCTTGAGCCCAACGGGGCACAAGTCCCCATAGCATACTATTCTAGGACACTGTCTGGAGCAGAAAGAAACTATGCCCAAATAGACAAAGAAGCTCTGGCAATCGTGGCAGGAATCAAGAAATTCCACGATTACTTATATGGCAGGGAGTTCACTGTCTTCACGGACCACAAACCACTCCTGGGCCTGTTCACCACAGACAGGCAAACCCCCCAGATTCTGTCCCCCAGGATGCTCCGGTGGTCCATCTTCCTTGCAGCATACAATTGCAAGCTGGTACACAAGCCAGGGAAGGAGATGGGCCACGCAGACGGTCTAAGTAGGCCCCCCCTAGACACACACAACCCAGACCCAGCACCAGCCACACAGATCCTAGCCCTGCAGGAACTACCCGAGTGCCCAGTTCTTGCCAAGGACATTGCCAGCCACACAGCCACAGACAACATCATGGGCAGGGTGCACTCATGGGTTTGCACAGGGTGGCAGGACAAATCCCCGGGACCATAGTTTCAGGCCTATTTCATTAGACGCGATGAAATCTCCACACACAAAGGGTGCCTCCTTTGGGGTAGCAGGGTCATCATTCCACCCGCACTACGCGCCAGGGTATTGGACTCCTTACACGAAGGGCACCCGGGGGTGGTCAGGATGAAGGCACTGGCTAGGAGTTACCTCTGGTGGCCCGGGTTGGACAAGGAGGTTGAGGATCGGGTCAAGGCCTGTTATACGTGCCAGAGATCCAGGCCAGAAGTGCCACATGCACCAGTACACCGGTGGGAGGCCACACACACGCCATGGTCCCGCATTCACGTTGACTATGCGGGGCCATTCCAGGGTCAACTATTTTTAGTAGTGGTGGACAGTCACTCCAAGTGGTTAGAGGTAGTCCCTGTCCCCAACATGACCTCGGGGAGGACAATCCAGGTGCCCAGAGCTCTCTTTGCCACACACAGCCTCCCCGACGTAATTGTGTCTGATAATGGGCCTCAGTTTACTGCTGCTGATTTCCAGGCGTTCTTGAAGGCAAACTGGATTAGGCACGCCACCTCTACGCCTTTCCATCCATCTACCAATGGGCAGGCAGAACAGATGGTAAGGACGACCAAAGACGCACTCCGGCGCATCATCAGCGTGGACTGGCACCACAGACTGGCCAAATTTTTACTAGCCCAACACACAACACCATGCGTGGCTACCGGCAAGAGCCCAGCAGAACTGCGATGGGGACGGCACCTCATCACCAAGCTGGACCGCCTACACCCAGACCGGGTAGCAGCCGAAACCGGTAGGGCAACATCACCATCATCACCATCATCACCATCACCACCAGCATCACTACCATCACCATTGCCATCATCACCCACACACAGGGTCCTCAACCTGGGGGACCTGGTCTGGGCAAGGAACTATGGGGCTGGACATCCTTGGGTTCCGGGGACAGTGGTCGGGAAAACAGGACCCCTTTCGTACATTGTAGGGGTGGAGGGGGACAGACGCATAAGGCGACACATCAATCAGCTCAGAGGAAGAGTCCCTGAGCACGTCACACATGCCCCTGAGTGCGTCACACACGTCCCTGAACTCAACGCACACGATCAACAGGAGGACCACACTCCAGGAGGGGTCAACCCAGCTGAGGACGTCACAGGGCAGGGACCAGAGGAGGAGGACTTCCTGATGCCGGCTCCTTGCAGCCCTGCACAAAGGCCTCAGGAACCCACGGTCCAAGCCCAGGGGCCAAGCACACCCAGACAATCCACCCGTCCACACAGGACACCAGCCTACCTGTCGGACTATGTGTGCAAGTGACCCTCACACAAGGACACCACTGTTTTTTTATATATATATATATATATACTCATAGTTATAGTAGTTGCATGTTGTTGTTGTTATGTGGGTCTTCTCTAAGGGGGGAGGGGTGTTATGTATGCAGGCATCTGCATAGCAACAGCCATCAGGGGGCGTTGGCCTGGACAGTTTCGGCAGGAAACTTAGGGCCAACCCCATTGGCTGTTAGCTTACCTGGCCAGGTATATAAGGAGGCCAGGTAGCCCTCATTCCTCAGTTCACTTCCCCTTCCAATAAAGAGCTGAACTCACACACCGGCTGGCGTCTCTCTTGCGTCGGACCCACTACACAATACTACCCTAACAACTATTTCCCCTTACCGGTAATGTTCTTATGCGCCTTCTCATTCTCCACTAGTACATGTAGTCCTCAGCATACAACAGTTCATTTTGTGACCATTCAAAGTTACAACAGCACTGAAAAAAGTGACTTATTTTTAATTTAATTTAATTTATTAATATTTCTATACCGCCCTTCTCCCGAAGGACTCAGGGCGGTGTACAGGGCAAGAATAAAACATAGAGTTACAAAAATTAAAAAGTAATTAAATACATGCCCATAAAAAACAGTTAGTACATTGATAAAAACCCCAATAAAATAATAATAAAAACCCCACCAATCCCCCCTCAGGCCAGGCCGGCTTGTTCGAACAGGTATGTTTTCAGATCGCGGCGAAAGGAGCGAAGACTTATGACCATTTTCTACGCTTGTGACTGTTGCAGCATTCCCATGGTCACAAGATCAAAATTCAGCCACTTGGCAACTGACTCATTTATGACAATTGCAGTGTCCTGGGGTCATGTGATTACCTTTTTTAGCCTTCTGACATGCAAAGTCAATGGGAAAACCATATTCACTTAACCATTTTGCTAACTGCAATGATTCACTTAACAGCTATGGCAAGAAAGGTCATAAAATGGGACAAAAATCAACAACTGTCCCACTTAGCAACAGAAATTTTGAGCTCCATTGTGGTCATAAGTCAAAGACTATCTGTATATCACACCCACCCCAGACTTTTGAGATTCTGGAGACAGACAGATCTAGACCCAATATCAATTTAAGGTATGTCTCTTCAGTTCAAATCCTCTCTGTTCTATTGAGTTTGGATTATAAGGTGGAGCTGAGATCATTACTTTGTTGGATAATAAATTATTCGTAAAGTCCTGGAGAATGTGAACACATAAACAATGCAGTATACAAATTAATGCACAGGAACTTATATCTCACTATCCAGATAGGACAAGGTTGTGGAAAGTGCAGGCAAAAAATAGCCATCCATACACCCGACCTAGTGTGGCTACAAATTTCATGTAATCATCCTATCCAGCTAAAAGAGATTATATCTCTCTAACAATATAAATACCTGGCTTTGAGATTTTCTTCTTAAATGACAGCAGTAACACAAAAGGTGAGAACCTGTGGTTCTTGCTTTTTGAATGTGGCCTCACAGGATTTAAAAAGAAACTGCACAAATAAGCTCTGTGCCTGATTTTTTTTCTCAGCCATGAAAAAGAAATGCTAATATTGTTTCTTTTTCAGCTGATGTGCAGCCAGCACAGCCACCATCTGCCTGAGTGAATCGACTGATGAAATAGGCTCTGCAGGAAGATTAAAACCGGCCTTCCAAGCTGAGTTTTGTGGAAGCTGTGGTTGCCCACTGGCAATGGGGGTGAGTTAGATGTAGATCTGCAAAAAAGCGCGTGCTCTGATCAAAGTTTCCTCTGATCCTTGCTATTTGAAATTTAAAGCAATAGTCCACCATGTGCTTACTTGGAAGCTGAGTGCTGTCAACCTATTAAGAAGGTAAAAAGTAACTGGAATGCTTTGGCACCTTTAACATGAGGTTGATATATAGAAATTAGAAGGAATCTGATTGTTGCTTGGTAACATCTAAAGGGCAAGCTGCTGTTGAAGACATATCACCAATTTAAAAAAATAGGCCAAACTGATCTCAAAGGAAAATAATCCTAGCAAACAAGGATACTGCTTTTGTTTTCCAAATCTAATTATTAGCTACCTCTGCTCTTCTGGCATTTTGTTAGGACAATTGTACACTATCAGGATGGAAATGAAGTCAACATAGACGAGTCAGAGTACTCCAAGGCCCCTCAGGAACCTAAATACAGGACAGAAGGAAGTAGGCAGCAGCAGGATTTGTTCTTAGTTTTTGATTCCATCTGGTTAAGCAGGAAATAAGACTTTGACACTATAGAATTATGGAAGTGACTTAACCATTCCAGCAGACGAGTGAAGCTAAGAGGAAGAAGTTGAGTTTGTTCATAATAAATAGAAATTCTTCACTATTCTGACTTAATATGACCAACATGACCTATGACTAGCCAAAGAACAATCATAGTTTGGGTTCATTTGGTTCATTAAGCTGGATTTTGCTATACCATATATATCATATTTAATAACACAATTTGTTGTGTTCACACAATACCAAACTGCAAATATGATTCCCAAACCAGAACAGATGGTTTAAACAATACATGAGACCATAATCAAAAAAGCTAAATAATTTAACTTGCATGGCTGCCTGGGAATGCAGACCTGAATTTCCCTTCTTGATTTTCTCAAGTTTATAAGGTTTCCCAAAGAATGTTAGTTAAATATAATAATAGAATGGAATGTTTGTGCAACATAGATCGCAAAGAAAGCTCCAAATGTTAAAAAACAGGAAGCAGAGAATTGAAAGGGGTGCATTTAAACTAAGACCCCAGGAGGATGTCTTCTTTTGAACCTGTTTACAAATGAATTGGTATTATGGATGAATTGGAAGGTGTCCAAGTTTGCTGCTGATTCCAAATTATTCATGGATGGGATTGCAAATACTCTCAAAATAATGTCTTCAAACAGAAGAGTGGGCATTAAAATAACAGAGGGTGTGCAAAGTAAGCAAGTGCAAACACACGTACTGTACACATAAACAATAGCTCAGTGAAAATGTCACAAGGGCATTCTTACATGTTCTTAATACTGAACTGGCATATTAGCAAGAAAATTGAGAATAAAATAGCCAACGTTGTAATCCTTATATAAATAAGTGCTAACTTTGCTTAGCAGTGCATCTCAAAAATAGCACAAGAACTAGAAATATGCAGACAAGGGAAATGAAAATAATTATTACATGCACCAAGGAATAATACAGTATATCAGGTGTTTTGACTTAGAAGATATATAGGGAAAAATGCTCTAGAGCTATATAGAATCAGGCATGAGCTGGAAAATGTGGACAGAGTTATTTTTTTCCCTTTGTTCATATTTTTAGAAACTCAAATACTGAAAGTAAATGTGGGAAAATTCAAGACTGGTTAAAAAGGGTATTTCTTTACACAATGCTTGGTTTTAAAATATGGAATTCACTGCTATTACCCATGTTGAGGGACAACAGTTCTAATAGCTTGAAAGTGGACTACTCAAATTAACAAAGTAGGAAATAGCCACTCTTTCTGATGGCTGCATACTGTATGTATGCCTTTCAGAAACAAAGGACATGACATGGAAGTGGTTACTGGCCATTTGTCCACGTTTATGAATGTTAGGGAGATTTACTAATTGCACGATACAGAAAATTGAACTAGATGAGTCTTTGGCTTGCTTCAGCATAATTTTTATTATATTCTTACATGTGCTGGTAAAGAATAAAAAACAGTAAATTTACTATTATTTGGTAGATTTACTACTATTTGGTAGATTTATATCCTATCATTCCTTCAACAATACAAAATGGTATTCATAGTACTTGCTTTTTCCCCCATAACAACCACATGGGAGATAAGTTGACTGGCCCAAGTTATTCAGCAAACTTTCACGATTGGGAGCTAGCTTGAGTGTGGAAGTCAATTTGGATCTGGATTTACTAGATCCTGGTCCAGCATTTTAACCACTACACCATACTGACATATCTCTAATCAAAATAAACTGTTTAAGTGAACATATTCTGACTATAAAAGAGATTCTTCATCATTGTCGTCATTCTGCTTCTGAACTGGTAATATTCCAGCACTTGATGCTCCCAACATACAAATGAATTAAATCAAAGTAGAAAGTATGGAGGACAGCTGTGACAAACAAAGGGGAGATCCATTACCAAATCAGAAAACCAAAAAAGTGATTTACAAAAACACCTCAGAAAGCCCTCCCCCAATTCATATGAAGATGAAAGAGATTCACACTTAGATTATGTTACTATAGGTATTCTAATAAAAGTAGCTTAAGGTCTATGCAGTGTCTATTTCTTAATCTGATCACCTAACAGGGCTGACAGTCACTACACCATTCTGATACTAGTGCTTTGTAACTTGCAACCAGTGGCCTCAACTACAGGAGCCACAAGGACCCTTTTATTGTATTGTTACACATGTAAGCATTTTTTTCAGTTGGATCCATCCAGTCAATGATTGAGAGTGATTTATCCACACATTTTTCCAGCTACAGCATAAAGATGCCATGCTAAATATTTTTAAAAGACACATCTCCATGATGTGTTTATCTCATCTCTAACTTACTGCAATTTGTCTTTAGCTATTTATACATCTAGTGTTTTCCCTCTTTTCTTATTATAGTTGATATGATCTACAATGTTTCATGAATAATGAAATAAATGGATAATAAGAGGTTGGGATCTATCCAGCTCCTATCCGTTATTTTAAGTTGCTCTGGGCACTGTTTCCCAGGCCTGTTCTAATTTTGGCAGCAGGACTTGGAAGGTTGGCAAGCCCTGGAAAGACGTGACTTTTTACTCACCTGATCTTTGATCTCATAGATCAGTTTTGAGTGATCCCACTTCTCTTGTACCTCTTTTCAGTTCTAGGGTCTTCAGGATCAGCTTATGAAAAGCTCTCAACCAACAAATCAGCTGCTTCCAAACCAAGTACTGAGAGAGAGCTAAACTCATAGGTATAACCCGGTAAAATTTTGCTCCAGCCCCATCTTACATTAAAGAGAAATGTGGGACAAGGCTGTCAGTCTGATGGCAGGACTATCATCTTCCTTAAGTTGATATTCACTAAATGTATAAGAATAGTTCTACTCTCTGGCCTTGTTTGTGAGAAAGAGTAGGGCTTCACAATGAGAACTGTGCACATATGGTGTGCACATATTTTTTTTTTTCAGAGGAAATTACTTTAACTTAGCTATAGGGAAGAATCTAATGAGGTAACCAGATAGAAATACCTTAAACCTCAAAAATGATACCAAACAGTTTATGATTTGTAAATAATTTTGTGTATTCCTCATTAGTGGGTATAAAGAAGTAGTGCCACCTGGAAGTGAGGCAGTTTTATCTGTACTGTTTTATATCCAGCATTTTGTTTACTTATTGCCATTCTGGAGAGGCAGCTGTGTTGTCTTCTAAAGTAAAGAGAGACACCTTGTGTTGGATGAAGAAATGGCCAGGATCTGATGGCAACAGTTTTTTGAAAGGGACTACTTGAATTTCTTTGTCCTGCAAATCCAAGCATTTTTTAAAGCTTTAAGATGATTGATAAGAAACTGTCCTAACTGGCTTTAGAAGCATATACATTAAAATAAAGGCTGCAATTGCCGGTAGCTATTCATTGGAGTCTGGGTGAGACCCAGTGGATTTTTTAATAAATATGTAAATATGACTAGCTGATGTAGCTTTCCATTTTTACCCTTCCATCAGTTAATCTGACGGTATAAATAAATAGCATTAGCAAAAAAAAGATTGTAAATTCTGTAGTGTGAATGAATTTATAAGAAATTGTCTTGTTTTAGTTAGAATAAAATATTCACCAGTCAGAAAGCAGAGTCAGGTGCAAAAATCAAATGAACTCAGGGATTTACTTTGGCACTTTGTTGTTGTTGTTGTTGTTAGTTGCGAAGTCGTGTCTGATCCATCGCGACCCTATGGACAATGTTCCTCCAGGCCTTCCTGTCCTCTACTATCTTCTGGAGTCCATCTAGGCTCACGCCTACTGCTTCAGTGACTCCATCCAGCCACCTCATTCTCTGTCGTCCCCTTCTTCTCTTGCCCTCAATCTTTCCCAGCATTAGGCTCTTCTCCAGTGAGTCCTTCCTTCTCATTAGGTGGCCAAAGTATTTGAGTTTTAGCTTCAGGATCTGGCCTTCTAAAGAGCAGTCAGGGTTGATCTCCTCTAGGACTGACCGGTTTGATCGCCTTGCAGTCCAAGGGACTCACAGGAGTCTTCTCCAGCACCATAGTTCAAAGGCTTCAATTCTTTGGCGCTCAGCCTTTCTTATGGTCCAGCTTTCACTGCCATACATTGCAACTGGGAAGACCATAGCCTTGACTATACGGATTTTTGTTGACAGGGTGATGTCTCTGCTTTTTAGTGTGCTGTCTAGATTTGTCATGGCTTTCCTCCCAAGGAGCAAGCGTCTTTTAATTTCTTGGCTACAGTCCCCATCTGCAGTAATCTTGGAGCCCAGGAAAATAAAATCTGTCACTACCTCCATTTCTTCCCCATCTATTTGCCAGGAATTGAGAGGGCCAGATGCCATGTTTAGTTTCAACCCAAGTTTTGCACTCTCCTTCTTCACTCGCAACAAGAGGCTCTTTAGTTCCTCTTCACTTTCTGCTATTAGAGTGGTATCATCTGCATATCTTAGGTTGTTGATGTTTCTTCCGGCAATCTTAATTCCAACTTTTGATTCATCTAGCCCTGCCTTTCTCATGATGTGCTCTGCATATAAGTTAAATAGGCAAGGCGACAGTATACAGCCTTGCCGGACTCCTTTCCCAATTTTGAACCAATCAGTGGTTCCGTGTCCAGTTCTCACTGTTGCTTCTTGGCCCGCATATAGGTTTCTCAAGAGACAAATAAGATGGTCTGGTATGCCCATCTCTTTAAGGACTTGCCACAGTTTGTTATGATCCACACAATCAAAGGCTTTAGCATAGTCAATGAAGCAGAAGTACGGTAGATGTTTTTCTGGAACTCTCTAGCTTTCTCCATGATCCAGCGTATGTTAGCAATTTGATCTCTAGTTCCTCTGCCTCTTCAAAATCCTGCCTGTACTTCTGGTAGTTCTCAATCTGCATACTGCTGGAGTCTAGCTTGTAGAATTTTAAGCATAACTTTACTAGCATGAGAAATTAGTGCAATGGTGCGATAGTTTGAACATTCTTTGGCACTGCCTTTCTTTGGAATTGGAATGTAAACTGATCTTTTCCAATTCTGTGGCCACTGTTGAGTTTTCCAAATTTGCTGGCAAATTGAGTGTAGCACTTTTACTGCATCGTCTTTTAAGATTTTGAATAGCTCAGCTGGAATACTGTCACCTCCACTAGCTTTGTTGTTGCTCAGCTTTTCTAAGGCCCACTTCACTTCACATTCTAGGATGTCTGGCTCGAGGTCAGTGACCACCTCATTGTGATTATCAGGGATGTTAAGCTCATTCTTGTATAGTTCTTCTGTGTCATTTTGCCACCTCTTCTTAATCTCTTCTGCCTCTGTTAGGTCCCTGCCATTTTGGTCCTTTATCATGCCCATTTTTGCATGAAACGTTCCTTTCATCTCTCCAATTTTCTTGAAAAGATCTCTGGTCCTCCCTATTCTATTGGTTTCTTCTATTTCTTTGCATTGTTCATTTAAGAAGGCATTCTTATCTCTTCTAGCTATTCTTTGGAATTCTGCATTTAATTGGGCATATATTTCTTTTTCTCCCTTGCCTTTCGCTTCCCTCCTTTCCTCAGCTATTTGCAAAGCTTCCTCAGACAGCCATTTTGCTTTCTTGCATTTCTTTTTCTTTGGGATGGTTTTGGTTGCTACCTGTTGTACAATGTTGCGAACCCCCGTCCATAGTTCTTCAGGCACTCTGTCTATCAGATCTAATTCCTTAAATCTATTTGTCACTTCTACTGTATATTCAACTGGGATATGATTTAATTCATACCTGACTGGCCTAGTGCTTTTCCCTACTTTCTTCAGTTTAAGTCTGAGCCACAGTCAGCTCCTGGTCTTGTTTTTACTGACTGTATAGAGCTTCTCCATCTTTGGCTGCAGAGCATATAGTCAATCTGATTTCTGTGTTGACCGTCTGGTGATGTCCATGTGTAGAGCCGTCTCTTTGGTTGGTGGAAAAGAGTGTTTGCTATGACCATCGTATTCTCTTGACAAAATTCTATCAGCCTGTGCCCTGCTTCATTTTGTACTCCAAGGCCAAACTTGCCTGAGAACTGAGTAATATCTACCTACCTATACACACACACACACACACACACACACACACACACACACACACACACATACTTGTATCACAAACTTTCTTCATATCCAGTACTACAGGGAGTTCCTTCTGTCTCTATTGTGTAGTGGGTCCGACGCAAGGGAGTTCCTTCTGTCTCTATTGTGTAGTGGGTCCGACGCAAGGAAGAGACGCCAGCCGGGGTGTGAGTTCAGCTGTTTATTGGAGGGGGGGTAGCGAACTGGGGAATGAGGGTTACCTGGCCTCCTTAAATACCTAGCCAGGTAAGCGGACAGCCAATGGGGTTGGCCCTAGGTTTCCCACCGAAACTGGGTTTCCCGCCAAAACCGTTCAGGCCAACGCCCCCTGGTGGCTGTTGCTATGCAGGTGCCTGCATACATAACAGTCTCTGTTAAATAATCATGAATGGGAAATCCATGTTTCTCAATTGTAAATCATCCCCAAATCTCCCAGCAGATCTAACTGTATCTTCTACCAACTTTACCAATACTGTTTGATCAAACTCCTTCAGTCTGGTGCTATTCAGATACCTTGCACAACTCTGGCATTGCTAGTGATAGGAGTTGCCATCCAACAATTTTGAAGAGCCCCAAAGTGAAAATGTGAGAAAATGATGTTTCTCAGGCCTTATATATCTTCCTTTTCTGCTTTCTGTTTTGCTTTTAATTAAATAAAGAACTTAGGATTTCCACTATAGAAATTTGCATTATGACTGAATTTTTCCTTTTATCTTGGAATAAAAAGAAAATCATATAAAGAAATCTTCCTCTACTCCTCTCTCTTCTTCTCTCCCTCCTTTCCCTTGCTTCTATTTTGTGTAGAACAAGCCTTACTTAAATTCATTCTTCTCTATATTCTATAGCTGAGAATGATAATTGGGTTACATTTTTGTTTCCTATGGTTTACAGTTTAAATTGATATCACATGAATAATGCCAACAAAATAGTATTTACCAGCAAAGACCATGGTAATTTTTATCACTGGGGGAAGTGACTTTGTCTCAAACTTCCTGTACTTAGAAAGAAAATTATGAGGTAAGGAAAAACAGTGGAGAGTCCAGTTTAGCACAGTATCTAAGTAGCGGCAACAGCTATTAAACAATCTCACTGGATGGTTTTAAATCAGTTTCTGAGTGAAATGCTAAAGCTGTTTGTATCATACTGTTTCAAATTCTTACATGACAAAAGACACTTTATGACACAAAACAAAACAAAAAATACTTTGTAAAGAAAAAATACTAATCTAGACATCTTTCTGACAACTGTTTGTCTATAAAGTAGCTTTGTGTAAACGTGCATGTTTATATATGTGTGCTCAACCTGATAGATTTGTATGCTGAAGGGTTTTATTGTTGGTTAATTATTGTGAATTTATATATTTAATTTATATACCTTTATTATTTTTACAAATAGCGCAACGACAGCACCTTCCTTCTCCAATTGTCCTCATGAACAACAACCCTGCGAGGTGAGTTGCATTATATATCCAGAGATAACAGGCAGAATGGGTCTGAAATGGGACAAACCGAGCACACAGATTTGCCACTTCAGTCATGCTTTTCTGCTGAGGTGCATTTACACATTTTTAACCAAACAAGAGAGGACAGATTCACACTCTGCCATTCAACATTTGCAGGAAAGCTGGAATTCAATCTGATTTTAGAATTCCTACTGATGTCTGTACTGTGTGATTTGGAACTGATGTAAGAACAACAGAACATTCAAAATGTGGGGGAGGAATACAGATTAGATGGGAGTTTTTGTTCCAGGTTGGCTTAGAGTCTTTGAACCCACAATGTAGATGCATCCTTTGTGTTTATCTACTCCTACAAAATCAGGAGGTATTATCTAAATTATGGGAACAATCAGATCCAGTGATAATAATGTGCCATGACTAGGTGATAGATTGGGCTTGTGCCAGCATACCTCATCTCCAGCCTGCCTCCTGTCACTAAATATAGTTTCCTTGCCCTTCTGCCACTGAATGCCAGTGTCCTTCATAGCCAGACAGTGCTGGATGTTGCTGGTACACAGGTGTTCTCTGCGGCCTCTGAATACAGAAACTTGGAAGGAGTCACACAAGAAAAGGTCATGATGCTTGTGCAATTGGAGCACACTTTTCAGTTGAAGCAAAAACAGTGTTGTGTAGCTGCCTACCTCCTACTGTACAGACCAAAATATCCCCAAGAACAGCAAGGGGAGAAAAAGCAGAGAGCTTGGTGGGCTGGCACTGGATCTCTCTTCAGATTGTGAGTGAAAAATGGGGCAGTTATTCAGCTATAAAAAGCAGCTCTTTTTTTAATCTCCAACCCTACCTGCATGAGGCTTTTATTCATCTGCTCTGCGCCCCCTTCTGGTGATACAGGGGACTGCTTATAAGCCCCTTTTCATATAAGCTCTACTTTTCCCCACTCTGCTTTCTTTGAACACACAACCACCAAAGCAAGGAGCCTCTTTTGAGACCTAATTTTAGAACAATTCATGCAAAAATGAGCAAAGACATAGTTTTCTAGTTCTTATGGGGAAAAATAAAGCCCATTATATTCATAGCGTAGAATTAGCAAGATAACACTCCTGCCTATAATCAAATCAGAAAATAAAATTTTAAGTGTTATGCTGCAGGGCTTCTTTCTGAAATCTCATTTACTGAATCTGTATCAGAAGAAAAGATGAGAATAATGCCTTACTCTACATTATTAACCATAGATATGTTTTATTTAGACTCTGATTATCAATTCTTAAAACAGCAAGATGACAGTTTGAATACAAAAAACGAACAAACGGCAAAATGTAATTTGTCATGCAAGTGATATAATCTGAAAATTTCCTCTGAATGCAGTGATTAAGATACAGAGACACTGTCTATTTTTTCACAAAGCCACATCTACCACCTCTGTCGAGAACAGACTCTGAGCAAATACAGACGCCAAGGGAGGCCTGCTGTGCTTTTATGTATGTAAATAAGTATGTGGCTTTTTTGCTAGCCTTAAATCTTAAAGCAAGAGTAAGAAACATGTATCCCTCCAGACATTGCTGAATTACAACTCCCAACATCTCTCACTTTTTCCTATGCTGATTGTGCCAGTTGAGCATTTTACAGCAGTAACATCAGCAAGGCCACAGGCTTCTTCTCCCCTCATCATTTTTTAATGAGAATCGCTGTCATGAGAACCTTACAGAACCACAGTCTGAGAAGTTGCTATTGAAGAATCTTAGCAAACTCTACTCTCTGATCTTCAGTACCCAGAGGAATGACTTTCAACCTGTCTTGGTTTAGTGCCTGATTGCCCTTTAGCTTTAGGTGTAATGTACCATAGCTACCACAAACATCTGTTTACGATTTTCAGTCAAAATTAATCTTAGGAAAGGATTCAAGGATTTTAAGATATTCGTGATCTTGGTTCTTAATGTAAGTTGGGGAGTCCAAGAAGTTGCTTTTTGTTGTCAATATATATTACACTGAATCTCATTGTACTTATATTTCTTTATAATATCTGTTAACGCAGAGATGAGCAAACCACATTCAGCCCACATCATGCAAAACTTTACACACGTCAGGTTAAATTTATACAGTTCATTGAATTTCTAGGTAAACAAAAGCTGCCACAATCTCCACAAGGGCCCAAAGTTAAACTTGATGTCTTTCTGCACATATGAATGCATCTTATTATTTATGTATAAATGGTGCTTCTTGTTTCTTTCACCCCAAAGGGGAAAAATACAAATCTTTAGAACGGCTTTGCAAGCATAACACATAAAAACAACCACTACAAAAACAATCCTTCTGATCCATCTTAACCATTTGTTTAACACCATCATATCATCATTCTTCCTTTCACCCATTCTCCACATGCAGCTTTCAGGTGTCTAATTGTTTTTTAACGATCAAAAAAATTGCCTGCTTCTGCATTAAAATATACTATTGTCAGTGAAATAAAACTTGTGAATGGTAGTTTTTCTTTATGCCCTCAGTCATTCAATAAATCTTTTTGCTTTCCATTTCAACCTTGCTTATATTTAAAAAGTCAGCCTCAAAGCAATTTGCCCCAAATGGTAGATGCTGAGATTTTACCAGAGCCTGAAATTAGAATATTTGTCTCATGTGGTTTAAGGAAAAGAATTTATTTCCTGAAATTCTTTGCTTCCATTCTCAAAATATATTTCTAGCCCTTTTTAAAAAAAAACAAGTGTGTGAAGTTGTAGGAGTTTGCCTGCCCAAATGCTAAAGATTTCTGACAATCATGGCAAGGAGTTCCATTGCCCTGAATAACTCCTTGCTACATTTATGATAAGCAGGAACAGATTAATTATGCATAATTTTTTGTCAGAGGGATTTAAAAAGCAGTTTTGACTCTGGAAAGAGTGCTGAAAAGAGCAGCAAAGATGACTGGAGCTGGAGAGTAAGACATATGAAGAACAGTTGTAGGAATTGGGCAAACTATTTTCCAAAGCACCAGAAGGCAAAACAAGAATCAATGGATGGAAATTAATTAAGAGAAGCAACCTAGAACTTAAGAGAAATTTCCTA
Organism: Vipera ursinii; assembly: GCF_947247035.1. Lineage (NCBI taxonomy): Eukaryota > Metazoa > Chordata > Lepidosauria > Squamata > Viperidae > Vipera > Vipera ursinii. Next base: position 110,867,844 of record NC_139516.1, on the reverse strand, counting down.
ATAGTGAGAACAATCAACCAGCAGAATGGCTTGCCTTCAGAAGTTGTGGGTGCCCCATTACTGGAGGCTTTCAAAAAGGGACTGGACAACCATTTATCTGAAATGGTATACGGTCTCCTGTTCAAGCGGGGTATTGGACTACTAGAAGACCTCCAAGGTCCCTTCCAACTCTATTATACTATTCTAAGGAAAGGGTGTACTATAGCACCCAATAACCACCACAGAACCAGCTCATGATGACCTGCAAGATCCCTTCCAACTCTGTTATTCTGTGTTCTATGTTTTCTTTTTTTTTATTTAAAAAGTTTTACAGTACATTTTAACTTTAATCCCCCCCTCCCCCACCCCTATCCAACCCTCCCTATCCCTCTCCCCCATTCCCTCCTCCCCCCCCCCTGACTTCCCAGAGCTAAATACAGGGTATGAAAACGAAAAACAAACATAAGCATCCATATGCTATCAACAATAAACTATTAATTCTATCACCCTCTAGCTCATGTAAAATGATTACAAACAATATTAATATTACAGATAAGAAAAAAAGGAAGAAAACAGAAAAGGAGCTTTACTCAAATGCTAAATAAAATTTCTTAATCCCAATCCTTATTCATATTAATTTCAAAAAAAAAAACTTTCATCTACTATTTACATTCTCCCATCTTTCTCTAATTTCTAAACAAATTCTCAATTACGCGCCAAAAGCGCCTATCTCTATTAACCTTATTAATCTTTCATATTTTCATATTTTTCATATTTTTATAGTTTTAATATGAAATGCACGATATCCTGCCTATAAAGTAAACTATTTTCCCATACTCAGCAGCATGGTATGGGGTTTCCTGAACAGGGAGTTGGACTAGATGACCTCCAAGGTCCCTTCTATTATTATTATTATTATTATTATTATTATTATTATTATTATTATTATTATTATTATTATTATTATTATTATTCAATCCCAAGTCTGTTTGGATGGATGGATGGATGGATGGATGGGAGGATGGAAGGAAAGAAGAAAGGAAGGAAGCAAGGAAAACAGAATATCATCCAACAATTGTTTACATTGAGTCCCACTATCTATTTTCTATATTTTCTAACTGATTGAATATTAAAAAATATTTGTTTCATGATTCAGCTGCCCAGAGGAAGTTAGCAAAATAGATTTGGCCAAAACGTTAAAACAATATCAAACAATTCTGAAAAGCCCTAAGATTAAGTACAGGGCTATTCAGTTCTCATTACTTTTTATTAGCTATATAAACAATGTTTTTTCTAATACTTAAAATTTGTACCAATATTGTTCTGAATCAAATACTTAATATGTTTGCATTTTTCCTTAAGATTAGATATGCATTCAGTCACATACCAAAAGCTCCTACATTTTTGCGCTTTTTTAGAACTTTTGTTTTCATCTCAGGTTTATTTCTTTTTTGAATTATAATGTGACATTTTAACATTTTGTTTCTTCAGTTAAAGTAAAAAGAAAAGAATATCCAACAAGGTTTTTGGAATGGCAAGAGTAGCCAGCCATAAGCAATGCCCACAACCTACTGGGGCCTCTCCTCCCAGACATATGGTTATCCATATCACATTGTAATATATCTTGACATGTGGCAAGTTAATGTAAATGAAAAGTTTGCAAAAGCCCAGGGGTGGCCTGCAGCAGTAGGCAACAGTGACATATTCCCTTAGTGACAAGAGAGAGACATTTCCTTTTTCTGAACTAATGTTAGAGATTCCATGTTTTGTGTGCAGAATATTGGCGCCAGGAAATCCTCCATCACAGGTACCTTTCCAGTCTCGGAGCCAGTTCATATATTACATTATTAAACCATAAGATTTTTTCCTGGAATTATTCATATAGCAGGAAATGGGAAGATACTGGGTCAAAGCTGGTTTAAGAAAAGTTCTCTGCATTAAGACAGTAACAATTTCCATTTGCAATTTTACATTTAATATCTACTTTTTTCCCTGAAGGTGGCAGGCATTTTTAAGGAAAACTAGCAGACTGCCTCCTCTAAATTGCAAGTATCTCTTAATTTATGACCACTTGTTCAGTGACTCTTCAAACCTGCAGCATCACTGAACAAGCAGGACTTATAACCAGTTCCTGGAGTTTTGGCCCTTGTAGCTTCCCTAGGGTCACATGATCACAATCCTGGCACGCAGCGCCTAGCGCACGATTATGTCATAGCATCCCACAGTCACATGATAGTAATTTGCAGCCTTCGTGGCCAGCTTTTCAGAAGAAGAGTCAATAGAGAAGCCAGCAGGTCACAAATAGCAAGCCATGTGACACTTAACAACCCGCAGTGATTCATTGAACAACAGCAAACAGGACTGCCAGAATTCCCAGAATTGCCATTGCTAAGTGATGCAGTCACGTGACATCATGCTTCATGAAAATTCCTGTCCCAACTGCTGTCATAAATTGAGGACTACCTATTCTGACCCGGCTCCCCGAACACAACAGACGCACCAATAAATCTCCAATGTTCCTTTTATTCAGGAACGCTAGCAGTTTCAACACAGCCAACTGTTGAAGTCTTTAGTTGCCTCCAAACAACGGAGCTTACTTCCTTTTCCCCTGCAGGGGCCGCCCAAACACCCAGAGTTAATCTCAGTCTCTCACCACACTTGCAGTAAGAGTCCTTCAGGCAAGCTGGCTCTCTTCTAACATAAGACACATGCACATGCTCTGACTTCCAGCACCACAGGATCCGAGAAAACATCACTAAGTTTCCAAACAGAAGTTACAACGAGAAGTGGCTGACCGGCAGGGAGATGAATAGTTGTCTGCAACACCTCTTCATCTCCGCCCCTACCTTTTATCCACAGCTGAGTGTGGGGCTCTGTTAGCAGCAGTGGCTCTTTTGCCCCAAAGACCGGCCCATAGCCTCTCGCTGTTTTCCTCTCCTCAGTCTCCGCCACGCCCACGCATCAATCACTGGCCCAGTGGTGGGATTCAAATATGTGAACAACCAGTTCTCTGTGTGGATGACACTTCTGGAAGTCCCTTCTTGGCCCTGGGCAACAAAAAATTAGCTACCGGTTCTGCTGAACTGGTGCGAACTGGTTGAATTCCACCACTGCACTGGCCCCATGTGATCCTCCTCTCCTGAGTCACTTGCCTCAAGGCACGGAGGTCTGAGCCTTTCCATCCGGGGGCTGGCGGATGGCCCAGCATGCAACTCTGTCCCTGGCTGTGACAGCTCCATTCCTTCATCCCCATCAGAGCCTTCAGATGGCCCTGATGCTGGGCCCAACGCCCACTCCTGTGCTTCTTCTTCTGAGTTGGCTGTGGAGTTTTCTGGTAGCCGACAGGCCACAACACTACCTGTAATGGTTTCCAAATAGAGTTTTCCAATCTGTATATGAGGTAGAGGTCAACCACCCATGGCCTGCGAGAATTCTGGCACCTGTGCCACCCCACGAATATACAAGCATAGGTAGTCCTCAACTAATTGACTCCAAAATTTATGTTGCTAAATGAGACATTTGTTAAATGAGTTTTGCCCCATTTTATTACTTTTCTTGCCACACTTGTTCAGTGAATCACTGCAGTTCATAAATTAGTAATCTGGTTATTAAGTGAATATGGCTTCTCCATTGACTTTGCTTGTCAGAAGGTTGCAAAAGGGGATCACATTACACTGGGACACTGCAATCTTCATAAATGTGAGTCAGTTATCAAGCATCTGAATGTAAATCAGATGACCATGGGGATGCTGCAATGATCATAAGTGTGAAAAATGATCATAAGTCACTTTTTTCAGTGCCATTGTAACTTTGAAAGGGTCACTAAGAGAACTGTTGTAAGTCAAGGACTACCTGTGTCTCCCAATTTAAAATTATGTTTGTAAAAAATCAAAGTATCAGGCAATGACCAAATCTCCCCAAATCTTCATATTTAAGTTTGCAGTCTTACAAGATTTACAGATTTTTTTCTAAAATCTGGGGCAATTATGGCATAAATCTATGGTTTTAAGCAAGTGTAGGATTTAATAATTTGGAACTTGGGCAACTAAAAAAATGATTTAATTTGGCATCAGGTACACCCCTCTCCATGCTCTTAGGGATCACCATATGTCCCCAGATTACAGGTTGGGAAAAGTTATATTAAATAATTTGGGTTCTCCACACCTTGATGCCCTTTTATGCCTCCTCCCCTCTCCCAGCATTTGATGCCTCAAATCTACCCATGGAGGAGAACATATATGCAAATTTTATACATCTGCATGCTACTTCAGCAACTAAGAGACATGTTCTGATCAGCATACGTAATGAAAGCAGTGTACATGTACACCAGTTTGCCTCTATTTAGTATGCTCCTTGTCTCCCTGTAATCGTAAATAATACTCAGACATCTTACAAATGTGATTTTATTAGTCCAACAAATTAATATCAAGCAGACAAATAAACTAGATTCATTTTTTTATTTTCTGTATAATAGTGATTCTATTTTTTAACAGGTCTAAAGAGAGAGTATGCTAACATGGAAACAATGGAAATAATTTTACAGTGGTTCCAAGCAGTAATCCCAGAGGAAGTCAGGTGTTTCATGACTTACGGTTCTTCCTGACTTGTGATCTGTTTAAATAACCAAAGGAAGTTAGGAAGCTTGATCTTATTAACTCATGCCTTGATTACCATTAGATGAACTCCTAAAGCACACTCTACAAGGGCTCATTGGAGCTCACTCAGTAATTTCAGCTAATACAAAATGTGGCAGCCCCGTTAATATAAAACCCCCTCCAAAGTTGCTGCATTGGCTTTTGAGTCTAATTCAAACTGTGGACATTACTTTTAAAGCTCTGAATTGCACAGCAGTGGAACAGATCAGGCAATTCCTTGCCAGAATTAAATCTGCTCTTGGGAAAGACTCCGCTGAAAATTCACTCCTCTTACTTCACACACTTGTGTGAGGTTCATGGTGCATGACTGAGATGGCATTCCCTTTCAACAATAGTCACCACTTTGTGGAATTCTTTCCTAAGAACTATGTTCAGCTTCTTGCTGCAATTTGGTACACAAGTTATTCCAACATGGTTTTGATCCCAGCTCACTTATCATGTTCATTTATCTTGGGTTTTATCTTTGCTTTGCTTTTGTAGGTTGTTGGTTTTTTAGCAGTTTTACATTAATTTGGATTGATTATCAAGAGCCTTGGTGGAGCAGTGGGCTAATGCCTCCTTAAGTAACACCAGCTGCCTGCAATTAGTGCAGGTTCGAATCCCACCAGGCTCAAGGTTGACTCAGCCTTCCATCCTTCCGAGGTAGGTAAAATGAGGACCCAGATTGTTGGGGGCAATTAAGCTGACTTTGTAATAATGCCGCTTGGGGTTTGTGTGAAAGCCCTAATAAGCAGGCATATACATAGAATGAAGGGTACTGCTAAGCTTGTAAGCCGCCCTGAGTCTTCGGAGAAGGGCGGGATATAAATGGAATTAAAATTAAATTAAATTAAAAATTATGTTTTTGATTGATGCTATACAGGTGAAACTCGAAAAATTAGAATATCATGCAAAAGTTCATTTATTTCAGTAATGCAACTTAAAAGGGAAAACTAATATATGAGATAGACTCATTACATGCAAAGCAAGATAGTTCAAGCCGTGATTTGTCATAATTGTGATTATTATGGCTTACAGCTCATGAAAACCCCAAATCCACAATCTCAGAAAATTAGAATATTGTGAAAAGGTGCAATATTCTAGGCTCAAAGTGTCCCACTCTAATCAGCTAATTAAGCCATAACACCTGCAAAGGGTTCCTGAGCCTTTAAATGGTCTCTCAGTCTGGTTCAGTAGGAATCACAATCATGGGGAAGACTGCTGACCTGACAGTTGTGCAGAAAACCATCATTGACACCCTCCATAAGGAGGGAAAGCCTCAAAAGGTAATTGCAAAAGAAGTTGGATGTTCCCAAAGTGCTGTATCAAAGCACATTAATAAAAAGTTATGTGGAAGGGAAAAGTGTGGAAGAAAAAGGTGCACAAGCAGCAGGGATGACCACAGCCTGGAGAGGATTGTCAGGAAAAGGCCATTCAAAAGTGTTGGGGACTTTCACAAGGAGTGGACTGAGGCTGGAGTCAGTGCATCAAGAGCCACCACACACAGACGGATCCTGGACATGGGCTTCAAATGTCATATTCCTCTTGTCAAGCCGCTCCTGAACAACAAACAACGTCAGAAGCATCTTACCTGGGCTAAAGAAAAACAGACCTGGTCTGTTGCTCAGTGGTCCAAAGTCCTCTTTTCTGATGAGAGCAACTTTTGCATCTCATTTGGAAACCAAGGACCCAGAGTCTGGAGGAAAAATGGAGAGGCACACACTGCAAGATGCTTGAAGTCCAGTGTGAAGTTTCCACAGTCTGTGTTGATTTGGGGAGCCATGTCATCTGCTGGTGTTGGTCCACTGTGCTTCATTAAGTCCAGGGTCAACGCAGCCGTCTACCAGATTTTGGAGCACTTCATGCTTCCTTCCGCAGACGAGCTTTATGGGGATGCTGACTTCATTTTCCAGCAGGACTTGGCACCTGCCCACACTGCCAAAAGCACCAAAACCTGGTTCAATGACCATGGGATTACTGTGCTTGATTGGCCAGCAAACTCGCCTGACCTGAACCCCACAGAGAATCTATGGGGCATTGCCAAGAGAAAGATGAGAGACATGAGACCGAACAATGCAGAAGAGCTGAAGGCCGCTATTGAAGCATCCTGGTCTTCCATAACACCTCAGCAGTGTCACAGGCTGATAGCTTCCATGCCACGCCGCATTGAGGCAGTAATTGCTGCAAAAGGGGCCCAAACCAAGTACTGAGTACATATGCATGCTTATACTTTTCAGAGGTCCGATATTGTTCTATGTACACTCCTTGTTTTATTGATTGCATATAATATTCTAATTTTCTGAGATTGTGGATTTGGGGTTTTCATGAGCTGTACGCCATAATCATCACAATTATGACAAATCACAGCTCGAACTATCTTGCTTTGCATGTAATATATTAGTTTCCCCTTTTAAGTTGCATTACTGAAATAAATGAACTTTTGCACGATATTCTAATTTTTTGAGTTTCACCTGTATGTGCAAACTTGCTGAAAGAAATTCTCATTTCTCAGATGAGATGGCGCCAGATTTGGCTACAAGGAACTATAACGGAACTTCTCTATTCCTGATATTGTTTTGCACAGAAGCCATTCAGTTTTGTCCTGTTTGTCACATAGGATACCATATAATGTACTTTAAGGTCCAAGTTGGAAACTCAATGGCAGCTTTAAGCTAGGGAACCTGCAGTAATGTCAAGTACTTGGTAGGAGGGAGAACATTTTTGTTGATTTCTAATGCAAAACTTCCTACATTGTTGCTGGGAGTCTTGTGGTTTTCATGGCAACTGAAAATCACAAGATAATTGTTCAGTCACTCACAATCTTGAACAAAAATTGACAAATACCTCACACAGTATTTAAATGTACCACAGCCGATCTGTATTAGGCAAATGTCAATGCTGTATAGGGTTAAAAGACAATTCAGCAGTGCAGTATAGACCCCAAGTCAAAGTGAGAATAAGAAATGTGATTATGATTTTACAGATTAACTTACAAGTAGTTAACAAAAGGTCTACCAGAAAAAGTATTCCAAGTAGGATTACTGCTGACCAGATATGCACAGAGCTTCCTCAAAGCAATGCAGCCTATCTATGCTTCCCAGCAACGGTGATTTACATCAGATAATTTCCAAAGGGGTCAGTGTAAGAGGTACACTCTGGGACATGGGTGTCAAATTCAAATCATCAAAAGTGCCTCTTATGTCCTAGTTCACAAGGTCACAAATTGAGGGCTACAACAGTGAGGGGGGCGGGAATCCAATATTGATAAAAAAAATCTTCAATGATTCAAAACTGAAGAAATGAAGAGTACAACAGTATGCTAACAAACATAACTTTATTGCAAAAGAAAGCCATTTCACATTGGTCATTTAATTGCCTGCATTTTTATTAATACCAATTGGACTACATTTTTTGGTTTTATTACTGGGACAATATGTAAAATATTTCAAGGTTGTGCACTTCATAAAATGACTTTAAGTGTGTGAAGTGTGTGTATAAGTTTGAGGAACCTGCTTTAGAAATCAAAACATCAGAGTCTTCATACAATACCAGGCTGGAACCAAACCCTGAGTATTTTATACATACAAATAAAAAATGAGATTTATTCCCAAATAACTATGTTTATGTATATGTTCTTCTTCAGTACAAAGCAGTATAATTTAATTTGCCCCAAAATTACACAGATCTCAATTGAGATCTATTCTCAAACAAATATACAAGAGATCCTATGTACATTTATTAAAAAAAGAAGTTTGTTTTTCTTTCCCAGTTGGTACCCTCCAGATATGTTTGGACTACAATTTGAAGCCAATTGAGCAATGGATTATGAATACCTGTATTAAGTGGCAATGTAAACTATTAATAGTTCCCTTCCTGGAATGGAAGACAGAAAATAGGAGTGGGGGGAGGTGTCTTCCCTTTTCATTTTATGTCTGTCTCTATACCATTTGCTGTAAAACTGTCTTTTAAAAGTACCAAGCAAATAAAAGTGAAAGGGGCTTATCCATTAGTTCACATTTGTGCTGTATCCCTTTGATAACAAGCTCCAATGCCAGTAAATAGGAAGAGTAGCAAAGAGATCATAGAACCGCCATGTTTGGGTAAGGAAATGGCTTCTGATCAGAGGACCAGTCACAGAAGTATTCTGGATTATTTGTTTTGCAAATGATGTGGCCAATATTGCTGAAAATTCTGTTGCAGATGCCCAATGCCAGAGGCTGCTGTTGTAATAACCTGATAAGAAAGAATTGTCTTGTAACATAGGCAATTTTTCATAGCCCTCAGATCTCTATTGTTTACTGCGCAATAAGAATATTTAAGATGTCAATATTTTGCACCGCTCCAAAATGATGGTTATGAAAAGTTATACTGTTTCAGAACTGTACCCAAAACTTTTTGCCAATGAACTCATTCAAAACTGAGAAGCTAGAGTGGATTACTGAAACAATGGGAACACTTAAGTTTTCCCATACATTTTTCTCTATTTTTCAATTAAATACAGAAAATATACCTCTAGGACAGGGGTCGGCAACCTCGGCTCTTTTATGACTCGTGGACGTCAACTCCCAGAATTCCTGAGCCAGCATAGCTGGCTCAGGAATTCTGGGAGTTGACGTCCACGAGTCATAAAAGAGCCGAGGTTGCCGACCCCTGCTCTAGGACAAGAGACTGTGCTCAAAGGGCTAGAAAAGCTATTGTCTCCCTCCTGGCTAGTCTGCAGCAAAATGTTCAGTTGAATCGGTCTTTCCCAATCTTGTGCTATCTAGATTTGATGACCCTCCCCCCCCACACACTTTCCATTATTAAGGGATTATTAGAAGGATTCTAAACGAGTATTAGAAGGATTCACACACCGTTCTATTGATAACCTTCTTAGGTTGCTTTTTATAGTGTATTACAATATAGCTTTTTGGCCTGAACCTCCTCTTTCTTAAACTCAACCCCCCTACTTTACATGTGTAAACTCACATACCTGAGCAGGATTGAACAAAGGAACTGTCCCTTCTGCGTGGGCTAGAGGCACACTATCAGGGTTGTACTGATGTCTGAAAGAACTAGTCTGAAATATCAGGGGGGAAATTATTAATTCTCAAGAGCAGTCAAGAAAAAGTAAGAAGTAAGTTACCTACAACTTCAATCACTCAAATGCCAATTTGGTTTCCACCATATATTTCTGAATTTCACATCCAATAAGCCCAGGTCAAGATTATTATGGATACTGTAAACTGAAACATTGGGAAAATTCATGGTAACCTAAAACTGGGATGTAGTGTACCACCAAATGTAAAGTTCCCACAACAGTTGGCTTGTTCTTTTTCCAGCCTGGATTGCCAGAAAGTGTTTAGTAGACTTCTGTCCTCCCCAATGACATTTTTTTTCCAAACCAAAGGTTTCATTTTGTATTCCACATCTCACCTGATCACCAGCATCTGAAACGATGGTTGCTTCCATGCTGACAGGGCCTTGTGAATTTTGAACTTCTGGAGAATTAACAGATATTATATATTTTTCAAAAGTAGATCATCATGGCTCAGATTTAAAGTAGCACTGTAGTACACAGGTAGTCCTCGGGGACATATAGTGCAATGCCAGGGGACCGCGCAGAATTATAACAGTGGTTGTGGCAGTCCTAGCTATATTGTTAGGCAAATCTCACAAAGATCACCAACGCGATCTAAAAACATATCTGTTTAAGCAATCCGGTCTGGTCTGACGGGTTTAAATTTAATTGTGGTTTTAACTTATCTTCTACATTTGGACAGTAGGGCTTAATTTATTTTCAATTTTCTGTATTTGTGCTTTTTGACATTTATGTCACTGTTCACCGCCCTGAGTCCTTAGGGAGAAGGGCGGTATACAAATCAAATAAATAAATAAATAAATAATAAAGTCATAGAATCCTGTGGTTATTGTGATCACCATTTGTGACCTCTTGCCAACTTCTTGCCAATGACTTTGTTTGTCAGAAGCCAGTAGTGAAGGTCACAAATGATGTTGATGTGACCATAGGATACTGTGATATTGTAATTGAGAGGACCAGTTGCCCAAAACCCAAATCAGAATCACATGACCATTGGGACACAGTCACAATTATGAAGATCCATCATACTTCTCCCCTTGCTCAGCAGTGTAGTAGGTTTGAGAGGTCTTTCAGTGAGGACTACCTGTGGGAAGGGTACTTCTCTACTGCATCCCCTTGAGATCAAAACCCTTTAGTTTTCCCTATCTCCAAGAACCTGATATCAAATGTTGAGGGGTATACCAAAAATTGGGGTTTCATTATGCACAAAAAAGGATATAAAATGTCAATATTATTATTATTATTATTATTATTATTATTATTATTATTATTATTATTATTATTATTATTGATCATTGCACAGTCAGCCAGATGTTCAGACTGGATCTGGCATTTTTGTCTACCTATCAAGTCCTTACCAAGGACCTGGGATAGACAGATGTGGATGTTTGATGGTATTACAGATATCGTCGCAGGATGGAAGCAGTTCCTAGTAAGGCTGCCTTTTGCAATTGACTAATGGCAAATTTGTCAATGCCAATGGTGTTCAAGTGGTGCTCCTGTTGTTTTGGGATTGCACCCAAGGCACCTATTAATATTGGTACACTGCCATGTCCACTATCCAGACTTTTTCGTCTTTCTTATCGACAATTGTTAAGTCTGGGGTGTTACGTTGCAGGCAATTGTCTGTTTGAATTCTGAAGTCCCACAGCAGTTTATTATTATTATTATTATTATTATTATTATTATTATTATTATTATTATTATTATTATTATTATTATTATTATTATTTGCCCATCTTGTGGTTCAAAGCAACAGAAAATCTAAACTAAACTAACAAAATGTTGATAAATTAATTCAGAAGCATGCAGGGTTATATTTACCTGGAGATCTCTTGGAAAAAGGATTGCCTTGTGTGGGAGAAAGAGGAGGAAGGTAATGATGTTCATTCATGGGTGAAACCAAAAGAGACTGAGTGATTTTCTCCTAGAGAAGGAAAATATACAATAGTGATAAAATAAATTGCTGGCTATTGCCTCCAACCTTCCTGTGAAGACTGTGGAATGTACTTTCCCTTGAGATCTGGCAAGGCCCCATCTTTCCTTAAATCAGTGAAGAATTGGCACTTCTCACAGGCTGGGATAGAAAGATTGGAGCCCAGAGACCAAGACTGGATGTCTGTTTTTCTTTTTGTTTTCTTTTTTGTATTGGTTTATTGTTTGTGTTTTTAATACTGATGTTCACTACCCAAAGCTGCACTTACAAGATGGCTGGCCAAATACATCTTTTAAAGAAAGAAATAAAACCTGAAATATGAAGCAACTATTTGACAGCACACAAGACTCCCAGAAGTCCTAGAAGAATGTGAACTGCCCAATGGTTAGCATTAGCTGTTATTAGGGGGGCTCAGTTTTAGGGCAGGTTTGTTCTTCCTTTGGTAGTTCAAAGGACCTTGCACCAAAGGAGCTTAAAAATAAAGCAAAAGACCAAGAAAGCTATGATAGGGCATTACAAAGAAATATATAATTTAGATGCTGCAAGTACACTTCCGTTGCATTTCCAATTTTCATTTTTTGCCAAGGGAAATTCAAAATGAAGCAAACTGATCAGAAGGTGCTGTCATGGAGATTCTATCTCGGTGCCTGGAAGTTGTGAGGGCTCGAGTTGAGTGCAACAGGCTTCTCAGTTCAACCCAAGCAAGACTGAGTGGCTTGAGAATTTTGGATCTCCTAGAGCAGACATGTCAAACACAAGGCCCAGGGGCCAGATTCGGCCCGCGAAGTGGTTTCATGTGGCCCGCGAAGCCATCCTGGAAACAGTGAGGGAACGGCCCCCACTGCCTTGGCCCTGGCCCAGAGACCCTCCTTCTGCCAGAGACCCTCAGATCTGTCCCACTCCTGCCCAGGCCCCCATAGGCACCCTTGATGCAAATGATGTAGAGCTGGCCACGCCCACCCAGTAGGCCATACGCACTCTAGCCATGCCCACCCAGTAGGCCACGCCCACCCTGGCCATACCTATCTGGCCCCCTGAGGGCATCCACAATGCTGATGCGGCCCTCAATGAAATTGAGTTTGACACCCCTGTCCTAGAGCTAAGGATCCTCTATCTTTTGTCCTGGATGGAGTAGCACTGCCTCTGACAGCTGTGGGGGTTCCCTTGGATTCAAGGTCCTGCTCGAGGAGCAGATAGTAGCCAGTTACCGTGTCACTACTCTTTGAGCTACTTTGGCTACTGCTTTGCTTCTAGATGCAGTTATAGGTGCTGGTTGTTCCCTTTAAAGCCCTTCCTAGCTTGGGACCAGGTTACTTATGGGAAGGTCTTTTCCTGGTTGTTTCTATCCATCCTGCCTAATCTAGCACCAGAATTATGCTCTGGGTCCCATCAGAGTGACGGCTGCCAAAGAGCAGAAGAGTTTTTCCACTGTGGAATCCACCTTCTGAAACATCATCCCTCCAGAGGTTAGCTTCATCCTGACTCTGCTGGTCCTGCTTTTGTGCCCAAATCCAAGCCTCTGGGTGTGTTTGGAGCCCATCTCTTGCTTGTGTTAATGACCGTTCGTGATTCCAGCTGCTGTCTCTTTTATCTTTTTCACTATATGTATTTTATTTAATGTTTAGCTGTTTTTGTTGTAAGCCATCCAGAGTCACATTTGTGAGAAGGGCAATTATTTAAATCAATATATTTAAATAGATATAATTATTATTTGCCACTGCTTTCTTTTGGATCTTTTCTTACTTTCCAGTTTAGCGTACAGCCCCCAAAAGTCCTAGTGGTTTCCATCCAAGTGTTAACCATATTCAACCCAGTTTTCTGAGCTTACTCAAGATTGCCCAGGTGTTGCCTGCTGTTGTATCAATGACTGCATTATTAACAATGTTATTATTCCCACACAATAAAGTGCAAAGCAATCAATAAAAATAAGTATTTCTTTATCTCTAGGTACTGGAGAAACAAAAGAAATGAATTAAAACAATGCTGGAGAAAAATCAACCTGAAGCCAGGATAGATGGAAGAGAAAATAATCCAATAAATCTTTAACAACATCATAAATATTAACAAAACACTCACAGTGGGAACTGGAGGTCCTATGCGGTATGTACAAAGTTGGAAATTGAGGTGGGAAAGCAAACAGACAAAGACTGAGAGAAGACGGCCAATATAAGAGACAACATATGAATAATGCATCTGTGAATTTTTATTTAGACACACCAACTGCAGGGTGCAAGAAAGAAAAAAGAATGTTCCTCCATGTGAAAACCTTTCTGCACAAACAAGAAATGTCAGACAGGATCCTGCCAAGTTTTCACTTCGGCATGCTGTTTTTCTATTGGCAAACAGACTGTGGCATTCATTTTTACTTACCATTGTTCCTTTTTTTACTTGGGTTCATTAGGGACGCTCTAAAGTTTGATCCTCACAGTAGCCGAAAGTGATGCAATCTGACAAAAGCTTTACTATTTGATTCTGTTGAGCATACAAGCTAATCCTTAAACTTTTTTTTGTGTCAGATAAAGCTGTCAGTCCCAGCCTTTCCCTTGTAGTTCAGTCACCCCCTCCCCACCACATAAGCCTCTAGCAGATATAATGCAAGACTCCCTGAGCCTCCAACAACTCCAGTATCTTAATTGTTTCCTATAAAACACAAATGTGCTGTATAAGCAATAGTGATCCCACTTTTTGTATTCCATTCTTTCTAAAATGATAGATCTAGGATAATATTTTCAAGCTGGGGGGGTCCTTGGATACTTTCAGAACTGCTATCAGTTAAAAGACCATTCATGGGAGCTCCCGCTGTTTGGCTAGATTCTGCTGCTGCTGAGAAACACTAGGAGATTTTTATGAAGAGGACACACACACACACCCTAAAACACCCAAAACTCTTTCATCTAAAAAGTTTCTTTGTTACCTGAGAAACTGAAGCAGTTGAGTCCAAAGATGGCGCTTCATCTTTCTTTGCCTTGGAACGGAACCATCGGAACCAGCCAAAACCAGAAGTCTGGAGGGATACAAAATCTTGAGTGGAGATGCTGGCCTTTTCTTCTTCTAGACATAGAAGACATTGAGTCTCTGATCCAGCCATAAGCATGTCATAGGGCTTATTGTGTAAAGTAGAAATTATGTAAGGGGCAGGAAGAACCAGAATCTCAAATTTTACTGTTGAGAATATGAGCCTCCCCCAACCTCATCGTTTCATCTACAGTGATTTTTCATTCCTGTAATTCTTCTTCTGGTCCAGCATTATGTTTCCAGAAGAACCCAATTAAATATTTCTGAGAAGCTATATGTAGGCATAGAAACAAGCAAATTTCCCTGTTGTTCCTCCTCACATCTAATCTTGAATGGCATGTTGCCTCCAAACATGGAAGATCCATTACACTTCCGTAGTCTGACTTAATCTGTTCTAATTTCATCTAACCTGAAATCATATATAAGTTGAAGCAATATTTTACAGTGATTCCATGATTTCATGAGTGGATGGTTTCAGATGGCAATAGTGGGAAAGACAGCTCTACTCCTTACCTGCTATGATATGGCGAGACAAAGACTTCTCTCTCTTTCCTGTTTAATATGTATGTAAACTACTAGGAGAAGACCTCTATCAGTTTGGGGTCAGGTATTGCAACTTTTCTGATTATACCCAGATAGACATCTCTATCCTGGCCAAGCTGGTGATATCAGGATATCTTGGGGACCCTGACCAATGCCTGAAGGTTGTATGGATCAGGAAGAAATAGATTAAAATTGAAGCCCAAGAAAACTGAGTTGCGGTTTGTCCAAAAACTTACGGCAGTGGCTCTCAACCTTTTCTTCATCACAGACTCACTTTAAATACTGTTAATGGCCATGGATCATGGCCACAGACATAACTCAAGATTTAATTCATAACATTTCTTCTCTGCAGACCCCCTGTGATGACATTGCAGTCACCCAGGGGGTCCGTGGACCACAGGTTGACAACCACTGCCATATGCTGCCTCTCTCTGAACCAATGATAATTCTGGAAGAGGCAGTCCTCCCTTTGAAATAACAAATCTATGATTTGTGAATCTCTTAGACTCATGGCTATTGATGGATAGATAGTGGGAAATTATAATTAAGGGGCCTTTGCTCAGCACTGGGTGGTGCATCACTTGAAGCTCTTCCTGGAGAAGACCTGAAAACCCTGACTCATGCCCTTGTCATGTGCAAGTTAGATTTTTGCAAAGCAGTCTAGACTTCAAGACTACTCAGAGGCTATGACTGCTCTAACTTATCTATTAAAAAATAAGAGTCATTATTCAGACTTAACACTGGGGCTTAGGGCTCTACATTGGTCACCAGCAGGTTTTAGGTAGAATTTAATATGCTGATTTTGACTTTTAAAACCATTCATGAGTATCTATTTCAAGTAGATCAAATCCATTCAGTCTGTGCATCTTGAGCAGGGACAATTAGGCTTCCTACCTGATATAAGAACCATGGAATAGGAGGGGACTTTGTCAATTGCATTTACCCTGCTTAACAACCTCCTTCCAGAAATCCAGATGACCCTATTGCTATTGACCTTTTGGGGGAAAATATTTTTTTTAAAAAAATTTAAACATACAAACACAGAAAAGCAAATAGATACATTTAAAGTAAATAGTAAATCAACGATAGTCTCTTTTGCTAGATCTAAATTGATTTTCCCAGAACTGAAGCTTGCATAATACTCACTGAAACGTAACAAATGAAAAATATAATACAGCTTATTTTTAGTGAATTTAAATTGGCTGCCACAATGCAGTTATCT
This sequence comes from Vipera ursinii, assembly GCF_947247035.1. Classification (NCBI taxonomy): domain Eukaryota; kingdom Metazoa; phylum Chordata; class Lepidosauria; order Squamata; family Viperidae; genus Vipera; species Vipera ursinii. Next base: position 110,851,435 of record NC_139516.1, on the reverse strand, counting down.
GTTGTATGAATTTCAGCATGAATCAATTACCTACAATAATCCCACCATCTTCAAGGTAGAATATAATCCTAGCATCCACAACTGCACAATTTTCAGATAATACAACTGAAATTTCAACAAGATTGCCTCACCTTCAGTACCTCTTGCTCTGTATTCTCCACTAGTTTCTTCTCCAATGAGGTTTCATCCCGGGAGGCTTCTGGGGACTGAGGTGTATCTTCTGAAAGAGTTATTGTGGAACTCTCAGAGACAGTCCGGGTCCGTGAATTGAAAATGTCCTGACATCAAAGAGAAAACATCAGCATGAGGTAACCCGAACAGAGCAGATCCACAGAGATAACTAAATGATAGCTTCATTTGTAGCCTAAACCATCCTATCTTTAAAACTGAATCAAAGTCTTTCCTTGTATCAATTAACATCACAGAAAATCTAGCGAGACAAATCAACATTGTTTCCATTCCTATAACAAATCAATATTGTTAAAGATGGAAAGTGGGAGATAAGTGTCTTTCTCAAGACTAACTAGAAATCTTTGGCAGAATTTAGTCCTAGTATTTAAATTCCACACATCCAATTTCATCATAAAACTGCTGCTTTTTATAATGCATGAGTCACTAGTGGGATACAAGAAATTGAGATATCCCAGTTCAGTGGTCCCTAACTTTAAAAAGCAGAGTCAGCAAGACAGAGTCAGCAAGAGCCTTGGTGGAGCAGTGGGCTAATGCCTCCTTAAGTAACACCAGCTGCCTGCAATTAGTGCAGGTTCGCATCCCACCAGGCTCAAGGTTGACTCAGCCTTCCATCCTTCCAAGGTAGGTAAAATGAGGACCCAGATTGTTGGGGGCAATTAAGCTGACTTTGTAATAATGCCGCTTGGGGTGTGTGTGAAAGCCCTAACAAGCAGGCATATACATAGAATGAAGGCTACTGCTAAGCTTGTAAGCCGCCCTGAGTCTTCGGAGAAGAGCGGGATATAAATGGAATTAAAAATAAAAATAAAAAAATACTGTATATATGAGAGCTAGTTTGGTGTAGTGGTTCAAGCTCTTGTCTTGCCTAAGGCACGAACGGTGGCTGGGTGATTTGGGGCCAGTTACTCGTTCTCAGTTCAACCCACCTACTAGGGTTGTTGTTGTGGGGAAAATAGGAGTATTAGATATGTTTGCTATCTTAAGTTATTTATAAAAGTAATAAGGGAGGGGGAGATAAAAACTGAATAAATAATAAATTTATTGTAAGACTCTGACCAAAGGCTTATTAAAATTGCCCACCTGGATGGCTTTGAAACAATAGTTAATCTAGGATTGTTATAGTTTGCCAAAAAGAAGAAGAAAAAATCTTAGATCTGACTCCTGGGTCCTGCCATCATCATGGACCTTCTTCTTCTTCTTCTCCCCCTCTCACCTGATATTCTGGAATGTGCTTCTTTGGCTCACCAGGAAAATGGTCCAGCCCACAAGATTCCACAGTCTCCTCTGCAGACCAAACAAAATTTCAGAACACTGTTCAAAACTGAGCTCCCATAAATAGTGAAATAATATCCACAGACCACCCTCATACCCTAGAAACAGCTCTGGGCAAACAAACACCTCTGGCTTCTGAGGAAGATAAGGTAAAGGTAAAGGTAAAGGTTCCCCCGCACATGCATGCTAGTCATTTCTGACTATAGGGGCCGGTGCTCATCTCCGTTTCAAAGCCGAAGAGCCAGCACTTGTCCGAGGACGTCTCCGTGGTCATGTGGCCGGCATAACTAGACACCAAAGGCACACAAAACGCTGTTACCTTCCCACCGTGGTGGTCCCTATTTTTCTACTTGCATTTTTACGTGCTTTCGAACTGCTAGGTTGGCAGAAGCTTTGAAGAGTAACAGATGCTCACTCTGCTACGCGGCACTCGGGATTCGACCCGCCAAACTGCCGACCTTCTGATCGACAAGCTCAGCATCCTAACCCACTGAGCCACCACTGAGGAAGATACATTGATACATATGTAACTAAGTAGACAAAAACAGGTAAGAAACATTTTCACATAGAAATCTTCCTCGTTCCAATGTTATTTGGGAGAAGAAAAACACCCTTTCTCTCATGACAATTACAGCTCCCTCGATATTTTCCAAAGAATGTTAAACAATGTTAATTTTTCCTCATGTCTCACTGTGTTAGTTCTGGTTTTGTTAGAGTGGCTGAGAAGGTAAAATAAACTTTCTGACAGACTTAGGAGGAATTGAACATTTGGTCTAGCACTGTAACAGTAGCACTGTTTACAGAAGCTTAGCAAACAAATTTCAAACACACACGCAGGCACACACATGCAGGGTGGTCCACCCTTCCATTTGGCTTTCCCTGGTTTTCTTTCCCAGATGGAAAAAAAGCACTGATATCCCATGAGGCAGGAGTGCTGAAAAATGTAGAAAAGAGGAGGAGGAGGAGAGAGCACTCCCTCTCCTGGCCAAAAAAAGTCAAGGCTTTTTATTCAACCTGTTATTTCTGTTTGTTTTTAATACCTGGGCTACTAATCCAGGAGCAGAAAGAAGGAGATACTTGTCTCTTCCCTCTGTCCTTTTTTAAATAAAACTCGGCTCTCTGATCTTTCATATTTTCACCGGCCTCTGTTTGGAAATATCCTGTGTGAAAAAATTGAATTGGGACCTGGACGAGTAAAAAAAATAAAACGCATATATTTCATAGCTCTTTATTTGCAAAGCAACAAAAACATCAAACCAGTGTGAGTAATGTCACATCTATTTTGGTCTTCAGTTTAATGTGCTTTTAGAAAGCAGGCAAACAAAAAAAAAGTCTCTTTGTTCCTTAGCAGCCATTTTGTAGACTTTTCCTGAATCTAATCTGTGACCTGATTTCCCCATATAATTTCCTTCTCCTAAAAGCAATCCAAAATGACAACTGAAGATCAAGACAAATGGTGCTGTGGAGAAAATAAGTTATATGGACCGGGACACTGGCCCAGAAGAATTACCAGCATGTATGCCCAGTGGTAACTCTAAACTAAACTGGAGGGTCTCTATAGCTTTTAGGAGCAAAAGACACAGAAAGGGTCATCATCAATCTCAGAGATATCTAACTTGACCCAGAGTGGCATTTAGATCCAAGCAAGAACATACAGGAATAGTTTGGAAATTGGCAGAATTGTTGCAGTACCATCTTTGGAAATAATGAAATGCTTACTAAACAAGCATTAGGGTATTGTTGTGGTGGTGGTGGTTAATCTTCAAATCAATTCACAGTCTGGGACTGGTAAAAATTTAACAATTCAAGTCCTAACCAAGGACCTAAGAGCTATTAAGGCAACATCTAAGTATACAGTATAGGGCTTATACTGTATACTCAGATGTTGCCTTAATAGCAATTAGGTCCTTGGTTAGGACTTGAACAGTTAAATTATAGGCAGTTCCAAGTAGGGTAGGGTTTTTTGCAACGATATTCAGGTCTAATAAATTCAGGTCTAATATTCAGGATATTCAGGACTAATAAATTCAAAATTTCCATGTATCTAGGCAGCCCTTTGGGTACTGCTGCAAGGGCTCCTTTTACTATTGACACAACCATTGATTTCTTCCTTCACAATCACTCAAATTCAATTTGCAAATCACACTATTTTGTTATTTTTTCTAATTGTTTCTCTTCAGAATAGAATAGAGCTGGAAGGGACCTTGGAGGTCTTCTAGTCCACCCTCCTGCTCAAGAAGAACTATACCATCCCAGACAAGTGACTATCTAGCCTCTTCTTAAAGACCTCCAGTGATGGAGCGCCCACGATTTCCAAAGGCAAGCTGTTCCACTGGTTAATTGTCCTCACTGTCAGGAAGTTTCTCCTTAATTCCAGGTTGCTTCTCTCTTTGATCAGTTTCCAACCATTGTTTCTTGTCCTTCCCTCTGGTGCTTTGGAGAATAGTTTGATGCCTCTTCTTTGTGGAAGCCCCTCAAGTACTGGAATACTGCTATCATATCTCCCCTATTTCTTCTTTTCTTTAGACACTAGCCAAACCCAAGTCCTACAGCTGTTCTTCATATGTTTTAGTCTCCAGACCTTTGATCATCTTAGTTGCTCTTCTCTGAATTTTTTCCAAACTCTCAACATCTTTTTTGTGATATGGAGACCAAAATTGGCTGCAGTATTCCAGGTGTGGTCTTACTAGGGTTTTATAAAGCGGTACTAATACTTCGCGTGTTCTTGATTCTATGCCTCTGTTTATACTAACCTATTGTATTAGCTTTTTGGGCTGCTGCTGCACACTGCTGGCTCATGGTTAAGTGATTATCCACTAGGACGCCAGTAACTCTCACAGTTACTGTTTTTAAGCCAGGTCTCACCTAAACTGTATTTATACCTTTGATTTTTCCTGCCTAAATGTAAAACTTTGCTTTTCTCCACATTGAAAAGCAATGTGGAGAAAAGCCCTATCATTTTGCTCGATAGGGCCCAGAAGTTTGTCAAGATCTTTTTGGAACCTGAGTTTGTCTTCTGGGGTGTTAGCTACTCCTGTCAGTTTGGTGTCACCTACAATTTGATGAGTTCCCCTTCAATTCCCTCATCTAAGTCATTTATGAAAATATTGAAGAATACTGGACCTAAGACAGAACCTTGTGGTACCCCACTGCTTACTTCTCTCCATGTAGATGTAGTGCCGTTGAGGACTACTCATTGAGTACGGTTTGCCAGCCAGCTACAGATGCATCTGGTGGTGATGTTGTCTTTCCATCTCTTTCTAGCTTTCTAGCTGTGGTCTACTTTATCACATGCCTTACTGAAATCTAAGTATACTAGGTCCACAGCATTTCACTGGTCTACTAGTTTAGTCACTTTATCAAAGAATGTGATCATATTGGTTTGGTTCAATTCATGCATCCCCTGGTATTGCAATATCAATGACTCAGACTCTTTTTCCTTTCCACAATACTGATATCAGGAGTTCTGTGGGCCAGATATCTGTCTGTTTAGGATCCGAAAGTCCCATATTATGCAGTAGGAGTTCAGGGAACAAAAACAGCAATGAGATTTTACAAGTTTATGGAACAATCCCAGCATTTCAATGATTTTCTGTAAAACAGCTGAGCAGAAAAAGACCAACTAAAGTGGAATGGAGTGATACAGGCAGGTGGATCTCTGACCTGCATCTCCCTGCTTAGATATCTTTTATTTTCCCCTCTTTTGAAGGTTTTCATTACATTATTTTCTCCTGTTAAGCAGTCTTCAAAATCACCCATCAAAACATCTCAGCCTTCTTTCTCAAACAATCCCATGTCTTTCCTAGATTCCCTAAAATCCAGAGGATTAGCAAATGCTCCTATCTTTCAAAGAGCCTTTGGAATCCATTATCAAGATAAGGATTGTTTGTCTTCCTGCCTCCTCCCATTCAAAGCTAAAAAAGAAACCCTTTAATGCATAGATATAATCTGGCATTATCAACAAAATTTGCCAAAAGAGACAGGCCTGAAATTAATTATCTGAACTGCATTTTAAATGTAGAATTTCACTTGTCTAATTTAATTATTTTTAAATCATTACAATCAGGAAAGGGAGAATATGGTGGTTTACCAAATGTACTTAAACCTACTAGATAGATAGATAGATAGATAGATAGATAGATAGATAGATAGATAGATAGATAGATAGATAGATAGATATAGACAGACACAGACAGACAGACAGACAGACAGACAGACAGACAGATAGATAGATAGATAGATAGATAGATAGATAGATAGATAGACAGACTGTATTTTGATATACTATATTTTTCTAGATTAAATATATTTGTTTCCTTCAGTACTTTCTTCACTCTCTGCCCCCAATGCCCTTGTACTCCGCTAGAGGAGAATAAAGTGCAATAGGAACAAACAGTAAGGGTGGCCCTATTGTTCTTTACAATTAAAGTCAACTCACAGAACATCATGGATAACTACTGCAGAAGCAGCCATTTTTACCTGGTGGTTGTTTCAGATGTGAGGAAGGCTTTGAAAGGCTTCCTGAAGACAAAGTGGAATTGTGGTCATTTTCTGCTAAACAAGCCTCTAAACTAGCAGGTGTCCTCTCTGAAGGATATCCATGTCCAGAACAGATATGCAGCTGTTGATCCACATCTGGTTGGTGCCCAGTTGAATTAACAGGTGACGGGTGTCTACAAGGCTGATGCTGTAGATTCTCCCAGCATACCTCAGCTTGTTCAAACTCCAAATGAGGAGCTAAACCTGATAATCCAAATCTGAATATTAGTATTATTCCCAATTGATAGATCAGGAAAAGAGGCAAGGAACTAATGATCTTATTAAGGTTTAAAAAATGACACTCTTAAATGGGTTAATTTAAAATAAGATTGGCCTTGTAACTATAATTTGTAACCATAACCGCTGAAAGGTTTAAATTCCTAGAAAGCATGTCTAAAATCAGACTGCAAATAGGATTATCTCTTTCACCAATAATTTTCAGATGTAGTGCTGCTATGCAAAACTGATGGGTATATTTAAAAAAAGCAAACTCTCTGAAAGATTTGTAGAAAAGAGAGGGAGAACAAAATTAAATTCCAAAGAGCAGATTCATTCTTTTTACAAGCAACCTTCTTTATACTGTCATGCATTGGGTCACAATTCTCCTCATCTCCCCTGACCCTAACCCTAACCCCCCCCCCCAAAAAAAAAGCCATGGCCAAAAGCTATTGTTCTTATGAGGCTTTATAGGGGTCACAATATGACTACAGAGGAGAAAAATATAGTATTATGAATTTCATTATGTTTCCTTCAATCTCTCAATAAGAGAGATGCTTACTGATTCAATAAGATACATTCCTAAACAAACACATATATAATTACAACTGCAGACTTTTGATCTAAATCTCTTTTTCCAAGTGGCACGTATATTTGAAACCAACTCAGTTCTCAAATGTTTCAAATCAAACTTGAAAGAGTTTGACAGAATACACCTTCTGGGTACATCTGCCATAATTTGTTCTTTCATTCTTTTACCTGATATTGATCCACTGTCTCTGACAACATCTAGCTGGGTGGATGTAGTGTTGGGAAACCTTCTTTGATCCTTAAATTAGATATGAAAGAAAACACACATAAAATCCAAATCCGGTTAATGGTGTAAGCTCTAGGGTACAGGTAAGAAAAGGCAAAACAGAAACCCCCAGTATAAAACCCTCAATTTCAACAAGTCAGAATAACATCTTTATCTACTTATTTATTTAGTTACTTATTCATTCCAGGTATATAGCTGCCTCCTTGCCAAGCAACTCACAGTGGCTGTTTAAAACATTAAATCAAAGAAAATATAAAGAATGTCATTGGAAAATAAAATACACTGCCCAAGGAATTAGATACACAACACTATTAATTTCAATTTCCTACCTCTGAGGTAGGAAACAGAGCACTAAATAGTACCTGGGGATTATTCTACCCCCTATATGGGGATTAGGGTTAGGGTTAGGGACACTGGCTGAGGAATTCTGAGAGTTGAAGTCAACAAGTCATAAAAGGGCCAAGTTTGAAGACCCCTGGTCTACTCTATACACGGTTGCTATTTCTAGCTACACAAAGCAGTTTCTACTTGTATTGGCTTTTGAATCACTTTGCCTCTACAGCCCTGGGTTTCCTATTTGAAGACAAGGAACCTGAAACTGATGATAAAGGTTTAACATTGATATCCTTAGATATTAGTTCAGATTCTGCATTTCAGGCTGCTGGCAAACTTATCCAGTTTGACCATGTTTCTGGAAATTCCTGAAAATAAAAAGACTGCTGCTTTTTAAAATTAATTTGATGTCACTCCATCTACTGCCTCTGGAGCAAGGCAGTTAATGAATGAATGAATGAGTGAATGAATGAATGAGTGAATGAATGAATGAATGAATGAATGAATGAAATTAAGACATAGGACATTGTTTCCTGCATGGTCATCTAACTTGATGTACATTTGAGATCCTGGGAAACCAATGTCATATAAGTTAGGAATACTTTCATTATATATTATATGTACAATATGGTCTATATGTATGTGTCTATTAGAAATTCATTTTGCAACTAGGACCACTTTTTCCCCCACTCAGCTTATAAATAGTGGCAGCTCTATTATGTGCAGTTACATTTCTCCAAACAATTCAAAACACTGCATGCACAGACGCATACATACATATCTACATTCTTTATTGCAATCACTGATCCAGATACATTAACAAATAAAAGAATATAAAAGCAACCATCCATTTCTTCTGAAGGTTTCAGTAAATACGGATCACAAATTTTAGCAGATGCCAAGGTAAAGAAGTACCTGCCACCATATATGCAGTATGAGGGTTACAATATTTCAAGGACAATACTCTGGCCTCTCATTGGTACCCAAGCCAATTTAAATAACTGCAACTTATCAGAGAAATCCAATTCCTTCTAGTCTGAATATAGCTCTAAGGATTCTACACTCCCATGACACATTGCCTTCAATTTGGGCATATTGTGTTTCTGGGTGTATAAATGTTTTAGAAAAGGCTATTGATTTCAGCTCCCCTTTAAGTTCTTGGAGCATTCCTCCTCCTCCTATTTCATAGCTGCTATTGTTGGGAATTATAATAATAGGATGCTGGTTAACACTATAGAATACCAATAACAGGGCTTCAGTTAAGAGATGCAGATACTTCTAAAAGCTTTATCTTGCATCTGTCCCCACCATCAAATGATATATTTTGAGCAGTATATTAATAATAATAATAATAATAAGTTGGAAGGGACCTTGGAGGTCATCTAGTCCAACCCCCTGCTCAGGCAGGAAACCCTATACCATTTCAGGCAAATGGCTGTCCAGTCTCTTCTTAAAAACCTCCAGTGTTGGAGCATTCACCACTTCTGGAGGCAGGTTGTTCCACTGGTTAATTGTTCTAACTGTCAGGAAGTTTCTCCTTAGTTCTAGGTTGCTTCTCTCCTTGATTAGTTTCCATCCGTTGCTTCTTGTCCTGCCTTCAGGGGCTTTGGAGAATAGCTTGACTCCCTCTTCTTTGTGGCAGCCCCTAAGATATTGGAACACTGCTATCATGTCACCCCTCACTCTTCTCTTCATTAAACTACACATACCCAATTCCAGCAACCGTTCCAGATATGTTTTAGCCTCCAGTCCCCCAATCATCTTTGTTGCTCTTCTCTGTACCCTTTCTAGAGTCTCAACATCTTTTTTGCATCGTGGTGACCAAAACTGGATGCAGTATTCCAGGTGTGGCCTTACCAAAGCATTGTAAAGTGGTATTAGTACTTCACATGATCTTGATTCTATCCCTCTGTTAATGCAGCCTAGCACTGTGTTGGCTTTTTTGGCAGCTGCAGCACACTGCTGGCTCATATTGAAGTGATTGTCCACTAGGACTCCGAGATCTATCTCACAGTTACTACTATCGAGCAAGGTATCACCTATACTATACCTGTGCATTTGATTTTTCCTGCCTAAATGTAGAACCTTACTTTTTTCACCATTGAAAAAAGTTTATTTAAAGTTAGCTTGGTAAAGTCTTCAGTTAAAAGTAGAAATCTTTCAAAATACTGCACCATGCCCTGAATCTCCCTACTTCAATTAAAGGTAGTAGAGGAGTTTATTCTTAAAATAGCTTCCACTTTATTTGGGTGTGGGCTCATTTTATATTCATTTCTGCAATGTCCCAGGTATGTAAATTTTTCCAAGCATCAGAGGGATTTACATTATGCTTATTCTATTTGAAAATTACAGCTTTTACAGGACCTAGAACTTTGGGCAATCTCAGTCAGGTTCATTGACTAAGTCGCCTTTCCTGAAAATCAAAATATCTTTCAAATGATATAAAAGTTTTCCATTGTAACAACCCAAGAGACCTAAAAATTCCTGTTTGTCTTTTAAAGAAAATTCTACCAAATGATATGTCAGCCTAAGATGAGCCTAATCTACTGGCAGGCTTTTGCAAATCATTGAAGAATGCTGCTTCTATTGACGAGAATGTTGCTCTCTTTTCATGACTTTGTACAGTAATTTAATAAGTATATCCACATCTTCTTGGCATGCATTAGTTTGCTACAATCTTACTCCATGCTGAGCCCTCTTTTCCAATTCTGCTTTTATTTTGACAGTAACAAGTTTGATATCATTCTGGCCAGCTGAACTGCCTAGGCCAGGGGTAGGCAACCTCGGCTCTTTTATGACTCATGGACTTCAAATCCCAGAATTCCTGAGCCAGCCAAGCTGGCTCAGGAATTCTGGAAGTTGAAGTCCATGAGTCATAAAAGAGCCGAGGTTGCCTACCCCTGGCCTAGGCAAAAATTCTTTCTTTAAGCTATAGTTTACTGGGAAAATCTTTATGGTTTCTTTTTCCTTGCAAGACTCTATGTTGTTTTTCCTCGTAAACATGCTATTTCAACAGATGCTTCTTTGCCCATTTACATTCTTTGCCTCTGAGCTGAGTAGCATCTATAAAATACTCCTAGGCAGCCTAATTTCTTGCTGCCAAAGTTGTTGTAGTCAGTTGGAGACAATGCACACTCTGGAAGCTTTATAGACAACTTCTGAAAATCCATTTTCTTTAGTTTTTATATCCGTTTCAAATACACTGCACAGCTGTTGGTCTCCAAGACACTTCTCATGATTTGGCAGAATCATCAAGCTTGCAACTGGTTCTCTCCCCCCCCCCCAAAAAAAATCCTCATTATGTATTGCATGTATTCTCACTTTAGAATGCAGCAGTGACCTCTTTATTTATATCTGTAACATTCAGCAATTTTAGCATGATATTCTAAATGACCCCTCTGCATGTCCCTTCCCACAAAAGTACTTTTAAAGTCCTTCAGTTAAATTACTGTATGTTCTTGTGACTGGGAAATAAAGTTTGCTGAACCAAACTTTTTGTCTGCTTTCCTTCTGTAACAGGATTGAACAAAGAGTGGGCAATGTCCTCTATAACAAGAATGGGCAACTTTTAGGGATGCATCAAGCCTGATGACACACTATAAAGTTGATTTGCTCCAGGATTCATTGAATAGTTTGGCCACAGTAGTCTTGGGACCAGAAAAAATTGCTGTCAGACCTGGCAAAAAAATTGCACCCATCGTTTCTAGATTTGTTTGGATGGCTATGCTTCTTGGCAAACTTCTACCAGCCTCTTTAATAATCTTGCTCTTAAAAAGCGCCAAGCTTCTTCAATTTGCATACCTCTTATTAAAATAAAAACAGCGGCATCCACACAGAGAACTGGTTGTTCACATATTTGAATCCCACCACTTCACAAACTGTCTTGTGGATTTCTGGGGCACCCAAAGTTCATCAAATTTTCTCAAGAGAAACTAATCACCTTAACTAGAAAAGCTCAGACATTTAACAGTCTGCACCATCTGGGCCTCCATACCATAAATGATAGTGCACATCTAATTTTATCCTTCTCCTGCATTCTGGTTGATGGCCATTCTGGAACTTGTTTCCAAGCAGTGCTATTAAAATCAAATCCATCTGCAAATTATAGGACTTCAGATGACTGAAGTGCTACTTATGCCGAGTAGCCTGTAACACTGCAGAACGGTTAAGAGTTCCAACTCCTATTTTTCTTTTCGTACTTTAAAAGCCTGAGACATTTAGTTAAACAATTCTTTAGCTGATTTATATTTAAATAAATATATGAATTGGTTCTCTCCCCAACTAACTGCCTGTTTTTTTCTTTGGACAGGTTCTTCCTTACCACAAATATAAAGAACTGACTCCTCCTCCCCCTATTCACTGCATAGGATTACATTTCACTATCCATTGTAGTGAAAATAAAATATATGTAGATGCCAATCTGAACCACTATCAAAATAATTGGCTTCAGTTGGAGAAGCTTATAGATAGTTAAATTTCACACCAGGCATGGCAATAAACCTTAGCTCACCAGAAATCTAACTCAGGAGTAGGAAGTTATTTTACAAAAGAAGTTTCATAGATACAACGTGGCTAGATAAATTATTGTAGTCAAGTTAGAACACAGAAATTGATCAGGCTTGGTTTGCCTGTGTATGTGTCTTTCTATGTATCTAGTGTGTATCTATTCCAGGGTTTAACTTTTAGATCTTTTTCTCTTGCCTTTTTAAATTAGTGCAAGTTTTGTCATCCTCTTCCTAGCCTTGAGAATGAAGGATATGTATTCAATGCTTACATAGCAGTTCTGACTGGCCTGAGAATCAGTAAGTTCCCACCTCCTCAGGTTCAGTCCTTACAATTGCTGAAAAAGAGTCAGTCAGTCCTTTGAGTTGAATTAGATTCCTGGTGACCAAATGGACACATCCATGAGGCTTTTTTGGCAACAATACAAAAGTAGTTTGCCACTTTGACTATCATCTCTAACCTATAGTAGTCCTGAGACTTTCTGGCTGGCTCCCATCAAAGTATTAATTAGGTCTGGTCCCACTTTGCTTTTTTAAAAAAAATCTGTCAGTCTATTTATTTATTTTTTATTTTAATTCCATTTATATCCCGCCCTTCTCCGAAGACTCAGGGTGGCTTACAAGCTTAGCAGTAGCCTTCATTCTATGTATATGCCTGCTTATTAGGGCTTTCACACACACACACCCCAAGCGGCATTATTACAAAGTCAGCTTAATTGCCCCCAACAATCTGGGTCCTCATTTTACCTACCTCGGAAGGATGGAAGGCTGAGTCAACCTTGAGCCTGGTGGGATGCGAACCTGCACTAATTGCAGGCAGCTGGTGTTATTTAAGGAGGATTACATCTCACCAGTCAGCTAGGTATTGTGGTAAGTAGATTCAATTTTTAAAAAACACCCTAAATTTCAAGTCTGCCTGCCCCAGAATATGAAGTCCAATTCAGTTTAAAAGTAATACATTCAATGAATGACAATTAAATAGAAAACAGAAAACCTATAAAGTCAGATATTTGGTAGACCCAGATCTTAACTTTCATCCCTATGTTTGAAAAAATAAAAATACTTTTCCCTGATCATCAAATGGTCTTTGTAACCAGGAGAGCCAACTGGGTGCCTTTGGGCCAGTCACTCTCTCTCAGCTCCACCCACCTCCCAGGGTTGTTTTTGTGGAAAAAATAGGACAAGGAAGGAGAATTAGATGCCTTGAGTTCACTGCCTCGAGGTATCTATAAAAATAATAAAGGGATAACAAAAAAAATAATTCCAGTAACATGTTGATGTTGCATCATTTAATTCAATTGGAGTGGCCAGAATCACAAAATGACAAATCAATCCATCTGCAAAGGCACACCATCCCACAATTCTTACCTCCCACTGTTGATAATGGGCTCTGAGTTCAATGAGCCAATCTGGTTCCAAATCTATCTCATACTCTGCCTTCTCCAGGAGTCGTGGGTCAGAGTACTTTAATCGTTCTGCTAGCTATTCCATTGGAAAAGAAAAGAGAAGAATTAGTCACCAAGCTATTAGAGACTTTTTAAACTGTATGACAAAGATTTTTTTAAATGAAGCAAATAAAATTGTGGGCAGAAGTGAGTCTAGAGTCTAATCTATCTTTCACTCTATAGACATTGCATTGCCTATAAAACCAAGGATTATATTCTATTAAAACCTTTTAAGACTTTGATGAGCAAATAAAGGGAGGAAAGCCACAAAGTGTCTAGAAAAGTCCAGCTTTTATGGATTCTTTACAAGAGCATCTCTTTATCCCACCTTTATTATTTTTATAAATAACTGATACTCCTAGAATTATTATTCCTACTATAAATTGCCCTATTTCCCCCAAAACCTTGTTTAAAAAAGAAAGTGCCATAAATAATGCTAGCTCATTAGTATCATCTAAAATTAATATCAAGCTTTGCTAATAAGAACGAACACTGTTTTTTTCCTTCTGCTTTCTGCTTTGCAAGGAGTCATATGTTCTAATTAGTGAGGGAAACAGATCTTAATATACTGGCATCATTCACATTTCTAAAGAATGCTCAGCCATGTTGCTTTGTCACAGTATGCCTTAAAATATAACTTTTGCACAAATTAATTTAAATTGCCTGAAAACAGCTTCCTGGATTCTCAGTTTAATAAGACTGCATATTGAAGATGAATCTCCCACCATGTCCTTTACTGCTCCTCAAAGCACTTTTCTCTTTTGCCTTGTTTTTCACTTTATTATCTCACCAGAGGAAAACAAGATCATTGCTATCTCCTTTTAAAATAATTCTGAGATATTATGTTGCAGGGTGGATTTTTTTCCCTCCTAACATCTGGGGTTTTTTTAATGCTGGTGCCTGAAGGCTTTGTCAAAACAGAGGCCTTTGCACTGGTCTCAACCTCACATAAGATCTATTTGCATTAGGATTGTGCCTAATGGTTTATTCCCCTTTTAAATTTTTCCTACATGTTAAATTTTGTTTCAACAGAATGAAATAAAATGAGGTAAGAACTGATTTGGAAACTCTACATCAGGGGTGTCAAACTGCTGGCCCACGGGCCGGATGCATCATGCGTGTAGTGTATGCTGTCATGAACCCGACATAACAGTGCGGAAGCCGCGCCCACCCCATTGCCGGCAATGGCAAAACCATCCCGATACATTGCACGTCACGTCACTTGCGAGTTTGACATGTCTGGTCTACAGAGAAGGGAGAAGAGTTCTCTTTACTTCCTTATTTGCTGGAAGTGGTAAATCTGCTGTTCACCCTGTTGACTCATGACTGTTTATTTATTTATTTATTTAATAATATTTATATACCGCCCTTCTCCCGAAGGACTCAGGGCGGTGAACAGGGCAAGAATAAAAATACAAAGTTAAAAAAATTAAAAAAGGATTAAATATCTGCCCACTAAAAACAGTCAATACAATATTAAAACCCCAATAAAATAACAATTAAAAACCCCACCAATCCCCCATCAGGCCAGGCCGGCTTGTTCAAATAAGAATGTTTTTAGATCGTGGCAAAAGGAGCGCAGATTGGGCGCCATCTGAAGCTCAACCGGTAACTGATTCCATAGCTCCGGGGCGCCCACAGAGAAGGATCTCCCCCTGGGGGCCACCAATCGACATTCTCTGATCGGTGGCACCCTGAGGAGGCCCTCTCTGTGGGAACGCACAGGGCGAAGGGAAGTTGACTGTTGTGCTAGGTTTGCCACCAACCATATTGTGAAGTTCGCAGATGATACAACAGTAGTGGGCCTTATTCTTGATCACAATGTGGAAGCTTACCGCAAGGAGGTTGAGGGGTTGGTGAACTGGTGTAAGGAAAACAGCCTAATTTTAAATACCGGAAAAACCAAAGACATCATTGTCGATTTCAGAAAAGGCAGGCACAGCCACACTTCTCTGTACATTAATGATTCACCTGTGGAGATGGTTACCAGCATCAAATTCCTGGGTGTGCAGCTAACGAGTAGGCTGGCTTGGTCACTCAACAGTGAGAAACTGGTGAAGCGGGCGCAGTAGCGCCTGCACTTTCTGCGTTGCATGAGAAAAGCTCATCTTCCTTTCCCTATCTTGACCACTTTCTACAGATTGAGAGCATCCTGTCAGACAGCATCACAGTCTGGTTTGGAAGCATCACTGCTTCAGACAGGAAGGCGGTGCAGAGAGTGGTAAGGATGGCTGAAAAGATCATTGGCAGTTCCCTTACAGCTTCCTTCCTACCTTCTTGCAGGTACAGTATAGTTCTAACTCTGAAATGGTAAGCAACCAGCTGTATGGAAGTCAAAAGCCTGGGGTGCATGGCAGAAGCAAATACACTGGGCATTTTTAGAGTAAACAAATGAAAAATGAAACACCCTCTCAGCCACCTCCTGCAACCTCTCTTTCTGAGAATCTTTTTAATCTTATAATCTCTCTGAAAAAGGTACAAAAACATTGTACTTCATTTGCAGAGAGTAAAGACCTTTCCTGAACAAGAGGCAGAGTTCAGCACAACATTCATTTATATCCTGAACAATCCAAAGGAAGAAAATGTGTCATACTAGCATTATGAAAGTCTGTATAGGGATGAACAAAAATGGGCTGAGAGCTTCATTTATATTCCTGAAATTAATAAATACTAATTGTAGTGATGCAGCATGACATTTACTTTTAGGAAAATGGCTATTAACACAGGTTTTTTGTTTATGAGATTAATTAGGTTGGACCATTTGTTTGAGTGCTTCAGTGGGTTCACTGCACCAAAGTCCTCACTTGGTTCTTATAAAAATATACAATACAATGATTTGTTGTAGGACAGCACTAGCTCTCTCAGAGGGCAGTTCAGGCAGGCGGAAAATTGTAGGCTTTCTCTCCAGTTTCTCTCAAAAACAAACAAACAGCCACCAATAGCTATTGTGCCAGCCACAGACATATCCCAAACAAATAGGCCCTATAACTTCTTCCATGGAAGGTTTCCTCATAAAAAGAGAAAACTATTGTGAAGGCCAGCTAGCTTTCTACTGTTGTAGGAATACAGCGATACAGATCTCTGAAGTAGCCTGGTGCTCAGTGGTCTCACACTGAGGAAACTTGCAACTTGTCCTCTAAGGCAGCTATAAGAAACAATGCAACAGAAAAGCACCCACCATGGTCCTCCTGAACACTCTCTAGGCCAAACATTTGGAGGTCCCTTAGCTCTGGTTCTAGTAGCAACATAGCTTTCACCACCATTGGCAGGGTACATCTGGAATAAGTGAATATTGCTGGGGCTGACACAGAATATTTAGCTGTGCTTTACAAACATCCCAACCCATCTTCCCACCAAAAAGAAGCCCCTCTCTGATGTTGACCCCAGGCACCACATTCTTCTCTGTTACTCTTGCAAATGCTCGTTTGTTCCCCACATCTCCTACAAAGGTAAAAAACAGAGAGGAAGCTTGGATCCAAAGTTACTTTTACCTTTTGGATTACTTTTACTGTGCATAACCAGTGTGATCAATGGAGCCTTATCCCTATATCTATATTACTCTGCGCCAGAATACACACCACATTTGCAACCATCATCTTTAAATCTGACTCCTAGAAGCAGTTGATTCATGTCAGCTACTACTCTTGAGGGATGTATTTCCTGATACAGGTCAAAGTTACTTCTCAGATTGAAGGGCCTACAGTCCTTCATATTAATGTGTTTATGTGAAAGAAACACAAATGAAGCAAAATATAAATTTCATCAGATGAAACATTAGACAAAACAGGCTGATTCATAACTGTTGTATCCAAAATAGGCAAAGTACTTTTTTGTAATTTGTGCTGTTGTAATATTGAGAGGAGTCATTTCTTTTGAGCTGGTATATAACTGAATCAATGTTAGGGAAAGGCAGAGGCTTTGTCCTGCACTGACATAATCTTAGCTACTGCTATTCAAGTGAATAAACCCCTATTCATAAGAAGTAGCTTATTTTGAACAGTAATTATTTGGCCATTTTGACATATGTCATGGTAACCTCTAGGACAGACTACTGAAATTATTTGCCCTTGAAAACTCTGAAAATCAGTTCAGAATATAGCAGGTAGTTGTTTGAGCATATTACATTTGTAGTAAAGGACTTTCAAAGAATAAACCTATAATCAAAGGCAATTTTCTTGCTTAAGAATTGTGGGCAAAAATCAGGTCTTCATTCAGACAGACATTGAAATCAAGTTGCTTTCTTTGCTTCTATCAAAGTGGACAATCCAGCAGCTTCTAGGAGGAAGGGTCAAAACAAGGAAGAAGGCCATTGCAGTAGCAGCATCAAAAACTTCTTCTTTATGAGTTTGTACATGCCTACTTTGATGTGAATATCACTGGAGCTACCTCATTGTTAGAGATAAATGGGAGAAGTAGTTCAGTCTTTCTGAAATTTCAGGAGCTGAAAGTTATCCTTACTATTTGCATGATACATTTGACAGGTTTTTGGGGGAGGGAAATAACTGTGTCCAAAACAGAGTTCATATCTAGTTAATTAATTCCGCAGGTTTCGACTCAACCTCAAAGACATCCAGTTTTGTTTGGTGATAAAAATCACTCATCTTCCCCATTTGTCTGAACTTACTACAAGATTAATTTCCCCTCTAATGTCCATGCCTCAGACAAAGTTCTATGAAGGTCCAGAAATGTGGGGCATATTAGATATGTCTTAGTAGATATGTCTCTGTGGCTGTCTCAATTCCCCTCTCCTCACCATGGCCACAGTGATGGATGGAAAATGATCAGAAATAGGTGGAATGAGTAACTTCTCCCAAATCTATTCACAGCCTTGCCAATCCCAACAAAGACTTTTCAGACATTATTTTCCTGTTCTGTTAAATATAAAAAAAATGGGAGGAAGAGGGAAGGAGTCAGGAAAAGACAATCTCAGCATGGTAGTCAAAAAGAATGTAAATATAGCCAGAGGCTATATTTAAATATGGCTCAGTGGCTTAAAAGACCCTGGAGAATGTCTGTACTCCAGTGTTTGGAGCCCTACCACCAGGTGATGGAGTAAGCTTCCGTGAGCTTCCATCACTTGTCCCTAGCAGTTTGAAAGCATGTAAATGCAAGTAGATACACAGACACCACTTTGCTGGGAAGGTAACAGTGTTCCATGTTTTGCCATATGCTTTGCACTGCGGCATGGCCACGGAAATGTCTTTGGACAGTGCTGGCTCAATGGCTTAAAGAAATGGAGCACTGCCTTTTAAAGTCAGGTATGACTAGCCCAGTCAAACCCACAGGGACTCCTTTACCTTTACCTTACAAAAGATGCAGTCATTCTATACTGTAAGCTTGCAAAAGAGAGATGTTTGCCAGAGTGGATGCCTTGGTTGTTCATGTTGTACAAAAAGGATTGTTGTATTCAGAAAAGAAACTACATTATTGTGAACACAGGGACATATTTATAAATTCCCTCTGTCATGTTTTAGTTTAAGAGGACCTGCAAATAGGTAGTTTGTTTCTGAAAATATTTGTCTCTTTTATGTAATGGAAAGTTCTTAATTTGCCAATACATTAATATTTGAAATTATTGTTGCTGTTTTAAATAGGACTGTAATTCTTATGGGGTTGGAAAAAGAAAATCCTTTAGTGCAGTGGTTTTCAACTTGTGGTCTGCAGACCGCTGGGGGAATGGAAACGCAATGTCATCACAGGGGGTCCGCGAAGGCTTGAAATGTTATGATTTAAATGTTGAGTCAAGTCTTGGGGGGAGTCGGTGACCACAAAAGGTATTTAAAGGGGGTCCATGGTGAAGAAAAAGTTGAGAACCACTGCTTTAATAGCTATGCCACAATTACAGATGAAATACTCCTTTTCTATCTGGCACTGGAGCGAACTGCCCTCTGGTACCAGCGTGAGTTTCTAATCTGCACCAATCATGAAATGTTCATTTTTATCACAACCATGATTTTGGGGAAAAATATAATAACTCTTGTCATATACTAGAGTCTAGTCCTGATTAGAGCCCCAAGAAGCTGCTGTATGCAGTGCTAATACACATTTAATATCTTACATGGTTTGTTTTGCATCATGTCCCTCCCTTTTCATCTTTCATCTATTAGCCAAAGAAATCTGCATTGTGAGTTTAAAAATGGTTTATCCCAACTCTTTTCACAACACAAAAACAAAGACTAACTCCGTAAACTATCCAGAGTCGTAAAGAAAATGTGATGGGCAGTATCTGAATTTGATAAATAAACAATCACAATGTATACAACTGCATTATGAATTGCATGTGAAATTTCCAGCAGTATAGAATTCCAACACATATTATGAGTACATGATGAATTATAGGTTTAAGAGATAAACTCAATTCCTATTGGGGTCCCTAACCAGACACTCACCTTGATAACCTGCTCTAGAAGGACAGGATAAGCATTCCAGTTCTGGGTAAGAAGTGCCATTCCAATCCCTTCACAATAATGTAAGGCCTGGGAAGTAAGACCATAATCAACCAGGCGAGATGCATAAATCAGTTTATATACCTATGAAAGAGAATTAAGAGAAAATATGAGTTCAAGAGAGGAAATACTCATACACTCTTAGTGTGGTAGCCGATCTGCTCTTGTTTGTATGAATCTTTGTCTTAAAATGCTGGGTTAACTACTGTGGTCAAATGGCAAAGAGAAAGTAGGGACACAAGAAAAGTATGTGTATAATATTATCTGCATTAATAAGCTTAATAAATAAATCACTGAGCTCATGTACATGAAATAGTTTCAACAGTCAAAATAATATACAATTAATTAATTCCAGGTATAAAAACTCCTAGTACAAACTATAAATTCCTCTCCAAAGTATTTTGAAACCAATTAGTTAAATGTGTCAATACTCCTTGGAATTTCTTGGCAATGTAGATGGCAGTAATGTATATTTGACATTTATTACCCAGTAACTGCTGTGCATGGTATCACTTAGAAACACAAGACTATATATAGTGCTCAATGTGATCATGCTGAACTATTGGAGAGATAGGAAAGGATAATTATTGTTATTTACTACAAACAGCCCTGGGAGTTATAATTTTGATAGACCACTGAATTCTAACCTAGACTGGGGGGAAAATTAACAAAGGTAACCACGTAAAGCATACATAAAGGTAAAGGTAAAGGTTCCCCCGCACACGCGTACTGTGCTAGTTGTTTCCGACTCTAGGGGATGGTGCTCATCTCCGTTTCAAAGCCAAAGAGCCAGCGCTTGTCCGAGGACGTCTCCGTAGTCATGTGGCCGGCATGACTAGACGCCAAAGGCGCACGGAACGCTGTTACCTTCCCACCGGAGTGGTCCCTATTTTTCTACTTGCATTTTTACGTGCTTTCGAACTGCTAGGTTGGCAGAAGCTGGGACGAGTAACAAGCGCTCACTCTGTTACGCGGCACTCGGGATTCGACCCGCCAAACTGCCGACCTTCTGATCGACAAGCTCAGCGTCCTAACCCACTGCGCCACCGCATCCCTCTGCTGTAATTACCTTAGATTCTCCATGCAAGACTACAGCAGTAGTTTTAAATAACTCTTCATAAAACAAGGATCGGCAACCCTTTTGCAGCTGCACTTTTTTAATATGTATCTTTTGACAGCAAGGGTATCACCAGAAGAGGTGGGGCTTGTTGTACAAGAGCTTGGGGGATCCCTTAGTATCAGGAGTCAAAAGGAAACTGTTATTTTGCTCCTTCACAATCCTCCTACCAAAGAGGTGTCCGTGCTTTTGCCTTTACAGGATCTTACTTCTTTTCTTCCTTACTGTAAAACAATATAATGCCTTGTACGGCGCTATATCCCTTTCCCTAAGACTCCACCAGAAGCTTTGCTAACCTTGAAGAAGTTCAAAGAGCTGCCTCCTTCCATTTGCAGATAATGGAAGTTGGCTAAACTAAACAAAAAGCTCTCACTTCAGGAAATATTTTCATTCTAGAGGCCTATGAACATTTGGCTCTTTTTAATTGGCTTGCTATTACCTGGAAAGAAGGGATGAAAGCTTGGGGACAGCCCAGTAACCGACAATACTCGAGAATTTCCATTCTGTGAATACACTCTGTCCTTGCAAACTGGGAAAAGGTTTGGCTGAAAGAAAAAAGCAGATCAAGAGTTGAGAAGCAGAAGCTAATTTCATCCTTAGAGCCCAATTTATTCTTTCCATCAAATTCTGTCTTCCACAGAAGTTGGAAGATAAAATTAGAGACGCTGACAGTCTAAATGGTAGGCGATTGTTTAACTAATTTAAAAACTAATGGGCAATTAAGCTTCACTGAAGTATTACCAAAATTTCGCTATTGGATATTTTTCAAAATATTAAAGAAAATGGCAAACTCATTGTCTATTATGCTAAATAAAAGGTAAATCTCATTCTAAAAATTGGAATCTATCTTTAATGTATCTTCCCTGATGAATACACTATAACTAATAGACTTTAAAAATAAAACTGCTCATGACAAAAATGTGTTTCCTGCTAGCACTGTTTGATTTTTATTCTCTGTTCCTCTTCATTCACAATATGGAGGCTTCATTTTTGTATCATTATTTTTATTTTATTAAGTCATCTGGCACCGAACAAATGAAAGTCAATACAGTATATATAAATGCTTTAAATAAATGCAACATTTTGAGTTTGTTTTGATTTCTTCCTTTCCTTTGTGTCTCCTGCATGAAATGGAGACTTCCTGAATGAAGCTATCCAAAAGTATAAAGCAAGGTAGAAATAGAAATTTGGAAGACCTCTGATTTATGATTACTGTGGAATGGGGAGAACACAGATACTTATTCTGTAATCAACAAAATTTGGACTTGTCTCTTTGAGCTCCCACTCAGGGGATTCACCACCCACCCAATTCCTGTTAAGCTTCCTCTCAGCAAATAGCTACAGCTTCCCAGAGGGATGTATTTATAGACCAGCAGTCTCCATGGTTTCATTTTGAGTACCTAAGAGTTCACTTATAATATGAGCTGGAAAGTTACATGAAGGTTGTTCCTCTACTCCTAGGTGGAGCTGTTGCTTTTCTTAATTGTTTTAAGTGGAAGTTGTACTTAAGATTAGGAAAAATTAAGAAAGGGGAGGGGTACTTTAAATGGAAAAAAGAGAGGAAAAATAATAACAAGGATTGCCTTTGGATACTTCATTTTTAACTACAGGAGCAGTAAGCAAAAAAATCTGGTTTCACCTAAGACCAGATTTCTAAACACATGTGATTTCACAGAAATTACTTTAAGCGACTCACAAGAATTGGTTACGTGTGTTGCTTGAAGATGCAAGGTGCATTTGGCTTTGTCATACTAATAAGGCACCATCAGCTTAAAGGTGAAATGAATCATTAAACACTTATCCTTGTTATCTGGCCAGAGCACCATTAATATAAGTGGAATTGTTGGCTCTGTAAATTGGATTTTTAACCTTACCTGTGCCTCTAAAGGTGAATGATTAAATCAGCTGCAGGGTTTGCCTTATCTTACAAGAAGCTAGTTTCAACAGGGCACTTTGGTACACTGAACTGAAGTTCAGATCTTTACCTGTCTCATCAGCTAGAGAATCACTTACATATGCGTACTCAGAATACCAAACACTCTCCTTTCCATATTGGAGCTAAAATTAATTTTAATATTCCCTGGTCTGCCCAATACTTGAACTTCTCATCAGCATTTGACATCCACACTGAATGCTAGTGAAATCAGTAGCTGGTGAATCACCTGTTTCACAGAATGATTACTATCTTGTGGTAGGCTGTAGAGAATACTTTATATAGCAAAAAAGAAGGGCTCAGGCACTGCAGAGGAAATACATAATTTATATTTCTATATTCCAGCATAGAGGATATGCTGTTTTAGATGGTTAACATTTATTATTTGGAATAAAACAATATTTTCTCTACAGTGCTCTGTCATTCCATTTTATGGCTACTGAAGTTAAGTGTTCTGCTTTTATTAATATTTTATACAATCTGGTATTAGGAAAATAATTCAGAAGTAAATCCCATTACATTTAGTAGATTTACTTCTAGAGTTATCATAGGCTAAATTCAAATATCAAAATCAAAATGTCAATTTTTGCAAAATTGACTAGTTCCAACATTTTCTTTACATTTTCATTTTGGATCTATTCCCTAATTCAGAGGCATTCACTTTAGTCTGGTTTATAGAGTATAATAGTGGAAACAAATGACTGATGAATGGTTAAGGAAACTTAATTCAAACAAAGAGAAGGATTGGGGGTGACATGATAGCAGTCTTCCAGTACTTGAGTGCTGTCACAAAGAAGAGATCATCAACTTATTCTCCAAAGTACCTGATGGGTGAAAGCTTGTTAAAGAACCAAGGAGGAATTTCCTCAGAGTGAGAAAAAATAATGAATGAAACAGCTTGCCTCCTGGAGTTGTAGAAGCTCCTTCACTGGAGTTTTTCAAGAAAAGATACAATCTTTTGTCCAGGATGGTATAAGTTCTCCTGTCTTGGACAGGAAGGGGTTGGCTTATCTCCACATTACCAATGCAGCATGGAATGCTGCAACTTTTCCTAACTGCTGACTTCCAGTAGTGTGGGACTTCAATAATTCTTGACTGGGGCAAGAGACTTTGAGAGCTGAAATCCCACATACAGAATAACAGAATTGGAAGGGACCTTGAAGATCTTCTAGTCCAGACATGTCAAACACAAGGCCCGGGGGCCAGATCCGGCCCGCGAAGTGGTTTCATGCGGCCCATGAAGCCATCCTGGAAACAGTGAGGGAACGGCCCCCACTGCCTTGGCCCTGGCCCAGAGACCCTCCTTCTGCCAGAGACCCTCCGATCTGTCCCACTCCTGCCCAGGCCCCCATAGGCACCCTTGATGCAAACGACATAGAGCTGGCCATGCCCACCCAGTAGGCCATACACACTCTAGCCACACCCACCCAGTAGGCCACACCCACCCTGGCCACACCCACCCGGCCCCCTGAGGGCAACTGCAATGCTGATGCGGCCCTCAATGAAATTGAGTTTGACACCCCTGTTCTAGTCCAACCCTCTGCTTAAGCAGAAAACCATATACCATTTCAGACAGAAGGTTCTCCAATCTCTTCTTAAAAACCTCTAGTGTTGGAGCACCCACAACTTTTGAAGGCAAGCAGTTTCACTGATTGTTCTTTGTTATTGCTTCTCTCCTGGATTAGTTTCCATCCATTGCTTGTCCTGCCTTCGGGTACTTTGGAGAATAATTTGACCCCCTCTTCTTTGTGGCAGCCCGTCAAATATTGAAACACTGCTATCATGTCACTCCTACTCCTTCTTTTCATTAGATTAGACATACCCAATTCCTTCAACTGTTTTTCATGCTTTAGCCTCCAATCCCCTAATCATCTTTGTTGTACTTCTCTGCACTCTTTCTAGAATCTCAACATTTATTTATTTATTTATTTATTTATTTATTTATGGCATTTATATGCCGCCCTATCTCCCAAAGGACTCAGGGCGGCTAACAACGATAAAAACACAAAATACAAACATTAAAAGGTATTAAATCAAATTAACATAAAAACCCCGTAACTTCCTCTTTGTGTCATGCCACCTCTCGGGGTCCCAAGACCCGTCATTAAGAAAAAGGTGACACAGGTTAGAAGGCCATTCCTGAGAGAGGGGGGACTCCCTCAGGGCTAGCAACATCTTTTTTATGTTGTGGTAACCAAAACTGGATGAAATAGTCCAAGTGTGGTCTTACCAAGGCATTATTAAGTGGTACTAATACTTCATGGGATCTTGATTTTATCCCTAGGATTGTGTTGGCTTTTTTGGCAGCTGCAGCCCACTGCTGGATCATATTTAAGTGCTTGTCCCACTTAAATATGAGCCAGCCTCAATTCCCCACCCCCACCCCAAAAAAGAAATATCAAATACAATGGTACATAATGAAGATGCCAATTATGCTTTTGGAAGGCTGCAAACTAAGGCAGGTTAATATAGAACTACAGTAGCATTATTTGGCTAGCTTGGACACAAGTTAGCAGCATTCTATATCATAGCCAATATCTCTTCAATATATGTCAAAGCCTCTTATTTCTAGTCAATATAAACATTCTAAAACATCTTGTACCAACATTTCAAGAAATAATATAGATTTATCTGTGGTGGTAACTGCTGTCTCTATTTTAAACTGAATGTTCTAAAATGAATGTTCTAACATTACAAATTTGATATTGTGTAGAAACAAAAAATTAGTGGTCCACCACAAACAATTATAACTATAGTATCTGGAGAAGACGTTGGTCAAGTATAATGATTGTGAGATATGTTGCCAAATGTTCAACCAGCCTGTGACCTTTTGTGCATCTATTAGCAAATGATATTTTTATTCCCTTCCCACAGGTAACTTTCTTTGCTGATTTGTACAAGCTATTGTTGAAGGCACAATAGCAAATCCTAAACTTAGTTCTAATTTCCACTACATGAGAAATTATCTGAGGCAGATCTACTTATCTTTCCATTCTCATATATCATCTCATACAACCTCAGTATAAAATGCTATCTTGTCTTCCAGCACCATCCAATATTGTTGGGTGATACCCAGGTCTGCTTTAACTTGGAATCAGTACTAAGGCTGCTCATGTGAATTTTGAAAGTTTGGGAAAGAAAAGTATAAAATTAAATGTTTTTTAAAAAAATTAAGTGGGAATTTCTATTTCTTGTTCACTCACCTCTGACTACTTCCCAGTAATACCATATAATCTGTTTGAACTCGATAGTGGCCGAAAGGAACATCTGCCATCAGGTAGCAGAAGTGAGCAGCTTCTATTAACCCTTTCCCAACTGAATAGATAAGAAGGCACACATTAAACTATGGGAAGAACATAAGAAAATACAAAATGCATTATGTTTCTTTTAAGGAAAAGGAAGCCTTGTGAGAAAAGAGAAAAATCATTGGGGGAAATTGCAACCTTTTTGTAGCATTAAAATGCACCCACATTTCCCTCTTTGAAAGACATAGACATTATAACAGTTAGCCAATCCTGTATAAGTAAATACAACAAAAGTTCTAGTTCTTTCATGATTGCCAATCTGACTGATTATTTCTGATATTGCCATTGTTTTTTCAGGCAGATGTGGAGGAAGGAGATAAGACAGGAGAAATTATATGAGAACATCATGTGAGGATCAAAGGTTTGGTAGAGGGAGGACATCTCCATTATTCTTCCCACAAAGCCTTTCCTCTTTAAGTGATTCCTCCATTTGTATGCAGCTGAAGTACCAAGGAATATAGATGCAACTCCTCTGGCACTGGAATTGGAAATCATTCCACCCCACCCCCTCGTGTCTGTGTGAATTTCCTCACCCAATGTGTCTCCCATAGAGATGATAGCTCTGGAATTCAGGTCCAGATCTCCTACTTGATTAGACAGCATGACAGCCAGGTGTGGCCTCCAGTCTCCCCACTTCTCATCTCCACAGGACTATAGTCAAAAAAGAGGAAATTACAGGATACAAAGGATATAAAACATCATTATTAGCTCAAACTTGTTTCCTCTGTTTGGCAAAAGATCCAGGAAAAAGGTTACAAATATTTGGGAAGCAAACCAATTTTGTGTGCATGTGTTGTACCACTTCATGCATTCAGCAAAGCAACATTAAACAAAGCACCGAGGATATCTGACCTGAAGCACGAAAAAAATATATATAGTCTTTCTTTAAGGAAACCTTCACCAAATGCCAGTGCTGACATTACAACTCCTAAAATGCTCAGCCAACCTAGCCAAAACACGGAAAAGTTTATTTTCCCAGCTTTTATTCAAGGCAGCTTATGGTATATGAGAATCTCCTTCCTATGACAGTAGCCAGGTAAGGTAGATTGGGTTGAGAGAAATGAGCCAGCAAGCTTCATGGTTGAAGGAGCACTTGAATCTGCTTTCTTTAGTTTGATTCCAACGCTAATGAGTCAGTCACCTCATGACTCATTAAATTGGGGAGGGCTGACCTGAGGTAAACTTTCAGCACATTTTGGCTTCTGAACTATACCAAAGTTTCTGGCTCTATTATTGCCTCCCATGGAAAAGAGGTTAACCTTTTTTGACTTCATGGATTCTTTCTCAGCGGGAAATTTTTAGATTGCTGGAGAACTTTGGCCCAAGGAATCACATACATGGATGATTTGGATGCTCCTAAGAAAACAAAAGCAGTAATGCAGCAAAAAAGGGGGTAATAGCAGAACAGTTACTCCATTCTCAGAGTGTTTCATTCAGACTATCCCTACCCTATTAAAAATTTGTCCTATTCATCTAGCAAAGATAAAAAGTAGAATGTGCACTTAGAGTGCAACCTGAAGAACAGGTGGGATTCAAGCTAGCTATATCTGAGGCAATGTCCACACCCTCATTATTTCAGTTACACTGCAGCTGACCATGCCTTTCAGAAGAGAATGGACAAGTACAGCATACAGCCCTAAAACAGGCAGGCAGAAAGAGGTACCTGGAATGGCACAATTTCACACTTTAACACATTCCACACTTCTCTGTTCAGCTGAAGGTCAGACTGCCAGATCCTAAGTTCCAGCCTAAATATGAATCAACTGATTCCAATTCAGCCTTGATACTACTGATTAACTGTAGTCCCTTTTGGTTTAGACCAAGATTATTCTTAATCATTCCCAGAACATAGCCAATAAATTTAAGACAAATAAATATTTCCTCAGCAATTTTCAGGTATTCCTAACATGTCCATCAGTTAAGTAGCTTAACTTATTTAGCCACCAAATAAATGAATAGGATATAGTTGATCCTTTCTTAACCCACTGCCTTCTGTACTGCAACTCATGCCTTCTCAAGCATTGTCAACAAACCTGATCAAGTCCTAGATTAAAATGTCAGAATAGTAACAGTTAGATTAGCCTTGGATTCTACCAATCCAATAACTACAGTAAGTTTGGATATCCTAGCAATCCATAATTGTTGCAGGTGTCAACAAGCTATTGTCAATATTGACAGCTGAGCAATCTTCCCTACTGAGCCTTGTAGACATTTACTAGAATTACACATATGCCATGCCTACACCAACTATGGCATCTCCAGATAATCACATGCACAGAGGTGGCAGGAAGGAGAAAGACACAAAAAATAAATGATTCCAGCAATCCCCTTAAGTGCCCATTCTTAGAAGAAGAAAAAAGGTTTGTTTTATCAAAGTCTAGCTTTGGATTAGTCTGGACTATGGTGCTTCCTAATTGATGCTTTGTAGCATTGCTGGCCTGCTCTCTCTGCACCAAGAGTCCATGACTCCAGGGGCCAAGAAGATTCCACCTTGTCCTATCAAACTGCTGCCTTAGGCTTGGCTCCTCCATCTGAACTGCCCTTTGTCGTCCATCTTCACTTGATGGTTTGCTCGCCTCAGGTTCATCCTGCTTAGGCCAGATAAACAGGACCCATGAAAGCAGAGGGGCAGGGGCAGAAATCAGTACCAAAGATGCCTGGGGTATCCTTCCAGACATGAGCTGGAAAAGGGTTTGCAGAGGATCATTGGAGGCCAGTGTGCTTGTGAACCTGCAACAGGACAGAATAAATCATTTTTGTCAGACATGGCAAATATGGGCATTTAAAAAATAGGCTAACGTGAAGGAAACTGCAAAACATTCTACACACCCAGTCAGGACCCGATTGTAAATCCTTGTGTTCATCTTGCTTGATAGAAAAAGTGCATGGCCCCACAGCTGGTTTCTCATAGCCCAGTCCAGGGCTTCCTATGAACAAGCAAACCATAATCAAAACTCTTGACATCCGCCAACTGCACCCTAATTTATCCCATACTATTATTTTCCAATGTGACTAACACTCAACGTTCATGGCAGATGAGAGCTAGCCTAGATTATCAGTGGTTTCCACTGTGTTCCATGGATTGGGTAGTCTAAGTGAAATGAATATGAGAATCAAGAAAAGCATAGGGAAATACTACCCTAATATTATATTCCAGAGGAAAAAAGAGGTAGCCAAGTATTAAGCAGAACAAGATCAGCAAGTTGAGATTCTTTAAGATCTGAAAGAGTGGACCAGTGGATCTTTGGCATGCAGAGCAGGCTGTGTGCTACCTTTGGGGGTTGGAAATTCTACTGTAAACATTTCAAATCAACTAGCAGGCATAGTCAGTGGGAAGTGATTGCGTAAGCTGTAACCTTAAACATGCAAAAGACATCAAACTGTCACTTCTGAACCAATATAATCATTTGCCTAAGTATTCCTATTGTAATTTAGGTTTTTACTGTTTTTTCCTCATGAAGGAGCCCCAAAGGCTATACAAAAAATAATAAAAACAATGTTCCATGAAAATAATTTGACAAAAGTAAATAATAATAAAACAAAGTTCCATAAAGCAAGACAATAAAACCAGTGGAGTACAACACTTTAAAATAGAGTTTAATTAAAAGACAGTCTAATAGTGCTATACTTCTCAATAAAAGCAATATATTTCTCTGTGGAAATATATTGTGTCTGATTTGCATTCTCCCTGCATTTTTCATGCAAAATGAAACTGTGAATTCACAGACATATGGGTAATCATTTGAGGTTATAACAATATGAGTGTGATCCAAGGCTCTGTACAGATAATGCCCTCAGAAAGCAAACATGGAAACTTAGCTCTTACTTTCTTTCTGCCATAGAAAAGGAGCTTGGTGAATTTCTCTATTTTTTGCTCTGGTGTGCCAGCAGCTGGGACCATCTCCCCTGTGAGAAGGTCCATGGTTCCATAGCCAGACACTGGCCATTCTTCTCCTGTCAGGTTAATCAGGTTCATCCGTGGCTCTTGTCTTTTGAACTTTTCCTGGTATCTGCAATCTTGCATCAGCAGCTCAGCTGTATCTGATCCCACCATGGACTGCAAAGGGGAGGGAGAAAACAACACACATTCACACAATGGGTTGGAAGATCAGAAAGATCAGGGGGAATAATAAAGCAAGAAAGGGGGCAGTAGCAGAACAGTTACTCCATGGGCATTTCCTGAGTGTTTCATCCTTTAATTTACTTTTAATTTTAACATTTTACTTTGCTGAAAAATAAGCCTCTCAAATTCATGAAAACCAGTTTCAAGAACTGATTTCTCAATTTTCATATCTGTTCTTCAGATTAAATCATATACTTTACTGCTAGAATTTGAGAATTAACATCATCTTAATGTCTTCCAAAAGCTATCTCAGAAGATTTGGAAAGAGTTGAGGAAACCTTCATTGATGGAGGGAAGCTTCACCAGAGGGGCAGCCCATATGTATTCAATACATTTACAAAAACCTCTGCAGGCACGAGACCAACCAGAGTCTTCCCCGTGTCAATAACACAGCATTGGCAATATTGGGGTAAATGGGGAAAGGAAGAGATCAAGCATTCTCTGTCTTCAATCCTATGACCGCTAACTAAGTCAGGTTGGAAATGATATAATCATCAGATACCCTAAGGAAGTGATTAAAATACGGCAGATCTGCAGACTATATTCAGTTATGGGGACAACCTACCCACATGCAGAAGAATACAGACTCATTCTGTCTGGACTGCATTCATCATCTGCCATAACCAGTCCACCCAGGACTGCCCTCCTTTATACCTACTCCATTTTGTCGACAAAGGAGGAGGAGGAGCTTCCAAAGCAAGGCAGAATCTCGGCCCTGCTTAGTTGTCAAGTCACAGCCAGTGGCTGCTTTGCGCTGACAGAATGTCATCACGTCCACCTTGTGCAGATCTTCCCTGACAGAAAAGAAAAGAACAACAATAATATAATTAAATTTCAGCAGGGTTTAATGCATATGTGTAATATTTATGCAATTTTGTATAAGCAGCTCACGAATAGGAAAGGCTTGTCCTAGATAATCATTTATGTCACCTTCCATAGAGAACACCCATGTTTCAGTTAAACCCCCACCCTCCCATTTTCCTCCCAATTCTTCTGCCTCATTCTCTCCACATTCATACATCAAAATGCCATTAGCCATTTTTGTTCCTCCTCCAGAACTGTCTCCCTCTTTGATGGGTATTTCACTCCTAAAGCTGAAGACAGATTCCTGGCTATTAGGAGATCATTTCCTGTCACCATTCCCCTTTGATGAAATGTCAACCAGCCATTCTAGACCATTAGCCAGTAATTATAGGCTTTAGAAAGACTCCTCTGCCATCTCCCATAACTGGGACTTCTGGCAAGCCAGCAATCTATCCAGCATCTGGAAAGCAAAAGTATGGCTTATCCCTTTGACCTAGCTACAGAAATAGGCTCAAGTAATCACATTCTCCAGCAAACAATAAAGAAATAGGTAAAGATCTCTTTCCCTTTCCTTCATTCTCCCCTTTTGGTCTTCTGCCACATAACTAAAATAGTTGAATTACTGTGCAATACTTTCTGTGACTCACAGCATATTAAAAAATCTCCAAATCATATAAAATACATATCAATTTTTGTTCTGAAAAAATACCATAACAAAAGGCCCCATTAAGATATGGGATTCCTGAAGCAGAAAATCCCAATGGTATCTTTTCTTAGTCACTATATATCAGTGGTGGCGAACCTATGGAACGGGTGCCAGAGGTGGCACTCAGAGCCCTCCCTGTGGGCACCCGCGCCATGCCTCGGAGGTGGCAGCTGTCCCTCTTCAACCAGCTGCCCCCCACATGTGTCCTTCCCCACGAGTGACATTGAGGTGACCACACCCACCTTGGTCACACCCACCCAATCTTCCATGACCAGCACAGCCACACACACACAGTAGCCGACGCCCACCTGGCACCCAGCGATAAATAAGTGGGTTTTGGGTTGCAGTTTGGGCACTCGGTCTCTAAAAGGTTCGCCATCACTGCTATATATCATGAGATAGAATTGTTTGTCGGAATGAACAAGAATTGTAGAAGCTTACTGTCATCTTCTCCACCCTTTTAACTTTCAGGAAAGCACTTAAGACCTGGATCTTCTCCAAAGTGTTGTGATAAGATGAGGTTGGAATGGGAGGAGAATGTTGGCAGTTGCATTATGGAAGGATAGTTGTGGCACCTGGCTTTCGGTTTTACTGCTTCTTTTCTTTTTATTGCTATACATATTAATTTATTTGGGGGTTGTAAGTCATCCAGAGTTTGGCTGGGTGACAGATGGCTAGATAAATGTTTTCATTAAAACAGTATTACACTGCACCCATTTACAGGTAGTCCTCCACTTACAACCATTTGTTTAGTGATCATTCGAAGATACCACAGAACAGAAAAAAGTGACTTATGACCATTTTTCACACTTATGACTATTACAGCATCTTCGTGGTCACGTGATCAAAATCTGGATGCTTGTCAATTGGCATGTATTTATGACGGTTGCAGTATCCCAGGGTCATGTGATCTTCCGACAAGCAAAGTCAATGGGGAAGCCAGATTCACTTACCAATTGTGTTACTAACTTAGCAACTGCAGTGATTCACTTAATCACTGTGGCAAGAAAGTCATAAAATGGTGCAAAACTCACCTAACAACTGTCTTGCTTAGCAATAGAAATTTTGGGCTCAATTGTCTTCCTAAGTCAAGGACTAACTGTATTACTAAAGACCTGAAACAGGAGAACTTCCTCAGTTTCTCCATACATTAGTTTCATCTACTTCCATTTTGTTACCCTTTAGTCCAAACTTTGCTGTTTGAAAGGGCAAGGGCCGACCTCCCCTCAAATCTTGTACCTGATTAGAGGTCCTGGAAAGATTCTCATCATTTCTTGCTCAGCAGTGTCATGTAGAATAATCTGTAAAACAGAAGCAGGTTCAAAGGCCTGGCTTGCTGATTAGCATATGGCAGAATTGTCAGTAAATTATAATGGCCTGGGTCACACATAAAGAATGGATTTATTTCTCGCACTAAGCCAAAACAAAGAAACTGTTTTATAGATTAGCATTATGTTCACAAGTAGGTTTCTAAGAATAATTGCCTGTACTCATTAAGCCAAACTGTAATGTAGGCAGCATGCTACAACATACTGGTTTAAGTCAGCAGAAAGCATATGCATTTGAATATCTGTTTGTACTACAGGAAGTCCTTGACATACAACAGTTCATTTAGCCCGTCAGCGGAGGTCGGAGCTGGCTGTACGCACCAATCAGCTGGCAACTCCATACAGCTGGCCTCAACCTCCGCCGATGGGCTCCAGTCCACAGAGAGCTCCCGGTGGGTCGATGGCTTCCTGGTGGCAGCCCTGGCCAGTGAGGAGGCTGGGAGGGAGGTGGTGGCCCGGTGCTGGGGCTGCCAGGGCTCAAGCACAAGGATCAGCGCCGCTTTGCAGCTGATAGGGGCTTTTTTGGGGCTGCCAGGGCTCAAGCCAGGATCAGGCTGCTTTGCAGCTGATCGGTGCTTTTTCGGGGCTGTCAGGGCTCAAGCGCCAGGATCAGCGCTGCTTTCTAGCTGTTTGGCGCTTCTTCGGGGCAGTTAGTGCTCAGCGGAAGCACCAGGATCAGCGCCAGGCTCCAGCTGGAGCTACTGAGCCCCGAATAAGCACCAATCAGCTGCAAAGCAGCATTGATCCCTGCTCTCACACACACACAAACACGTGTGATCAGTTACAGCTGAAGGTGTTTCAGCCTTCAACTACAGCTCCCAGTCCTCCAGCATTTGCAGAGAGAGAGAGAGAGAGAGAGAGAGAGAGAGAGAGAGAGAGAGAGAGAGAGAGAGAGGCACTTTCTCTCTCTTCATGCTGGCTTGCCCCCTAGCAGGGCTCCTGATTGGCCCTGCGCCCGCTCATCTCCCATCGCTCTTTGCAGGACGTGAAGCGCCCGGGGAAGGAGCCGCGGAGGCAGGCAGGCGGGCAGGTAGCGAGTTCCCTCTGAAGAGTTCCCTCCAGGTTCTGCCCCCACCCAACACCTCCCTCTGCGCGTCTCTGATAAGGAGCAAGGGCCCTCGTGTCTTCTGAGGCAGCCAAAGCCTCAGAAGTGGGAAAGAACAAACTTTATGGAAGCAAAATAAGCCCAATCTCAGGACTTTAAGGGCAACTGCAATGGAAGCGTGACTGTGTCTGATACCTCCCTATCTTGGACTCCAGAAAGCGATTTTCCTAAACCAAGAGTGCCTGGTAGCAAGAGGAAATAATGGGGAAAGGAGATGAGGTGGGGTAACAAGAAGAAGAAGAAGAAGAAGAAGAAGAAGAAGAAGAAGAAGAAGAAGAAGAAGAAGAAGAAGAAGAAGAAGAAGAAGAAGAAGAAGAAGAAGAAGAAGAAGAAGAAGTTGGAAGGGACCTTGGAGGTCATCTAGTCCAACCCCCTGCTCAGGCAGGAAACCCTATACCATTTCAGGCAAATGGCTGTCCAGTCTCCTCTTAAAAACTTCCAGTGTTGGAGCATTCACCGCTTCTGGAGGCAGGTTGTTCCACTGGTTAGTTGTTCTAACTCGTTGAAAGCACAATTGCTCGGAGAATGGAGGAGAAAAGAAGAGAAGAAGCGACCCAAAAATCTTAGGGAAGAACTGGGAAAACAAAAAGGTGACAAAAGAAGAAGCCCAGAATTGTGAACTGCTGAGAATGAACCAAGGTTGGTGGAAGAATAAAAAGAACTTCTTCAAATACGATTAAGTTAAAAGAAAAAAAATCAAGGAAGGAAGGAAGGAAAGAAGAAAGGGAGGGACAGTGGGAGAGAGGGAGGGAAGGAAGGAAGGAAGGGAAGAAGAAAGGGAGGGACAATGGGAGGGAAGGAAGGAAGGGACAAAGGGAGGGAAGGAAGAAAGGAAGGAAAGAAGAAAGGTAGGGATATTTGCCCTTCAGAGTATAAACAGCAACATGCCTATTGAAAAGTTTGGTTTCCCTCTTGCCCACTCATAATAGTAACCCATGGATTCCCCCCCCACACACACACAGGCACCCTGCAACCTGAGGGAGAGAAGGTGGTAGGGACAATGGAAGGGAGGGAAGGAAGGAGGAAGGGACAAAGAAGGAGGAAAGAAAGAAGGGACAATGGGAGAGAGGGAGGAAGGAGGGCATCCACTCCAGTCCCACCCCCCTTCACCAGAGACCCATGGATTCCCCCCACACAGGCACCCTGCAACCTGAGTGATGAGCTGCCCCCCCCCCCCGGCCATTGATTTTGCTTGTCAAAAAGTTGCAAAAGGTGATCACATGACCCTGGGACACTGTGACCGTCATAAGTATGAATCAGTTGCCAAGCATCCGAATGTAAATCACATGACCCTGGGGATGCTGCAACAGTCATAAGTGTGAAAAATGGTCATAAGTTACTTTTTCAGTGCCGTCGTAACTTCAAACAGTCACCAAGCAAATTGTTGTAAGTCGAGGACTACCTGTACTTTATCATTTTTTTCCTTTTTTTTTTTCAAGTTTTTGACACCTTGCTGGGTGACTGGTGGTACTCGGACATTGCCTTATCCTAAAAGTGGTACAATGGTTGAAAAGGTTGAAAAACCCTGAACTAAACTGAGCACAAAAGCTCCAGTTGAGATGTCTGGGTTTATCTTTGAGGAGGGAGAATTTAGAATCATGGTCTTCCTAACTCAGAGTGCAGTCGCTTAACTACAGTTCATCTGGGTCTCCACAGTCAAGTAGGTTACAAAATGCACTTTGCAATATAGACTTTATTTGCCTACATAACCTCTGCACTCTCCTTTGTTCAGAGCATTTAATATGTAAGCTGAATGCTGAAAAGCCTGTTGGATGTTTTTGCCAAACAGTTAGATCACAACTGAGGGTGTCTAGAGAATGCATTATAACAACCATGCTACCTATATAAGGGGAATGATGGAAGATGCTTAGAGAAAAAAAGGTATATAATAGGGCATGCTCTTTGTTAACTAGGAACAACTATAAATGAGATAGGGGAATCAGAGAAGAAAGTAAAACCAAGGAATAAGAAACAAAGAGCAATCAAGTAGTGCCAGAGTTCAGATCCCATGCAAGCAGATATGCAATATCATAGCTTGTTACTAACAAGCAATTAAAAGTTTACCTCAAGGCTGTGTATCTCAACAACAGCAGGTTGTCCATCTGCTGGATCATTTGGACATCCTCGGACCAGCTGCCCTCCAGCTCCAAAACACAGAGGTACATGAGGGAGGGTAAATTTGGGGGAGGTCACATGGTTAGACATAGCTTGGAAGTCTTCTGCTAGAAGACAAGAAGACAGTCCTTTTACTGGTGGCCAAACGGCCTAGATGATAAGCTACAAATACAAATATCTACAAACCATGTCCCAGTGTCTATTTATTCAGAAATCAAACAGTGCAAAAGAAACTGATAGTTATCAAGTTGCATTCTAGTCCAGATTCTTTGAACTGTGCCGTTGATTTATACAGTGGGACAAAAAAGTATTTAGTCAGCCACCAATTGCGCAAGTTCTCCCACTTAAAAAGATGAGAGAGGCCTGTAATTTTCATCATAGGTATACCTCAACTATGAGAGACAAAATGGGGGGAAAGAATCCAGGAAATCACATTGTAGGATTTCTAATGAATTAATTCGTACATTCCTCGGTAAAATAAGTATTTGGTCACCTACAAACAAGCAAGATTTCTGGCTCTCACAGACCTGTAACTTCTTCATTAAGAGGCTCCTCTGTCCTCCACTCGTTACCTGTATGAATGGCACCTGGTTGAACTTGTTATCAGTATAAAAGACACCAGTCGACAACCTCAAACAGTCACACTCCAAACTCCACTATGGCCAAGACCAAAGAGCTGTCGAAGGACACCAGAAACAAAATTGTAGACCTGCACCATGCTGGGAAGACTGAATTTGCAATAGGCAAGCAGCTTGGTGTGAAGAAATCAACTGTGGGAGCAATTATTAGAAAATGGAAGACATAAAAGACCACTGATAATCTCCCTTGTTCTGGGGCTCCACGCAAGATCTCACCCCGTGGGGTCAAAATGATCACAAGAACGGTGAGCAAAAATCCCAGAATCACACGGGGGGACCTAGTGAATGACCTGCAGAGAGCTGGGACCAAAGTAACAAAGGCCACCATCAGTAACACACTACGCCGCGAGGGACTCAAATCCTGCAGTGCCAGACGTGTCCCCCTGCTTAAGCCAGTACATGTCCGGGCCCGTCTGAAGTTTGCTAGAGAGCATTTGGATGATCCAGAACAGGATTGGGAGAATATCATATGGTCAGATGAAACCAAAGTAGAACTTTTTGGTAAAAACTCAACTCGTCATGTTTGGAGGAGAAAGAATGCTGAGTTGCATCCAAAGAACACCATACCTACTGTGAAGCATGGGGGTGGAAACATCATGCTTTGGGGCTGTTTTTCTGCAAAGGGACCAGGACGACTGATCGTGTAAAGGAAAGAATGAATGGGGCCATGTATCGTGAGATTTTGAGTGAAAACCTCCTTCCATCAGCAAGGGCATTGAAGATGAAATGTGGCTGGGTCTTTCAGCATGACAATGATCCCAAACACACCACCCGGGCAACGAAGGAGTGGCTTCGTAAGAAGCATTTCAAGATCCTGGAGTGGCCTAGCCAGTCTCCAGATCAACCCCATAGAAAACCTTTGGAAGGAGTTGAAAGTCCGTGTTGCCCAGCGACAGCCCCAAAACATCACTGCTCTAGAGGAGATCTGCATGGAGGAATGGGCCAAAATACCAGCAACAGTGTGTGCAAACCTTGTGAAGACTTACAGTAAACGTTGGACCTCTGTCGTTGCCAACAAACGGTATATAACAAAGTATTGAGATGAACTTTTGTTATTGACCAAATATTTATTTTCCACCATAATTTGCAAATAAATTCGTTAGAAATCCTACAATGTGATTTCCTGGATTCTTTCCCCTCATTTTGTCTGTCATAGTTGAGGTATACCTATGATGAAAATTACAGGCCTCTCTCATCTTTTTAAGTGGGAGAATTTGCACAATTGGTGGCTGACTAAATACTTTTTTGTCCCACTGTATGTGGTTATTATGGATTAATGACAGTTGATTAACTGTGAATGTCTTACTATGTATAGTGTATCACACAGATTTTACTGATTTATAGGTTGTTACTATGGACATTTTAATGTGACCTTTGCAAAGTGCCATGAGTCTACATAGATTTGGCAGCATTCAAATGTAAT
Organism: Vipera ursinii; assembly: GCF_947247035.1. Taxonomy (NCBI): domain Eukaryota; kingdom Metazoa; phylum Chordata; class Lepidosauria; order Squamata; family Viperidae; genus Vipera; species Vipera ursinii. The sequence continues at coordinate 110,813,076 of NC_139516.1, read as the reverse complement.
CAATCGGTCATTATTTATCAGGTACTGTATTCAGTTTTTGTAATTACAGAGGTATGAGAGCACACCCTTTTCTTTTGAAAGGTCCTTAAAATTAGGTACAATAGAATAGTGGAATTATGTACATTAGCCCTAGTAAGACCACACCTGGAATACTGCAGCCAATTTTTGTCAACATATCACAAAAAAGATGTGGAGAGTTTTGAAAAAAAATACAGAGAAGAGCAACTAAGATGATCAAAGGAGGCTAAAATATATGAAGAATGGCTGCGGGACTTGGATTTGGATAGTATAAAGAAAAGAAGAAATAGAGGAGACATGATAGCAGTATTCCAGTATCTGAGGGGCTGTCACAAGGCAGAAGGGGTCAGGTTGTTCACCACAGCACCAGAGTGAAGGATGAGAAACAATGGTTGGAAACTGAAAAGGAGAGAAGCAACCTGGAATTAAGGAGACACTTCCTGACAGTGAGGACAATCAACCCGTAGAACAGCTTACCCCCAGAAATCGTGGGTGCTCCATCACTGGAGATTTTTAAGAAAAGACTAGAGAATCACCTGTCCGAGATGGTGTAGGTTCTCCTGCTTGAGCAGGGGGCTGGACTAGAAGACCCCCAGGGTCTATTCTATTCTAGTCTAGTCTAGTCTAGTCTAGTCTAGTCTAGTCTAGTCTAGTCTAGTCTAGTCTAGTCTAGTCTAGTCTAGTCTAGTCTAGTCTAGTCCATTTATTTCAAAAAAATGCTTCCTCTCAAAACTGAAGAGAGATAATATAATTCAGATTTTTAGGCAACCTTGCCTCAAAATCAATGCCCACTTCTGGGGAAAAGAAGGAAGGCATCCTGTGGCCCCTTGTCATGCAGAGATCATGGTGATCTAGTAGGTGCTGGCTGGACTACAGCAATGGCTGTAGTTCCATATGTACAAACTCATAAGCATATACAAAAGCATATAAAAAGAGCCTGGGAGAAATTTTAAAAGTCAAGGGTATAGGATTGTGAAGTGCAAAACATTATTTCTGCCAATGATTCATCACTCCAAGCCAATATGGGCTGCAGAAATCCAGTCATCACTAGATGACAGCAAAAAAATACAGGAAGTTTTAACTCTTGGCTGCCATCTAGTGGTCATCCAGATTCCCGGTCCATCGCTTCTCTCACAGATCTTTTCTCTTCAGGTGCACTTTGATACCCAGAGGTCTCTTTGCTTAGCAGAAAATCATGTGGTAAGAGAAACTACAAGGAACAAAGCTACTGGAAGCTGATGGCTGGGCTTTCTGCTTCTGACTTTTCAATGTGAACATCACTTTTTATTTTATCTGACTGGAACCATTTCAGATTGTAGAACATTGAATCATTGGAAGGGACCTTAGAAGTCTTTAGTCCAACCCCATATCAAGCTAGAAGTCCTTATACCATCTCAATCAAATAGATGTCCAGTCTAGTTCTAAAAACATACAAAAATAATGGAGCACCCATAACTCTGGGAGGCAAGCCATTCCATTGATTAATTGTTTTAATTGTCAGAAAATTTCTCTTTACTTCTAGGTTTCATCTTTAAAAGCACAGAGCAATTTCCATCAAGTCAGATCTAGCTATGAATATATAGTCAATAATCTTAAAAAACTAATCTAAAGGAAAGTCTAGGGCAGGCAACAGGAGTATATTATTTATTCAATATTTTCTAGTCAGCATTTTCAGACAAATCCTCCTAGAGCAGATTTCAAATGTTATCAATAATGAACATAATAAACGTAATGCTTGTTTTTTAAAGATATTTTTGGAGGGTAGGAATAAAAGCAATATAAACTTGACTGATTTTTGTTAAGTTTTAGGAACAACCTAAAGGGGTAGGAGGAATAGAAAGTGGAGTTCACTCAGAACTACTATGTAAATCTGGAGCAAACACCACAAGTACAAAAACCAAAACCCTAAGTCCTGAAGACCATCCAACCTGACTCTCCTTTGGGCAGACCATAAAACAGGGCCTTTCTCTCCGATCTTAACATCACATACCCTTCCAATGAAAATGAGCCAAATTATGGCATAATAAAAGTAATGCTTGTTTTTAAAGGTATTTTTGGAGGGTAGGAATAAAAGCAATAAAAGCTAATATCACAACAAGAAATTATGGCCATGTTATTCTGATGAAAATCCTCATAGACAGGTCTATTCAGCCCTTCTTTATACACAGAACATCTCTCCCTCCCTACAGATCAAACTGCTATGAAATTACCCCAGCTTTTTAGCCCAATCCAGTGCCAGCATTCAAATTTGGGGGAATCCTCAGATGTTACTCCTGAACCAAATAGAATTTTTTGGTTTTCTAACCATGAGTTTCACCATCATTCTATCCAGTCTTTGATAAGTATTCACCTTTATTACCCTCACCCTGCATCTTATCCTTGTTGAATAACTCACCTAACTGAACAGGGCTCCAGTCCTTGGAGAAAGTTGCTTCATAGTGGTTGGAAGAATTTTCCATATATTGACTAAGCTCATAACTGCTAGAACTGAGGCCAGATTCCTTGTACTGTTGGAGGGGGGTTAGCCCATCAGGCAATGAAAGCTATGTGGGGAAAAACATTAGAAAATATATGGGAGTGAATGCTAGCCTGAATTAAAACAAAGCAAAATAATCTATAACTTCTTTCCCAAGGAATTTTATTATTGGGAAAAAAGAGAAAAATACAAGGTCTGGACCACTTTCCTCCCACCAATGGTTTATACTAAACAATTGCAGGCTAATCTGTCAGCAAGAGTGAGATTAGATACCTCATGGACTGGAACAGTGGCATTCGTCAAAGGGTTATCTTGGAATTTATCCCAAATGTGTCCTTGTAACAAAGGAGAATGGTAGTTGATATCATAGGAAGCATCTTTCTTTGAAGCATAGCTATCTTCACAGGAATTCTGCTTCTTAGATCTGGAGGAAATCAAAGGAAAAAGGTTGAGCTTAAAATCTACTGGACTCAACCTTACAGCAAATTTATATATCTGTCTCCTTACACCATGATAAGTACATAAAATGAATGCCATGCTTGAGTATCTACTGTTCCGCACAAGATTCTATTTCAGAATTTTGACCCAATTTCTTCAGCAAACTGGTGTACACAGATCTTTCTCATCCCTCACCAAGTCCGGTGCTAGGTGAGAAGAGGCTCCCTCTATTGATAATATCTCCTCCCACAAGCTAATAATTCTGGATTACAAAAGTCTGTGGAATACCAGATACACAAAAAATTGCAGTTTTCTGCAAGATCACATGAATGTTGGTACCACTTTATAATGCCTTGGCAAGACCACACTTGGAATATTGCATCCTGTTTTAGTCGCCCAATATAAAAAACATGTTGGGACTCTAGAAAGAATGCAGAGAAGAGCAACAAAGATGATTAGGGGACTGGAGGCTAAAACATATGAAGAACAGTTGCAAAAACTGAGTATATCTAGTTTAATGAAAGGAAGGATTATGAGTGACATGATAGAAGTATTCCAATATCTAAGGGGTTGCCACAAAGAAGGGTCAACCTATTCTTCAAAGCATCTGAAGGCAGGACAAGAAGCAATGGATGGAAACGAATCAAGGAGAAAACCATGCTAGAACGAAGGAGACATTTCCTGATAGAACAATTAATCCGTGGGACAACTTGCCTCCAGAAATGGCGGGTGCTCCATCAGTGGAGTTTTTAAGAACAGATTGGACAACCATTTGTCTGAAATGTTATAGGGTTTCCTGCTTGAGCGGGAGGGGGGAGGATTGAACTAGAAAACCTACAAGGTTTCTTCCAACTTCCTTATTCTGTTACATATAGCAGTTTGGCTTTATCTTCAATAGCTAGTATGAAAACTCCATCAAAAAAATGCACAAAGGAAAGAAGTAGTCAGTGTGATACAACTTTAAGTGATGAACAGAGAAAGAAAATATAATGGAGGAGGACAGGGGAAAAACTAACAATTTTCTGTTACTCAAAGTCATCCAGCTGGCTTCTTTGCCTAAGGAAGAACTAGAATTTGGGTCTATCTACTTTCAGTCCAGCACCTTAACTGACAACATGCCACAGACTCTCATATAAAGCATTCTTTAAAAACCTTAATTATGAAATTGTGTAAAAACTAAACATTAATATATCAATATAACTATATTATTGTTGTATTACCAAAAATAAACTTAGTCTACTACATTTAAAAACACTATACAGTAAAGAGAAAAAGAAAAGAACAAAAGTAAATTACATATAGTAAATTACCTGTTTATTACCTTCAGTGCTAGAAAATAAACTAATTCCTACTATAATAAGAACAAATATTTCTGGACCAGAATGTAGTAAATTGTAATTCTGAATCTGTCAGGCTCCTCAAGTCATTTTTGGGGTGCTGCCATTATGTTGGGATGGGAGAGGCTTTTCCTCTGTTGGGAGAGGGGAGGTCGTGAGCTGTGGGATGTATTTCATTTGCTTTGTTCTCTCAACCTTTGATGTATCTTTTTGGGTGTGAAAGGGGGAGGAATGTGCCTGGGGCTATCTGCCTTATCTCTGCTCTGTTGAGAAGAGGATGCAATGCCTGGGAACAGAGTTTTATCGCTCCTTCAACTTCCAGTTCCCATAATGACTTCATACCTGTGGATTGGCTGGATTTGGACCGAGCAGCTGGACAGCCACAAAGAGTGAGTCACTGAGAAGCATACCTAAGGAATACCACGATTTGGCTGAAGTATTTAGCGAGTAGGATTCATATGAACTCCCTCCTCACTGGCCCATAGACTGTGCCATTGAGGTTGTCCCAGAGCTAAACTTCCAAAACCTAAACTGTACTCCATGACAAACCGTGCCAGTTCACAAATAAAAACTTAGCTTGGGGTTTCATCCAGCCGGCTAGACCCAGGTGGCAGCCCCGGTGTTGTTCTGAGAGAAGAAAGATGGGTCTCTTCGTCTCTGCATGGATTACAGGTATCTGAATGCAGTGTGCAAGGAGAATGTGTACCCCTTGGCCCTCATGAAGGACATGCTGACCCACCTCTCTAAGGGGAAAGTATTTTCTAAACTTGACTTATGGGGGCTTATTACCGGTTATCAGAATTAGAGAGGGAAAGAAATGGAAAACTGCTTTAAATTGCCCCCTGGGCTGCTTTCAATTTAAAGTGCTCCCTTTGGGATTAGAAGTAACCCCTGCAACTGATAAATGAAGTGTTACATGAGGGAGTTTTGGTGTACCTGGACAATATATTAATATACACTGAGATGAAAGCTGATCAGGTAAAACTGGTCAGAGCGGTCCTGAATAAACTCTGCAATGCCAAACTATATGCCAAGCTTTCAAAATGTGAATTCTACAAAGAGAAGATTGACTACCTAGGCTACAGAATCTCACATGAGGGGTTGGAGATGAACCCAGAGAAAGCGTGTGCGCTTTAGAATGGGAAACCGCATGCACCAGGAAGCAATTGCAAAGCTTCTTGAGTTTTGCCAATTTCTGTAGGCAGTTTATTTCCTCCTTTGCGCAAACTGCACTCCCCATTACGAACTTATTAAAAACCAAGCAGGGAGATAAGCCAAAACCTAGTCAGCCACTAAAGTGGACTATGGAATGCCAAGCTGAAAAGACTTTTTTCTGCAGAGCCGGTCCTGAGGCACCCAAACCCAGAGAGACCATTTGTCATTCAGGCTGACACTAGTGATGTGGCTGTAGGTGCGGTACTGCTCCAGGAAAACAAAAAAGGCCAATTGCAGCCCTGCGCATACACTTAGAAAAAACTGACTGAGACTGGGTGGTGTGGGAGAAGGAAGCCTATGCAGTAAGGTGGGCCCTTCTCACTTGGAGGCATTTTTTAGAAGGGAGCAAAATCCCTTTCCAGGTTTGGACTGACCACGAAAACCTAGAAGCATTGAAAACCCCGAGGAAACTGTCCCCCAAGCACGGTGGACCCAACACTTGCAGCACTTCAATTTTACCCTCTGCTATTTACCGGGGGGGGGACTTCCTGACAGACATCCTATCCAAGCTGCCACAATACAACAGTGTAAAAGCCAAAATAGTCAAGCCTCTACTCCTGGCACAGCAGCTAGCAGCCCCAGTAACCACAAGGGTGTAATCAAAAGGCATCCCACCATTAGACAACACTATCACCATGGCCTTTAAGGAAGCCCTGGAAAAGGACAAATGGTTCATTAGTCACAAGAACCTTTGCTCCATGTGAGAGGGGCTGGCATGGGTAGGAGGGAAGTTATACGTCCCAGCCAGCCAGAGACTACAGACTATGCAGACCTGCCATAACTCAAAGGTGGTGGGATACTTTGGGTTTGTAAAGACCCTACATTTGTTAAACTGACAATTCTGGTGGCCTTCTATCAAACAGGAGAGTTATGTGACCAGCTGCCCTACATTCACAGCAGCAAAATGGAGGCAGGGGAAAACGCCTGGCCTTCTACAGCCAGTTGCAAACCCTTCAGCACCCTAGAGAGATATTTCTATGGACTTTGTTGTAAAATTGCCAGAAAGCATGGGAAACACCATTATTTGAGTGGTGACCGACCTGTTTTCAAAGCAGCTCCATTTCATTCCTTGTCAAAGATCCCAACAGCAAAGACTCTAGCAAAATTGTTCCTCCACCAAGTCTAGCACCTACATGGGGCCCCACGTCGCATAATTTTGGACAGAGGGGTCCAATTTACTTCTAGGTTCCGAAGAACATTTTTGGACCTCCTAGGAACGGACCAGGACCTGCGTTCTAGTCATCATCCTCAAGCGAATGGTGGGACAGAACGAACAAACTCAGTACTGGAACAATACCAACAATGCTTCATCAACTACCAGCAAGACAATTGCACTGATCTCCTGCCATTTGCTAAAGTGGCTTATTTATTTATTTTATTTATTTCATTCGATTTATATACCGCCCTTTTCCCGAAGGACTCAGGGCAGTTTATAGGGCAAAATTAAAAAGAAATACAATATACAGATTAAAATAATTAAATTAGCAGCCCTAACACTGTAAAATTTGATTTAAAAGTCTTAAAAACCCCTCAGTCCAGGCCGGTCAGCTCAAATAACCAGGTTTTTAGGTCCCGGTGAAACGAACAAAGGTCAGGGGCAATCTGGAGTTCCACTGGCAGCTGATTCCAAAGGGCAGGCGCGCCCACCGAGAATGCTCTCCCCCTGGGAATCACCCAATGCCCAAGCTGCCACTAATGAACCCACAATTCCTTCCCTTAAGGAATGGATGAATCAACTGCAAAATACTTGGCCATTTGTCAGAAAAACCCTAGACGAGACTAGAGCAGCCTGTAAGGCTCAGACAGATAAAAAGAGAATGGAACCTAAACTATTCCACATAGGGGACAGAGTATACCTGTCCTACAATCCCTCCAACCCTCCAAAAAGTTAGGGCCAAAATTTGTGGGACCCTTCCCCATTAAACGCATCATAAATCCAGTTACAGCAGAGTTGGAACTCCCCAAGGCCTTAAGGCAAATCCACCCTGTATTCTATTATAGTCTGCTAAAGTCTGAAATAACATCACCTTTTTGCCCAGAAACTTCCCCAGCACCACAATCCACCATGGTAGAGGGTGAACAACATTTTGAAATTAAGGAAATCCTAGACTCATGCAAACACCATGGAGCCACCCAGTCTTTGGTGGCCTGGAAAGACGTCCCAGCATCCCAGAATGAATGGGTGCACAAGAAACATGTTAGAGCCCCTAGGTTAGTCAAATATTTTCATGAACGTTACCTGGATAAACCTAATTAATCTGTGAATTCTCTTTCTCTCCCATTTTATAATTTTATATTTCTCCAGGTGGACTTCTCCTTCTTTTAAGGAGGATGGCATGTCAGGCCCCTCAAATCATTTTGGGGGCGCTGTCATTCTGTTGGGAGGGGGGAGGCTTTTCTTCTGTTGGGAGGGGGAGGTTGTGAGCTCTGGAATGTGTTTGATTTGCTTTGTTCTCTTAACCTTTTATGTATCTCTTTGAGTGTAAAAGGGGGAGGAATGTGCCTAGGGCCATCTGCTTTATCTCTGCTCCACTGAGAAGAGGATGCAATGCCTGGGAACAGAGTTTTATCACTCCTTCAACTTCCAATTCCCATAACAATTACACACCTTTGGATTGGCTGGATTTGGACTGGGTAGATGGGCACCTAGGAGGGGTTTTTGAAGAGAGGGGTTTAATGTAACATTTCATGTGGGAATTATTCAGATCTTGCCTAGCTTTTCTGTCTTCACTATCTCTCAATAAAAGTTTCTTTTGAAACAATGCCAGTTTCAAGAGTTGTGCTTCCTTGGGAATATTAGCTGAGGCAGGGCCTTACAGAATCTTATGACTCTTACTTCTGGTTTGACGCCGCGGACGCTTGGAAGGCAAGCTCCATCTTCCACGTCTTATTTCTTTTTGCTGGGGGACCCTGGAAAGGGTTGAAAGTCGCCCTGTAGGGGCGACGAACAAGGAGGGGAGCCCAGCTTGATCGCAGGAGGGTGGAAGCCCTTCTGCTCGTTCCGGGCAGCCCTCCAAACTGGTGGAGGAAAGACTGGCCATAGCAATATGGCCCGTCATTAGGCTGCAGACAGCCGAAGTCAAATTCACCATCAAGCATTTCAAAAGCAACACAGATGAAACTGGGTGAGATCTGATCTTCTCTTTACCCTAAGTACCTTCTCTTCCTATAAAAGCTGTGAGGAGAGAGGGAAGGGAATTTCTATCCCACTGTCTAAGAATAGTGGCGTCTGACTGCCCAGGGGAATCAAAGCATTAAAAAGAACAATTTTAATCTAATTGGATTTATATGTTCCTGAAACTTAGGGACCAAAAATTTTCCTATTTTTACTGGAGACTCTTATTTTTATCTACAAAAAATAAAATAAAATTGGAAAAAGGACTAGAAAAATTTTGGACTTAAAAAACTTTAAATGGCATCGGTGATATCTGGTGGCGAAGTTTGGTATTACAATTTATTTCCTAAAAGAGATTTGTCTTGAAACCCAGACCTTAGATAAGACTTTCTTGACTTGTGAGAGACTTAGCTATAAGAAAACAGCGGGGTGGCATAATAGGCCTACTTGAACTGTGAATGTAAACCTTTACTGACTTTTGCTTGACAAACAACTTTTACTAGAAAGACTATTTATAAATACGTGAAAGAGATGGATGAAGACCAGGAAAAGATTGTTTCCATGTTGAAAGCAATACATGAAACCATTCTTTCAGCTTGTGATAAAATAAGACCTAAAATAAAAGATCAAGACCCCAGCTTAGATACACAAATCCAAACTTTTATTACAACCAAAGAACCAATAATGCAGAAGATAACAGAAGAAATGGGACAATCAAATATTAAGACAGAGGACTCAATTGACCAACAAATACAGCTGATGGAAAATCCAGAAAAGGAAGTGACAACACTGAAAATGGAATTGACTATAAATCAGAAGAAATTTGAGAAAGAAGAACAGATTGAATGGAAGACAAATATATCAGAGCAAGCATTGGGGACTGGAATAACAGGGAGACAATTTAATGAATACAAATGGGCTAGTCCTTCCAGAAAACTGGCAATTAGTCTCCTTTATTTCAAATAACATATATAAGAATAGAGGGAGATCTATTTGACGATCTAAAAGCACTGATATGGAAGCCTAGTTGGCAAAGGAAGAAAGCCAGAATAAGGTTGAAGAAAATTGGCGTTTTGACTTATTAGAGGGGATTTCATATTATCAATTAGAGGGTTAAAGGGAGATGTTGAGATAAGGGGCATTTTGGTCATTAGATTTAAATACTTGGAAATCAGTTGAAAATAAGGATTTTATCTGTTTAATATTTAAAAATCAGACCTAAAAGGGAAAAGAAAATTAATTATTATGAATATGTTTGATTTATTGATTAACCCAGGTTATATATATATATATATAACCTGGGTGTATAACCTGTATGTGTATATATATATATATATATATATATATATATATATATATATATATATATATATATATGTATATGTGTATATATATATATATATATATATATATATATATATATATATATATTTGTTTTCTGAGGTTTTCGCGGGTGTTTGTATGTGGATCTTTGGTTATTCGGGTTTTTCCTCGCGTAGAACTAAAGTTGTAGGCGCAACGTTTCAACAGAATCCCATCTGTCATCATCAGGCTGGTGGCTTTAGAGCTAAAGCCACCAGCCTGATGATGACGGATGGGATTCCGTCAAAACGTTGCGCCTACACCTTTAGTTCTACGCGGGGAAAAACCCGAATAACCAAAGATCCATATATATATATATATATATATATATATATATATATATATATATATATATATATATATATATATATATATATAATGTATATATAATGGTTTTGATTTATTAAAGGGGATATTATATTATTAAGTAGATGATTTAATATGGTGGAAAATAGATAACTTTTAGTAAATAGACAAGATTACATTCAAATAGATAAAATGTATATTTTGGATATTATATTTTCTTATTAAGTGAGACAAGGGAAATCTTGGTCACCCAAAGTCTAAAAATTATAAATATCAAAGGTTAAATTGGAATATTGATGAGAAACTAAAAATTGGGTAAAAATTAATAACAGGATATGGATTGTTTATGAAGATTGAATGTAATTAAGATATGTATAAGCTAAAAAAATATTGATAAATGTAACAATCATGTTTTTATAAACAGTTGATATAATTAGAACTGTATTAGCTTGAATACGAGACAGTAAATGTTAAGGGAAAAAGAAAAGAAATGTCTGAAGTTGTAACCTGAGATTTGTACTAAAGATTTTGTCATTGAACTATTGATTAACCCAGTCACCACGTTGCTTTTTAATACTCAAATGGAAAATTGGAAAATTAATAAAATATTATTAAAAAAAATAAAGTTCCATTCCATTAGATTAATAAGTAAGCCAATGACAAACTAAGTATTTTCTCCATCCATAAAAATTTACAATAATCATTAACTTTTCTAAATAAAACAAAAACTACTTATTTAAAATATTTAGGCTAAACCAAGATAAGCATTGCTCTGAAAATATCTATAAGTTTGATGGTAATTTTGTTTTTAATAACACTAGTTCTTCCCAAGAAACCGAAGGATGTTTTTATTCGCCTCTCAATAGCCTCTTTTACCTGAGTGATACATTTTGAAATATTATTACCTACTAAATTCAGTAGCTTCCTCAGGATAGCTTCTGAACAATATAAAAAACCCCAATATTTTCCAGACAATGAACTAGTAGAATATTTGACTTTATTCTATTCTATTCTATTCTATTCTATTCTATTCTATTCTATTCTATTCTATTCTATACTATACTATACTATTCTATTGTTATATGTAGAATACTGACTATGTATATACATACACACATACTATGCTTCAAATTTAGATTAGACAATTGTTGAAAATTATCATCTTCATCTAAAAACTTATACTCAAATTCAACTATACAAATCCCTTTGATGTTAAGAGTTAGTTTTATTAGGCATGCCAAGTTAAATTAAAAATTAAATGAGACAAGTTCCATCCTTTGTTTTTATTACTGGTGAAAAAATTCAGTTAATATTTACAAAATCAGAAGGATTATGATAATAAATGTTAATCGAAGAAATTAATTACATAGGAAATCTAAAATCCTGCAATACTTGACACAAATCCATGATTTGAATGATAACAAATGTCTATTATATTAGACTTATACAATCTGAACCTTAACAGTCTTTCATGAATTGTTTAAGATAAATTACAACAGGCAATGAATTTTGCAGTCTTCACACCAATGCAGCTGTTAAAATCTTAACATCAACATTCAAACTCTTTATAATACCATACTTCTAATTAACATTCAGTACAAATCATTCAGAATCTCAAACAAAATTAGAACACTAGATGCATACACAAATCATAATCCTAATAGTAAAGTTGGAAGGGACCTTGGAGGTCATCTAGTCCAACCCCCTGCTCAGGCAGGAAACCCTATACCACAGGTCTGCAACCCGCGGCTCCGGAGCCACATGTGGCTCTTTCAGCCGTCTCCTGCGGCTCCCAGTCCTCTGCTATGTGCAGTCCAAAAAAAAAAGTGGGACTAAAAAAGTTCAACCAATCAATTCAAATATGCAGGGTAGGTGCATATCTCGCCTTGGCTCCTCTTCAGTCAAACCCTGTTCTGTGCATGTGCGCATGTACGCGCATGTGCACACATTTTTTGCGGCTCCCAGTTTTTCCTTTTGTGAGGCAACCGGTTCCGAGTGGCTCTTTCACTGTTTCAGGTTGCTGACCCCTGCCCTATACCATTTCAGACAAATGGCTGTCCAGTTTCTTCTTAAAAACTTGCAGTGTTGGAGCATTCACCACTTCTGGAGGCAGGTTGTTCCACAGGTTAATTGTTTTAACTGTCAGGAAGTTTCTCCTTAGTTCTAGGTTGCTTCTCTCCTTGATTAGTTTCCATCCATTGCTTCTTGTCCTGCCTTCAGGCACTTTGGAGAATAGCTTGCCTCCCTCTTCTTTGTGGCAGCCCCTGAGATATTGGAACACTGCTAACATGTCACCCCTAGTCCTTCTCTTCATTAAACTAGACATACCAATTCCAGCAGCCGTTCCTTATATGTTTTAGCCTCCAGACCTCTAATCATCTTTGTTGCTCTTCTCTGTACTCTTTCCAGAGTCTCAACATCTTTTTTACATCGTGGTGACCAAAACTGGATGCAGTATTCCAATTGTGGCCTTACCAAGGCATTGTAAAGTGGTATTAATACTTCACGTGATCTTGATTCTTTCCCTCTGTTAATGCAGCCTAGCACTGTGTTGGCTTTTTTGGCAGCTGCAGCACACTGCTGGCTCATATTTAAGTGATTGTCTACTAGGACTCCGAGAACCCTCTCACAGTTACTACTATTGAGCAAGGTACCCCCTATACTATACCTGTACATTTGGTTTTTCTTGCCTAAATGTAGAATCTTACTTTTTTTCACCACTGAATTTAATTTTGTTAGATAGAGCCCAATGTTCAAGTCTGTCCAGATCCTCCTGTATCTTAAGTCTGTCTTCTGGAGTATTGGCTATTCCTGCCAGCTTGGTGTCGTCTGCAAATTTGATGTGTTCCCCATCTATCCCCTCGTCAAAATTGTTGATGAAGATGTTGAAGAGTACTGGGCCCAGAACAGAGCCCTGGGGCAGCCCACTACACACTTCCTTCCATGTAGATGCGGTTCCATTGAGGACCACATGCTGAGTACAGCTAGTCAGCCAGGTACAAATCCATCTGGTGGTGATGCTGTCTAACCCACATTTTTCTATCTTATCAAGTAGTAGGTTGTGATCTGCTTTATCAAATGCCTTACTGAAGTCCAAGTAAATTATATCCACAGCATTCCTCTGATCCACTAATTTTGTCACTTGGTCAAAGAATGCAATAAGATTTGTCTGGCATGATCTGTTTTTGACAAACCCATGTTGGCTTTTAGTAATGACTTTGTTTGCCTCTAGGTGCTTGCTGATTCGTTGTTTGATTATCTTTTCCAGAATCTTCCCAGGTATTGAGGTCAGGCTGATAGGTCTGTAATTTCCTGGATCCATTTTTTTTTTCCTTTTTTGAAGATGGGAACTACATCAGCTCTTTTCCAGTCCTCTGGCAGTTCCCCAGTGCTCCAGGATCTTTGAAAGATATAGTTCAGTGGTTCTGAGATCACATCTGCCAGTTCCTTGAGAAACTTGGGGTGTAATCCATCTGGTCCTGGTAATTTGAACTTGTCTAGGCTGGACAGGTGCTCACTTACCATTTTCTTGCCTGTCTATTTTGTTTTTTATGGCACTATTTTTGATAGGTTGGTGTTTTTTTCCCTTTGTGTAAAGACAGATGCAAAAAGCGAGTTAAATAGTTCTGCTTTCTCCCTGTTGCTTGTCACCTTCTTGCCACTTTCAACCTACTAATGGACCAATCATTTCCTTCACTTTTTTCTTGCTTTTTACATGTTGAAAGAAGCTTTTTTTGTTATTTTTTACTTTGGTCGCAAGCCTTAGTTCATTTTGAGCCTTAGCTTTCCTCACTTTGTCTTTGCAGGCTGGGGCTATTTGCTGATATTCTGACTTAGTTATGTGCCCCTCTTTCCACTTTCTATACTTGTCTTTTTTATCTTTCCATTTATCAGAGAGTTCTTTATGCAGCCATTCTGGTTTCTTTTGAGAGCTGTTATTTTTCCTCTGTGTTGGTATTGTGCTAAACTGGTCTTTTATTATCTCACTTTTCAAAATTTCCCAAGCTTCTTGAGTTGTTTTCCACCTTGAGGATTCTCGTCCATGGAATCCTTCCCAAGCTCTAAGTTTATTGAAATTAGCTCTCTTAAAGTACAAGGCTCTAGTTTGACTGTATTCTATTGCTTGTGCTTCCATAATGTTGAATTCCAATATTGCATGATACAAGCACATTTACATCCCAACCAATATGAGGTCACCATGACTGTTTCCTTATATATTTATCCATAAACACAATAGACACCCAAGCCAAAATGCTCAATGTTGACCCATTTGCTAAATATTCCATTTATCCTCTGGAATCTTTAATTCCATCACATACTATTTATATCAAATTCAACAATCAACCTTCAATTCTATATTAATACAAACCATTCCATAATTCCAGCCTATTTGTTCCATCATATATTTTCTCTAACTCAACAAATGTACAGTAAATTTTCTCACCTCTGTACATTCTAGTTCAGCTCTTTCTTCCCCACTTCAAAAAAAATTTTTTGTCTTCATTTTTAAATCTTAAGCATATCCTGCTCTCGTTGAACGTATACTATGCAGTTGTTGTTTTTCTCCATATACACTTTATAAAATATTTTTCTATCTGGCTCATTTTTGCCACAAATTTGTGTGCATTTTCCTAATCTACAGTTCTTTTACCTCTGTAATGTGTTTTATTTCCTTTAATATAACTCTGCAATCTTCTGTTACATGCTACAAACAGCTTTCGTGTCCTCTTTCCTTTTACACACTTCTCATTTATTCTGTTGGGAATTCATTTATCTTCTAATACTTTTCCAAACAAGAATCATATTTTCTCTTCCTACAGTCCTTCCACTTGTATTTTTTCCAATTATTTTCATTCTTTATGTGCCCTTTATTCTCTAAAATCCAATTCTTGGTACCGTATAAAAATAATCTGGTTCACATTCAGAATCTCTCAGAATCCTTGCATGATACTCTCAATCTTTGACCATAAAAATCAATCATGCTTCTCAATTCATTTTTATGCATGCATGAACAGACTTACAGTAATAGCCAAAATTGTGGAAACCTTTTGGGAAAAGTGTATTTTTGAGGTTTGATGGCTAATAACACCACTTTTTTGGGGAGTAGTACCATAAAATTTTATATCAATGGAAAGATAATTTAATCAAAAATGTATGCAACAAAGTTTGTTCAATTATCTGTACTGTATTCTATGAAAAGTTATAGCCAAATAACCAGAAAAAGGAAGCACAACTTGCTTAGGTTGATATCAGGTAGTTTTCCTTCATCTGATTGTAGCCAATGAGCACAAATGTTTAGAGAGCCAATCAGGTGTCATCTTGTTTTGGCAATGAGCCAACCAGATCACAGTAGGATTCAGTTACTGATATCATGTATTGAAGCTAAGAGCAGGACATTTGTCAGTGTGTTATATGATCGCTATCAAGTTGTTTGGGGTTTTTTGTGTTCTTTCATTTAGTGAGCTTGTAAAACATAATAAAATTAAAGTAATGGTGCAAAGAGTTGACTGGTTGCCCAGAAAGCGATCTAAAATAGTACTATTAAGTGAACAAGGCTATAGTTATAAAGAAATTAGAAGAAAAATTGGTGGAGACTTAACCAAAGTTGGCATTTATACTGTAAACTTTTCCCAAAAGTTTTCTACAATTTTGACCACTACTGTACATTTAAACTAAGCACTCGAAACAAACATTTGTATAAGCAGATACTCACAAATCACCATTTCAGCCAAAGCTCAATTTTGCCCCCCAGTGCACTCATACTACAGTACAGTATTTCAACCTAATACTATGGTGTGCTCACTAATCAAAATGACCTTGCAAGCCAGCCTACTTTTGCCATAACCCACCAATAGGAGATACATGCAATGCACTGATAAGCACTCAGAGTATATTCAATACCTTCGTTGTCCATATACAGATAGACCTCAACTTACAACAGTTCGTTTAATGACCAAAGTTACAATGGCACTGAAAATAGTGACTTATAACAGTTTTTCACACTTATGACCATTGGAGCATCGTCATGGTCATGTGATCAAAATGCAGTTGCTTGGCAACTGATTCAAATTTATGACAGTTGCAGTGTCCCAGGGTCATGTGAATAGCTTTTGTGACCTTCTGTATGCAAAGTCAACAGAGAAGGCAGATTCACTTAACAATCGTGTTATGAATGTAACAACTGCAGTGATCCACATAACAACTGTGACAAGAAAGGTCATAAAATGGAGCAAAACTCATTTAACAAATGTTTCACTTAGCAACATAAATTTTGGGCTCAATTGTGATGATAAGTAATTATCTTAGAACAGAGGCCCCCAACTTTTTGGGCATCAGGGACCGGTTTCATGGAGAAAGGTTTTTCTGCAGACCGGAGAGGATGTGGTTTTGTGTGCCTGCATCCCACGGATGGGGCTTTGCTTGTTTGTGCAGACCAGTTGCTGGCATGCTACGGTCTGGTACCAGCCCATGGACCAGGGGTTGGGGACCCCTGTCTTAGAAGTTCCCTAAAATAATGCATAGAAGTTCTATGCATGAAAAATTGGAAGATGAATACATCTTCTCACATATCTCAGCTTGGAAAAATCTAAAATATTTCCAGTGGGGAAGTAGGTTTTGATAGGGTACACACATACACATAAACACTGAAGACAAGGCAAAGATTGGTATAACATCCACAACTCTGCTCTCAACCTGGCCAGCCAGTGATCATGCTGGCCAGAGATTTTGTCAATAAATATGGCCACCAGCTGATCCAACAGTATTAAGAATAATTGGATATGGACAATCTTAAACATTGTCTTTTAAGAGTTTTACTTACTCGTAGCTAACAATAGTGGGTGAAAATGGCGGCTATATCTTCTAAAGTTCCTGCTCTGGTGCAGCAGTCTTCGTTGAAAACTTTATTGTCCCCTGCACCCGTATCTGCATCAGCCCTTACAGTAAAAGATTTGCAGAATGTGCTGCAAGAGACTATGGAAAAGCAAATGCAACAATTTGCTGAGATAATGGACAAAAAGTTGGAGGAGAAGTTAACAGAAAAATTAGCTAAGGTTATGGATGAAAAGATTACAGAGAAATTAACAGAAATGAGAGCAGACATTTTATCTGCATTGCAAGGCATGGCTATATGTATTGAGAATTTGGATGAAAGAGTGGAAGATCTCAGTCAAAATGATATTAGATTGGAAGCAAAAATGACAGAAACTGAAAATGTGGTAGAGAAAATTGATTGTGATTTGACCTCGACACAGTATTATCAGATGAAGTTTGCTTTAAGGATTAGAGGCTTAAAAGAAAATCCTAAAGAAAATTTGAAGAAAATGGTTTCTGAGGCTCTGGAAGGGGTGCTGGGACGACCAGCAGATGAAATAATGGAAGATATAGATAAAAATTTTCGTGTTAATTCTTGGATTGCAAGACAAAGGAAATTACCCAGAGATGTGGTGGTTTATTTTACAAAGAGAATGATTAGAAATGAAGTTATTCAGGCCTCCTACAACATTGATTTTGTAATTGCTGAGCAAAAAGTTTTGATTTTAAAAGAGATCCCTCCAAGAATTTTAAGAAAAAGGAAGGAATTTGCTTTTTTGACACAAGAATTGAGACGACGTGATATCAAGTTTAGATGGCAGATACCAGTGGGTATGGTGGTGACCTATGAAGGTACGAGGCATCGTCTTACTACGTTGATTCAGGCACGTGATTTCTACAGTAATGTTTTAAAAGCAGCCCCCATACCATTTTTGGAATCTACAAAGAAGAAAGGTGAGAGAGAGTCTCAACGATGCAGAGAGAATCTACAAGGTGCTGAAGGAATAATACAGACAGATGAGAAAGTTACAGGAGTGGATCAAATTTCAGTATCACTGGAGGAGGCCAGAAACTGGAAGAGGCGTGCTGCTTCTAGACGAATGAACCAAGCCTGAAGATTTAGTTGCATAACTGAAGGAGATAATAATGTAATAAGGATTATGGGAATTGAAATTGTTAGAAGGGCTAAATATTTGGGGATATACTTTTCACCCTTATAAAATAACTATGTGTTGTAATATTTTATGTTGCTTTAATTTTAAGATAATTATGGAAAATTTAATTGGGAAGATTTGTAGTAGTGCTTACTGAAACTTTGTAGGTTATGATTTGCTATTTGGTTGGTATGTATATTTATGGTGTGATAAGAAGGTGGATATTCTGTTCCAGGTATACACTTTGTGATATGCTCTGGTGCAACTTTGGGAAAAATTATAGATGAAAGTTAACTTGTAATATCTTTATGGGTAATAATGAAACATGTAATAGAAAATATAAGAATGATGTGACTATATAAAAAAATTTAAGTTTGGAAAGTAATGTATGGTA
This sequence comes from Vipera ursinii, assembly GCF_947247035.1. Taxonomy (NCBI): domain Eukaryota; kingdom Metazoa; phylum Chordata; class Lepidosauria; order Squamata; family Viperidae; genus Vipera; species Vipera ursinii. The sequence continues at coordinate 110,794,448 of NC_139516.1, read as the reverse complement.
CTTTAAGCTGTATAATATATTAGGAGAAGGAAAGGTTGTATAAACTTGGTTTTAGTATGGAAATTTAAAGCCCAGTTGGAAAGCAGAATAGTTTTTAATAATTGATATAAAATTGTTTTGTCTGTGATTGTTCTTATTGGGTATTATTGATATTATTGTGGTGGATATTAAATGGATATTGAATTTAACTATGGCAGTAAGATTTCTAGTAAAAAGGTAGAATTACTGATTACAGAAGAATGGACTGTAAAGTTTTTAATTTCGAGGATATGGTAAAGATCTTAGTGCACCTGAAAGACTATTTGTAACAGAGAGATACCACGGAGCAAATATGGGACTAAAAAGTATTATTTTGCATTTGAATAATTACTGATATGATATATATACGTTTGGAGTTTATCTATATGAGTTAAAGTGCAATAGTTTAAATAGTTTAGGATTGTTTGCATAAGTTAGATTATGATTGTTTGTATTTTTATACCCTGTACTCAGCTCTGGGAAGTCGGGGGGGGGAGGGGAAAGGGAGGGAGGGGTTGGGGAGGGCTGGGGAGTGGGAAGAGGGTGGGAGGGGAGGGGGTTGGGAGGGGTTTTGTTTTGCTAAAGATAAAATGTATTGTAAAACTTTTCAATAAAAAAAAGAGTTTTACTTACTGAGTTAGTACAACATCATAATGCCCCAAAGAGTTGTTACCATCCCTAGGTTGGCAATCTCTATAGTAATTCTGGTTCCAGGAATCTGCATTTTCATTCCAGTTATCTCTCCATCTTGGATCTGTACAAAATAAATATAAACAAATAGGTCTTCTTGGATGCATTAAGAATGAAAGACTAGTCAGAATTAGGCGTAGAGGAATGGAATGCCATTCTCCTTAGATTGCACAATTGAACTATGCTCTTGCTGTAGTGGAACAGATTAGATAATGCCAATTATTTACCTTGAGGGGGGAGGGATAGGGAAGGATTGCAGGTAAACAGCATGAAGCTGAGAAACAAGAGAAATGAAATGGTTGAGTTATACGATAGTAATTTTCCCAAATACTGGCTAGGGTTATAGGACTCCTACCTGCTCTCTTCCTTCTTTTAGCAAATCACCATTGCAGGAATGTTTCCCTATTTAAACCAAATTATAATATAATTTGGTGCGGTGTTAAGGCATCAAGCTAGAAACCAAGACATCATGAGTTCTTTGCCTGTCTTAGGCACAAAGCCAGTTGGGTGTCCTTGGGCCAGTCACTCTCTCTCAGCCCTAGGAAGGAGTCAGTGGCAAAAACTTGCCAAGAAAATTGCAAGGACTGGTAGCTTTCGCTTCTAAGAACCATTATATTTGGGCTGCAAAAAGTTTAAAAACTATATGATGGAAGGTTTACAGCAGGTGTTCCCAACCCTCAGGCAATGAGGGTTCACAGGATCCCATTCACAGGATGCAGGCAGCACATGAAACCACCACCACCCTTCTGGTCTGTGGAAAAACATCTCTCCATGGAACCGGTCCCTGATGCCCAAAAGGTTGGGGGCTGCTGGTTTACAGCATCTCACTACTTCCATCTACAGGTTGTCCAGATATTTATAACCCAGCTACAGCACAACTAATTTTTTAAACACATGCATTAGAAATGAAATGAAATGAAATGAAATAATGAAATGGAATGGAATGAAATGAAATGAAATGTAGGTGTGTGTGTCTATGTATGTATGTGTTTGTGTGTAAAACCTTGGCCCAAGGTTCTCTATAATTGAGATTAGGAGTAAGTAGAGCTGCCTGTGGTTTTTCACATCTTAAGGGGAAATAGAAATTAATGAAGAAAATAGCATCCATGCTTCTTGCAGCTGAAATACTTGGAGAAGAACAAGGGGAACTATAGAAAGGAGGATGAGACTGGAATGATATAGAGTTCTGAGGCTAAGCTAAAGGGAGAGGAGAAGACTTCTGGGTTTGCGCGGTAGTGACTGGTCATGGGCTTGCGGATTCTCTTTACCCCATGGCTAATTTCGCCCTGCCAGGGGACCCTAAATGGGTCTAAGTCACCCTGGAGAGGCAACAAAGAAAGAAGGGTGCTCCAGCGATTCTGGAATGGCGGCAGCCGTTCCATTCGACTTGGAGAAAGCCTTGTAACCCGACAGGAGAAAAGCTGGCCATATTGCATTGACCAGCCCAAGCTATTAGAAACCAAAGCCCAAAAGCACTAACCAGCACAACTGTGAACAGAGAGCTTGAAACTGGGTGAGGAATTCGAGCTTCTCTTTTCTATTCTACATTTATTTTCCTGGAAAAGTTCCCTGAGAACAAAATACCTCTGAAAGGGAAGGAGGGGGATTTCTGCCCTACCCTTATACTAACGGAAGTGGTGAATTAATCTTTTTATGGAGGATCAAAATATATGGAAGTGAAATAAATATAAAACCTGAAATTTAAAACTTAAATCTGGATAAATATAAAATTGTTTGAATGGTTAAGATTCTCATTCTAAAGATAATTGTTCATTGAAAAACAAATAGTTCCTGACACCTAGTGGTGGATGAAGACTATGACAGCTATGACTTTAATATAAAACTTGGCAAAACCTGGGAAAAGCTAATCTGTGTTTGTGACCTTGAAAGCTTTAACAACAAAGAACAGCTGTGACAAAAAAAGACAATAATCTGGGCTGTATCTATTCAATTGGGACTCTAAAGCTATTTGCAGAGAAAAGAAAGGAAGAAAAAAACTCAAGTTCTTGGCCATCATGGACCAGAGACATATAGAAAGAACATATCAAGAAAACAAATACTTCACAGGAAGAGATATAAAGTATACTACAACTAATTCAAACAACAATGACCTTAAACCACAGAGAAATCCAAAATAACTTTGAAAATATAAATCAATCTATTTCCAAGTTAACTCTACAACAAAAAAATTTCCCAGAAAACAGCAACTGAGAAGGAGCAGATAAAACAGATAAATGAATATAGAATTGAGAATAGAGACTTAAAGATGGAACTTAACAAAACAAGGAAACATGGTTTAATCACAAGTATTGGAATTCACAAGTATTGGAAAAAACAACTTATCCATTAAGAGTACAAAATAAATCTGAGGAGAAGAAAACAGATTGAATAAAATGGACCATAAAGATGTCAGGAACATCGGAGAGAAAGGAAATGATAAGAGAAATGGAGAGAAAGAAAAAGAAAAAGATTTTCAACAAACATGGAAAAGCAGAAGCCCCTTACAAAGACACTTCACCTGATTTACTTTTTATATCTACAGCAACATTTATGAACATATGGAAAAAAATTTGATTCAGCAAAATACATTGATTAAGAAAGATACTGGGCAAAGGAAAAAGACTAAAGTGGAAACCAAGAAAATAGATGATGGGACTTACCAGAGAGAATACTTAAAAAAAGAAACATTTGTTTGAATATGTTTAAAGAAATAGAAATGTTTTGGAATATATAAGTTATTCTAAGAGGGATGAACTCCTTAAATAATATAGTATGCTTTTTTCCCTTTTTTGTTCTCTTTCTTGATATGAGTAATATAAAAAAGTTGAAATGATTTAAATAAAGGAAATGTTTTAGATATTTAAATATGATTGAATTTAAGAAAATTATAATAGATATAAAAATATTTTGAATAAGAGTTAAAGGATTAGATGACTAGATGTATTAAATGGAATGTTTAAAGATTAAACATATTTTTAATTATGGTTAAAAAGAATAAGAAATTTAGGAAATATATATTAGCTTAGGAGGGATATATATTTTAAACAGTATGTTATTTTTTATGTTTCTTTACTCTTGCTCTCCTTTCTTTTTTTCCACTGTTTTATCTATTCCTTAAGAAATGTTAAAATGTGAGATGGTTCATATGGAAAAATAGAGTTAATTTTTTAAATGTAATTAATTTTTGAGGAAATCTTAACCAGTAAGAACACCTAGAATTTGGTGGGAGAAACAAATTAAAATAAGGACTTTAACAGGATCTATGATAAGGTAACCAGAATGATTGGATAGAAAAGAAATATTATATTGATGTGATTATTATTTTTAGGAATATTGGGAAAAATTATATATTTAATTATTATCTATCAAAACAATAAGAATTGTATCAACTCAATGTTTGCAAAAGAGGATATTGTGGGAAAAGAGAAAATCAACTAAAACCATTATGTGAATTATGGATTATAGAAATCAATTTTAGTGATTATTTTACAAATGTAACCCGGACAACACACTGTTCACCAATTATTAAGTGATTTATATTTTTAAAAAATCAATAAAATATATTACAAAAAAAATAAATAAAGGGGGAGGAGAAGAGAATGAGAAAAAGAGACAGAAATGTGAGTTATTTAATCTTACAAATGGGGCCACAGAACTGAAATAGCATTTTCAATTTAGCATGTGATCCGAGGAAGATTTTGAGACTGCGATCAAGATAGGATACTGAAATATTTTGCGGTATTACATTACATTCCCAGTTTTTACAAACTTGAAGATAGCGTATTTGACACTTTCTACCAGGTTTTCTCTACAAGTATATCCTTGTTAGGCTGGGCTAAGTGACTGGCTCAAAGTTGCCAAGTGAATTTCATGGCCAAAGATAGACTTGAATCTGAGTCTCTCTAATCCTCTCTAGTCCTCTACTCTCATAAGCAATATACTACACTGGCTACCTCCTTAATCTCAAAATGTTAATATACTGTAGTAAGTTACAAATACTTAAGTGTTGCAGTTTCACAGGCCTGTTCTCTCCTTATCAGGAGGACATTCAACTCTAACCATTCTAAACTTCAGTCCCTCATTATACTAAGATACAAAGGATGCATAAAGAATAAAAAAATGCTTACAAATGACTTCCCATAACACACACAAATTCAAGCACACCCTATTACTTTACTTCATTCCCCAATATCCATTATTCCTATATAGATTTGCCTGTGCTAGTTGGAAATTATAAATTGTTTTAGCCCAGAAGACACCAGACCAGAGAAAGATATTTTAGGTCCATAATGACACAGCCATTATTCTATGGGGAACGCAGTACCTATTTTGCTTGGATGTACTTGGGTGAATCTTTGATATGCTTCATGATCCTCCACAAAGCCACGGTGCGGTTCTTCATATCCTTGCCTGAAAAGTAACCCCAAAAGTTATGAGCCAGGTAAGAAGCAGAAAAATCTGCTTTAGTAGGCTTTCTACATCTTTTTGATGAAGGAAATAAAATAATTGGAAATAGTTCATTAAAAACAGATCCAGAAAATCACACATATTATTATTGATTATGTGCCAGCAAGTCATTTTCAACTCCTAGTGATCTTCTCCATGATGATCTATCTCTAACCTGGTCCTCCACATCTTCCCATGGTGCACACAATCACCATTGTAAGCCCATCTACCTTGCCACAGGTCGTCCTCTTATCTTCCCTTACCACCTTTCCCAACATTACAGCCTTTTCCAGAGAGCTGGGTCTTCTCATAATTATTAGACATAATAATGATAATAGATCTTTATTTACAGTTATAATAGATCATTATTTGACCCTTTCTCCTAGCTTTATTATTAAATAATTTTAAAATATGAATGACTGATTTCATTGACAATTTGTTACAGCCCACTGACTCAGTAGACTATTGAACTTAGTGATCTATAAGTCAGTAGAATAAGTAGTGGCAGCACTAAAAAAAAAGATGGGACAAATTGAAGGATGTGGAATGTAAAACAGTGGCAAGACCACAAAGCTTTTGCATTCTAATTTAGAAGATACAAAGATCTGGTTAAAACATAGCAGGCAAACTGAAGAAACATAGGCAAATCTAATATATATATTAGACGTCGCACAACGTATTGGGACTGTTTTGCCATTGTCGGCAATGGGGTGGGTGTGGCTTTTGTGTGATGCATCCGGCCCGTGGGCCGGCAGTTTGACACCCCTGAGCTAGACCATATAAAATGTCAGTGTGTAAGAATTTATGAACTGGAATAGCCATAGCAACAAACCAGCCAATGAGAACTGTTTTGATTAAGACACAGTATTGGCTGTGTGAAGCATGTGATGCAGCCTAGGTCTGGGTGTGTCTTAGTCTTTCCCTGTGTCCTGATCTCCTGAGTTAGTTGTTGATGTTCCCCAGAGCTGAATGAAACTGTATGTATCATGTTTATATATATTTTATAAAGTTTTTCTAAACTACTGTATGCCTGCTGCTCATTTTGAATGTGTGCTTATTTTTTGGGCTTATTTTTGTGCTGCAAAGCTGTAAAACTCTAACATAAAATGAACTAAATATATACTGTATATTAAGCAATATACAGTATATAGGCCAGGGAAGCATGACAACATACAATAAATTGCATATTAAGCAATATACAAGCTAGGGAAGCCACAATTCCATAGTCAGTCTATGACTAAAATTAAGTGGTGGGGGGTTGTCAACAAAAGTTTTAAGTCCAGATATAAAAATTAAAGCATCAGGGGAAGCCAAGTTGAAAGCTGTAGGACCCCTCAATCTTGCAATTGCTTCCAGAGGATCAGGAAAAGCTAAACATGACAAGGTGGCTAAGTAAATAAATTTTGTGTGGATGTTACTGCTCAGCCACACTGCAGGATCCAAAAGATCAAAATTTAGATTATAATGGTGGCACTTGGCCTTATTCAGGACCCAATGCAGGGCTCTGCAGTCTATAGAGATATGAGAGAAAAAGATTCAAAACAACCCCAACTGCAATAAAACACACTTTCCCATAATTTCTGAAATCAGACTATTTCGTTTCTTTAGACTATGATTTAGAACCAGCTGAAATCATAGCTTGTCTATTTCATTTCCCAACATTGTTATTCCTTATTTTTATGTGAGCTTTACCTTGTGTAAGACCAGTCTGAAAAGCTGTTTTTGTAATACTCTGCCCTGGAGTTTGGTCTCATATAGTTCTGGAGCCTTGGATGATGGATGGGATGGTGGTGCTGAGTATCTAGCCAAGGCTGAGGTCCTACTTGGAAATCAGGATGGTATTCTTCATGCCTGAAATGTGGAGGTGGAGGACCATAGTAGACTTCCCTCCGTGGGCTCCTTCCATATCCTTCAAACCAGGCTGCACGACTCCCTTGGCCCTGGGGCTGTCTTGGTGGCATCCATGAGTCCATTCAGGACTTTTTATTAAAGACCTGTTTTTATTTAGATTTTGTTCAATATCTAAATTTCTTCAGTTTACATAAATATAAAAACAATCAAAAGATAGTAGGTTCAATGAAAAGAAACATTCTTCCAAATATTTACAGCCAAACTGTAAAGGCTTTTGCCTTCATGTTATAGGTCTAGAAAGGCTCCAGGGAAGACTATTCTTGCTATGGTCTAGACATATCTATAACTTTTTTATAAATTAGGATTTTAAAAAAACCTTTTCCCCCTTTGGAAAAGAGAATATATGAGATTGTTAAAGTTTATTCATCTCTTTGTAGTTTGATAGAAAATACATGAGGTTACTATTAAAGAAGTAGGTTTATTATGCCTTAGACACAGAATTCTTACAGGTTTTTAATACTGCAATTAGCTTTCACACTAATTGATATCTAACATTGATAACTTTAATGCTAAATGAAAATAAAAAATTATAATCAGGCCAATCAACATACATTATTTCAAAATTATACAACAAATCCTGCTTGGTTTAACAGAAAACAGTGGATTAATAAATACTTTCATTATTTACTAATACATTAATGATAACATGAGATAATGGATTATTTTCTGGCATACAGTTTAATGTTTCTGCTATTATATCACTATTATTGAAAAGATGTCTGCAACAGTTCCCTAAAGGCTGAATAAATTTGAGATCTTTCTGGTCTCTTAAGTCCATTTTTATAAGGTTCATACAGATACACAGACCAACGTCTATCTATACATCAGTCATTCAGTCACATTGCCAAACCAGCAAGGGAGTGATATCCTACAAAGATCTGACAACACATTTTATTGATTGCAACCCTCTCTATCAAACCTGTCTTCGTGCAACTTTTAACACTTTTGTATGGTAAAACCTATTTCATTTACACACCAAAAGAGCACGGGGGGGGGGGGGGGAAATTCAGGTAAAATGAAAGATGCTACAGAATAACTCCAGGACAACTTGAGTGAACAATGCTATCTTATGTCTATACACCCACAACACTCCTATTTCCAAATGCACATACCTTTATTAGAAATGTGACCACCAGCTCCAGTTCTTTCAGCTTAGCCGCAGTGGTACTTGCCCATCTCCAAGACAGCTGTCAAAGTCCATTTGCTACATGGGTGGATACCTGAGCAAGTTTCTACCCACTGTAGATGAGCACTCTCAGTTTTTTCCTGGTGTCAAAGTCCTGGACAATGCAATAATCCTGACTGAGCAGAGCAAAGGGCACCTTAAGCCTTTGGTAAACAATATTGTACATTGGATCCTTCCAAACAAACTAAATATTTAGTGCATTTTGCATCACTTAAAATGCATGTAGACTAGAATAAAATTCATTTAAAAATACAACACATGGGAAGTTGCTCAGCAAAGCTGGGTCACTTTTTTCCCCTTTCTCCCCCCCCCACCCCTCCCCCCATCTTCAGGAACCTTTTCTACATGAGGGCCAAATATTCTTGGGTTTTTATAATGAAAAGTGAATGATTTGGTGCAAGTTGTTTCAAGATGCTCAGGTTTGTTCCAAAAGCTATTCTAAATTTAAAATTTAGTACTGGCCAGGTAAAACCTAGTGAGTACTGGCCAGGTGGAACAAGTTTCCTCAAGGTGTAGATATAGCAGAAGGGGAGTATGAAAGACGGAGACTTGGAGAAGATAGCAACTTGCCTTTATGGAATCAATGGGGGGGAAAGAGAATGAAAAAAGAATGAATCCAGGAGTCCAGTTAATTACATCAGAAATAGAGGACATACTATGGGGTACTAAGACAAATCTTTTGTTTCCCAGCCAAAATGTTTGATGATTTCACATTAAACTGACTCTGAATACATGGCTAGTAGGTTATGCAGGTGCAAAAAAAATGCTAATTCAGATTTTCATTGTTTGGGTGATACTGTATTTTTTTCTATCACATAGTACAGCAACTGGAAGTATTTCAAGACTGGACACAACTCAGAACTGAATGTGCCATCTTGCACATTAAGTTCACATTATCTTGAGCTGTAGACATTTTTAATCACAGAAATATCTAACGGGAGGTAGATCACCATGCAGATCACCACTGAAGATAAACTGAACATAATCTTACCTAGGACTAATTCTTAGCTGGAAGGAAACTTTATCCACACATAATTGTAAACAAACATTACAAGAAATAATTATTTTCTTTCCTCTTCCTCCCTCTCCCCAAAAGAAACTGTAAAGTTTTCTCAGAGGCAAAGTTCATTTTATATATCGTTTCTCTATCCTGACTTAGAAACTACTTGTTTTCCTTGCTTCACCTTTAAAATCTCCGTACTTCTTCTCAACTGATACTTTTACAGAGATTACTTACAAGGTCTATCACTAAACCAAAACGTCTGCAGATGCTTCTGCATCCCATGACGGTAGCAAGCTCAGCCGCTGAATTGGCTCATTAGAATAATAGCCGAGAGGACAGGCTTTCCTTGCCACGTCAGCTAAGCGGAACCTTCGAGCGGGGATTCCTGCTCCTCGCCGGAACTATTCCTTAACACGCTGAAAGTGAGGGAAAATTTAGATAGTTAAATTTGGGTCGCCATGCAAAGAAGGTCATTTCAGCGTTCGAGAAATTTGGCGGCAATTTATAGTTAACGCTTGCCACGTATTGGCAGAGGCAGAGTTGCAGTCAATGTTGCAAAGGGAGTTTTGAGACAAAGAAAAATATTCAAGATTTGTTTGAAGGAAAGGAAAGGAAAGAAGGGTTTTCCCACTTAGGAATTCAGAGTGTTTGTCAAAGCCATGAATGATGAAACCCAAATGGGAGAATTAGCACTGCGAGCCTCCTAAACCTAGACAGGGGGTCTTCAAACTTGGCCCTTTTATGACTTGTGGACTTCAACTCCCAGAATTCCTCAGCCAGCAAAGCTGGCTGAGGAATTCTGGGAGTTGAAGTCCACAAGTCATAAAAGGGCCAGGTTTGAAGACCCCTGACCTAGAAGATGCCGGGGTGTGCTCCATTCAGCATATTTTTCTCTAGTTTGGAACCGTACCGTTCGGTCTGATTAGCATGCATATTTGAAACTCTGACCTTTTCTTCTCACTGCAACTGATCCCCGTCTTTTTGCCCCCCCCCCCCCGATTTGGGGGGGAGATTCATGTCAGTGATCTCTGACAGAGGGTTTGTCGGGAAGGACTGAAATCATCCTTGGGATTATTTACCGTCTTGAATTATAAATTTTGAATCCCCTGATCATTTCAATTAGCGGACCTACCCTATTCTGCACGGGTGTGATCCAAAGGCTACTGCTAAGCTTGTAAGCCGCCCTGAGTCTTCGGAGAAGGGCGGGATATAAATGGAAATAAATAAATAAATAAATAAATAAATAAATAAATAAAAATAAATAAATAAATAAATAAATAAATAAATAAATAAATAAATAAATAAATAAATAAATAAATAAATAAATATATATAAGCCTACAGTTTATATCAGGCAGAGTGGAGGATAACCCTGAATAGGGAGGTGATGGATAAGAGTCTTCATCCATTTGATGCTTGGACTTCCAAGAATCCCTGTTTGGCATTGTTCATCTTTTTGCATATAAAGGTTGATACCAGTCTGGGATTACTGTTCATTCATGGATAGTGGTAAGAACAGCTGAGATAATAGTTATCAGTTTTGAAATTCAGAAGGAAGAACTTTGGAGTCCATCTGCTTTAATTTGCAGCCTTTCTGCTTTCTTGCATTTCTCAGTTACGTACACTGTCAAAATCAGAGACGCGTGAAAAGTCAGTAGGACAGTAATTTAAATAGAGTCATGAACAATTTCCCAAAAGAATGTTTTCTTTTCTTTTGTTTTTATGGTACCATATGTAATGAATAATGTTAGGTGTGATTTCTGAAAGTATCTGTAGTCTGAAGACTGGAAGCTGAAGTATGGAGAGTACAGTTATTACATGTAATTAGGCAAGGAATTAATTTTACAGTAGAGACCATGTAGGATGCAGAGAATTTTAAATTGGCACATTGTAATTTAACCTCTTCAAAAACATTTACACAGATGAAATGGCTGAGTTTATACAATATGTTAAATGTGTTTTATTTATTTATTGTCTTCGTATGTTAAGTGAACCAGCCAATAAATCATAAAACTTTGATACTGCATATTCTGTCAATGGACAAATTGTATTGTTAAACTCGATTCAGAGTTTAGAACTTCAGATCCAGACTGAGCATAACAGAACTCTATTTTTCGTCTAATTTCTATTGTTTGCCTTATCTCTCCAATCCAAGTGTTGAAATGACAAATCTGCTATCTCTATTTTATTCATTTTGTGATATGGAATACATCAAATGGGTGGTCATCCATTGGCTTTGTAGTCTATGCATTAAAAGGGGCAAGCTTGTTCTATTGCATTGGTACATCTATTTTCTCTTATTTGTATGGTTACATTTTAAAATATATTTTACTGTACACTTAAAATAGCTTCATTGCAGTTCTTGACATATTTTTTGTAAAATTTCACCCTAATACTCTTCTGGTAAATTGGCAATATCAGTTCTCATTATGAACAAGCTTCAAAATATTAAGCTGTGGAGCTCCAGGCATCCAGAATTCCCCACACTCATAAGGAAATGCAGTCAATCTGGCTCCTTTGTTGTAGTTGTCCAGCATGTTTGCTGGGAATTATGGGACTTGAGATCCTAAATAAGCACTAGATTGGTGAAGGTTTCTCTAGCATAATTATCTTTATAAGAAACATCAAACAAGGAAAGAAAATATGCAGACAAACCAGCTTGTTCCAAAGTTCTTTACATAGAACTATGCTCATAAGTTATTTCTCCTGATCATCAGTCCTCCCTCAGTGCTAGAACAGCCTTCCAGAACAGAGCCAGGTTGTTGAGCTGGTTTTGGGGGGGTTTAACCAATGAAAACAATAGAATAGGGAGGACCAGAGATCTTTTCAAGAAAATTGGAGAGATGAAGGGAACATTCCATGCAAAAATGGGCATGATAAAGGACCAAAATGGCAGGGACCTAACAGAGGCAGAAGAGATTAAGAAGAGGTGGCAAAATTACACAGAAGAACTATACAAGAATGAGCTTAACGTCCCTGATAATCACAATGAGGTGGTCACTGACCTCGAGCCAGACATCCTAGAATGTGAAGTGAAGTGGGCCTTAGAAAAGCTGAGCAACAACAAAGCTAGTGGAGGTGACAGTATTCCAGCTGAGCTATTCAAAATCTTAAAAGACAGTGCAGTAAAAGTGCTACACTCAATTTGCCAGCAAATTTGGAAAACTCAGCAGTGGCCACAGGATTGGAAAAGATCAGTTTACATTCCAATTCCAAAGAAAGGCAGTGCCAAAGAATGTTCAAACTATCGCACCATTGCACTCATTTCTCATGCTAGTAAAGTCATGCTTAAAATCCTACAAGCTAGACTTCAGCAGTATGTGGATCGAGAACTACCAGAAGTACAGGCAGGATTTCGAAGAGGCAGAGGAACTAGAGATCAAATTGCCAACATACGCTGGATCATGGAGAAAGCTAGGGAGTTCCAGAAAAACATCTACTTCTGCTTCATTGACTATGCTAAAGCCTTTGATTGTGTGGATCATAACAAACTGTGGCAAGTTCTTAAAGAGATGGGAGTACCAGACCATCTTATTTGTCTCTTGAGAAACCTATATGCGGGTCAAGAAGCAACAGTGAGAACTGGACACGGAACCACTGATTGGTTCAAAATTGGGAAAGGAGTCCGGCAAGGCTGTATACTGTCGCCCTGCCTATTTAACTTATATGCAGAGCACATCATGAGAAAGGCAGGGCTAGATGAATCAATAGTTGGAATTAAGATTGCTGGAAGAAATATCAACAACCTAAGATACGCAGATGATACCACTCTAATGGCAGAAAGTGAAGAAGAACTAAAGAGCCTCTTGTTGCGGGTGAAAAAGGAGAGTGCAAAAGTTGGGTTGAAACTTAACATTAAGAAAACCAAGATCATGGCATCTGGCCCTCTCAATTCCTGGCGAATAGATGGGGAAGAAATGGAGGTAGTGACAGATTTTGTTTTCCTGGGCTCCAAGATCACTGCAGATGGGGACTGTAGCCAAGAAATTAAAAGACGCTTGCTCCTGGGAAGGAAAGCCATGGCAAATCTAGACAGCACACTAAAAAGCAGAGACATCACCCTGTCGACAAAAGTGCGTATAGTCAAGGCTATGGTCTTCCCAGTTGCAATGTATGGCAGTGAAAGTTGGACCATAAGAAAGGCTGAGCGCCAAAGAATTGAGGCCTTTGAACTCTGGTGCTGGAGAAGACTCCTGCGAGTCCCTTGGACTGCAAGGCGATCAAACCGGTCAGTCCTAGAGGAGATCAATCCTGACTGCTCTTTAGAAGGCCAGATCTTGAAGCTAAAACTCAAATACTTTGGCCACCTAATGAGAAAGAAGGACTCACTGGAGAAGAGCCTAATGCTGGGAAAGATCGAGGGCAATAGAAGAAGGGGACGACAGAGAATGAGGTGGCTGGATGGAGTCACTGAAGCAGTAGGCGTGAGCTTAAATGGACTCCAGAAGATGGTGGAAGACAGGAAGGCCTGGAGGAACGTTGTCCATAGGGTCGCGATGAGTCGGACACGACTTCGCAGCTAACAACAACAAACCAATGAAAACTGCTTCTTCTTTTCATCCAGCAAGGGTCTCATTTGTGAATGGTTCCTTCTCATTTGTGAATTGGGAAGGAGCTCTTGAACCAAGGCAACCTGATAAGGACAGCTATACTATAGTCAATTGGGTTTTGCTTGCTTATTCAACCTTACCTGATTTTTGGCAACTAAAAGTGGGAGGAGGGATTAAGAGAAAAACTAGCTATTTCAGGATTCTTGTCTGATTATGAAGATTTCCTGTACATCACCAACGATACCTGCAGAAGAGGGCGTAGCTTGGTTTTAAAGACAGCAACATGCCCTCTGGCACCAGCAGCTACTCTTTCTGCAATTAACAGAAGTGAAGCTTGAAACTGGAGGAACTTATATGGCCTGTCTAAATACTGGTGGTGTAAAATCTTAAGAGTGTTTCTGGCATATCCCCATTCCCAAGCATTAGTATGGCTTGTTTCATTTAAAGGTCTACCTACAGTTATGTTCAAGTGAAAGGAAATCACATTAAACCAACTTGTGAGAAGGCCAAGCCTCCTTACAGCCTTCACTGGAAAAAGGCAATGGAAACCAGAGGAAAAAAGAGAAGTGGTTTTTTTTATTTGTTCTTTTGCAGCTATCCTCTTTCCATTCCCTTCACCTCTTCTCATTCCATCTAATACAAACACAGTAATTAGTTTCTAAGAAGCAACAAGAGGCAGTTTGGTATATTGGTTAAGGCATCAGGCTAGAAAATACCCGTATATACTTGAGTATAAGCCGACTCGAGTATAAGCCGAGACCCCCAATTTCACCCCCAAAAACTGGAAAAAGTTATTGACTCGAGTATAAGCCGATCCGCCGTTCTGCAAGCCTCTGCCGCCAGCAGAGGCTCGATCCGCCATTTTGCAAGCCTGAATACACAGGAATACCCTGTGTGGCCACGGCTCTCGGGGAAGCCCTGGCTGTCCGCTTCCTCGCTCCACGCTGCCATTCGGGGCCCGCGCGTTCCCCGGGCAAATCGCGGCGCCCAGCAGGCGAGGAAACACGCCCGCTCCAGTCGCCCCCCCTTCCCTCAGGAGACGCGAAGCAAGTGACCGCCCGGAGCTTACCGAGGACTTGCGCGCAGCCGAGGCTTCGGTGCTTCCAGGATCGCGCGCACCTCTCCAAAGCCGCCGCCGTCCGGAGACCTGCCGAAGTTTGGGGAGGTTTGGGGAGGTGCGCGGAAAGAAGCAGGCAGGCAGGGCGCGGAGGAACGGAGACCTGCCGACGTTTGGGGAGGTTTGGGCGCCTCCCCAAACCTCCCCAAACGTCGGCAGGTCTCCGTTCCTCCTGCCGATGTTTGGGGAGGTTTGGGCGCCTCCCCAAACCTCCCCAGGTCTCCGTTCCTCCGCGCAGACCTGCCGACGTTTGGGGAGGTTTGGGCACCTCCCCAAACGTCGGCAGGTCTCCGTTCCTCCTGCCGACGTTTGGGGAGGTTTGGGCGCCTCCCCAAACCTCCCCAGGTCTCCGTTCCTCCGCGCAGACCTGCCGACGTTTGGGGAGGTTTGGGCGCCTCCCCAAACCTCCCCAAACGTCGGCAGGTCTCCGTTCTTCCTGCCGACGTTTGGGGAGGTTTGGGCACCTCCCCAAACCTCCCCAGGTCTCCGTTCCTCCGCGCAGACCTGCCGACGTTTGGAGAGGTTTGGGCGCCTCCCCAAACCTCCCCAAACGTCGGCAGGTCTCCGTTCTTCCTGCCGACGTTTGGGGAGGTTTGGGCGCCTCCCCAAACCTCCCCAGGTCTCCGTTCCTCCGCGCAGACCTGCTGACGTTTGGGGAGGTTTGGGCATCTCCCCAAACGTGGGCAGGTCTCCGTTCCTCCTGCCGACGTTTGGGGAGGTTTGGGCGCCTCCCCAAACCTCCCCAGGTCTCCGTTCCTCCGCGCAGACCTGCCGACGTTTGGGGAGGTTTGGGCACCTCCCCAAACGTCGGTAGGTCTCCGTTCCTCCTGCCGACGTTTGGGGAGGTTTGGGCGCCTCCCCAAACCTCCCCAGGTCTCCGTTCCTCCGCGCAGACCTGCCGACGTTTGGGGAGGTTTGGGCGCCTCCCCAAACCTCCCCAAACGTCGGCAGGACTCCGTTCCTCCTGCCGACGTTTGGGGAGGTTTGGGCGCCTCCCCAAACCTCCCCAAACGTCGGCAGGTCTCCGTTCTTCCTGCCGACGTTTGGGGACTTTTGGGCACCTCCCCAAACCTCCCCAGGTCTCCGTTCCTCCGCGCAGACCTGCCGACGTTTGGGGAGGTTTGGGCGCCTCCCCAAACCTCCCCAAACGTCGGCAGGTCTCCGTTCTTCCTGCCGACGTTTGGGGAGGTTTGGGCACCTCCCCAAACATCCCCAGGTCTCCGTTCCTCCGCGCAGACCTGCCGACGTTTGGGGAGGCTTGGGCGCCTCCCCAAACCTCCCCAGGTCTCCGTTCCTCCGCGCAGACCTGCCGACGTTTGGGGAGGTTTGGGGAGTCGCCCAAACCTCCCCAAACGTCGGCAGGTCTGCGCGGAGGAACGGAGACCTGGGGAGGTTTGGGGAGGCGCCCAAACCTCCCCAAACGTCGGCAGGAGGAACGGAGACCTGGGGAGGTTTGGAGAGGCGCCCAAACCTCCCCAAACGTCGGCAGGAGGAACGGAGACCTGCCGACGTTTGGGGAGGTTTGGGGAAGCGCCCAAACGTCGGCAGGAGGAACGGAGACCTGCCGACGTTTGGGGAGGTTTGGGGAGGTGTGCACGCACCTCCCCAAACCTCCCCAAACTTCGGCAGGTCTCGGACGGCGGTGGCTTGGGAGAGGTGCGCGCGATCCCGGAAGCGCCAAAGCCTCGGCCGCGCACAAGTCCTCGGTAAGTTTTTTTGTTGACTGGAGTATAAGCCGAAGTGGAATTTTTCAGCCCAAAAAGTGGGTTGAAAAATTCGGCTTATACTCAAGTATATACGGTAGTTTTAATCCCGTTTTAAGTATAATGGAAATTGTGACCTTAGGCCAGTTACTGTCAGCCCTAATAAGGAGGCACCAACAAACCACTTCTGAAACTTTGCCAAGGAAACAGCAGAGACTAATTCAGCCACTAGGACTCAACACTGATGAGAAACTAAGCAGAGACAAATCTTTCTACATTCTTCTCTGGTGTCAAAAAATGGCTGCAATTCAAAATCAGTATTTAGCACAGCCTTTTGCAATGTGGTACTCTCCAGAGGTGTTAAATTTCATTGTCCATCATCTTTAGCCTGTACATCCATTAATCATGATATATTGAAATAAATGGATGTTGAAGTGCATAATCTGGAAATCTTCAAACAAGAAAACTAATTTAGTGACTGTATTGCCTTCTTTCCAAGGCCAAATTTCTGGCTGAAGGGACAGCCAGTTTCAGAATATAGGGTCATTATGTAAGTAGGTACATGCTTCTAGTTGCTTCATTCAGAGGTGGTGTATCCAGACCACAGGTGTTTTTTAGTTTTTTTTAGCTACAATTTTACACCACTTGGAAAGGAGGCATCAGATATTGCATGATAAGTATTAAGAAGCAGTTGAGCTCTACTGTAGCTTGTTCTGTAGTATTAACAACTTAAGGTGGCTCCCTTCAGGCTAGAAATTACCTCATATATTTGGTTTTGGGGAAAAACCTGAATTTTTTATTAAATGTTCATGTTATTTTGTACTACTTAGCAGTGGTGTAGAAGCCACTCAGATAAAAACAACAAATCCTTTTTGCTCTTATGAATTCATTCTGTTGTCAAGATCCACCCTGAGACTGAATCAGCATTGTCCACAGGATAGCGTCAAAAAAGTCAGGATGGTAGACACAATGGTATGCTTGTCAAGATGCATATAAAAACAGGTGGACTTTGAGGACACCTTCCTGGCCAAAATCTTGACTTTTTCTCATCATACTCTGCTGAGACATCTGGACTGAATCCAAACTATAAGCTTCAATCTGGCATCTAGGCTAAATTACAGATTTTTTTAAAAAAAATTCTACCCCTATCCCCTTGTTTTAACGCCATCTTGTCTGAAGTATCTGCAAATTTATTGGCGTCAGTTTGGTTGATCCTAAAAAAATGTACCTATGGGTTTTCCTTTTCCTCATGAGCCATAACTTGGCTACATAAGCATGCCTTCAGACATTCTACACAAATATATTAAATCCTCAGTTTAGCAGATTTCAGTTTAGCACATTTGAGATACAATACAGCATTTTTGTTCATTTAGACCTCACCTATGTTTAATAAATTGCGTATATTAAACCAAAGTTTCATAGCAAATAATGCCACTTAGGTCAATGTCGTAATTACAGTAGTGGCCAAAATTGTGGAAACCTTTTGGGAAAAGTGTATTTTTGAGGTTTGATGGCTAATAACACTTGTTTTTTTGGAGCAGTACCATAAAATTATATATCAATGGAAAGATAATTTAATCAAAAATGTAATGCAACAAAGTTTGTTCAATTATCTGTTCTGTATTCTATGAAAGGTTATAGCGAAATAACCAGAAAAACGAAGCACAACTTGCTTAGGTTGATATCAGGTAGTTTTCCTTCATCTGATTGTAGCCAATGAGCATGAGTGTTTAGAGAGCCAATCAGGTGTCATCTTGTTTTGGCAATGAGCCAATCATATCGGTAGGATTCAGTTACTGACATCTTGAATTGAAGCTGAGAGGAGGATATTTGTCAGTATGTTATGTGATCGCTAACAAGTTGGTTGGGGTTTTTTGTGTTCTTTCATTTAGTGAGCTTGTAAAATGTAATAAAATTAAAGTAACAAAGTTGACTGTTTGCCCAGAAAGTGATCTAAAATAGTATTATTAAGTGAACAAGGCTACAGTTATAAAGAAATTAGAAGAAAAATTGGTGGAAACTTAACCAAAGGTGGCATTTCTACTGTACACTTTTCGCAAAAGGTTTCCACAATTTTGGCCACTAGTGTAGGTAAATGATGCAAATGGACACAAATGATGCCTATTCTCATTTAATGAGCATTTTAATTTAACAGACACCTCCTCCCCATAAATGGCCCTTTAAATTAAGGATTTGCTGTACACAGTATGTTACTTTCATAGAAACCAGTACTGACAAATGGCCAGGAGATGTCACTGTGAGCACAATAAAGTAAGTTTGAAAAAAAAATGGGATTACTATTGGGTTTTTTTAAAAAAAAATCTAGAATGGTTAACTACTGTATTACTTCCCAGTGACTGCATCTGATCTGTGAATGAATATGTTTGCTATAAATTCAACTTTGAAATATTAAAGATGGCAACACTGAAAGATCTAAAGCAGGGATTCTCATCTGGGAAGGTAAGATTCCTTTCTGTCCTCAATGGAGAGTTCCTCCCCTGGGTGAGATTGCAATTCCTAAAATATGAAGATAGAGAGAGAAATACAAGAATACAGAGTTTTTTTCCATTTTTTTAATGTGCGACGTGACTGTTTATTTATATGACAGAAAAATCAATTGGTGCTTTTACACAGCTGGAAAATATTTTCCTGATTGAAATGCAGCTTAGGTAGAAGCATTTGACGCAAATTATGCTGACCTGAATGTATCACTATACCATTTGTGGAAAATGATGCAAGGATGATTTGCATCATTTGTGCAATGATATCCTGATGAGACACCATTCCCCCCCCTGCTCCCCAGTTGTGTATGAGAATAGTATTTAATTTTGTTTCATAAAATGGCCAATCTTATTTTAGCATGATAAAAAAGATGCCATCATTATTTATTTCTGGTAAATTTACATTTCATGCTTTGCAATTACAGCATGATGAAATCATCACTTACATTAAGAAAGAGGGCAAATTGGTGGGGAAGCGCATCCCCTGTATCCCTTCTTTCACTCCTCCTATTGCATACACTGCTGGAAAAGACATATATATGGTTAGCATTTATCAATTGTATCAAGGTGTCAGTTAGGCTTAGTTGTATTGAATTGTGTCAGGCCAATAATGTTGCTTAATTAAGACTGAAATAATAATCTGAGAGAGATAGGAAGATAGACAGATGTTCTACTTTTCTTGTGATACTGTAATAGACACGCAATGTTGACTGTATCTGAATGGTATTTGATGTATTCTTTCTCTCATACATAGAATGTAAGTTGATTACCTACATCATTCTCTGCAGAATGGTGAATCAGGGTATGCAACCTGATTATGTCATATTATTATAGCAGTTTGATGAAACACACTATCTAAAAAGTTAATGACCATAAATATCCTTAGGACAGTATATCTGGGAACTAAGGGGTAAAGACCTAAGGAGCTAATGCCTACGTCTAATAACAACGAAAGGATGAAGTCAGGAAATTCAGGAACACTACAAAAAGTGTCATCCCTGTTTTCCAACCACAGAGACCCAAAAGCTGTAACACTGCTTGAAGAAGCCACTCCTGCTCCATGAGATGGTAGCAGTTCAGTCCAGAGCACAGAGCATCCAAGGCAAGGACTAGAAACAATCAATGCCAATGGGCTTTGGAGGTAATGAGGACTTCTGAGGACTGAAAAGTGCTGTGTTACCACCTGCCTGGGAAACTTTACCATGTACCTCCTGACGCATCTCTTGCCCTCTCAAGTTGATATATGAAGAAGAAAGGAACTACAGTAACAGGATATCAGTGCATGCATCACTCTTTCTTTTCCAGCCAAGCTGAAGGTCTTTGGATGCAGAGTTGAATTAGCCACCAGACTCTTATGTCTTGTGTCATTTAAGTATATATTCTTATGCCTGTACTATTTTTTTTTGCACTTTCCTGTTTCTCATAAGTTGTATTCTTAACATGTAAACCCTGAGATACTCTTTCAGTCAAACTGAAAGAAAGGTTTGTACTTAAATGTGTTCTTTGCTTGTATCTTGCATAGGAAGGTGCACCAAAGCCATTGTAGAAGAAAGCTTTTACTTACTGCTATTTAACACATTGTACGCATGAATGCCTGAGTGGGTGGAGAAATCATGTAACCACATTGGTTTATGAGCCAATGAAACCTGGATATGAGCTCTGTATTCCAGGATTCCCAAGTTTTAGATTATGTCTTATAATAAGCATTATTAACAAAAGGTACGCAGCATGGAGACCCAGTTTGGAGTAGTGGTTAAGGCATCAAGCTAGAAACTGGGAGACCTTGGGCCAATCACAATCTCTCAGTTTAGGAAGCAGGCCATGGCAAACCACTTCCAAAATCTTGCCAAGAAAACTGCAAGGACCTGTCCAGGCTGATTTGAAGGCACCATAAACAAACAAACAAATACTATTACCAGGGAAATTGTTGGTAGTAAACTGAAAACTTTCTCCGACCTAATAAAACAAACAGCTTATTGCACATTTATACATTGAATAATGCTGTGAACATTTTATCCTGCTGATTGGAAATTCTAAGAGTTTGGATGAAGAGCAATAGGCTTCAGCTGAATCCTGGCAAGACTTCCAGATCCATCCAATTCAAGGTGGATTTAAAGCCCTTCGTGGCATGAGCCTGGGTTATAGAAGGGACCCTTCTCCCTGATTACATCTGCCCATCCCATCAGATCTTGCAGAAAAGGTATGCTCTAGGTCCCATCTGCTAGGGCTTTACAGTCTTAGGAGGTGAGCCTTCTCTGCTGTGGCACCTGCCTTATGGAACATTCTTTCATCTTCCCCAAAATGAGGTTTCTTCTCCATCCCTGTTAATATCCTGGAAATTCTTCAAGATCATCACCCTTGGGATTGGTGACATTCTAAGATGGCTCTATTATTACAGCTAATTATGATAATTTCTTATTTTTTTTACATTTTTACTATTTTATTACTTGTACACTGCCCAGAGTCACTTTTATATAAAATTTGCCTAATATAAATTTGAAAATAAACCTCAATGATATCCAATCTTGGGCTGGAACAAAATATGGAATTTTTGAGATATGGAATAAAAGCTCACATATTAGGGTTCCCCATAATAAATCAAGTCCAGAAATACCATTTCAACAAAATTCAGGAAGAATTACCTAAGGACAGCTTAACAAAGAAATCTTAGTACACTTGAGAAGAATTAGCGATTCTCCTCCCGGCTATTAATGCACTACAAATGAATGCAGCTTAACAAGTTACTTGCTATCACCCACACATTCTCCTAAAATGGGAGGTCTATAAAAATTATATGTAATATAAATAGTATCTAAGCAAAACCCAGGCTGGAGAATTCCAACTATTCGAGAGCCCTTCTCCTCTTACGCCCTCCTAAAAAGAACAAGGTGAGAGCTATCTTGATCTCAGGAAATAAACTGCTCTGAAGAACAGTTGCAAGCAAGATGGCTTGACTTTATGGTCCTGCAGATGATAATCTTTAAGAAATGGGATGTGGAGTAAGCCAACCCTACCCAATTTCACTGAATGAGCAAAAGCCATTGACATAATGGCTTTTGGGGGCAATTAAGCTGACTTTGTAATAATGCCGCTTGGGGTGTGTGTGAAAGCCCTAATAAGCAGGCATATACATAGAATGAAGGCTACTGCTAAGCTTGTAAGCTGCCCTGAGTCTTCGGAAAAGAGCGGGATATAAATGGAATTAAAATAAAATAAATAAATAAATAAATAAGCAGTCTTGTAAATATCTAGTCCACGCACAACCTAAGGTTTCAAGAGCATCTTGAATTGTATTTGGATGCCAACTAGCAACAAGTACAGCTCTTGAAGTAGGTTTGTTACATGGGGGGAAAAAATGGTACTCTCGTCATTACTTGACCTGTGGCATTCTTGACTAGACTATTCATGATGGTCAGGTAAACAAGTAAGCATATCTAAAATTTAAGAGATTTCTGTTTTTAACATATTCCCTCTTCTTTCTTGTTGGTCAAAATATGATAGAAGATGGCAGAACAGATAAATGGCACAGTTAAGGGTTGGATACAAATAGTAAGAAAATACTGATGAGATTTGGACAACTGGTCTGAATAAATGGGGTGGTGGTTCCCAACTATACAGAAGAAAATGTATATTGCATCTGCAGAAAGAATCAAGGGCCAACTCATTCTTTTCTAAGGAGAAAAGAGGAGAGAAGAGGGCAGCAGGAGCCTGCAGCTCTCCCAAGTGGGATCTGGAAGAACTCTAGCCTGTACTGGCCATCTAGGAAGGAAAACACCTGCAAGCCAACCATAACCAGGTTTTTCTCTTGGATGATCTTCCTTTCCATCATTTACAAGTAATTTTGAAGTAATGAGGTGGGACTGGCAGCAGACACTTTGCTGCCGCTATGAGACAGAGGGACCTTAAGGGGACCTTCTAGGGAGACTTTTTTTTAAAATTCCATTTATATCCCGCCCTTCTCCGAAGACTCAGGGCAGCTTACAAGCTTAGCAGTAGCCTTCATTCTATGTATATGCCTGCTTATTAGGGCTTTCACACACACCCCAAGCGGCATTATTACAAAGTCAGCTTAATTGCCCCCAACAATCTGGGTCCTCATTTTACCTACCTCGGAAGGATGGAAGGCTGAGTCAACCTTGAGCCTGGTGGGATGCGAACCTGCACTAATTGCAGGCAGCTGGTGTTACTTAAGGAGGCATTAGCCCACTGCTCCACCAAGGCTCCTTGAGTATTTCTCTTTTGTTTGGCATGAGAGGTGTTTGGAGGAAAGAAAGGAATCTGTCAGCAGCAAGAACAGCAACAACAATAATAAAGATGAATATTGAATCAAGGCCTGTATAGCATGTGATACGTTCAGGTAATTAATTAGTTCCTTAAAAATGGTTAAAAAAATTAACTCCCAGGACCTGGAGAAAGCTTTTCTGTTATATGATCTCTCCTTTTATTTGCTTCCTCATGTACCTTTCCCCTCCCCAAACCCACCCTCCATTGAGTATTTTTCCCCCTCTATTGAACAAAGGAACTAGAGTTTGGATTCAGAGAGTGGGATGGTTGCACTTTGCCAGAAACAGCTGGGATCCTGACTCCATTTGTTACATTCCACCCATCAGTGAAATTCTACTTGTGCTACTGGGCAGCCATGGGGATGAATGTGTTGCCATGGAGCTGCTGATGTATGACTCCAGTTCTTTGAGTTGCTGGCTATTCTTAATTTGCCTCTTCTCGGATAAGCAGCAACCTTATTTTCCACACAGGTTCTGGAAATATTTGAAAAGGAGAAGAGGAGAAACAGGAGAGCAGGTCATTTAAGGAATTTCTTCATTGTACTTACAGATGTAATGACCAAGTTGCAACACTTGCCCTTCTCAAACTACAGGTAGTCCTTGACTTACAACTATTCATTTAGTGACCATTTGAAGTTACAACTGAAAAAAGTAAGTTATGATTGGTCTCACACTTAACAACCATGCAGTAATCCCACAGTCACTGATCAAAATTCTGAAGCTTAGCAACTGGCATGTACTGTATTTATGATAGTGTAGCATCCCAGAGTCATGTCACCATTTGTGACCTTCAGAACCAGCTTTCAATAAGCAAAGTCAATGGAGAAAGCTGGATTTACTTAATGATTGCATGATTCACTTAACAACTGCAGTGATTTGCTTAACAACTGTAGCAAAAAAGATAATAAAATTGGAGTGACTCATTTAGCAATGGTCCCAGAGTAAATGAAGAGCACCTGTATACCTTTCAGATTGGAGTGGAATGGAGGGAGATCATGTGTTCCATCTAGGCATCTGGCTGACAGTGTGATCAAGCATAATATTGTGATGATACCTTTAATGCCGTCAAACAACAACATCTTATTTATTTATTTATTTATTATTGGGATTTATATGCCGCCCTATCTCCCGAAGGACTCAGGGCGGATAACAAAAGTAACATATAATAAATACAGAAGTTAAGATAAAAATTAAAATTAAAGGCCTCTGTACAATAAATTAAAATTAAAATTAAAATAAATTAAAAGTTAGAGTTAAAAATTAAAAACATAATTAAAATCCCTGTCAGTCCAGGTCAGCCAGGTGGAAAAGGAGTGTTTTGAGGCCGCGGCGAAAGGACCGGAGATCTTGGGCCATCCGAAGCTCATGGTGGAGCTGGTTCCACAGGGCTGGTGCTCCCACAAAGAAGGCCCTCCCCCTGGGGGTTGCCAGCCGACATTGTTTAGCCGACGGTACCCTGAGGAGGCCTTCTCTGTGTGAGCGTACTGGGCGATGGGAATTCGTTCCCGGCAGCAGATGATCCTGCAAGTATCCCGGTCCTAAGCCATGTAGGGCTTTAAAGGTAAGTACCAGCACCTTAAATCTCACCCGGAGGGCAACCGGTAACCAATGCAGCTCACGCAGGAGGGGTGTAATATGGGAGTATTGGGGTGCTCCCATCACTACCTGTGCAGCCGCATTCTGTACCAGCTGAAGCCTCCGGGTGGTCTTTAAGGGCAGCCCCATATAGAGAGCATTGCAGTAATCTATACGGGAGGTAACGAGTGCGTGGGTGACTGTGTTCTGAACCAGCCCTCTTCTAACAAACCCCTATTCAAAAGAAGAGACTGGAGAGCGTCCAAGGCTAAAAGGCTTCTGCCAAGATTTAATTACGCAGTTAACAAAAACACTAGAGCTTGTCTTCTCAAGCGGAAAAGTTGCTTTCAGCAACCAGCCCCTCCCCAAACACTCCTTTTATAGAGAGCTCAGGGCGTGGTCTCCCTGTGCCTCCTCCCGAGGAGTCTCACAGCCTTTCTTTGTTTGTTCCTGCTCGACTGCCTCCTGCGTCGGGCGTCCTTGAACAGGGCCAGCTGTGGGTCATCTTCCTCCGCACTCTCGGGCTCACGCAGCTGAGAAGAGGTCCCCGGCTGAGGACTCTGCAAAGCCTCCAAATCATCATCAGCCGGTTCGTTTCCCTCCTCCCCCACATCTGAGTCCTCCGATACATCGGAGCCGGCTGTCGGACCCACAGGCTGGCCCTGAGTCACAACACTATCCCGCACCGCAGGGCCCTTCCCCCGGGTCTGCCGATCCGGATGCGGTCGGGATGGGAACTGTTCGTGAAAAGCAGTCACCAACGCAGGGGCATGAACGGCGGTCGCGTCTTCCCATGTGAAGTCCTCCGGCCCGTACCCTTTCCACTCGATCAGGTACTGGAAGCGACCTTTCAGCCAGCGGGAATCCCTGATGCTGGCGACCTCGTACTCGGGGGTGCTGTCGCCATCACGAGGTCCTGATGGGGGAGGTTCCGCTTGGCGAAGTGGACAAGCCGGTTGTTCGGGGACCAACAAGGACCGATGGAAGACGGGGTGCACGCGCAGGGAACGTGGCAGAGTTAAACGATAGGCGACCGGGTTGATGACGGCCTCGACTGGGAACGGTCCAAGGTAACGGTGGTCCAGCTTCCTCGCCGGCCGAGTGGATGGTAGGTTCCTGGTGGACAGCCAGACCCGATCCCCCACCGATAATGGAGGCGTATCCCTTCTCGACCGATCGGCGAACCTCTTGTAGTCGGCCTTGGCCTTCTCCAGCTGCCGTCGCACCAACCGATGGATCGCCTGTAACTCCGCCATGAATTCGTTCGCTGCCGGCTCCGGTGAGTCCACGGGAGAAAGGGGGAAAAACCGGGGGTGATAACCCACGTTGGCCAAGAACGGTGTCATCTGCGTGGAGGTGTGCTGCGAGTTGTTAAAGGCAAACTCGGCTATGGCCAAATAGTCTACCCAATTGTCCTGCTGCAGGTTAACGTAGCAGCGCAGATACTGCTCTAAGATGCCGATGACCTTCTCGGTACCCCCGTCGGTCTGAGGATGATGCGCGGACGAGAGGCAAACCTTAATGTCCAACGCCCGCATCAACTCCTGCCAGAAGCGGGCTGTAAACTGGGCCCCCCTATCGGAGACGACTCTATCGGGAAGGCCGTGCAGCCGGAACACCTGTTGGATGAACATGCGACTAGTGGCGCGAGCTGACGGTAAGCCGCGACAGGGGATGAAGTGCGCCATCTTGGTCAACATGTCCACCACCACAAACACTGTCGTGAAGCCGGAGGATGGGGGTAATTGGTCCGCCTCTGACTCGCTGAACACGTCAGCAAAGTCGGACAGTTTGGGAGGCAAGGAAACCCCTGGGGAACCCTCCACCTGGCCGGCACAGATATGGCGGGTGTGGTCCACGCACTGCAAACTTGGGAAGGTGACCAAGTTCTGAGACCAATAGATCTGTGGATCATGCGCCCGGAGCCATGCCAGTCCCAAGACCACGGGGAAGTGCAGATCCGAAGTGACGTAGAACTGGATGGCCTCCACATGGGTACTGATGGCCATACACACGGGTTGCGTGGCGGCCGTAATAGGCCCGGACAGGAGCACTCGACCATCGATGGTCTCCACAAGCATGGGCGGATCCACTGGACACTGGGGAACAGCCCATTTGGCCACGAAGGCCGAGTCCATAAAGTTAGTGGTAGCCCCAGAGTCAATTAAGGCATGGACCGGAATCCCCTCTGGCTTGCCAGGAAGGATCAGTTGTGCCTCCAAAATCAAATGCCGTGGAGGTTCACAGGCACCGTCGGAACGGCGTCGCTCGGCGTGGTCGTTGTGGGTCGCCCGATCTTTCACACCGTCTAGATCGGGCTCGGGCCGTTTCCCGATAGCAAAGCAGGGGACTTTCTCGGGGCAGGCTTGGTCACTGACGCCCGCTGATGCTTCTTCGGGCAAGAAGCAGCCAAATGTCCAGGGTCCCCACAGTAAAAACACAACCCCTCCGATCGTCGTCTGTCCATTTCCGTCACCGATAGACGGGACCTGGCGGCACCCAGCTCCATTGGCTTCTCCCTCTGGACTGGGGGCTCACGCACAACAGGGGCGGCAGGGGTCTGTGGGGTGGCACGGCGACTCTTACGCTGCTGCAGCCGGGCATCGATCCGCAGACAAAGATGGATCAGCCCATTCAGGTCTGAGGGAATGTCCACGCGGGCCAGCTCATCCAACATCTCCTCCGACAAGCCATCCTGGAAGGCATCCACGAGCGCAGCCTCATTCCAGGCGGAATCCTGGCTAAGCAGCCGGAAATCGCTGATGTAGGCCTGTAGGGGGCGCTGACCCTGCCTCAAAGCTTTCAGGCGTCGGGTGGCAGTCTGCGCCTTAATTGGGTCCTCATACATGAGGCGCATATGGTCACAAAACCCCCCAAAGTTATCCAACAAAGGGCTAGGCTGTGCCAACAGAGGCGTGCCCCAACGAGCTGCATCTCCCGACAGAAGGCTCAACACGAATCCCACCTTATCTCGGTCAGTGGGGAAATCAGCCGCCCTCACGCTGATAAAAAGCTGGCATTGTCCCAGGAAGGCAGGAAACAGTTCTGGATTACCAGCAAATTTATCCGGCATAGCTATCTGACATTTCCTCCTGGGTGGGGGGGCAGCATGTACCTGAGCCTGCAGTTGTGCCACCTGAGTGGCCAGCAAGGTGAGTTGCTGGTTGAGCTGGGCATTCTCGGCAAGAAGCTGCTCCATTGTAGTAATAAGGGGTGGGTGGCTGAAAGCAAACTGTTCTGAACCAGCCCTCTTCTAACAAACCCCTATTCAAAAGAAGAGACTGGAGAGCGTCCAAGGCTAAAAGGCTTCTGCCAAGATTTAATTACGCAGTTAACAAAAACACTAGAGCTTGTCTTCTCAAGCGGAAAAGTTGCTTTCAGCAACCAGCCCCTCCCCAAACACTCCTTTTATAGAGAGCTCAGGGCGTGGTCTCCCTGTGCCTCCTCCCGAGGAGTCTCACAGCCTTTCTTTGTTTGTTCCTGCTCGACTGCCTCCTGCGTCGGGCGTCGTTGAACAGGGCCAGCTGTGGGTCATCTTCCTCCGCACTCTCGGGCTCACGCAGCTGAGAAGAGGTCCCCGGCTGAGGACTCTGCAAAGCCTCCAAATCATCATCAGCCGGTTCGTTTCCCTCCTCCCCCACATCTGAGTCCTCCGATACATCGGAGCCGGCTGTCGGACCCACAGGCTGGCCCTGAGTCACAACAGACTGTGCGTAGGGCATCTCAGTTCAGGAAGGGGTGTAACTGGCGTACCAGGCGAATCTGGGCAAATGCTCCCCTAGCCACGACTCCAATATGATCTTCAAAACTGAGTTGTGAATCCAGGAGGACACCCAGATTGCGTGCTCTATCAACGGGAGGTAACATCTCTCCTCCTATAACCAAAGATGGAACCTCCTGGACTAAACGAGATGCCGGTACGTAAAGCCACTCAGTCTTGGCCGGGTTGAGCCGGAGCCTGTTCTTTCCCATCGAAATCTGTACCGCTTCCAGGCAATGGGACATCACATCAAGAGCATCACTGGGTTGGTTCGGGGTGGAGATGAAAAGCTGGGTATCATCAGCATATTGATGATACCTTACCCCGAAGCCATGGATGATCTCTCCCAGCGGCTTCATATAGATGTTGAACAGGAGAGGCGAGAGTACTGACCCCTGAGGCACCCCACAACTAAGGGGCCTAGGGGTTGACCTTTGCCCCCCTGCCAACACCGTCTGCGAACAGCCTGAGAGGTAGGAGGAGAACCACCGCAGAACGGTGCCTCCCACTCCCAACCCCTTAAGACGACGCAGCAAGTTAACAACTGCCTATCTCAGATCCTTGGGAAGGACTGTATAAGTGCATAAAAATGCCCAATCCAGTCTAAACATCTGGCTGACTATGCAACCAATATAAAGGCAAAGAAAATCGAAAATTGGTTAACACCAAGTGAAGAAGAACTACTTCATTTTTGATTAAAACATCTGACTGGTCTACACCCTTTCATTGCCATGCAGTTTAACAGTAATTTTTCTTTGAGCTTAGTTTTTTCCCATCAATTCCTGATCATTTCCCATTTCCCAGTCAATCACAGAAAGTGTAATATTTTATTCGAATGGTTAGAATAACCAACTCTCTTAGATATATATAACTGAGGTCCTTTTCTCACTGCCATGTTAAATCACTATCCACCAGCTGCACACATCCACCTATCTCCCATTGATCCTTATTCTGCCTCTGTAGCAGGTCTTCTAGTTTGCCAACAAATGATCAGGTGTGCATTTATGATATGTAAAGCAAGTTAAGGAATGGAGTTGGTGGCCTCTTCCAGCTTTGCATTCCCCACTTTCCACCAAATGTCACTGGCTGGTAGGAAAATAACCTCCAATCGCTCTCCTGAGTGGAATGGGAATAAGGGGTAGGTGAGTTGTTCCAAAAACTAAGAATCTCCATGGACAGATAGGTGAGTTCTGAGAGATGTCTAGACCAGTAATTTAGTAACATGTCACATGGAAATTTTTGTACTGGTTAGAAGAATCAGGCTGTTTTGGTGGGGGGGGGGGGGTTGTAAAAGTTTTATTGATTTTTTACAATAACAACCTTAGTGCCTGATGTACAGCATGTTATCTTGGTTCATGATTTTTTTTAAAAAAGCTAATTAACAGTCAATAATAATTAATGTTTATATTTCCATAATCAATTAATATATTTCCTCGATCTTTTCTTCTCCCAATAGTATTCTCCTTCTATCTACAGATGCTTGTTTTTAAGTTGTTATATTCTATAGTGGTTAAGAGCTGTAACGTTTGCCAAATGGTGATAGCATTTACTCTCCTATCATCGGGTAGGAGATATAGGAGTATAGCCAGCCGTACCAACAGGCTGAGGAATAACCTTTATCCATGGGCTGTTAGGCTTTTGAACGGGAAATAATTTTATAAACTTTATGCATGATTGACTTGCGAGGCCGGTGTGTTGTGCAATTAGCTCACATGGTGTAATAAGATGGAGGATTTGTGTCACTGTAAGTTGGGGGTGGGGGCACGAAGGGAGGTTCAGCCAATCTCAATGTATACATGGTTGTACTTTGACAATAAAGGTTCATTCATCAAAAGCCCAATCTCTTTTCAGCCACTTATGAAATCTGTGATATGTTGATCTTTCTTATATGGCATAATGCTATATTATTCTTATTTCATGCAAATCACCAATTTATTACTGCCACCACTCACTGATTTCAGAACAACCATCTTTCCTGATTTGTTCACTGTAGTAAAAACAGCTAATTTATGTGAAATTCCTTTCTCAGAAGATTAGACTGAATCTAATCCTCCATTTACCAACAATGGGCCTGCTTCTTTGGAAAGGTGGTTGTGCGTTTTTGAGTCCACCTGAGTACAATATGTTTTAATTGTATTCATTATTTTAATGGACTGTTAATTGCCCAGATTTGCCTGCTGAGTGAGAACCATTAAAAAATGCTACTGAGGTTGTCGAAAAGAACTGATATTATGTAAAATACATTGCTGAAATAATTCAATTTTTGGTTCACTATCAGCAATCTTTCAGGGATGACTCAGGCTGTGAACAAATACAGCTAGAGGCAAATGCTTTTCTGCAGTTATTTGAATTTGAAATATTGCAGGCAATTGTGAGACAAAATCCTGTAAAAGTTAAATATACCAGCTCCGAAATCTAAAATGAAATACCTTATTTTATTATTAATATAGACTGAGATTATGGAGCAGATTAGCAAAGCTCTTGTGTTGTTTTCTTGGCAGACAAAATGAACAGTCAGGCACTGAGTATGTATTAACTGCTATTGGTTAGCTTACAGACTTGTAACCAACCAACAAATGCATTTCTGTTTTCAAGATTCATTTCCAAAGAGCATAAAGTATAACAGCAGGAAACTGACTGAGTTGAAATTTAATTTTAACAAGCTGATTGCTCAATTGTGTGAAGCACTATCTATCACAGTGGCATAGCGTGGGTTGTCAGCACCCGGGGCAAGGCAAGTAATTTGCGCCCCCTAACCTGTGGATTTTAGCACTCGAGTCTCTTCCACTAGCTCAGGAATTCTGGGAGTTGAAGTCCATGAGTCATAAAAGAGCCAAGGTTGCCTACCCCTGAGTTAGGTTCAAGGCAAAAAAGGGTCTCTGGAGAAGAGGGAAAATGCTAGTTTAAAACTGAAACAAGGCAACTTTAAGGTGCCTCAGCTGTGATTTAGGATGAGACAAAGAGAGGACATGGCGTTGAAAATGGTTAATGGGGCATGTTTGTTCCACTCTTAGTGGATAAACCCCACGAGAGAATGACCTTACAACAGATGTGAATAGGCTTGGACTACGTTTGTAGATTGAGTGCATACATCACATGGAGCGATGTTGGGCTTCATCAAGATTTATGATCCCACAATTGGCTAGTTTTCTCCATCTTGTCCTAAACCCTGGATACCAACCACGGTTTATGGCTTAGCATGTGGCGTGGGGTTGACCCAACATGTTAGGCGACAAACAATGACTTCCAACTTACAATGCCTCAGCTTCCCAAGGTTATTCCAAAGCCGGAAAAGCCAACCAACCCACCCTGCAGCTTTGCCTGCTTAGGCTGAACCCCAGGAATTCATACTTGCTGCGGTGCCCAACCTATTTTCTGCCCAGACACTGCTTATCCAAGCCAAGCCGCCTCCTTCTCTTTGGCACCTCACCCCAAAGATTCGCCGGCCTGACTGGAAACTCTCGCTGCTGGCGACGTGTGTCGGGGGGGCATTCCCGATCGCCTCCTGCAGGGGGAACCGAGTGGCCGCAGAGAGTCAATACAGCAGGAGGAGGAGGAGGAGGAGCAGCAGCAGCAAGCAGCCGCAGGTGCGGCGGCTGCAGTTGTTACCTGACTGCCAGTCAGTCTGACGTAAGGGAATTGAGCTTTACCTGTTGGTTTAGCATCCTGCCAGCAAAAGTTTCAGTCATTCAAAGTCAGCGGACCAGGCTGGGTGCCGAAGACTTAGGAGCAGACAGAAGGGAGAAAGTTGGGAACTTTAACTGAGTTTCCGAGTGAGGTACTATCATTCCTTCTCTTTGTACCTTTATCCACATCCATAACAATAAGAGAGTTGGAAGGGACCTTGGAGGTCTTCTAGTCCAACCCCCTGCTCAAGCAGGAGACCCTATACAATTTGAGTAGTCTCCTCTTAAAAACTTCCAGTGATGGAGCAGCCACGATTTCTGGTGGCAAGCTGTTCCACTGGTTAATTAATTGTCCTCACTGTCAGGAAGTTTCTCCTTAATTCCAGGATGTTTCTCTCCTTGATTAGTTTCCATCTATTGTTTCTTGTCCTGCCTTCTGGTGCTTTGGATGTATAAGTTCACACACACACACACACCATTCTTTGCTGTCATGTCACCCCAATGATACGTTTGGTTTGCCATTAGGGTGCTGTGTGAATGTGGTCTTTAAATAAACCGCTGTTTATTAAATAAAACAGTTTTCTTTTTAAAAAAACAAACAAACCCACTTTAAATAAAAGGGAAAGTCTGTAGCTTGGGAGTTTGGAGAGAGAAATGTTTTGACACAGTTAATGTGTGTTTCTGTGACGTTCACGAAGCCCCGGTTGAATGACATGAAACGAATCCCAGTTTATGGCCAATTTGGGGAAGGCGGCATCTGAGCGCTCATTTTCCCCGCACCGGGTCCGGTCAAATTCACACACTCTTGAGCCAATCAAACGCATCCTTGTCTTTTAATCCGGTTCGCACTCCAGAAACTGAGATTGAAGGCAGAAGAAGAGTTCAAGCTTTTAATGGGGGGGGGGCCGAGGGCTGCTTTTCTGCATTCCAGCAGGACAGGATTTTTTTTTTATTTTTTTTTTTAAAAAGCGCCTTTTGCAGAACAGAGACAGCACGGGCACGCCCACAAACACACGCACACGCACCCGACCACGTCCTCTTGCCCCCCAAAGTCTGCATGCACGGTTGGATCGGCAACCTGCCGACGCAGCTTTCGTTCCAGAGCAGGGACCCCCGGAGAGACGCTGCAGCGATCCTCCCCCCGCGGGAAATCCACCCTCTTTCAAGCCCCGCCGCGCCCCCCCCGCCTTTGGCAACCCCGGGAGTGCCTTGGGAGAGCCTCCACAGCGGAGCCCCGGGCTTGCAGGAGGGCCGCGCTCTGTGCACGCTCAGGAGCCGCCTTCTCCTTTGCGCGGGGGGAGGAGGGAGAGAAGGCTTCCGCTTCCGTCCAGCGCCGGAGCGAAGGCGGAGCGGCCCGAAGGAGGAGTCACACTGTGTGGTTGTGTGTTTGTGTGTGTCTGTGTGTGTGTGGCGCGCCGTGGGGCGTCAGGCCCTTCCCGGCTGGGGCTCCGGTGCCTCCGCCCTGCCGGATCCCGGCGCCGTCGAGCACGCCCCCCCCAGATGTTGCGCCCGGTGTGGCCGGCCCCCCCTGCACCCCCCACGCTACGCCACTGATCTATCATAAAAGGCACCTCTGATAGTGTCTAAACTTTAATAGCCTAAAACTCAACTTCTTTGCTTCTGGATCTGTTCCTTATAAAGAATCTGAAATGGTGACTTCTTTCCCTTCATGTTATCTTTAAAGAGGAAAGGAACTAGTGAGTTGGAGTTGTCTGTTTTTTGTTAGTAAAGCAACTTCTAATTGCAAAGGTACAAGTAAGTCCTTGACTAAATCCCATTAAGGGATATCCTCCCCTCATCTGTGCTAGACAACCAGGGAGAAAACATTGAGCTAAATTGATTTAGTTTATGGGAACTCAGTGAGATGTGGCAATGAGTGGTAAACTTGGTAGCAATTTACCATGTAAAAATCATGCAAGTAAAAAAGGGTCCCTTTTGTGCAGCAATTGAATATTTTAGAGATTGCTATAAAACTGGGGTGTTGTGCAAGAAAGTTCAAACATTCTTGGTGTCATTGAAAAACAAAGAGGATAGATACATTAGGGCTCCAAAGAATTCTTCTTTAGAATGAGAGCATAGTCAGTTCTGCAATATGTGAATCACTTGAAGGTTTTCCTCAGCATTTTCAGAGGAAATGTTAAAGAAAGAGCATTACAAATACTGTATGTTTTTTAAAAAACGGGAGTAGCATTCTCTTGAGACAGCTCTAGTTGTGTGCTATTCAGAAGATTGATTTGATCCTGGAATAGTGAAGGTCTGCTATGTATTATCATCAGTGAGTGTATCATACTCTGCCATTGCCTGCAAGAGGTGTCATCTGGCCATTCCTTTTACTAGTTTTATGCTTGGTTGGAGAGAAATTTTGCCTGCTTCTAAGCCGTTCTGCCTAGTCCACAGGTGCAGCTAGCCATAGCCATGTGCTGCCATAGTGCTACTATTCTTTGCAGCATTGCAAAAAATAGTTTTCAATTTATAACTGCTTCCTCTTACACACACAAACACACACACACACACCCTCTGGACCTGCACAATATGAGCTGGATGACTTCTGAACACGTATCTAGTGCTTTTTCAGAAGAATGCTACATCTTGTTCAGATATAACTTGATTGTCAAGGAAACTGGTACAGGGCACCTCTGAACTGTGATGCATTAGTCAAGTTGACAGGTGACTAAATTCTCTGCTTTAAGCAGTCATCTCTACTTGCCCGTCACTGCTCCATTGTATTTTGAGGAGAACAATTGTTGGTTGTTTTTCCTGACTGCAGGTGGCATTTTATAGGAGGAGAAACAAAGCCAGGGGAATCTATCAAGCTCTTTTTTTAACTTGCTGTGCATTGAAATAAATAAAATCAGCACTACTATGCTGGCTTCACTACTGTTGCAGAATAGAAGTTGGTAATGAGGACAGTACATTTTAGAGTCACCAGCACTTCTTTCTTCTGGCTCATGCAGAAAGTCTGCCTTCTGTCTATGTTTAGCACTCCCTTTTCCATATTCATCTATCAACATGTCTTGCTAAGTAGGATACCTGGTGATTTCTATTCTGCAGCATTACAGATCAGTTTGATAGACTAGATAGGATGAGATATTCAGTACTAAATAAGACTGCAGGTCTATACTCCACAGACATGATAAATGTAGAGAAATGGGGTGAATGAATCAAGATTTTAAAGTGTATTTTTATCCTTAAAATTATGTTGAATAAAGTACATAAATTAGTTTTAAATGTAGTAAAAAACACCTGTGTGTGTATATACTGTATATGTGTATGTATGTATGCATGTATAGGCAGGCAGGTAGCAAACACACCTTAAAACAAGAAGAAATAGAAATTATCTAATCCATTCCATGATAAATGTAATATTAAGTTATTTGGAGCCCTATAATTTTTCATGATTTCCATTTGTGGTTTTTTTTAGTTGTCCCACAAAATGTATTTATATAAATAAAGGTAAAAGTAAAGGTTTCCTCTGTCCAGTCACATCTAACTTTCTTAGCTGAGGGAGCCAACATTGTCTGAAGACATTTCCGTGTTCATGTGGCCAGTGTGATTATCCACCAAAGGCACACAGAACGCTGTTACCTTCCCACCAAAGTGGTACCTATTTATCTACTTGCATCTGCATGATTTCAAACTGCTAGGTGGGCAGGAGCTGGGGCAAGCAAAGGGAGTTCACTCTGTCATGCAGCACTCGGGTCTCAAATCCAGGCTATCAGCTTTCCAGTTGACAAGCTCAGAGTCTTTAACCACTAAGCCTTTGCACCCCTGCATTTATATAAATAATGATAAATAATTGTAAGCTGCCCAGAGTTACAGTCTGTGATATGGGTGGCCATATAAATAAAATGAATAAATGAAATTAAATAAATAGATTGGGGAACAGATGCCCTAATGAGGCTTTAGAAATGGAAGGGGTGGATGGGATGGAGAAAGATGGATCACCGTAGATGCCCATAGAATATCTTTGGACTAGTAACGCTAGGAACTCTTTTATTGGGACTGGTGAGTATAGGAGAACTTTAATTATATTTGTAATTAGGGGTGTGTATGTGTATGCAAAGGGAAGGGGTTAGCTTTTGTTCTCCTCCTTAATGAATTTCCATTAATACATAAAGATATGCCTCTGGGAGAGATTTTTAGATGTTGGTGTTTACCCATATTGGTCAGTGGCATTATACTACATAATATTAGTGTTGTTTTTAATTTATTAATTAATTTCTAAAATCATTGACCATGCTACCACCCAGCACACTCATGAGTTCCTTGAAGCCTGGCACGCCACAAACAATTCCATCAGCATTGATCTACAGCCAGCCTACAAACCCCTCAGAATCCAAATCAACCACACAGCCAACCAGAGACACTATTGACCCTCAACCAATTCACACAAGCTCCCTCCCCAGACCAGCAGTTCATCTCCCAATAACCCTGACCTGATGTAACCTCCCTATCACAACACCCATCACAAGACCCTCAGTTGACACACCCACTCCTGAATCCTTATAAACCGAACACTCACACTGACATCCCCTAAACTCCACTGAAGATGTTACCTAGCCTGGTATTGAAACATTTGGAAACCAACCCACAAACTCAGAGAACGAACCTTCACCTTCATTAATTTCTTTTTTTTAATCCTGCCTTTGCTATTTTTTTATAAACAACTTGGAGCAGTGAATATATCCAATACGCCTCTAATTTTCATCTATGTACACTGCTCTGAACCAGAGTACAGCTGCATAAATGTTAGTAAATAAAAATTAATTTTAAAATAATAATACTGTGTTTTGTCAGTGTGTAAGAAATTTTTATGAACTGGAATAGCCATGGCAACAAACCAGCCAATGAGAACTGTTTTTGATTAAGACACAGTATTAGCTGTGTGAGGCATGTGATCCAGCCTAGGTCTGGGTGTCTTAGTCTTCTCTGTGTTGTTCTTGTCCTGATCTCCAAGTTAAGAGTTGTTGATGTTCCCCACAGCTGAATGAAACTGTATGTATCATGTTTATATATATTTTATAGATAGAGTTTTTCTAAAATATGACTCCTGCTCATTTTGAATGTGGGCTTATTTTTGCACTGGAAAGCTGTAAAACTCTAACAGGTATGGGCCCAGATCCCAGATCCCAGCCAACCCTTGCACACAGTTCAGACTAAGAAAAAGATTGTGGCTCAACACGGAGCTGAAATTAAGCTGAAGAACTGCCTGAGTTAAATAAGAAAGGAAAAAGGCTGCTCAGCTGAAGGCTTGCAGGATGGCTGATATAAAGGAGAGCTCTCTGCCTTGATCGGGACAAAGAATTATCTTATTGGGCTGCAAAAATGGAATGCTTCCTGAAGGCTAAAGAGCTCTGGGAAATTGTGATTAATCCACCCCAGTGGCAATTAGCAGCTGCAGATCAACGGAGCCATGATAAGGCACTGACTTACATCATCTTAAGTGTGGAAGATGAACAATTCTTAAATGTAGCTAACTTAAAAACTGCAAAAGAGGTTTGGCTGAAGTTGAGAAGTGTGCACGTGAGTGAGTCAGTATGCAATATAGTAGAATTATCGAGGCAATTGTACAGAGCCCAGTTGCTGCCACATGAGAGCATAGAAGAGCATTTGTTCCACATGCAGAAACTGTTTGTTGAATTAGAACAGCGAGGAATGCAGATTCCTGAGTCTCAGAAGGTGCTGTTGGTACTGAATAGTCTTGATGAAACGTGGGCCATCGTTTCAGCTGTTTTTGAATGAAGACCAGAACAGGAAGCACTTAAGGCCGGTTTGATTTCTGAAGGACAGATATGCCATTTTCGCCATGAGGAGAAATTTCTGAGGTGAGGGTCCAAGCAGCAGACTGCCAGTCTACAGAGATCGGATTACATCTCAGCAGAGAATTACAAAGAAGAAAGAACAGGAGAAAAAGAAATGCTTCATCTGTGGGGTTGAAACTCATTTAAAGAAAAACTGTTTACAAGGGGGTAAAAAACAGAACATGGACAAGCTGCTGTTGCAAAAGTTAGCTATTGTAATAGTAGAGAGAAATGGTTAATAGACAGTGGGGCTAGTCAAACAATTGTTAATAATTCTAAATTGTTTTCCAGATTGGATTCAAGTGGGGGAGATGCAGTGACCTTAGCAAATGGCCAGAAGGCAAAAGTCATGGGGAAAGGCAGTGTGCTGATTCCATGTCTGGACGAAAGGTTTAATAATGTATTATGTGTACCTGAAATGGAGCATAATGTACTGAGTGTCTCCTGTCTTGACAAACAAGGGTTTGAGACCACATTTGTGGATGGGAGATGTCTCATAAAAAGAAATGGGAGTATATGTGCACAGGGCATAAAACAAGATAATCTTTATGTGTTGCAGACACAAAAGATTAAATGTGCCCAAACATTTAATAATGTGGCACAACATGATTCATGCATTCATCTCTTGCACAGAAAGCTTGGCCATGCCAGCTTCAGAGTGTTGCAAAGTATGCCAGAGTTTGCAAAGGGATTAACCTTGAAAGGGTGTAAGGCATACTTAGACTGTGCAGTATTTAAATCATCAAAATCTAAGGTATTCCCAGTAAGAAAGAAGAGCACAAGGCAGACAACAAGAGTTCTAGAGCTGGTACATGCAGATTTAGTAGGACCAATGCAAGCCAGCTTGGGAGGAGCCAGGTATATGCTGGTCATTGTAGATGATTTCAGCAGATTTGGTTTCTGTTATTTGCTGAAAAGCAAAACAGAGGTACTGCAGAAGTTCAAGCAATGGGTGAGCTTTACAGAAAGAAGATATAGGCAACAGGTATGCCAGCTGCAAACTGACGGGTTCAGAATTCATGTCAACAAACTTTCAACAGTGGTTGGGACAGCTAGGAATAAGACACAAATCCATACACAGTAGCTGAGAATGGAATGGCTGAAAGACAGAATGGAGTCTTGCAGACCATGAAAGATTCACTGCTGGAGGATTCTGGTCTGAGCAGGTCGTATTAGGGTGAAGCTGTGTTGACTGCCAATTATTTAATCAATAGGCTGTGGAGTTCCTCTACAAATGATACTCCATATGCTGTGCTATATGGGAGAAAGCCATCTCTGGCACATTTAAGTAAGTTTCAAAGCAATGAATGGGTGCATATTCCAAAGGCAATTAGGAGAAAAGGGCAACAAAAGGCTAGAAAGCTCAGATTTTTGGGCTATGAACCTGGCTCAAAGAGCTATCACTTTAGCGATGGAAGCAGAAGTATAGTAATTTCCAGATCTGCTAGCTTTGCGGAGCAGAATTGATGCCCATTCTGGGGATGATCCACTTAGTGATGGTGACTCACTTAGTGATGGCGTCAGCGTTCAGGGAGGAGAAGCTGAAAAAGGACAAGAAAAAGAGTCAGAAGAAGATGATGACTCTGATGTGAAGCAAGAAAGAGTTGACAGTCAAGAGCAGTCAAGGCCACACGGGTCAAAGAGATGGAACAAGGGGATTCCACCTGACAGGTATTCTGCTGGGAAAGTAAAGATGTGTAATGTGTGGTATGAGCCAAGAAGTATTGGCACTAAACAAAGTAGAGCAAGAAAAGTGGAAAGGGACCATGGACAAAGAAATGAAATTCATGAATGAACATAAAAGTGTTCACCTCTATGACTTTGCCACAAGGTTACAAAGCAGTAGGATGTAAATGGGTATACAAAAAAAGTGTTACCCAACAATGAAGTCCAATCAGTGGTGGGATTCAGCCAGTTCGCACCACTTCGGCAGAACCGGTAGCTAATTTTTTGTTGCCCAGGCCCAGAATGGACATCCGGAAGGGGCATCCACACAGAGAACCGGTTGTTCACATATTTGAATCCCACTACTGAGTCCAATATAAGGCAAGATTAGTGGCACAAGGGTTTTCGCACAAGAAAAATGTGGACTATGATGAGGTATTTGCACCAACAGTAAAAAGTGAAACTATAATGTTGGCACTAGCGTTGGCAATAGCATGTGGTCCTAAAATTTGGCACTTTGATATAATCACAGCATTCCTCAATGCAGAGCTGGAGGAAGAAATTTACATGGTTCAAACACCAGGGTATGAAAGTAAAAAGCCTGGCACTGTGTATAAACTGAACAAGGCCATTTATGAGCTGAAGCAATCAGCCAGAAACTGGAACATCTGTTTAGATGTGCCATTGAAGGGTCTTGAGTTCAAGAGTTGTAAGGCTGATGGTTGCATATATACTGGAAGGTTCCACGGTGAGAATTGCCAATTATTAGCATTTGTAGATGATCCTTGCTTCATTGCAAAGGGTCTGGCACAGGTGAAGGAATTTGCTAATCAGTTGGAGAAAAAGTTTGATTTAAAAAGTCTGGGTGAAATACAAAACTATCTTGGTGTAGAGATACAAAAAACTGAGAAAGGTGGCTACGTTCTCTGTCAAAGAAGGAAAATTGAACAACTGTTGGAGACATACACATGAAGGATTGTAATTCTGCTCCAACACCTATGAGCATAGATTTTCACAACACTTTAGGTGAGGACAAAAGTGAAGCCTGTGATCAGGAGATATATCAGTCAGCAATAGGGATCCTGTTATATCTGTCACAGTGGTCCAGACCAAACATAGCTTGTGCAGTGAGCATCTTAAGTCGCTTTACTGCCGCACCAACACAGTTGCATTGGATGGGTATGAAGAGAATTCTCAGATATTTGAAGGGAACTGTGAATTTGGGTCTTCAAATACAGGTCTCTGAAGAGTTAAAGTTAAAATGTTATGTTGACAGTGATTATGCCAATGATGTGCAAACCAGTTGTTAAGCGAATCCGGCTTCCCCATTGACCTTGTTTCTCAGAAGGTAGCAAAAGGGGATCTCATGACCCTGGGACCCTGCAACCGTCATAAATGTGAACCAATTGCCAAGCATCCAAATTTTGATCATGTGACCATAGGGATGCTGCAAGGGTCGTAAGTGTGAAAAACAGTCTTTCACTTTTTTCAGTGCCATTGTAACTTAAAACAGTCACTAAATGAATTGTTGTAAGTCGAGAACTGCCTGTACTCATGTGGCATCCAAAAACAGGGAAGAAAATGCTCAGATCACAGGACAGCTAACAGCTGGTAAATAGTATCATTGGAGAAATTTAACTTTCCTCTTTCTCCCGCTGGTAGGACAGGCTCAACTTGAACCAATGTGTATTCTAATGGTACATTGCATTATTTTTTAAATCCCATTTATATCCCGCCCTTCTCCGAAGACTCAGGGCGGCTTACAATCTAAAGCACAAATCAATGTGCTTAGCAATAGCCTTCATTCTATGTATATGCCTGCTTATTAGGGCTTTCGCCCCCCCCCAAGCGGCATTATTACAAAGTCAGCTTAATTGCCCCCAACAATCTGGGTCCTCATTTTACCTACCTCGGAAGGATAGAAGGCTGAGTCAACCTTGAGCCTGGTGGGACTCGAACCTGCACTAATTGCAGGCAGCTGGTGTTACTTAAGGAGGCATTAGCCCACTGCTCCACCAAGGCTCTTTAAGCCCAAGGCCCAATCTATATGAATAGCTGATTATCAAGAGAGCCAACCCATAAAGTATTTCTTTTAAAAGATCAGTCTCGGCTTTTCTGCCCACTTTGCTGGATGTACTTTAGTAGGTGTGTCACAGTGCTAGAGTAATTGCTCTGGGCATCTTAAAACTTTGGCTGTTTGTAGAACCCTCAAAAGCATTTTTCTCCATATATAATTTTTAGCAGAGATGAGTGTGGATGTTCATATTCGAGTTCAAAATCCAAGACACTGCATTAGAAAAGGAGGAAACAATTCTACTAATTCCGTTTCCAAGAACTAGGTTCCTTAGTTGTATCTCTGAAGGGGATAGATTCTTTTATAACAGACTACACCCCTGTCCTGTCTTCCAATATGCCAGACAACCAGGGAGAAAACATTGGGCTAAGGTTATAGGGTCTGGATTTTTAAATATGGTAGTAATTTACCATGTAAAAATCATGCAAATGCAAAAGGAGCAACTGAGTATTTTGGAGTTTAATATAAACCTAGGGTGTTGCATAGTAAGGTTCAAGTATTCTTGGTGTCATTGGAAAGAAGGAGATAGAATTAGCTGGCATGTCTACCATTGCCTACTCTATTGTCTGCTAAATTACTTGGTTGTACTGAAACTGTGTTCTGTGTTGATTTTTAATTTATTTTTATTGCTTTTAAAATAATAACAGAAAAAGGGGAAAAAACTAAAAATATAATGCAAATGCAAACCTTCTCAAAACAAAAGTATGTCTTTTATGGGTTGATTGACAGGATCTTGGTGTTTCAAATGCCATCAGATGGCTGGTTGGCCCAAGTATTGGTTTGTTACTTGGCATTTGCAAATGTGTAAAGGGGTTTGCCCCAGCAGGTGGGTAACTGAGATGAGCCTTTAGTCAGTCTTGATTAAGATTTGATACTCCAAGCAGTAATCCATGATTCTTTTTTATAATTGCTATTTGATACTTGGTTTTTTTTAGAAAACCAAACATGTTTTAACCTTTAAGTTTTATTTTAAAAAAGTGAAACCAAGCATTATGAACAAGCCATAATGCAAAGTGCTGAAAAGAAAAGAAGAATAAGTAAGGAAACTTGGCAACATAATTTCAAAATAATAAAGCGGAGCTTTAGAAGACAGTCTTCCAGGATGTGTTCCTGACGTAAAAGAAAACAAAAGATTATATTTCTTCCAGCATGTCTTTGTGATTCATATTTCTCATCTTTCTCCTTGTGTTGGTTATTTTTGGATACATTTAAACTCCATGCCTTTCACATTCAATTCTGCTAGTTAAAACAGAATACAAGCAATACAGCATTTAGCTGGGAAAATTACAAATGTTGGTCACATGAACCTGGGAAAACTGAAACTATCATAAATACAGGCCAGTTGTCAAATGCCCAAATTTTGATGAAATGGCCATGGAAATGCTGCAACCATCATAAATGTGATAAAGGGTCATAAGTCTCTTTTTTTCAATGCAGTTGTAACTTGTTCACTAAACAAATGGTTGCAAGTTGAGGACTGTCTGTAGAGCAGCTCCGTAACATAAACAAGATACATCATGGCTTAATGTGGGGTCTCAATTCACCTAGTTGCTGGACTAAGTCACAAATAATCTGGCCTCCATTGCTCCATTGGTTGTCAGTTTGCTTTCAGGTCCAATTCAAGATGTTGGTTATCACCTTTAAAGCCCTTCCTGGCATGGGTCTGAGGAACCATCTCACCCCAAGGGAACTAGCCTGCTCCACCCATGCCATACTGTGGATCCTGTCTATCAAGGAATTTAGCCTGGTGGCATCCAGAAAAAGAGCCTTTTCTGCTGTGGCTCCCACACTTTGGTACATTGTGGCCCCCATGATGAAATCCACACCTAACCTTTTGGCCTTCCAAAAGGGCTTTAAAACTTGGCTATGCCAACTGGCCTGGGGCTCCAATGGGGGTATGGCATTCTGGAGGTGGCTAATGGATTAGATAATACCCATCTCCTCCCCATGCACATTTTGCTCCCTTTTCTCTCCATCTTGGTCAATTTCATTTAAACTGAAATTTTAATTTAAGATCTCTCTTGTTGTAATGTTTTATATAGGGGTGTTTTGTTTTTTTTGAATGATTGTAAGCCACATGGAGTCACGTTTGGCGAGGTGGGTGGCAGATAAGTTTAATACATAAATGAGCATTACTCAGGTAACACAACCTCAAGTGCTGGGGGTACTGAATCAGGCACATTTTTTATTCTCTTTTACCAAACTTTTTTTAAATTTTCCATCTGTGTTCCACATGTACACAGAAAATACATTTTTTTGTGTTGCAAACATGTGGGCTCATTCATTTCACTTCTGTACACAGAGTTGCCCACCAGAAACTGGAGGATTCATTTGTTTCTCATTAGCTGTGTAAGTTGCATCAATGAGGCTCTTTATTTAGTTAAACAATGTATAGCTGCACTTGGGCAGAGCAATAAAAAAGACAGCTGTCAGGCTTATATTAACAACTGGTGGAGAAGAGAAGAAAAGCAAGATTATGTCTGCATCAGTTCTTCATGTTGGGATCCTAACTCTCTTTGTCACAGTTGTTGGCAAGAGATGACTGTTTGATGATTATTGGCAGAAATGGTTTCTGGGATAGGTGGATCTATTCCTCTTTTCCCCCTTCTTCCTTTATTCCTTTGTAAGGTTATTATTTTACTGAGGACATGTTTTTCTTTAATATTCTTCTGCTATTCACCTTCTTTCACTGCTTATTCTTCATTTCATTGCTATTATGCTTGTTTAAGCCATAAAGGTTTAATTCAGAAAGTCCTTTTGGAGATAGGATAGAAATACATTAAATGACATACTTAAGAGTCCTCATTGTCAGTAAAAGGGGATTTAAGAAGCAGCTCCATCAAAGGAGATGTGGGACTTGTGATCCACAAAACTTCAAATTGGTGTACTAACTAGTTCTACCGCCCCTTGGGGAAGAAGGCATGTTAGACTTAGGAAATCAAAACCAAACAGGATTGCCTACCCAGATCAGTTCTCTGACAGAGAGTATAGGGTTTTTTCCCCCTTTGGATGGAACCAGATAGATTATTATACTGTATGTG
Organism: Vipera ursinii; assembly: GCF_947247035.1. NCBI lineage: Eukaryota > Metazoa > Chordata > Lepidosauria > Squamata > Viperidae > Vipera > Vipera ursinii. The sequence goes on along the minus strand of NC_139516.1, from coordinate 110,749,499 downwards.
GTTCCCTGGTATTAATTCATGTATTCCCTCTATCTAAATCATTAAGGTTTAAAGAAATGTGAACTGCAAAGGAATACTATATTTTCCATGTGTACCGACAGACGCATCAGTCTACGTTAGAACCATAGAAGTGTAGCTAAATTTTCCAAGTATCCCTACTCATGATTGTCTCATCAATTTTAAATCTGTCCTACACATTTGTGGAAAGAACTGAGGGCACCACTAAATGTCATCTTACCCTATTGCATGTCTGAGATCTGTTGTCATACACTGCAGCTGAGATCCAGGAAAGAATTTTTTCCACTGGTACGTTTCCATTTATAGGACATTTTCTTTATGAGTGCCAATCCAATCAAGAGATTGGGGTACTATGAAATAGGACTTGGCAAAATTTTGGAGCGATGGTTTGCTTTGTCAATATTCCTGTTGAATCAACCCATCAGCATTTCAGATTGAAATGAATCCTAGTAGAAAGTTGCCAATTAATCTCAGGATCTGCAAAATGCTTTGTAGTCATTTGAAGCACTTATAAGATTTTCTTGAGTTATTAACATCATTTTCAACGTTGCAGCCTTATTTTTACCTTGGATGTTAAGTATCAGCATCTAATGTGGTAGACTCCTTTTCTGATACAAGCAATAAATCTTCATCTTATTCAGCTCTATGTCTCTGCATTGGAGTGACAAAGTTTACATTGCTTTGAGCATCAATCACATACTCAACTCTCAGCTTCTTTAACGTGGTGAGCCACAACATTTAATGTTACTTTCTCCTGGGATGAATTCTGCACTGGTTATGTCAACAGAAATGGAAGCCAACTATACTTTTCTGAATAGTGTTTCAAGGCTGAATAGTCAGAGGCAGCAACGCATCCCATCCCACAAGGATAAGTCAATGGTCATGCTTCCATGTCATGTCAAGCCTGGCAGTCTCAGCACACAGGGAAAATTAATAGCTTAGCTTAAAGGAGTTGATTCTTCTAGCCAGGGCTGTTAAACCTCATGCTGACCTTTTTTCTGACAGTCTGGAGGCTGCTATGTTGTCATTCCTTATTCCTTAAAAGAACCACAGGGAGCATGTTTGAAAGGTTTATTGTGGGTGAAGCTGACACTTGAGAGTTAGGGTTCTCTGAAGGATCTATATCTGTGTGATTTGCATCTCATTCTGCCTAAAATAAAACAGCTCTAGCATTTAGATACTTCTCTATTATGGCCTTGCTTTTTCCAAATCAAATAGTGAGATGCTGAAACAATTCATACAAGATTAAGTAGTTGTTAAGGTTGTTAGTTCCAGAAATCAACTGATTCTGGGATATTTCCAACATTAGCTCTTATTGTGGCTGGTTATTTAACCCTGAGAGGAGCTGGTCAATAATCTCAAGGTTGTTCTGAGCTCTCCTGGAAGAGCAAATGGAAGCTATGATCAGGATAGTCTTCATCCAGCTTCAGTTGGTGCACTGACTGAGGCAGTTTTTGGGATGGAAGAAACTGGCAAAAATCACTCACACCTTTATCACTTCCCAAATGGAATACTAGAAACTTAGGTTTCTACAGAATGCACCGTCTGTCTATTAACGGGAAGAACTGGAGGTGCTCACATTATCACCACTGCTACAGGAGCTGAAATGGTCACCAGTTTCTTTCCAGGTGCAATTCCAGATTCAGGAAATAATTTCTGAAAACTTGGTTTGAGATATGGTTATCTGTGGAACTGCTTGCTCCAAGTACAGTCTGCCTTTTAAGGCATGTCAACAATCAGAAATCATGCTGAGTCCCCTCCTGTGTGAGGCTCAGCAACAGGAATCTTAGAAACAAAAAACAAGCAATTCTCTACTGGAGTTCCTGCTGAATTAGTTCCTTTTAGAAGATCAGCATCCTTGTTATGTAGACACGCTGTAAAAACTTGGAAATATGAGCAGATGTTTGGGGAGATGTATCTATGATATATATGAGTACGGTTGATTTTGTTATTATTAGGAAGTTGATTTATTAATATATTTCTTTGCATGTACATTGCTTCTACAGGCCACTTAAGACTTATTTTTTATTATTGCACAATAAAAGCAGGTGAAAATAAAGAATAACATTTCCTTGTGCAATAGATCTTGTTGAGAAGCTGCAACGAGCCTCAAATTTGCTTGATCTCATTTTTAATTTGTTTCTAATCTCCTTACAGTCGCAAACAAGAGAGAAGAGAAGGGCCTGGCCCAAGTTCACCATACCTTATTCAGAGACCCTGGTCCCGAGTAGCACAGGGTATTGTGTATTAAATGAAAAAATAGTGGTGAGTTTGAAGGTACTCTTTCATTTCTTTTTATCTGTACTTGTGATTCTAAACAAACCAATTCCCCATAATTTCTGACCTCAGCAAATTTACATTTTAGAAGAAAACATAGCTACAATTTAAACCTACCCCTGCAGATTTACGAACTGTATCAACAATTATTCTTTGATGTTAACTTAGTGTAGAATTAGTTGGGATTCATGTTTTTGTACTCCTCTGCTCTAGAGCTTGGTGTCTCATAGACCTGAAGCTTTGGATGAAGGGTGAGATAATGGGACTCTAGCAAGCTGTTATCCAGTATTCATGATGGTATATCTGCTGATTGCTATTTTAGGAATGAGGACATTGAAACTCATAGGACATTTCCTCCATGGGTCCCTGCCATAGTCTTGCATTCATGATATATGTGTCCTTTAAGTTTTTCTTCTAGACTGGAACCCATAAGTTTACCTTGGGCTTGCTATCAGTTTGCTCAACAGCTTCAGAAGGCAACGAAAACACACGTTTTCAAAACAAGATTTACAAATTCCATTTTTTTTATTAACCAGCTTCATTATATACCGGTAGCTATAAAACAATCAGAACCTATAGATGCTCCTGCTTGAAGGAAAGAAAGCCCGTACTACAGGGAGTGCAGAATTATTAGGCAAATGAGTATTTTGACCACATCATCCTCTTTATGCATGTTGTCTTACTCCAAGCTGTATAGGCTCGAAAGCCTACTACCAATTAAGCATATTAGGTGATGTGCATCTCTGTAATGAGAAGGGGTGTGGTCTAATGACATCAACACCCTGTATCAGGTGTGCATAATTATTAGGCAACTTCCTTTCCTTTGGCAAAATGGGTCAAAAGAAGGACTTGACAGGCTCAGAAAAGTCAAAAATAGTGAGATATCTTGCAGAGGGATGCAGCACTCTTAAAATTGCAAAGCTTCTGAAGCGTGATCATCGAACAATCAAGCGTTTCATTCAAAATAGTCAACAGGGTCGCAAGAAGCGTGTGGAGAAACCAAGGTGCAAAATAACTGCCCATGAACTGAGAAAAGTCAAGCGTGCAGCTGCCAAGATGCCACTTGCCACCAGTTTGGCCATATTTCAGAGCTGCAACATCACTGGAGTGCCCAAAAGCACAAGGTGTGCAATACTCAGAGACATGGCCAAGGTAAGAAAGGCTGAAAGACGACCACCACTGAACAAGACACACAAGCTGAAACGTCAAGACTGGGCCAAGAAATATCTCAAGACTGATTTTTCTAAGGTTTTATGGACTGATGAAATGAGAGTGAGTCTTGATGGGCCAGATGGATGGGCCCGTGGCTGGATTGGTAAAGGGCAGAGAGCTCCAGTCCGACTCAGACGCCAGCAAGGTGGAGGTGGAGTACTGGTTTGGGCTGGTATCATCAAAGATGAGCTTGTGGGGCCTTTTCGGGTTGAGGATGGAGTCAAGCTCAACTCCCAGTCCTACTGCCAGTTTCTGGAAGACACCTTCTTCAAGCAGTGGTACAGGAAGAAGTCTGCATCCTTCAAGAAAAACATGATTTTCATGCAGGACAATGCTCCATCACACGCGTCCAAGTACTCCACAGCGTGGCTGGCAAGAAAGGGTATAAAAGAAGGAAATCTAATGACATGGCCTCCTTGTTCACCTGTTCTGAACCCCATTGAGAACCTGTGGTCCATCATCAAATGTGAGATTTACAAGGAGGGAAAACAGTACACCTCTCTGAACAGTGTCTGGGAGGCTGTGGTTGCTGCTGCACGCAATGTTGATGGTGAACAGATCAAAACACTGACAGAATCCATGGATGGCAGGCTTTTGAGTGTCCTTGCAAAGAAAGGTGGCTATATTGGTCACTGATTTGTTTTTGTTATGTTTTTGAATGTCAGAAATGTATATTTGTGAATGTTGAGATGTTATATTGGTTTCACTGGTAAAAATAAATAATTGAAATGGGTATATATTTGTTTTTTGTTAAGTTGCCTAATAATTATGCACAGTAATAGTCACCTGCACACACAGATATCCCCCTAAAATAGCTATAACTAAAAACAAACTAAAAACTACTTCCAAAAATATTCAGCTTTGATATTAATGAGTTTTTTGGGTTCATTGAGAACATGGTTGTTGTTCAATAATAAAATTAATCCTCAAAAATACAACTTGCTTAATAATTCTGCACTCCCTGTATGTCTTGTTTGTCCACCTGGGATCTTCTTTATAGACTATGTCAAAATGCTTGCATGTTCCTTGGAGCAGAAGGATCAAAGCTGGAGAATATTATCAATAGTGTTCAATTTAATGGAGTTTGATGTAGAGTTAATAAATTGAAATATTTTTTAGAAGTTGGAAATAAGAGTGCAGATTGATTTAAATATTTATAACTAACAAGAGTCAATATCATCTAGAGGTTAATAAATAACAGAAGAACAGAGTTGGAAGGAATCTTGGAGGTCTTCTAGTCCAGAGGTCCCCAACGTTTTGGCCACCAGAGACTGGTTCCTTGGAAAGAGGTTTTTCTGGGGACCGTAGGGTGCATGGTTCTGTATGCTGCCTGCATCTCACGGGTGGGGCTTTGCTTATTTGCGTAGACTGGTTGCTGGCATACCGTGGCCCGGTACCAGTCCATGGACTGGGGGTTGGGACCCCTGTTCTAGTCCAACCCCTCCTCAGGCAGGAAACTCTATACCAGGGGTGTCAAACTCAATTTCATTGAAGGCCGCATCAGTATTGCGGTTGCCCTCAAGGGGCCGGGTGGGTATGGCCAGGGTGGGCGTGGCCTACTGGGTGGGCGTGGCTAGAGTGCATATGGCCTACTGGGTGGGCATGGCCAGCTCTACATCGTTCACATCAAGAGTGCCTATGGGGGCCTGGGCAGGAGTGGGACAGATCTGAGGGTCTCTGGCAGAAGGAGGGTCTCTGGGCCAGGGCCAAGGCAGTGGGGGCCGTTCCCTCACTGTTTCCAGGATGGCTTCGCGGGCCACATGAAACCACTTCGTGGGCCGGCTCCGGCTCCCGGGCCTTGTGTTTGACATGTCTGCTCTATACCGTTTCAGACAAATGGTTGTCCAATCTCTTCTTTAAAATCTCTGGTGAGCATTCACGACTTCTGGAGGCAATTTGTTCCACTGATTACTTGTTCTAACTGTCAGGAAATTTCTCCTTAGTTCTCCTTGATTAATTTCCATCTATTGTTTCTTGTCCTGCCTTCAGGTGCTTTGGAGAATTTGACCCTTCTTATCTGTAGCAGCCCCTTAGATATTGGAACACTGCTGTCATGTCACCCCTCGCCCTTCTCTTCATTAAACTAGACATACCCATTTTTTTTTCATTAAACTAGACATACTCAATTTCTGCAACTATTCTTCATATGTTTTAGCCTCCTCCCCCTAATCATCTGTTGTTCTTCTCTGCACTCTTTCTAGAATCTCAACATCTTTTTTACATCACGGCGACCAAAACTGGATGCAATATTCCAAGTATGGTCTTATAAAGGTATTATAAAGTGGTACTTATTATAAAGTGGTTAACTAGGGATGGGGAGAAACATGATCAAATCCACAATTAAACATAAAAATACATTGATGACTTAGCCCCATTTACCACACTGGGATATTCTAAAGCAGAGATAATATATAAATCATCATCACTATCCTCACTACCCCCATACCCCCATATACATTATCACAAAATTTTACAACCAAGATTGACTCAGCCTTCCATCCTTCTGAGGTCGGTAAAATGAGGATCCAGATTGTTGGGAGCAATATGCTGACTCTGTAAATCCCTTAGAGAGGGCCGTAAAGCACTGTGAAATGGTATATAAGTCTAAGTGCTATTGCTATATTGTATAGTTTACTAGAAAAAAGTATATTGATACATACTGTAACTTCATTTTGGACTGATATATTCTTAAATCACAACTCTTAGCTACTATATCACTGTATTAAAAATCTGAAAAAATTTCTGAACGCTCTTAAGTTTTCTTAACTTGGGCTAAGTATACCTAACTTGCTTCCAAAACAGTGTGTCTAAGCCTGAGAGGCATGACGAAGAATTAGGGGAGAGTAATTTAAACGTGTCAGATAAGCAAAAACAATGAATGTGACCACATTTAATTATTAATCAAATGTCAAACACAGCTTTTTGAAAAATATTAATATCATACTTTGGAAATTGTGGATTGACAGGAACCATCAGAATTCATGTAATTGGATGGGGGACAGAAGTATTTAGAGTGTATGACTTTCTAAGAGATTTACCCATGGCTGTCGAAAGAGCACAGCTAGACATAAAAATAAACTGTGTTCAAACAGCATGCTAGACTAGGCTAAAGCAGGATTGGATGGTTTCTGATTCAGTATTTTACAACAAAACCCAGCTATTTTGTTGCATGAACCAGAATTGATAAATAAACCATAAATGATAACATTGTTTATCAGGATTTAGCAGATAAAATCAGTGAAGGGATTTTGTTCCATCCCACGATATTCTAATTAAACATTTGTGTAATTCTAAAATTCAGGAAATAAAGAGAGGTGTTATTGTGTAAAAGGTGATTTAGTGTGCACACCAGATCCCGAAGAAGCATAGTTGGGTTCCTCTTTTCTCATAGCTGCTCTATTTGCCCACTTAAAGATATCCAATTATTTTCTGTTAAATAGATATGAACTTGTCCATTAATTTTTTAGGACTTGTTGTAACAAAGATTTAGGGAGAACACCCCCCCCCAACACACACACACACACACATCTCCTCCTCAGAGAAATGATGAATGTTCTGATCTTTCTTCAGATCATATAGTTTTTTTACCCTCTAAAATGGATGAAAATGTAATTTAAATACAATTTAAAATAAAAAGTACCGTAATCTCTGAGAAGGCATTCTGAAATAATGTAATTTGCTTCCGCCCTGTGGGCCTTTCCCTTTGGTTGATCTTAACTGCATTTGCCAATCTTTGGGTCAGCAGGAAATTATATCAACCTCTATTTTGAAGTACATTATAATTTACCACATTGCATGAACCCCATCCGCTTGTCAAAAATCCAGACAATGGAAAGAATAGAAGACAGAAAGCTAATTTGTAAATGCCACTTTTAAAAGAAAGATGATGCAGGCCCATTTAAGAAAATGCATAACCGAGCCATCCTATTTCTTAAAATTACATTATTCCTATCATGGTGTAACAAACTACCATATTTAGCCAGGTTTTGCTAACCCAGTGCAATTTTTTTATTAACATAGGCAACTGCTGAGACTCTTTAGATTTTAAAAAAAGGGAAGAAAGTAACACAGAGAATTGGGGGTTGTGTCTAATTTAGCCCTCAGTTATGGGGTTTCTGATTTCTTATCTGACCCATTCATATTTCAGGATTAAATTGCTGAATCGGAGTGAAGGGCAATATAGAGAACTTACAACAGACCTTGTCTATGACCTCCCCACAGTCAGGAGGAGGAGTCAACAACCAAAGACTAGTTACCAACTCAAAAATGGAAGAGCTATATCTGAAAAGGAGCTGGTAGTTTGGGTTTTGGACTGTCTGTGAGCAAAAATAGACAGACGATGTAATTTACTGTTAATATCATTAATCGTACAAAACCAGTGTTATTAAAAATTATTAGACATGGGGGAAGAAAGAAATGTATAAACCAAACACCCCTTCTTCCTGCACTTACTGTATACACAACTTGATGGCAAAGTATTAAAAAAGTCAAGCTGTCCACCACCCCCCTCCAATTCTTTAAGTACACTTAGACTACTTAAGCTCTTAGATACTGAACTCACAAGATTGCCACACATCATCCATATCTGCAGGAGTTTCACTGTCAACTTGCATTAAATCTTTAGGAATGTGCTTAGAATTTTGACGTTCCTCAAGATACAAGTTTTCCCAATATTCCTCTTCCCCTCCAGTCTGCTATCTCTCTTCAATTTCAAAAGAAATCCCCCAGATACTGTACAGAACAATAAAACCAGTTCCACTCCGTTATTCCTAAATTTTATTTTAGTATCATGCACACAATCTTCAAAGCACAAATACTACAATTAGCTCCTGTGTCACAGCTTGGAAGGTTCAAGAGAGAACATTGCCCCAGGCCAAAGTATACTGAGGTATCTACACAGTACCTAGAATCTTTGACAGCAGAAAAGCTGGAATAAGAACAGGCAAAGATTGACCAATACCAACTTTGGATTCTGATAGAAGCTACAGAAAAAAATGGGACATTTAGGCATCAACCCTTGGCCACACCCTCTTCGCTCCCAATGAACCGCCACCGCTGAACCACAGCTAGCTTTCATGGCCAGCGACTGTCCACTGCCAATGGCCCCTGGCCCTCCATCCTCAGCCCTTTGTCCCTGCCCACTCCCCAAGGCAGGGTTTGACCCAGGCGTTTTGCTGCACAGGACAAATAGCCACCAGCCAATTGAGTGGTGGGCAGCAAAGCAGGCATGGCCAAGGGGAAGCACCTAAATGTCCTAGACCTGCTACAGAAGTGATAGAAAATCAATGAGTGTGTTTGACTAGAAAGTTTCTTCTGTTATCCAAAAAGGCCTGAGTGATTTGAACTCAATAACAACAGCTTCTGTCTTCAGCAGGAAGTAGTACTGAAGATATATTTTCCCAAGAAAAAGAGGCTTAATTAATTGAGATGACAATCTTTCCTGTAGATTTACGTTGAGTCACATGTGCAAAGGCTTCATTTACCTGAATAGCAATTCAAAGAAAGGGTCAGTAAACGTGTTACAAAGTTGGAGGTGTAAATCTATTTAGTGTCACTCATATATTCACTGCGCAATAAACACACAAACAGACTCACAGGATGCTGAACTGTGAAAAATGATCCTGTGGGTACATTTTATGGCACCAATTATATTCCTTGAAAGTTGCAGGCATAGATTGTTTTGTTTTATCCCCAGTGGCATAAAACTAGGTAAAAGCAGAAACTTGATTTGGTGGATTGGAAAATTTTACAGAAAGCCATAATTATGCAAGGTCAGAAATAATTCCCAGTTCCCCCTGAAACTGAATATAAGAATCTAGATAAAATCTAATTAAGGATACTATGTACAGAAAATGATTTCCATAATTAAAGACAATGGCCAACATTAAAGCTTTTCCCAAGTTAATTGTGGGAGTTAATTTGCATGTATTTAATGAGATATGAAAAGCAATTGGACTCTTAATTAGAAACAATTAGTGATAAATAGATTGGATGAACTGAAAGGTTCCACCATTATTTTCAACTACATGCTAGCATGGCAAAGCTTTGGACATATTCCTCTTAAAGAGAAACCTCGTTTCAATATTATTTAAAGTTTGACCTGTTCTTCCCCAAAAATATGGTATAACATACATCCTAGGCACCAACTTCATCTTAATAGAAGTAGAGTTGAGAATTGAGAGATAAGAGGTTAACCCCCCCAAATTTCATGGATGAGCAAGAATTTATACTCATGCCTTCCCTTCCTGAATCTAAAATGGAAATGCAACACTGGAAATACTTGCATTTCATGTCTTTGCCAGTGGCTAAAATCAGCCCATCTGCTCTACATCTCCTATGGGAAAAACCTACTTATTCCATACCAAAGCTTTATCTTAAACAAGCAATGTGGTAATGGTTGCCTTTGCCACCCACTATACTGATAAAGGGACGCGGTGGCTCAGTGGGTTAGGACGCTGAGCTTGTCGATCAGAAGGTCGGCAGTTTGGTGGGTCGAATCCCGAGTGCCGCGTAGCAGAGTGAGCGCCTGTTACTCGTCCCAGCGTCTGCCCACCTAGCAGTTCGAAAGCACGTAAAAATGCAAGTAGAAAAATAGGGACCACTACGGTGGGAAGGTAACAGCGTTCCGTGCGCCTTTGGCGTCTAGTCATGCCGGCCACATGACCACGGAGACGTCCTCGGACAAGCGCTGGCTCTTCGGCTTTGAAACGGAGATGAGCACCGGCCCCTAGAGTCGGAAACGACTAGCACGCATGTGCGGGGGAACCTTTACCTTTTTTTTATACTGATAAAATCAGTAACCTGCACCATTGAAATTTATGGATGAGTTTTTTTATTCAGAAAGCCAATTTATTATACTCCAGTCCTATACAGAAAGCAGCCGTGATAAATCTGAGCTACACTTTTCTCAAAAAATAAAGGATCAACAATATTATCCTGGAAAATAGCAGTAGGACATACAGACATATATATTCACCAAACTTCATTAGAGACTTGGCTCTTTGAGCTCTCTGGCCCAGGCTGAGAATTTTAACTGGGGTTCTATTTTCAGGGATAATTTAATATTTTTAATTGTCTTTTAACTTTTGTATTTTGTATTGGTGTGATTTCAAAAGGCCCTGTAAACCGCCCTGAGTCCTTCGGGAAAGGGCGGTATATAAATCTAATAAAATAAAATGAATAAAATAAATATTTCTTTCCATTGGACAATCCAAGAAGTTCTGCAAAAGTTTCAAAACTGTTAAAGTCAAGCTTCATCTCCTTACCTCCTCTAGTTTGAACACTTTTCCTATGTGAGGCTGGATTTGACCCTCTTGATAATAAGAAAGAGCTGAAGAAATGGTTGAGGAGAAGACTGGGAACTCTTCATCCCGGTACCGGCCCCAAAATATTCCCAGAGCGGAGATGTTTTTCAGAAGCAGTATGTTGGCTGGAATGGAAGGTATCGTTCCTCCAGCAAAACCAACCACCACAATTCTGCCTTCAAAAGCCAGACTGCAAAGATGAAGCAGAGAGAGACTCAGAGATTAGTGCTTGGATCTCAAATAGTTAATATAGCAGCTCCATAACATTTTAAGTGGGTCAAAATGTATTCCTGAATGGGTGGAAATCAGGTCAATTAAAGCAAAAGAGCTATTTCTAAAGAGAAAGAGCAGATGTACAGTTGCTAGGAGCTGTGCTAAATGGTTTCAGAAACAAAGGGTTTACAGCAGTTTACAAGTAGTCCCCAACTTATGACCACAATTGGGATCAGAAATTAAGTTGCTAAGTGATGCAGTTGTTAAGCAAGTCATCGCATGACTGGATTCGATTTTGTGATGCTTTTTTTAATCATGGTCTCTGGCCAAATCATGTGATCATTAGGTGAATCACATGGTTGTTAAGTGGATCTTGCTTCTCTCATTAACTTTGCTTATTAGAAGTCGGCTGGGAAGGTTAAAATTACGATCACATGAAAGCAAGTCGCTGAAATTATCATAAATATGAGCTGGTTGCCAAACATCTTAATTGCAATCACATTACCATTGGGGTGGTATGATGGTCATAACTTTGAAGATGGGTCGTGAGTCACTTTTTTCAACACCATTGTAACTTTGAACTGCTGTTAAATGAATGATTGTAAATTGAGGACCAACTGTAATACAGGAATGGAGAACTACTGGCTTTATAGATGTTGCTAAACTACAACTCCCAAATCCCCAGCTATTGGCCATGCTGACAGGGACTGCAAGGAATTGGAATTCAGCAATAGGTCTGAATAAGGTCTACCATAATTAATATTTTGGATACAATAAGGGAAAAGATTTCTAAGAATAGAACATTGTGGCCAAGAAATTGGAGATATTCTAAGTTTATCAGACATTTTCAGATATCCTGCATGATCAAGAAAATTGAATTGAATTGAATTGAATTTATTAAATTTATATGCCGCCCTTCTCCCTAAGGACTCAGGGTGGCTCACAACAATAAAAAGTTAAAAAACACAAAATACAAAATTTTAAAAAGAATTAAACCATAAATGTAATAAATACAATGTGTCCCTCCTCATAAAAATCAGATATGTTTACAGAAGATAAAAGTGATTAAATATGCAGGGAACTTTTCTATTACTAAGAGAAGTTATAATCAATTCTTCCCCTCTAATTTCTTCTGAGGTACTTTAAAAAGATATTTTTCTACCACTTCTCACATGCACTGGAAACCACTCACTGAAGACTCAGATTTTGGGAATTCAAGTTTATTTCCAAGCAGATCATGATTATTCACTAGCAGGGAATGGCCCTAATTTGAACTACTATCAAGTGGCAAACAGTTAATCCAATGAAGTCAGAATAGCCTTATATCAAATAATTATGAGCTATATTTATATCAAACAGCCTTGATGCAGTTCTAAAAGAGCTGTAAAATCCACACCAAATTCAGAAAAAAGCACAAAACCCTCTACACCTTCACTCTGCTCACTATAGCCCTTGCCTTAAGAAACCAAAAAGTTGCAGGATCCAATCTGGGTCAGTCACTGGGACCAGAGGTTTTGTCTTCTGAGCTTTTGGACTCGTGGTAGAGCCCATCCTCAGGATCAGATCCTGCAATGCTATCCTGGGACACATATTCGCCTTCTTTTGTGAAACCAAAAAGTTGTCATATTTCGCTGTCCAGAAGAAATAGATCATGGTTTAGCCCACCTATGCAATGCCTGCTTGAAGATGTCTCCACCGACGGTGTCGATAACCACATCAACTCCCTTGTTTGCTGTCAGCTTCTTCACCTCTTCTTTCAGACTAGTCTCGTTGTAATTCACACTCTCAGCAGCTCCTTTCTGGATAGCCAGTCGGCATTTACTGTCACTTCCTGCTGCTGCTATCACCTGCAATCCCAAAAGACAACTGTACATTCTTCCAACTGAAATGGTTGCATTATAGAAGCCCTCTCCATTCGTGGTTGAAGCCAACAGAGCTTTCCCCAGCTTTGAACTGTCCAACGTATCCATTATAATTTCTAAACACCATTGGTCATAGAACTGTGAGAGTTGATGTTCAACACACGTAGCACCCAGTAGGTTAGAGGGAACTGCTCTACATTTGGATGGAATCTAAGATGATGGGTCTGGTTGAATTTTCTGGTTTCTTACCTTTTTTTCTTCATAAGTAAAATTAATGCTATATTCTCCAAAGGAGGCTTATTGGGAAGAGAGCTGCCCATTATTTTTCCTTCACTCTGCAGTTTTAGAGCAACCTTTAGGACAAAGCCATGACTCCCAAGTTGCTTATGAGAGGAATAATTGAAAACTTTTTTTCTTTTCATCTAGCAAGGCTCTCTGTTGTGAAAGGCCCCTCTTGAAACTGGTAAGGAAACCTTGTAGGAATGGCAATTCTGAACACTGCAGTCTGATAAAGAAAGGTAATTTTATGAGTAGAATCTTGTAGGTTATCTATTATCCTGTAGGTAATAGTTGTTACCTGATTTTACAGCAGAAATAATTATTTGACAACCAGAAGTGGTAAAGGAGTTTTCAAGATTTTTCAGCCTTCTTGTCTGATTTGGAAGATTGCTTAGATATATATTAATACTGGTGAAAGAGGGCATACCTTTGCTTTAAGAACATTAGCTGCAACATCCACAGCTGCAAGCCCTGTAGCACCAGCGGCTGCAGTCACTAAAACAGTTTCTCTACAAAAAAACAGAAGCATGGTTTGAGACTGGAGAGATGTATTAAATGCTGATGATCTAAAACAGAGATCTCCAAACCTGGCAACTTTGAGACCTGACTTCAACTCCCAAAAATTCCCAGGCCATCATGGCTGGCTGAGGAATTCTGGGAGTTCAAGTCCACAAGGCTTAAAGTTGCCAAGTTTGGAGATCCCTGATCTAAAACATTAAAAATCTGTCGGACACACTTCCTCACTTCACTCCACCCCAGTGTCCATCTGCATTATTAGGCTCACTATGAAGAAAACTAGGCCCATCAAATCAGGCTGAGATCACATACGCAGAACTGCTTTGCTATGCTCCCTTCCAGTCCTTCCATAGCTGAAAAGCAGTCATGCTGCCGTAAACATGGACTCTGCCACAGCACAACCTTAGCACACACCTGGAATAGATCTATGCTGTTCTGTTCTTCATATAGTTTGAACTAGCATACATTTTAAGGGACATAGTTGATAGCTCCTTAGTTAGAATTCCAGCCCTATCCAATATCCTTCATTGTGTGAAAAGCCTTTGCTAACTGATAAGCATATTGCTCCTGGTTATTTGGTGCACTGTTTGCTTTTGTCTTTCCGGTTGTAGCATTTTTATTCTTTGGTAGACAACCCTTGACCCTTTGGATCATTGTTTCAGAGATATTTCCTTACTAAATTCTTCAATGCCTTCAACAATGTAGAGTTTCTAATATATTTGAAAAGTTCTTTAAAAATTCATGGAGATATTCAGAGAGGTATCTGTATCCATAGCACAGTCAAACGTCAGAACTGCAGGAAATGTTTTGTGACATTTTGTATTATGTCATAAAATGCTTTATGATAATTTTATGTCATAAAATGTATTGTAAAATTTGCCAAATTTCAGTTCCACAGGCATCATGGGTTACAGACTTTGGATTCATTCTATAAGTTAGCCCATTTGAGATACTTGGTTGACAAAATTCTTCCCCATGATGCACTATTTTGCTAGGTTAAAGTTTACAGATACAAGAGTTATAATAGTTTATCAATTAATATGGATTGACATTTGACCATTTAAGCTGTAAGTCGTGGTGGCACAGTGGTTAGAATGTAGTATTGCATGCTAATTTTTCTGACTTGACAGCAGTTTTGATTCTCATCAGCTCAAGGTTGACTCAGCCTTCCATCCTTCTGAGGTTGGTAAAATGAAGACCCAGATTGTTGGGGGCAATAGGCTGACTCTCTAAACTGCTCAGAGAAGGCAGTAAAGCATTATGAAGTGGTATATAAGTCTAAGTGCTATTGCTATTAGCCACTAGGTGGCCATAAAGAATTCTCTGTTGAGATCAACATACCTGTTAATTATCATAAGAAACCAAGGAGTCAGTGCTTCCCTGAGAATTACAACTATTGAAAACAGAACCAGGTTGGTCATTTGAATTACTTCCATTAAAATAGAGATAGTCATTTTCAAGCCTTTGCACCCTCTCTGCCAATCAATCAATTTTAAAAAATAGCTCTAGAAGGTTATTGTTGTTTTTTAGCCAAACCTTCACCAAGTCTAGGAACCAGATGCAAAGAGGCCATTGTGGATGAGCATATCTCCACCCCAGATCACAAAACCTCAAGACTCCTCCTCCATGTGCCCTGGGTTATCCAAATAGGAGATCTTGAGTCAGGATAACAGAGAAAATAAATTTCCAGATCAGAGCAACTAAAGCTGGGCTGCCTTTAGTCCAGACTTAGGAGAAAACATAGCTGCTTATGAGGGCATATCCTCTAGAAACCATTTGTGGCAGTTCATGTTGAGGCAAGAAGCTCTAGGGATTTGGCTTCAAATATCTGTAAGCTCTTTCAGGGGAAAAAAAAGAGCAATGAAAACTGGAGAGCAAGTCAGAAGGATCTCTAATTTATCTCAAGGACGTAAAGTTGGGCAAGACTGACCTAGTAGTAGTTACTGCCTGTCCTAATTCTGTATTTCCTTATTCCATTATTATCTTACTGGCTGAAGGGATAAACAGAGAATGTAGGATTATAAGGGTACAACATGTATCTTCTAACATCTTCAGACAGAGGTGATACAACTAAGGAAACAGCCAACTTTTTGGATAACTGCTCCTACAGATTCCTAATTTTTAGCAGTCCATTTTGTTAGGAAAAAACACACCTTACTTCAAATCCGATGCAAATCAAATATATCCAGCATATTAAAAATAAAGCAAAAACTCATCTACAACCAGGGCTTTTTTTCTCATAGAACGCTCAGAATGGCGTTCTGGCACCTTTTTTTACACACACACACATACAAAAAGCTGAAGGAAACTGTTCCGGAGAGCCAAATTCTCCTCAGCAGCACACCAAGGAGGCAGCCATATTGCCAAGGACCAGAATACATCGCAGCAATGGGCCTTCAGATGGCTGAAATTGAAGGAAACATGTTCCGTGTGGGCTAATTCAAAAGTGGGAGGGTAAGAAGGGCTGAGCATGAACAGGTTGCCTAGCAACCTGCTTGAACAGTCTCTGTAACTTTCAGCTCCCGGTGCAGGATGCCTTGCCTTTTTTTCTCTCCTTGAATGGTCGAGTAGTGATCATGATCATCCCAAAACGTCTGGTGTTTGAAATCTACTCCATGTTTTTTAAAAAAGAAAAAAGAGGGAAAGTTCCTTATATGAGAAAAAAAATAGTTCAATACTGTATCCACATCTGACATGGTATGTTTTGGATTCTAGTATTATGAGGAATTGAATTAAATTGTCCTTATTCGTGTGATCCATCCTTTTCATTTTCCAGTTCAAATACGTTGTATAACAGAGAGCAGTAACAATCATAAAGTTTTACCATGTCTGTAAAAGAGATTCTTAAATGAAAAGAATGCTATGTTTTGTTTTGACTTTTTTGTTGTCGTTCTTTCTATCTTGAGTTACTAACAATGGAATAAATGTTTTTATTAAGCATCAAGTATGAGAGTTATTATCAGTTTGGAATATATCTGTTCTCTTGCTCTACTTCAGTAACAAAGGATTTCAACCAATAAAGAACATTTCTCCACATTTTGATAGCATAAGTAAATTGTTTAACTAAAAAGGATAGAAAGGCAAAAAGACCCAGTAACAGTACAAGACAAACTGACATGAACTTCAGCTAAAAAGAATAAAAGAAGAAACAGTGTGCCCAAACTGATGAAGAAACAATTGTCTTGGAAGTGCCACTTAAGAAAGACAATCCCCCCAATAAATTTTGCAATGCATACGAAGAGCATCTTTTTACTTGTTCCTTTCCAACTACTGTTAGCAAAATTGAATGCCAGTTTGACAGGTTGATATTATAAGATAAGAAAATTAATTATGTACACTAAAGAATATTGATGCATATTCTTTAGTGTGTATTTGAATATATATATATATATATATATATATATATATATATATATATATATATATATATATATATATATATATATATATATATAAAAATGTATATTTGAACATGGCCTTTAATTTTCTATATAACTAGGAGTTTAATATCTTGCTATGAACTCCCTGCCCCACATCACTGAAATCTGTTTGGCACTTCACCCTTGTGAAATCTTTGTGGTGCCACATAGATACAAACTAGAAGCTTTATGTGCTGTAAATTCATGTCATAAGTCTAAGAACCAGGGCTTTTTTTCCTCATAGAACACTCAGAACGGCATTCTGGCACCAATTTTTGCACACATACACAAAAAAGCTTTTGCACAAGGTGTGCTACTCCCTCTATTGGCTTTTGAAAGCCTATTGGCTTTTGAAAGCCTATTGGCTTTCAAAAGCCAATAGGAATTGCTGCTGAGCACGCCAAAACACCCGGCTGGCAAACATTGCACTGGCAAGTTGTCTGCAGTGAAAGCGAGTTGGCAGGAACTTTGCACCCCTCCCTGCTGCCCAACTACACCATCTCAACTAGGTAAGTAAGAAAGGACAAGGAGTGGGAGGTGGGTTCTGCGGAGTCTATGTGCACTCCTTCCTTGTGCTCACCCATGTCAGGCAGGCTGGTGGCCTACCCGGTGCTGGACCTACGCCACCATCGCCTCACCCTGTGCGCCTACATGGCCATCTTGCAGCACCTGGCCCGCGCTGCCTCCGCCGCCCACCCCGCTCAGCCCCGCCGTGTAGAGTGGGCCCCGCTGCTCCCACAGCACCAGCTGCGTTGGCTCCAGCCCCAGGGAGCAGCCCACTGCTAACACCCCTCGTGCCCATGACCACAGCAGCGCCATCGCACCCGCCTCCTGCGCCTGCCAAGATGAGAGTTCCGGCACCTTTTTTTTTTAGAAAAAAAGTACTGTCTACAACATTTACAAACTTGTACATTAGAACAAATCATAATTAAAATAGTGGAACGATTCTGAATGCTATGCAATTTGTCTAATAATCTGTTAGACACAGGTCTTAGTATCTTCCAGGCAGGGAAAGCCTCAAGATAGCCATCAATTATTACAGAATTGCAACACAACCCAGAACTTTGTTAACCAAATAAGACTTTGTGGTACTATTGTTGGGCTTCCACTCACCCTGGCTGTGTTTGTGCTCTGTGTTTCAAGGCCAAGATGGCTGTCCCATAAGAAGTAGGCAGTGCTGCAGCTTCTTCATAAGGTATTCCTTGGGGGATTTTCCAAAGCAACTTTCAAAAAAGGAAATAAAATGAATTTCTGAACATAGGCATCACAATCCCTCCAGACTTATTCTCTGAACTTATCTTCTGCAATAAAGAACTTCAGAACAACAGTGACAATCCCAATTAACTAACAGTATGACAAGTAGCACAGATTGCAAAGTAATTTTTCCAAAGGTCCACAATCAAGTAACATAAATATGCTGCCACTTTAATCAACTGGACTGAGGAAATTACCTTTGTGTGATCTTACAGATTGATTTTACAAGAAGGAAGAATACTCATTTTCTTCTAATTTTTCTATGATCACAAAAATTTATCTCTTTCCCCTATTGGATAAGCTTCCCATCACTTGAAGTCTTGACAAGAAGAATATTTATAAATTGGGTTTCTTTTGTTACTCCATATATTTACTCTTCCCATTGTTCTTTCCTCTTTTAAAGTTAGGTAAAATGAGGTAAACTTAATATTGCCAATATATAAACAAAATTTATTGAGTAAATTATGAGTGATGAATATTCATGTAATCTTATTTATCCTCTTACATATTTATTTTGGCGGGTGCTTTTGCAAAGAATTAAAAAAGTATTGGGGGGATTATTTTTTCATACCTTTGAATCTGCAATGCATTCTTCTGCCAGAGCTTTTCCATTGGTCACACCAATGACACAGTCCCCCTGTCAAAAGTCATCACCATCAAGTGACATAAATATGCTGCCACTTTAACCAACAGGAGAAAACCACAAGGAGGAGAAAAGTTGTCACGTTCCCCCCTTTTGCCATGGGCTAAAAACATATCTAAACAAGTAGAAGATATTTAAAATATCAACATTTTAATCAGCATTTCATTAAGTTAATGTATGAATGTTTACAAAATTGTACATTATTGTACAATTGTACAAAATTGTACATTAGAATGAATCAAGCTATAAACAGGAATAGTGAAACAGTTCTGAATGCTATGCAATCAGTCTAATCTGTTAGATACAGATCTTGGTATCTTTCAGGCAGGGAAACCACCATGCTGAAAAAGCTCTGGGCAAGGTTGATTGTTAAAAATCTTGTTATTTTTTGAAAACATTTTGTAGAAAGATTAGTCACAATTTCCCACTTGGCTCCAAATGGATAAAGTTAACCAAGATTTGTAAGCTTTTATTACAGCTATAGTGTGGAATATCTGAAGAATAAGGAATTTTACTTAATTTCAACTGAAGGAAATCTCAATAATGTTACATAAAATTCTAATGACAGAATCTCTTGAATATTTCAAAACATTGAAAGTGTGAGATTAGAGCTTGATGAGCTTTACTGTAACTCTCTGTGGTAAAGAATTCTTTTTAAATTTATTTCAGCTCATCATCAAAGAACTGAACATGAAGATAATCCACAAGTGACACTGTATTTGACTAAAACTGCATTATATTATTACCTTTCTAGAATTAGTTAATGAAAGTGTAAGCAAAATGGTATATATTGCTACTATTGTGCAGTTGGCAACAAATTCAGAAAACTATTTTTGCTCAAAACCTATTAGGAAGTCAGAAACGTTGTCCAAAAATACAATAAATAATGTTGGTTTCTTGTTCATTTTTCTTAAGACATATACATTGATGCAATATAATAATATTTTGGTTTCTAAAGTTCATTGCTACAGGTAGGTTTGCTACAAAATTCACTGGAAGATTAACTTTCATCTTTCTTTAGATCGGTGACATTTGGGAAACTATTGTTGCTGAAAAATTAACACAATAAAGAGCACTGAAAATCTGTACTATTATGAATAAATTAGTTCAAATCCATTTAGAATATATGAACAATATTCTTCCTAATTACTTTCAGAGTGAAAATACTGAGTATGTCTGTTTTACAATTTGTGTATTTTTTAAAGAAGACATCTGTATTTATGCATATTCTCTTCTCATTCTCTTGCTGTCCTAGTTCACAGATTATAAATGCTGTAGTCTAGTGAGCAACTACTAAAGGAATTTCCATATTCTTTTTTCCTAGGCCAGCAATGTACTAAATTTGCATAACAAAATGATCTTGTAAGGCTTACTCCAAAGAATCTTCCTTACCTCTTTGATGTTGGTGACAGCTTTCCCAGTCTCCACCACATCTCCTGAGTATTCCATTCCTAAAAGAGAACATCATCTCTATAATAATACAGATCATAATAATAATCATCAGTTAGTTCCACACTAGTTGTCACATCTATCATCAGTTACTTCCACACTAGTAGCAACCACTTTACATGCAGAGCAAAAACACAGACCTGGTAGCAAGGCAAATAAATGCCTAATTTGCAATGCTATAACTTCTTTTGTGTCTAGCAAAAGATTTAAACCAAAGGAACAGATCTGATTTATAGATGGCCTTCAGTGTTTTCAGGAGATACAGGAGTAGCAAGGTCAGTAATTTTCTTTGCAATATCAAATATACTTTGAGTATCAGCTTTCTCAGGTCAAAATCTTGGTGACTCTTATTTATTTATCGAATTTATTTGCCACCTATCTTGCAGTTCCAATGACTCTGGGTGGCTTACTGACATAATTATCTTGGTGGCAGTAAGAAAATGGTTTATCACTGCTTCTTATTGAGATGTTTTTAATTTTTCTTATCTAACCTGGGATCCTGGAAGTCCCTAGTGGTTTCCCATTCAAATACCAGTCAGGTCCTACTCTATTGAGTTTTTGAGCTAAAACAAGGCTGGCCAAGTGTTGCTATCTGCTGAGACATTTGCCCCATCATCTTCCAGTGACCAATGCATTCAGTTTGAAAATTCCATTTTCAGGCTCCAAATGCAGACTTTAGAGGTCTCTATATGATCTAATTTGGAAATACTTTTCATAATTCTTCCCATCTCCTACTTTTTATTTTATCTCCTCTCAAGGCTTCTGGAGAATTTGAAAATTTTCACACTGTTTTATGCCATTTTTCTTGACCACCAATGGAGTCTACATTACTCCCCCTCTCTTTATATATACTGTACATACGATATATATACGTGTGTGTGTGTGTGTGTGTGTGTGTGTGTGTGTGTGTGTGTATCCCATACTAAAATAACATCATAATCATTGCTGAGCACTGGCCAGAAGATGTCACCATGAGCACAATAAAAGAATTTTTTAAAAAAATAAAACAAAATATTAATACTCTTATTTTTTTTTTAAAAAATGTTTTTTATTTATCTTTTTTAAAATAAATTTTATTAAAAGTTTTCAGGAGAATGAAAAACAAACACAAACTAATGCAAAATAGAAAGAACAAAAATAGAGAAAACAAGAAAAAAAACTTAAGTGCAGGAAGAAATAAAAAATAAAAAAAGTTTCTGATTTCCTCTACAGCAAATATTATTACAAAATTATCTCTTACTGTATGATTACATAAAAAGCTCATTTTTCCCCATTATCTATTTTTCCCCCTAATCATCAAAACAAGTCATAAATGTATTTTTTTCCACTTCATGCAACAAGTCTAAAAGGGGTTCCCAATCAACCATAAATGTAGGTATTGTCTTTTCTTTGATCAAGGAAATTAATTTAGCCATCTCTGCAAGCTCTATCATTTTCACCAACCATTCCTCTATTGTGGGTAGAGTTGAACGTTCCACTTTGGAGCATATTTTTTTAATCTATTGCTTCCCAGTAGTTACATCTCAGATAAAAAATGTATGTCTGAAATTTGCATAGTCTTCTTACAAAGCAGGTGTCTCATTAAGAAATCTAGGAACAGAAAGGGAATTAATTATCAGATTTCTCCAATATGACACTGTCAGGAGGTTAGACTGCAATTTCTATCACTGGATAAATTTATCCCAATACATCTATGTGTAGATTTGGTCTTATGTTAGGGCTCCTTCTCACAACACAGACACCATGAAAATGTTTTCACTCACCTGGGATGAATGGGAGAGGATGGCGATGTTGATAAAGACCCTGGCAGGCCAATATGTCAGCAAAATTGACTCCACAGCTGTGGACACGAACTCTGACCTACAAAAAGAGACAATCCACATTCCTCACATAACCAGAAAAGTCTTTGTGTGTGTAAGAAAGGGAGGCGAAGGAGATAAATTAAACATTTAAGTACAGCGGGTTTTTTTCCTCTTTAAAATCAAGCCACAGCAAGTGATCTGATTAACTTAGGAAATGCAACAAATGAAAGAATTATTTTCTATACACGCATACAAGATTAATCTGATGAATTCTCATAATATTCCTGACTGCTGTTTTGGGCAAGGGGAGAAGAGACCAAGAAAGAAAGTGGATTCCTCATCTGACTCCTGCTTCCTTTCCACAAGATCTATACACTGATTGCCAGAAAATGAGGGGAGTGGGGAAATTGGGTTGTGCACATCTTTGAGTTAGTATTGTCTCCAGGCAGCTGACTGGACAAGTCACTGTGGCTTTCTTGGAAATATTTTTTGGAAGTAGATTGCCATTGCCTCCTTCCTGGAGCTGAGAGAGAGTGACTGGCCCACAGTCATCCAGCTGCCTTTGTGCCTAAGATGGACTAGTAGTCATAGTCTCCTGGTTTCTAACCACTATTCCAAACTGTCTCTCTAGAGCAGAAGCCCCCAACCTTTGGGGCACCAGGGACTGGTTTCGTGGAGAAAGGTTTTTCCACAGACCGGAGGGGGTGTGGTTTTGCGTCCTCCCTGCATCCCGTGAATGGGGCTTTGCTTGTTTACACAGCCCAGTTTCTGACATGCCACAGCCCAGTGCCAGTCCATGGACCAGGGGTTGGGAACCCCTACTCTAGAGAATAAACTAGAGATGCTGCATAAAGCAATATGGTGAACAAATACCTGTCCTATCAATGCTGGCTAGCAGAAAGAATTTTCACTAAACTGGTAAGGAAGCTATTATAATCCCAGTTTCTTCTTAGGTTACAAATATACCTTAAATTATTCATAAAAATAGGCAAAAATAGAGCCTTGGTGGAGCAGTGGGCTAATGCCTCCTTAAGTAACACCAGCTGCCTGCAATTAGTGCAGGTTCGAGTCCCACCAGGTTCAAGGTTGACTCAGCCTTCCATCCTTCCGAGGTAGGTAAAATGAGGACCCAGATTGTTGGGGGCAATTAAGCTGACTTTGTAATAATGCCGCTTGGGGTGTGTGTGAAAGCCCTAATAAGCAGGCATATACATAGAATGAAGGCTACTGCTAAGTTTGTAAAGCCGCCCTGAGTCTTCGGAGAAGGGTGGGATATAAATGGAATTAAAATAAAAAATAAAATAAATATGTAGGCCCAAAGCTTCTAGAAGTGAAAATAATATATACCAAGATCTGAAAAAGCTTCTAAATTCAAGAAAAACTATTGTCTTGGGGAATTTTTTTGTGGTTTAATGTTAACCCAATTAAATGTAGTAAGGATTTAACTACCACCAAAATTTTTGTTTATGCTTTTCAATAGGACATTATTTTTTATTGTCTATTAATCATGTTGCCAGCCTTTTTATGGTTTCTTTATGAGTTGTCTGAGTAGTAAATGACATGCTGCCTTTTCAAAGCATATCAGTTTTGATTACTGCATTGCAAACATTATACAGTTTTCATGACCTAATCAACAAGAAATCCACAACTCTGAAAAATGCCAGCTCTCTGTGAAAAATCCTCATTTGCATTCTGTTAGAATAAGCACAGCCACTTTTCCCATATGGATCACTGCATATTGAAAACTCCTAGCTTAATATTTCAAAACATGATTGAAGAAGACATTCTTTGCTTTAAAAGTCCCACCTATGATCAATTTAACAACCAGATAAAATAAATGGCTAAAATATAATTTATAAATGTAATCATTTTCCCAAGGACTGTTTATGTTAATCATCACCTTAAAGACTAACTATAACTCGATAGCATAAACCTTCACAGATTATATTCCACACCTTCAGATGCAGTCAGTAAATGCTGTCAGAAACTCAGTTTTTGGAAGATAATAATAAGAGGAGAGGATGGTTTGTCTTTGTTACACACATGCCCCCTAGTTATTTCAAACACCAAGGAAAAACTAATATCTGGTCTTTCAAAGCTTAAAAATGTTTTCCCTCATTTGTGGGGAAATGTGTGGTAGCAGTTATGGTTCACAAAACAGGGCAATTTTATTTTGTCTTTACAAAAATAATGTTCTTTCTTTTGATCAATTGAATTGGCAATTTTTGTTGAAAGTTTTAGACAAAATGGATTTTGGGGAAAAATTTTTACAACCGATTAGGGCATTATACCAAAAACAAACTGCCCGAATCATAGTTAATAATAGTCTGACAGAAGCATGTAATATTGAGAAGGGCACAAGGCAAGGGTGTCCGTTATCGCCCTTGTTATTTGTGTTAACATTAAAGATATTATTGGTTAAAATACGGAATTCGAAAAAAATTAAGGGGATACAAATTAGAGATCAGGATTATAGATTGAGAGCATTCGCAGATGATCTGGTTGTTACAGTGACCCAGCCAGAGAACTCTGTTGTGGACCTGATGGAGATAATAACACAATATGGGAAGGTTTCTGGATTTAAAGTTAATATACAGAAAACCAAAATTCTGGCCAAAAATATGACAGTTTCGCAAAAGGCTCTCTTAGAAGGATTAACTGGATTTGAGATTGTTAAAAGGGTTAAATATTTGGGGGTGCTTTTGTCGCCCTCTAATACAAAGTTATATAAAAATAATTATGAAAAATTATGGGGGAAAATTCAAAAAGAATTGGAGAGTTGGGAAAAATTGCAATTGTCTTTGTTGGGACGGATCGCAGCAGTGAAAATGAATGTCCTGCCTAAATTTTTATTTTTATTTCAAATGATACCGATTCTTAAGAAAGATTCTAATTTGGAGGAATGGCAGCGAGGTATCAATAAATTTGTTTGGGCAGGGAAAAAGCCACGAGTTAAACTTAAGATTATGCAGGATACTCGTGAGAGAGGTGGTCTTAAAATGCCCAATTTTAAACTATATTATGAAGCTGCTGCATTAGTAGGAATAAGTGATTGGATTAATTTGACACAAGAGAGATTATTAAATCTTGAGGGCCACGATTTGTTGTTTGGCTGGCATGCATATTTGTTGTATGACAAGAAGGTAGACAATGTGTTTAGAGTGCATATTTTAAGACAGGCATTGTTGAGAGTTTGGAAGAAGTATAGACATAAGCTAGATCGCAAGATACCACTGTGGGCAATTCCAAAACACGCAATAGAAAATATACATGCTGGTTTCAAACATGATGTGACTACGTACAAGGAGATCCTAAGCTTGGAAAGAAATGTCTGGTGTTTGAAATCATATAGCCTCTTGCGAGAAGAGGAGGTTGTTCAAAATTGGTTTCAATATACTCAGTTACGGGCCAGGTGGAAAGAAGACCAGAAAAATGGTTTTACAATGACTGATGAAAATTTGATAAAGCAAATTAGAAATCAGGGATCAGCACATATTAAACGGATATATCTTGCATTGATAGAGATTGATTCAGAAACAGAACTTGTTAAGGATTGTATGATAAAATGGGCCCAAAACATCCAGGAAGTTATCACAATGGACACGTGGGAAAAGATTTGGGTGAGGAATGTAAAATTTACACAAGCTCAAAATCTAAGAGAGAATTTTTACAAAATGTTTTATAGATGGCATTTAAACCCTAAAAACCTTGCAAGTATGTATCCGAATTATCAGCCTAAATGTTGGAGGTGCGGTGATGAAGACGCAACATATTTTCACATATGGTGGACTTGTAAAAAGGTTAAGGCTTTTTGGATAAAAGTCTGGTGGAACATGCAGAAGATTTTTAAACAGAGGATAAAGTTTTGTCCGCAACTTTTTTTGTTGGGAATAATTACAGATGTTACAGTTGTGGACACCAAGTTGATGTTGAATTTAATTACGGCAGCAAGACTTTTGATAGGTCAGTATTGGAAGAAAGAGGAACTGCCGACCATAGAAGAGTGGACTTTAAAGGTTTCCGACCTGGCAGAGATGGCGAAGATTTCGGCCTATTTGAAAGATCACTCGCAAGAACGCTATATTATGGAATGGAGAAAATGGATTGAGTTTATCCAGAACAAGTATAGGGTTAAGAAGTTTCATGTAGCATTTGAATAAGTCTTCTTTCTTTTTTTCTTTTTCTATTTTAGTTTCTTTATATATATTTAATATTACTAAGGTTTGTTTTATTCTATATAAGCTAGAGAGTGATGGATTTTAGAGTTTATAGTTGTTAGTATATGGTTGTTTATGATTGTTTTTTTTATATATACCTTGTATTTAGCTCTGGGAAGTCGGGGGGGAGGGGGGGAGGGGGGAGAGGTAGGGGGGAGGGAGAAGGGGGGGAGGGGGGATTTTTAAAGAAAAATTGTATGTTAAAACTTTTCAATAAAAAAAAATAATGTTCTTTCTCTCTCTCTCCCTCAATATGCTATATTTCATGCTTTCCAGTTACAGGATCACTTTTCTACTATACATAACAAGCAGATATAGCATATACATGATATGGGTTCTGGTTATCAAGTAATGATAAAGCAAACAATATTTATTGTATTTACACATAGAGATCAATTAAAGTCATTGTTATGGGATCCTTGGTGTTATGTATGGGGTTTAAGTAGCAGCTCAGCAAATACCACCAGGTGGCGCTGTACAGTTACCGGATTGGCTGGTTAGCTTTTGGCGGGAGATTCAGATGAAGGGATTGGCCAGGAGCGTACCTGGCAAGGTATATAAGGGGTACAGGTAAACCCCCTTTGTTCAGTACAGTCCTACCCACAATAAAGAGCTGTTGCTGTCTCATCTGCCTGCTGTCTTCTATGCGGTCCAGAACCCACTACATAATAGTGGCAACGAAGGTGGGATGCTGCTTCACTCAGAGCTGAAATCACTAGCTGAAGTCACTAGGATGGAGGAAAAGGAGTATCTTCCTCCGATTTCCTTCTACTGAAGCAGCATCCACAGGACCAGACACAGCATGGCAAAACTCGGTCAGATCTGCAAATTCGACGTCAGCCATCCCGAACGCTGGGAATCGCATCTGGGCCAGGTTGAAGGATACCTACTGGTCAACTAGATCATCAAAGCCTGCTTGAAAGTGGCGGCCCTGCTGTGCATCAGCGGCCCTGCCGTTTCCGATATAGCCGTCGGGTTGTGCTCACCGACAGCTATCGGAACCATTCCCTATAGTGATCTCACGGCCAAACTAAACAGGCACTTCATGCCATGGAGATCCGAAATGTTCTGGCACTTCCGGTTCGTCCAGCAGATCGAGCTACCTGGAAAACCAACGGCCGACTTTATAGCAACCGTGCAACAGGCCGCCTGTCTCTGTAAGTTTCCTGATTTAGAAGAGAGGCTTCGCAACCGGATCATTTTCCGTCTAAGCGAGCAGAGGCTGTGACAGAAATTGCTCGCGAAGCCTACAATGAGCCTGCAAGAGGTTCTGGACGAGGTCCTGGCATACGAGGCGGCCAGCGGCTCAGGCCAGACCACCCACCGACCCAGCAGCAGCTCTGGAAGATCAGTCCACCATGAGAGCGCTGCGTACGGCGGAACAGACAAAGACAAAGCAGCTGAAACTGATGCAGTACACCGGAGGCCGGACAATCGACAAATTCAACAGCGTGGACACCAAGGGGCCCATCGGCAGCCAACGCCATCACAAAAATACACCAGAGGGAACGGCGCCGAAACTACCTCTGGAGGCGGAGCAACCAGTCCCAAGTGTGCCAGCTGCGGAGGAAACCATACGAGGGTGGCCTGCAGATTCCACTCGGCTAAGTGCCGGGTCTGTGGAAAAACAGGCCACATTGCAGTGGTCTGTCGGAGTCGTTCCTGGGATGAGGATGCATCGCCGAAAGGTACCAGCAAACCCCAAATCACCACCTCCAATTCTTTTGTGAGTCTTAGAGCTGTATCCCACACTGGGGTCCATCGGCTGCTCACCCCCAAAATTAAATTAGAGGTCTTTTTGCAAGGCGTGCCTTGCAAAATGGAGCTCGACTCCGGTTCCGCTGTCTCTATAATTTCGTACGAGATGTTTAAACTTGTGTGCAGCCAGACCAAGCGGTGGGCACAATTAAGACCTACCAATCTAAAACTAACTGATTTTCAAAATGCACCAGTTAAAATTAAGGGGGAGGCCACCCTGTCAGTGGGGTTCATGGAGTTCCGTGGGCACTTGGATGTCCTAGTAGTCGAGGGCCGGAGGACTAGCCTAGTGGGGCTGGACTGATTTGGGGCTCTGGGCATAGGGATCTCAGGGATCCATAGTACCCAGGCCAAGAGCCTCAAATCCATCTGCAAAACATTTGCAGACGTATTCGATGGCAAGTTAGGAAGGTACACCGGGCCACCCATTAAATTCAAACTGAACTCCAACATCATGCCCGTTAGAATTAAACTCTGGAGAGTCCCCTTCACTCTCAAACACAAAATTGAGATTGAATTAGATAGGCTAGTGGAGCGGGGGGTGTTAGAACCAGTAGAAGGGGGAGAGTGGGAGACCCCTATAGTTACCCCACTAAAGGCTAATGGGGAGGTGAGAATCTGTGCTGACTATAAGTGCTCGGTGAACCAGGCCCTTAATCCGCACGCTTACCCAGTTCCGATGGTCAGCCACGTTCTTGCGTCTCTCCAGGGCGGCGCCATCTTTGTGAAGCTGGATCTCGCACAGGCATACCAGCAGCTCCCAGTTACCAGGGAGACAGCAGATGCTCAAACCATAGTAACGCATAGAGGAGCTTTCAGAGTTAACCGTTTGCAGTTCGGTGTCTCTGTAGCTCCAGGAACTTTTCAGGAGGTGATGGAGAAGACCCTGAAGGGCATTCCGGGAGTATGCCCTTACTTTGACGATGTCCTCATCACTGGGAATACTGAGGAAGTACTGGCTGAGAGACTGCAGGCTGTTTTAAGCAGGTTCCACTCTGCAGGGCTCAAACTCAAAAAAGACAAGTGTAGCATTGGGGTGGCATCCACAGAATTCCTAGGGTTCAGGATTGATGCCAAAGGAATCCACCCTGCAGAATCCAAGGTAAGGGCAATCAAAATGGCCCCTACCCCCACAAACAAGGGGAACTGCAAGCATTCCTGGGGCTCCTGAATTTCTACCATTCATTCCTCCCACACAAAGCAGCCATAGCTGAGCCTCTACACAGGCTCCTAGACAAGCAAGCTGCATGGAACCTGGACCAAGGTCTACGACAAGAGTTTTAAAAACCTAAAGGAATTACTGTCTAGTAATTCCACTGTCACCTATTTCATAGAGTCAAAGCCCATTTGCATCACTTGCGATGCATCTCCCTATGGAGTGGGCACAGTATTGAGCCACCTAGAAGAGAACGGGAGACAGGTGCCCATTGCATACTACTCCCGTACATTGTCAGGGGCAGAAAGGAATTACACCCAGATTGACAAGGAAGCCCTGGCTATAGTGGCCAGGGTCAAAAAATTCCATGACTACCTTTATGGCAGGGATTTCATCATATTCATGGATCATAAGCCATTATTGGGGTTGTTCACAACAGACAAACAAACCCCTTAAATTCTGTTGCCGAGGATGCTCAGGTGGTCCATATTCCTATCTGCATAGACTTACAAACTGGTTCACAAACCAGGTAAAGATATGGGCCACGCAGATGGGTTAAGTAGGTTGCCCCTAGCAAATTCAGAACCTGATTTGGCGCCTGCAGCCCAAATACTGACCATCCAGGATTTACCCGAGTGTCCCTTACAGGCAAAAGACATAGGCGCTGAAACAACTACAGACAGAATCCTAACCAGAGTTCAGTCTTGGGTAGTCACGGGGTGGCAAGAAAAGAGTCCAGGCCCGGAATTCCAGGTTTACTTCAATAGGAGGCATGAGTTATCTGCCCACAAGAGATGCCTTTTGTGGGGGAGGAGGGTCATTATTCCCGAGACACTGAGGAACAAAGTCATTAAGTCACTACACAAAGGACACCCGGGAATAGTCCGGATGAAAGCGTTAGCTAGAAGCTACCTGTGGTGGCCAGGTCTGGATAAGGCTATAGAGGAGCAGGTTAATAGTTGCTATGACTGCCTAAGGTCCAGACCGGAGATGCCCCATGCACCTGTACACAAATGGGAGGCCACGCACACCCCTTGGTCCAGAGTCCACATTGATTATGCTGGTCCTTTCCAAGAACAGCTGTTCCTAGTGGTGATAGACAGCCATTCAAAATGGCTAGAGGTGATACCAGTCAATAACATGACCTCGGCCAAAACTATCCAAGTGCTCAGGGGGCTCTTTGCCACACATGGCCTCCCTGACGTATTAGTTTCAGACAACAGGCCTCAATTCGCCTATGCTGAATTCCAGGCATTCACCAAGGCCAACTTGATTAGGCATGTCACAGCTGCACCCTTCCACCCATCTACCAACAGATTAGCAGAACGCATGGTACGAATGACCAAGGACGCATTGAGGTGCATCATCAGTGGCGACTGGCATCAAAGGTTGGCACAATTCCTATTAGCACAACATACCACACCTTGCACAGCCACGGGGAAGAGCCCAGTGGAACTTGGTTGTGGCAGGCGCCTTATCACCAAATTGGACAGGCTACACCCCGACAGAGTGGCTGCGGAGACTGAGCAACCCAAGCTCTCTAAAGAATTACACACCAATGACCTGGTTTGGGCAAGGAACTACAGGCCGGGACATGCATGGATTCCGGGGGTGGTGGTTGACAGAACTGGGCCCTTGTCCTATGTTGTAGGGGTGGAGGGGGACCGTCAGATCAGATGACACATAGACCAAATCAGGAAGCAAGTTCCTGAAGGGTCACAGATCGATCAACCCCAACAACCGACAACAACAGGACTGGAGGAGAGTAGGTTCATACAACAACAGGACCAGGACCAGCACGACAGTGTGTGTGCTAGGGCTGACCCTGGAATGGGTCAACGAGGAACACTAAGCCAGGACTCAACCACTGACTCTGCTGTCCCAGATGAATGGCAAATGCTGAGATGGTCATTCAGGGCTCACAGGCCACCTGCCTATCTCGCAGACTATGTACAATCTTGAGGGAGGGGGACAGGGCCTAGAGTCAAGTTGTGGTTTGCCATTAACCATTGTAACTGCTGGAAATTTTGGTGCATGATGTTTGTATATTGTTTGTTCTTTAAGGGGGAAGGGGTGTTATGTATGGGGTTTAAGCAGCAGCTCAGCAAATACCACCAGGTGGCGCTGTACCGTTACCGGATTGGCTGGTTAGCTTTTGGCGTGAGATTCAGATGAAGGGATTGGCCGGGAGCATACCTGGTATATAAGGGGTACAGGTAACCCCCTTTGTTCAGTACAGTCCTACCCACAAAAAAGAGCTGTTGCTGTACTCATCTGCCTGCTGTCTTCCATGTGGTCCAGAACCCACTACATAATACTTGGTCCTCTATGAGCTTGGTTCTTTTCTTGCAGATGTTTCATTACCCAATTAGGTAACATCATCAGTGCTAGAAGGGAGCTGGGTTTACTCTCATTTTAGAAACCAGTGGCTTGCCATGTCAGTGTTGCTGGGAGTGGTCTTCGTGGTTTTTTAATTAGGCTGTTGTTTACTATTAGCTTGTTTGTCTGAGTTGTCAGAACATACCAAGAACCTAAGATTTCAATCCTGAAGTACGAAAGTTCTCTTCCATCAAAGTCACTGGTTTTCATTAACAATAGGGAATAAAAGTACATGATTTTCTTGGTCTGTTCATTCATTTGTTGCCTTTCCACATATAGCAAACTACCCTACAAATGCTCTTTCCAGGTGTCTGAATTTTTCTACAAGCAATCTAGCAAGAACTAAGATGCTTCAAAAGAATCAGCTCTTTTATTCCCAACTAACAATGCACTATCAGGTAGTCCTCGGCTAATGATGGCAATTTGGGACTGGCAACTCTGTTGCTAAGAGGCATGACGGTCAAGCAAGATGTCATATGACTACACCAACTTACATTGGCAATTCTGGCTGTGATTGTGAAGAAAATCCTGCACAGTCATTAGGTGTGACAATACATGATCACCATTTGTGACCTTCTGTCAGCTTCCTCACTTGTCAGACTGAAGTTCACAAATGGTCACCTCATGACCGCAAGATAGTGTGATTGTGGTTATTGCTAGCTGGTTGCCAAGTATCCAAATTATGACCTGTGGCTCTAGGGATGCTGCAATGGCCACCGCTTCAAAGACTGGCCATAAGTCTCCTTGTTCAGTGCCGTTGTAACAGTTGCTGAACAAGTGATTGTTAACTAAAGACTGCCTGTAAATAAATCAGTAGGCTAGAAACTATTTGCACAGATTAGTAAATTCTTTATAAAACTGTAGTAATAGTACAATTTTCTTTCAACCATTTTGTCTGACTTCCTTTCCAGAGGCCCTTTAAGGAAGACAAATCACATTATTTACTAAGGCCAGATGATAGTTTATACCTAGGAAATGGGCCATGAGACAAGATGATAAAAATCCAAGGGGGAAAAAGGAAGGGAAGAAAAGGGTATAGCTATATTCATGCAACATCTGCAGCAAGTTAGTCTTAAATGGAAAATAGGTGTAGTCCAATTACATCCCACAGCTATGAACTGTATTCAAAGAGTCCAGTTTAGATTCCTCTCAAAGTCTGACAAGAAAGAGAAGCCTTACCAGAGATCTGAATGGAATGTTTCCAATGGCCTACATCGAAAAGGCCGAAGACCACACTCTGCCCAAACTGTTTTAAACAAACATTCATGGTAAGCTAAATCCTACAAACAAAACCATCCTGACTGATCAAGTAGGAGAACGTTCGACCTAAGTATTGTTACTTGCTTACCTCGTGCGACTGAAGCAAAGCAGATGGGACATCCCCAACAACCAATGGCTTTTTTAATTCAGTGCACAGTACTGCTCGAAAGGTCCTCTGGGGCTGCGAGAAGACAATGCTACCTGGAGAAAGGGGGTTCCATGATTTGAAGCCAAAAATATTCTTCCTATAAAAAGAGAGGCAATGGATTCTCACAGACCCAGCTTACTCATTTTTTCTTTAACCTTCTTTTTAAATAAGATTTCTTTTCATTAATCTGGTATTTGCAAATGCAAATCATCTTAGGATCCATTTGTTATAATTGCAAACGTATGCAATTATAACATTCTTGTGAACATTAATGTTATATTCACCTAAATGTGATTTGAGGTCCTCTCCGCATCTTCCCCAATAAAACCACATAGGTTGCAGTCTATAGCAGGGGTCCCCAACTCCTGGTCTGGGGACCGGATCTGGGCCGTGGCATGCCAGAAACCGGGCTGCATAAACAAGCAAAGCCCCATCCACGGGATGCAGACAGTACATGAAACGACACCCCTTCTGGTCCGCAGAAAAACCCCTCTCCGTGGAACCAGTCCCTGATGCCCAAAAGGTTGGGGACCTCTGGTCTATAGGACAGCTATATGTAAAGTATTATCATCAGTTTTGTTTATCACCAGTGGTTAAGGGACCAAACTAGAAACTGCAAGACTATGAGGTTTAGTCTTGCTTAGGCACAAATCCAGCTGGGTGACCATGGACTAGTCATTCTCTGTCAGCCCTAGGAAGAAGGCAATGGTAAATTACAGGTAGTCCTTGACTTACAACAGTTCATTTAGTGACTGTTCAAAGTTACAACAGCACTGAAAAAAGTGAGTTATGACCATTTTTCAGTTACAACTTTTGCAGCATCCCCATGGTCACATGATCAAAATTCAGATGCTTGACAACTGGTTCATATTTTTGACGATTGCTGTGTCCTGGGGTCATGTGATCACTCTTTGTGACCTTCTGACAATGGGGAAACCAAATTCAATTAACAACCAGGTTACTAAGTTAACAACTTAAGTGATTCACTTAAGAACTGTAGCAAAAGAAGTCATAAAATGGGGCAAAAAATGTCATAAAACTCACTTAAGAAATGTCTCACTTAACAACAGAAATTTTGGGCTTGTGGTTGTAAGTTGAGGATTACCTGTACTTCTGAAACACCTTGCCAAGAAAACTTAGGGATTTGTTGAGGCAGTCTTAAAAGCACTGCACAAACTGTCCCAAAAATCTCCCCGTTGCTCAGTATCCAGGTTCTCCAGACTAAATGTACTATATATACCAATTTCAATCTTTCCACATAAAATTGATTTTCCAGGTCACTGCCCATCACAGTTTCTTTTCAATGAATACTTTCTCATTTATTTCCAGCGTTCCTAGTGTGAAACAAAAGCATATGGACATGTCGAAAGCCTTCACCCTTTGTCTTCCCTGAATGTGCACAAAGACAACAATGCAGTAGAATGCATATGGTGATCAAACTAAAGATATCACAGGGGTGTTCTATCACAGTCTCTCCTGGGTGCCTTTGACTCAGAATACTTAGAATACTTATTCATTCCATTCAATATAGAATGAATAAGTATTTATACCTATTTGGAGTTTGCTAAATGATGACTTATTTCAGCTAAAGTTTTCCTTTCCCAAGCTCCCTTAGGTTTCCTAACTCCGTACGGTAATGCTAGCAGCAACCATCACTATTTTCTTCACTTTGTGAATTCAATTTTTCTCCAATTTTGTTGTTTAAAACTCACCTACTGCAAACAATGTCCTCATCCCAGAACACTTTTTAATTCAGTAAAATAGACTGCAGCCCATAAAATATTGTAACTTTGTTCATCTGTGAAGTACACAAAGACTTCCTGTTTTAGATGTCTTGAAAGATAAATAATCCGATTATAAAAATCTCTTGATGGGAATTCAAATTTCTCAGTGTGGAAATCTCCCAACCTCCATAAAATAAGATTGCAGAAAATATATTTTTTTTATCTTTGAGAAGCTGGCAAAAATATATATATCCTTTGGTATATACCCCAAAGGTCTTGCCAGTAAGCTAGTTCCGTAAATCATTTTTAAGATTTCAGAGCTTGTTAAGTGCTAAATAATAAATGTTTCATCTAATTTTAAAAAGTAGTGTATCATTTCTGAATTTGCTTCTCTATTTTTGAATTTGTCTTTTTAGTAAATATATCCATTTAGAAGTGTGGCTGAATTTGACTCCTATGCATAGCCTGAGATCACACTTAATTAGTTTTAAGGCATTAGATAACGCCACATAAACGAACATAACACAAAATCCTCCAGTTTCTCCAAAGGCATAGAAGTTTGAACTGTCCACATAAACATTCAGGCAAAGAGAACACAGTTAATGGCAGATATAAACGTCTTCTAGCACAGAGCTCCCCAACCTTTCCGGGCTGGTAGCTCGGAGGAAAAGGGAGGTGCAGGGAAATGTATGCACACGTGTGCACGCACCCATGCCCACGCGCAAAACAGGCATGTGCACAGCAACATGAGTGCCCATGCACAAGCAGGCTGCGTGCACCCACAACAGCGCTGATGGTGGTTCTGGCGTCCATGCACATAAGCAAATGGGCCGCCAGTGCCCACATGACACTAGCGGTGGCACTAGCGTCCCACACATGCACAAATGGGGCTGCTAGCACCCGCGCAGTGGCACTAGTATGAGTGGGGAGGGTGCATGCACACGTGCATGCACTGGCCGGCCATTCCCGCAACCCAGTGGCTAATAGGCCACAGACCAGTACCAGGCTGCAGCACACAGGTTGGGGACCCCTGTTCTATCTAGCATGTAGGACTTTGCAAGATGGAAGTCCAATGGAAGATAGGGACAGGCCTGACTTATAAGAACAAAATAGCCATCTCATCAGAAATTAAGTGTATTGTCTAAAAAAACCCCATAATTTGTCTCAAGCTAGCATAATTATTTATCAAGAATGTGCCTAACAGTTAGATTCCATTTTGTGCATCCAGTCTTAATGTGTGCCCATTAAGAAACTGCAAGAACTGTTTGTTAGCTGGCAGTTTTCTTTATTACAATCTGAGAATAATAAACCCAAACAACTCCCAGAGGATTTGACCCTACCAATGAACCCTTGGAGGAAGACAAGTGGAGGTATGTCACACACAGAAGGAAACACAACACTCAAAGAAAGAAACAACATGCAACAAACAAACCCCTTTGCCCAATCCTAGCGAATCAGAAGCAACCCCATTAAAATCGGGCAATCGATTTCTCCCCTTAGAAGGAAACACACAGACCCACAACCTCTCCTTCAAACATGCAGACACCTAGCAAAGAAACAACTTCAAATAATCCTTAAAAAGTCACCTCAAATATCCCTAAAAAAGCCACATCAACAAACACAGCTGAGACAAACAGAAAAGCACCCCAGACTGCAGCGCGCACCCCCCCAAAAAGGAAAGGAGAGTGTTGGTAATAGGAGATTCTATCCTCAAAGGAACAGAATCATCCATCTGCAGACCAAATCAGGGAGGTATGCTGTCTCCCTGGAGCAAAAATGAAAGATGTGGCTAAGAAACTAACCAAAATAATTAGGCCCACAGATTACTACCCACTACTCCTCCTCCACATTGGAATGAATGATACTACAAACAACCTGAGTGCAATAGTGAAAGACTATAAACAACTAAGCAACAAAGTGAAGAAGCTAAGAGCACAAGTAGTGTTCTCATCAGTGCTCCCAACTAAAGGCCAACACCCACTGAGAGAAAAAAGAATCTCAGAAATAAACCATTGTCTAAAGGGTTGGTGTCACCAAGAAAACTTTGGTTTCCTGGATCACGGACTATAGTTTCTACATGAGAAACTCTTGGCAAGGGATGGGCTACACTTCACAAAAACAGGCAAAAATGTACTTGGAAAAAGACGCTGGATTTATAGAATAGAAAATGCTGAATTTTTGAAATGACGAAAAATTCCAGTTCATTCAGTGCTATTGAACAAGCTGCAGACCCTGCTAACGTTTTTGGTACGCACGATTCATGTTAAGGTTCAGCTCTCTACGTTCCTACAAGATGATCTCAAGAAATGCAATGTTTGCTTCTGAAATGGACAGGCAAAGCTCCAGTCAGTCAATCTCCTTTAATCCACTGAGATCAGCCCAGCAATAAAGCTAGCCGAGGAACAAAACTGGAGTTAATCGAAAGAGAGTTGGGAAAGAAAAAGCAAAACTCGACTTTCCAATGGTCAAGCTGGAAGAGGATGTTGGCTTGTGGGAGGGTTAAAAGAAGAGAGGAAGGCGGCGGGTGGTTAGGAACTGGCGAAAGAGGGCGTTTCCGATAAGCAAAAAGCTGCACCTGCGGCAGGCCAACCGGGAAGCCCTCCTGGCGGTCAGGCCCCAACG
This sequence comes from Vipera ursinii, assembly GCF_947247035.1. Lineage (NCBI taxonomy): Eukaryota > Metazoa > Chordata > Lepidosauria > Squamata > Viperidae > Vipera > Vipera ursinii. The sequence goes on along the minus strand of NC_139516.1, from coordinate 110,711,987 downwards.
TAGCAACATGCCTCCACTCGCCATCGCCAGGCCGCCCAGCGAAGGCAACCTCACGGTCTTGGGCGGCGCCTGGCTTCCGCATCCGTTTCATCCGTCAAATTAATTCCCGTAGGCTTTGTGCTCGCTGGAAGTTTCCGCCCACTCAATGAACTTTATTAGCCTAACGGGGTCGGAGGGAATCTTCCCCGCCTGTCCTTGCCGGGTTTCTTTTCCAGCAACCGGGCGACCGTTCCGCGGGACTCATCGAAACCGCCGTTTTTAAAAGCGATGGCGGGACTGGCCAGTTTGGACGAGTCAATGGCCCGTTTAAACATTAAGAGGAGATGAAAACCCAATTCGCGCACCGCTGCGCTTGCCTGCTTCCGCTTGGTTAGGAGAGGAGCTGTGACGGACAGACAGCACATGCAGCAGGGCGGAGTGGAGCGTGTGTGGAAACTTGAATCGACCCCCTCGCCGTCTGCCTACATCTGAGTCTGTAGTGTAGTGGTCAGTTGCAGGAAAGGAAGGGTAGCGACTACAACATAAGTTTACTGTCCATTGTGTTGTAATGTTGCAGTTACAGTAATCACATGCAAGAAATGCCTCGAAAGAAATACAATAACACTGTGGGGCAGTAGGGCGTTTGGGAGGACAATTCCCTTAGGCTTTTACTACTGGTTATGGTGAATGGGGCGGATGACTATTGGAGTTCAAAATATTGCGAGTATTCCTATTTCTGGCATCTGATGTAAACAGACATGCCTTCAGCAATAGGATGCTTTTCCCCCCACTTCCCAATCATAGGCAGCCCTGGGATCATTAACACGTTTACATGTTCACCCAACTCAGTACAATTAATTACAAAAAAACCCCTCCCCCCATAATTATTAATAAAAAATATTTCATTGAAATTGTTAGGAGAACTGAAATCTTCATTTCTAGTGGTTTCCTATATTATTTCCCACCAGGACGTCACCCAGTGGTGGGATTCAGCCAGTTCGCACCAGTTCAGCAGAACCAGAAGCTAATTTTTTTGTTGCCCAAGCTCAGAATGGACTTCCAGAAGCAGCATTCACACAGAGAACTGGTTGTTCACATATTTGAATTTCACCACCCACCTCCCCTCTTATTAAAATTTCTCAGGAATATTAGTTTATTAGATTAATTATCTGGACAAAAATTTACTAACCCATTACGGGATAAAGATGTACTTACTTTTGAAAATGTACAAGGTGAATCAGGCCTTTTCAGAAGAAAAAACAAACCAGTAACAATACAGGGCTGTTTTTATACAGATCTTTCTGTTTGTAACATTTCCTAGGTTGTGGTTCTACATATTCACATGTAGAAGTGCTGTAAAAGGGGAAAAGCCTCACGCTCCTGTGAACAAGCTTGTGAGAGATTTTAATTGTGAAAATAATAGGGAAGAAATCAAGGGTCTACGCTAGAGGTCTCCAACCTTTCTGGGCTCGCAGACTGGAAAGAAGGAGAGCAGCTTCAACATTGGAGTGCATACATGCACACTGGCATGGCACTAGCGGCCCCATTCGTGCATGTGACATGTGCTGGTGCTGTGCACATGCACAAATGGCCGTGCACCTCCCCCAGCGAGTAGCGGCCCATTCATGCATGCGCAAACAGGTTGCGGACGCTCGTCCTGCACTAGCATCCTTATTAATGCCCACGTGCATGCGTAAACAGGTCAAATGGGAATGCACACCCATGCATGCATGCACCGGTCAGCCATTTCCATGGCCCTCTGGCCAAGAGCCCCACAGCCCAGGAAAAAGATAAATGCTAGTCAGATTTCATTTGTGCTGATGTTTGTCTCTCCCTGAATGTAGATAGAATGAAAAATGCTTTATATGCCTAGTCTGTACACAAAGCACATGCTGTAAATCTCTTTTATAATGGTAGAGAATTTGATGAATCCAAGTCAATTGAACATCAAGTTAGTTGGTATCTTTCTCATAAGACCTGACAATTTAGGGTTTCTTAAAAATATTCCCCATTAAATCCTTCTCAAAATGTATTTCAGTTTCTTACAACTGTGATCCGATTTTTCAAAAGAATGGGTGTTGGGGAGGCAGAAAAGGGCAATACTTGGTCCATTAAAACAAACATTGCTCCATTCCTTGGAAGCTATGGGAAACAATGTACCTGAGTGCTTTTATTCATCTGAGAGGCAGTTTTCTCCAACCTAGTGTTCTCTAAGTAGTTTGGACCAACTTCCTTAAATCCCTGGGGGCTTCTTATGAAATCTAGCAACACTTATGCTATGGTCATTCAAGGACATTTGAATTCATGGATGCGTTGTTTCAATGTAACCTTTCCAGAAAATTCTACATAAACAAATTTTAAAAATTTATAATTCACTAACCTCTGGGGTTTTAATCAGTGATAAATTACAAATAGAAAATTAAAACAAGCAAAATAGTCTTCTCTAAATTCTAAGAACATGTGGTTGAAAGTTAAAGGATATTGACTAGACATCCAATTGTAAATGAATAGAAGTGTAAGCCTAATGCTTGGATTACTTCTTACCATTCAAGGTTTATTTCAAAATAGGCATAGACAGAATTTACACTATATATAAAACTTTATATATTGTTAGAGGTGATCCATAGATAGTAATTCAGTTGTTCCATGCAAGACCACGAAATAATCGCACCTAGCTATATATAGTTGTGTGTATCAAAAATAAAGACACTTTAAAGAACTCAGTTCTGGTGCCTATTCAGGACAAAAGTGATTCTCTGTTATCTTTTGGGGGGATATTTTTTTACATGTCTTTGCCTAGCCCAGGGGTCAGCAACCTGAAACAGTGAAAGAGCCACTCGGAACCGGTTCCCTCACAAAAGGAAAAACTGGGAGCCGCAAAAAATGTGTGCACATGCGCGTACATGCGCGCATGTGCAGAACAGGGTTTGACTGAAGAGTGGAGCCAAGGCGAGATATGCACCTACCCTGCATATTTGAATTGATTGGTTGAACTTTTTTAGTCCCACTTTTTTTTTTGGACTGCACATGGCAGAGGACTAGGAGCAGCATGCGGCTCCGGAGCTGCGGGTTGCAGACCTGTGGCCTAGCCCATAGACAATTCATTGGTGATTTTCTATCCAAATACTATTTAGGAGCAGCCCTATTTATTTTCAGAGCCCTAGACAAAGTCTGCTGTTATTAGGCCTGAACAAAATACATCAGAAAATGCAGAAATCTTCATCAAGGAAAAATTTGTTACCAAAAGAATTTGTCTGGCTCCTGGTAACACTGTCCCTGGTTCAAATAAGGACATTTTGCTACTATGTTTATTTGTTTCAACGTTCAATTTGGGTAATTTCACTCTGCAGTCTAAGCTGCTGGTCACCCCTGCTGCTCCCAGCTGTTTTATAAGCCATCTTAAGAAATCCCAAGCCTGATTTGGGCAACAGGGCCAGATGGGTGCTCAGTCCAAACTATCCCCACCCAGGACGTCCATAGTTATTCCCCTGCTTTTTGCCATTCGCATCCATGCAGAGAAGACAAACACTGATGGCTACCCCTGGATATGCAGATGAACCAATGTCCTCAATTTTCTTTTACGGACTGTTTCTCACAACCCGTAGTTTTTATGCTTTTCCTTTACTTTCCCAAATCATTATACACATGGATGTCTTCACACTGTCACACCATATTCCTATCACACTAGCACAGAACTTTCTTGCTTCTTTACTCTCTATGGTACCATTTTTTTTTATTCTGATGTCATGATAATCTAAATAAGAGGGGAATAGCTTATTCTTTAATTTTTATGTTCCTCTGAAGGTTCATGAAAATGCTGCAACAAGGAAAATCTAATAGTTTAGCCTCACAGAAACAAAACTTGAAAATTAAAAAATAAAGGAGAATGGGGGAAGGAAGTGGCACCGGACACCGCTGACTGTTCAGGTAGGAAAACTGGCCTTTTGAATCAAAGCTGAAAGTCATCCTAGGAGTAGAAAGAGGGGGACATTTATTTTTTCCATTTGGGGAGTGTGCATGGCCTACGGTGGCAAAAGACCAAATTGAATGTGCAGATCTGTCCTTGTTGTGTTAGTCTACAAGCATAAGGTCCATGAGAGGTTTCCAGACATAGCTTGGTAGCTGAACTAGACAAATTTTTACATAGTGATTGTTTTTTTTATTTTCAAATAAAAAGAAATCAAGCAGCCTATCCAGACTGGAATAGACATGCCTGCTTGCTTATTTACTTACTTATTTCACTCACTTTACTTACTTACTTACTTACAGGACTTATATTACTTACAGGACTTATATCACGTAATTAGTCCAAGCAATTCACAAACAATGAGAAAAAAGTTGCTAAAGACAAAACTATCCTCCCACCTGCTCAATGACTATAGGGGCCCATGGAGATGACCTTAAGAAAATATTGAGCTGTTACAAAAGCAATTAGTGAAGAAATATGCCCTGCATTCTGGAAAAGAAAAAATAGGAAAAGAAACATGCTGGCTACTCCCTGATACAATGGGATGTAAAAGGGAGAGAAAAGAAAACACAACTAGACTTGCAAGATTATGTTATTCTTTTATGATACGTAGTTTATATCAACAGAGTCTTCTTTTGGAGTTTGTTTCTTGATCTGGACTAATTCCAAGGTCTGACAATACCTACCATGGAGCTCTCAAGATGTCACAACAGACCCACTGAAGACTCTTTCAACCTGTTTAAGAAGAACCTGGACATTGTGACAGGGCCACCAACTTCTACACTCCACTACAGTAACCTTATTAGCTTCTTGAAATTTTTTTAAAAGGTCAGTGGGTCTTTAAAAACTAACCTACTTTACTATGAATGTTCAGACACTATGTTTTAAGGCCCAGAACACATGACCCTTCTTTGCTATGTTAGCTATGTGCAGTGTAGGAATTAAACGTATGTGTGTTATGGGTTTTATTTTGCAGATTTTAATTTTATAAGGCACTCTGGAGTCATCATGTTTGAATTGGGCAGCAATATAAATGTGTAAGACAAGAGAGACAGGCAGAACGTGGCATCTAGTAGTCAGAAAAAGAACAGGGATCCTTTTCCATCAAGTGTTTGGAAGAACAAGCTGGAAAGAGGAAAAGCTTTCTTTGTGAGATCAAAATGCAATGTCTGAGTGTATCTCTGAAACACAGTTGGCAAGAGCTGAAGTGGAAAGCAGCAGCAGCAAATATTGTATAATAAATATTTTCCCTATTTAATCCTCTGTGTCATTGTGGACATTAGCCTCCCTTCAAGTTGAAAGAAATGATTTCTTTGGAAAGTTTTGAAGTGCTGATTCTCCTGTTGGGTCTGCAAATATTTTTTTTTCTGACTTGCCACCAGACTAGGGAGTTCTAAAATTCCATAAATTGGTTTGATCACAGGTTATCTTCCCAGGGATTACTCTTGTGATTCCAAACAAATGAAAATGAAAGAAGGGTCACTTCACATATACACCAATAGATTGAAAACTACAGTGCCACTGGAACACCTTGCATGTGCAAATGAACTACTGCAGAGCACAAACTTCCATGTAGAAGGGAAAATATAAGCACAGCGACAGTAGCAGGATGTGTCAACGCTTTGACAATGGATGTCATCACTCTGACAACTGAGAACCAGCAGCCATTTTTACTTTTGCTTTTAGTGTGCCTTTCTATTCTTTTAGAATTCAGATGTAGAAGGGGAGATGAGGTAAATGCCTGAGGGTTTGGCTAGCCATAACAATGTAGAAGTGTGGGAACTCAAGGACATATTCTGATAAGGTTTGGGGGGGGCTGAGGGGCCAGAGAGAAAAACCCACATTTTGTGCTAATTGGGGAATGTGATTTATGACAGCTTTTGTGGGGTGGGAATTGCCATTTGTTACTTTGTATCTGGGAGGAGGTAATCTCATTCTTGGGTTCAACTATGTAAGTGCTGATACTTTGTTTCCTAAATAAAATGTTCTTTAAGGAAGAATTCTTGCCTTGAAGTTCTTTTACTAGTTTCATCTATTATTGGAACCATGACAGGATGGTTGACTCATATCTCTTCTGTCAGATACTAATTCAAATTAATACTTTCATAGTTTGTATGAAAAGTTGGAATTAAGATTGCCGGAAGAAATATCAACAACCTAAGATACGCAGATGATACCACTCTAATGGCAGAAAGTGAAGAAGAACTAAAGAGCCTCTTGTTGCGGGTGAAGAAGGAGAGTGCAAAACTTGGGTTGAAACTTAACATTAAGAAAACCAAGATCATGGCATCTGGCCCTCTCAATTCCTGGCAAATAGATGAGGAAGAAATGGAGGTAGTGACAGATTTTATTTTCCTGGGCTCCAAGATCACTGCAGATGGGGACTGTAGCCAAGAAATTAAAAGACGCTTGCTCCTGGGGAGGAAAGCCATGGCAAATCTAGACAGCACACTAAAAAGCAGAGACATCACCCTGTCAACAAAAGTGCGTATAGTCAAGGCTATGGTCTTCCCAGTTGCAATGTATGGCAGTGAAAGTTGGACCATAAGAAAGGCTGAGCGCCAAAGAATTGAGGCCTTTGAACTATGGTGCTGGAGAAGACTCCTGCGAGTCCCTTGGACTGCAAGGCGATCAAACCGGTCAGTCCTAGAGGAGATCAATCCTGACTGCTCTTTAGAAGGCCAGATCCTGAAGCTAAAACTCAAATACTTTGGCCACCTAATGAGAAGGAAGGACTCACTGGAGAAGAGCCTAATGCTGGGAAAGATCAAGGGCAATAGAAGAAGGGGACGACAGAGAATGAGGTGGCTGGATGGAGTCACTGAAGCAGTAGGCGTGAGCTTAAATGGACTCCAGAAGATGGTAGAGGACAGGAAGGCCTGGAGGAATGTTGTCCATAGGGTCGCGATGGGTCGGACACGACTTCGCAGCTAACAACAAAGTTTGTATGAACAATGATAATGGGTGCATTTTGATCCATAACTTTTAAATATCTTTAGTCGTATGTTCCATTGAAGAGAACTGAAACATTCCATTAATATACTTAAAACACCGACTTTTCACTTTTTTGTACTTTGTTTCACTTAAGCCTGCTCAAATTGCGACTTTTCTTTTTAATAACTCACCTTGAGATCTTAGATGGATGCTGGCTATCTTCTCAACTGCAATCCCATCTACTGTATGTGGAATACCCTTTCTAAGCAGGCTGGCTGACATCAGGACTGATATTTTCCCAGTTTCTTAACTAATATTTTAAAAATAACATTTTCAATTGCCTAAGCCAAGGAGCCAGGGTACTGGCTCACCTGCAGATACCAGTTTCAGTGCCACACCTGACTTCATTTTTTAAAAAAAATGATAAATAAAAACAAATTAAGTGGAATTTGACTGGGAGTCCTTTATGAACTTTTTACTGAAAAAGCAAAAAAATGGATTTGTGATTTGTGGGTCTGATGATAGAAAAGGCAAAATACGTGAGGAAGGGAGCCATAATGTAACCTTAGAGAGTGGGAGGAGAGAGAGAGAGGATAAAATATAAATGTATTTATAACTGTTATAAAGAACATTGGAAGCCATTCCTTTAAATCTTTCTATCTTTTTTGAGGCTTGTTTCATTTGTTTCTACTTATCACTTTTCTTTTACTTTACTTGCTTGTTTCCTTAAACTTGTATTGTTTGAACTTTGCTGACAAATTATTTAATACAAATTAACCTGAAAAAATTAATATAAGCTGTGAGCCTCCAGCATCATCTTATCCACAGGAATGGCCCTCTGAATCCAAGCAGGACTCAATTGTCTTGAGAAAAGTGTATTTTTAATAGAGGTAGTTCTCGACGTATGACCACAATTGAGCCCAACATTTCTATTGTTAAGTTAGGCAGTTGTTAAATGAATTTTGCTCCATTTACAACATTTCTTCTCTGCAGTTGTTAAGTTGGTAACACACTTGTTAAGTGATCTGGCTTCCCCATTGACTTTGCTTGTCAGAAGGGCACAAAAGTTGATCACATAACCATGAGACTCTACAACTATCATAATTATGAAGCAGTTGCCAAGTGTCTGAATTTTGATCATGTCACTATGAGGATGCTGCAGTGGTCTAAGTGTGAAAAATGGTCACATGTCACATGTCACATGTCACTGTTGTTAAGTCAAGAACTATCTGTGTTATATAACTCATGTGGCATGGATAAATATGCTTGTTTTAAATATATATTTACCTTTCTTCTGCCTCAGCTTAGAGTTACTTACCTAGTCATATCTGCCCATTGACCTAACAATTGGACTTTCCTCCAATTGGTGAAAGTTGGCTGACGTTATATCCGGAAGTAATAAGCTGAGCAAGGCTGATATCAAATGATCATGCCACATAGTCCCACCCACATTCCTTATACAAATGTTCATTGTAATCTGAGTGGTTAAAATGTTGGCTCTGTGAATAGGACTGTTTTTGCTTGTTACATCCCAAGAATTCCAGGCATCTCCCTTAGAAGGCTATAAATAGGAGTTGCCTGAAGGAATCTCCCACTACATGTTGGGCAGAGGGGATCTTCAGCTGAAAAGAAGAGCTGAGCACAGAAGAAGGAAACTCTGTCGCCTTTCATGAAATGCTTATGAAAGCATCTCTTTCATAAATACAAGCCTACAGGTATTGTGTACATAGAAACTACAATGTCAGTTCTTTGGAACCTGCCTTTGTTTACATGGCTCCCAAAACAATAATAATCACAATGAGCAATGCAATATTTCACCAGCAGCAATATATACAGAACAGTTTCCTGAAAAACAAAGCATCTTATCTCAGTTATAGTCAGCCCTACTCTCTTCCGTTGAAGATGCTGCCTCTGGATAGCATCCTAATAGAATTATGTCAGCCCAGCAAGGCCAAACCCAGAACGAAAAGTTATTTCCTGATACAAATCTTCAGGGCACCAGACGGTTTCCGGGATCAGAGCCGAAGGTTTCAAGGAATGAGCTGGTATGTCTTGCTGCAGAAAGGTGATGTTCTTTATTTGGCAGAAATTGAGGAAGAATTTCTTTGGGACATGGCATAAGACTATTAGCCAGATAAGAGTTTGCTGTGGGAAGAAATTGGTACTATTGTCCACGTGATGCTGTACTGTCCTTTCTAAAAGGACATATGGAATCCTCTCTTCTTGCTTCTTTTGGGACAGTATCCAGGCAGACAGACCTTTATTATATAAAGGCCTTCTTTCTAATTCCAAATTAGCATTAATGTACCAGCTGGTACATTCTGTCCCTTACTGCTATGTTTTTATGTGGATCATTGATTGTAATAATAATAAAGCTATCAGGACTTTAACTAGGGACAGGCAATCCACAGAGATTGCATTTTCTCCTCATATAGGCAAAATTTGCATTAAGAACTTGCAAATAAAAAATAGAGCCACGTGGGAAGGAGAAATTACAAATAAACAATTGACTCTGGAAAGGTAGAAAGGCTCTGTACCTAACAGAAGATGGACAGTGGAGAAAATACAATATAGATTACTTTTAGTCATTGTCGACAGCAAACTCTTTGACTGTGTAGGTCATGGCAGAATCCGACACATATTAAAGTTAACACATAAACCAGAACATCTGAAAATTCTTCTGACAAATTATTACAGTGAACAGGAATCTATCGTAAGAACTAAATCTGGATGAATAGAATGATTCAGAATAGAAAAAGGGTATGAAACAAAAGTTCTCATTGTTTCAGTCTCTGTTTAAGTTAACACATTTAATATATTATAAGAATGGCAGGATTAGGAGATATCAGCTAGAATCAGAATAAAAAGCACAAATACGAACAATGTATAATATGTAGATGACACCATTTGTTAACTAAGGCAAGGATGACTTGGAAGAATTCATTATGAAAGTAAAAATAGAATGTGAAAACAATCTTTGTAATGCTATACATTAAAAAATCAATAAAAGAATCAATAGAAAAGGACAGTGTGCTGGAGAAGTCCTTTGGAGGAAGGCAACGATAATTCAAGGCAAAATTATGAAGGATAAGGACATTTAAATGAAAATAAAATAAAAAGTAGTCAAAGCAATGGTCTTTCCAGTGCTATGGTTGGTTGGGAAAGCGAGACTTTGAGTAAGAGTATGAGAAACAAGGAGAGGGATCTCTTTGAACTATGGATCTGAAAATCATTGCTAAGGATACCATAGAAAAACCAACCAATCCATTCTGGACCAAATGAATCATACTCTGTTTTCTTGAACAAGCAGAAATTCATATATTTTGAAATGGACTGCAAAAGGATGATAGACTAGAAAAATATGTTTAGTAAAATTGAGGTAATTACCAGAAGGGCAAAACTGATAAAGGGGAATGTATCAAAGTATTAGAGTTACAAGCTGTTCTGAGGATAAGTTGGAATACTGAGCATTTTTCCGGGCAGTTACCAAGAGTTAAATTTGATCTAATGGCACTTAACTAATGAAACAGAATGCCCTAATACCGGTATGAGGTATGATTCACCACTCATCCTGGCATTAAAATAATTTGAACAAAAATCAAAGATGGGGTGCTGTAAAGCACTGTACTGGACTCAAGCATAATCTTTATTTGCAAGAATGATTCTGATTTAAAGGAAAGCCCTGTATCCACCAATCCCCCACAACAACAATAATATAAAAAACCTTGGTGTTTAGAGGAAGTGGTGAAGAGAATCTCTACCATTTAACCTTCTAATAAAAAGATGCACTATGACTGGTCATGCCTAAGCTGGAACAATGGGTGCATTCTCAAAAATTTCAAAAATCCAACATCTCTCTCTTAGTTTCAAAAGACTGCCTGCCTTTCCAAAAGCATTTTGTTTGTTTGAAGTTGTTTGGGCTGATCCCAGCAACAATGAACGCCAAATTTAAAAGATGACAGCAGTAATATCATTGCTCAAAGAGATAGAGAAAACTTCTCACAGAAGTGAAAGTTCTCTATAGATTATTCCTCCTAATATAGTCTTCCCTTTAACACCTGTACATTATTATGTATCTCTGAAGACTTCTATTGGCTATATATATATCTTTGGTCATTCGGGTTTTTTCCCACGTAAAATTGGAGGTATCAGGGCAACGTTTCGACGAAATCTCATCCGTCATCCTCAGGCTGGTGACTTCAGCGAAAACCTCAGAAAATATATCTATCTATCTATCTATCTATCTATCTATCTATCTATCTATCTATCTATCCACTTGAATGATGCTTAGCAAGGAACTAGAAACAGAATAAGCATTTTTAATATTACTAAGAGAAATGTCTGAATTTTATATCTTTCCTTACTATATACAGTAAATTCAAATCAAAAGTTGAAAGAACAGCTAGAATTTAAAGTTAAGAACAATCTAAAATTGGTCAGGTTAGATTTATTGTTGAGTTGACTGTTATTTAAAAGAAAAGTGTTGGGAAATTTTAATAGGATTATATACTATGTAGCCTGACTGGAGGATTCAAGTTTTGCTATTGTCTAGAAGTCGGGAATCTACCCCCACCCCATCCCCACCCCCAAATCAACTTCACATAGAAAAATAAAACCTCCCAGGAGATATAAATAAGCCATAATGCCGCATGAGTTGCTAACTTTCACCCAGCAAACTGCGGGTAGTCTAGCAATTTGTGTCATGGTTCATTAGGCAATTCATTACATTATATAATCATGGGCTTTCTAAAATAATAATTATAATTATAAATACATCATTGGAAAATAAGAGTGCAAAGCCTAATGGTGATTATAGCTCCTTATAGCATAATTTTATTCTTCTCAGTAGATGCTATGATAAAATCTCACATTTTGTATAGGTCACTGGAAAATAACACTGATCTAAAACAAATCAGAATCTAGGAAGCAAACACTTCTTTTGATTATAACATATAATTAAACATTACCTTTTAAAAATTATATGGATATGATTTAGATCCCCAGTAAAATAATTTCCCCTAAATTCTGAGTGTCTACTGATGCTCAATGTATTTTCACAGATAGTTCAGCTCGATTGTTTGATCTTTGATTAAGGCTGCCAACCTTTATCCATTTATCTGGGGAGACATTTAAAAGCTTATACTGTTAAATACTATAATTACCTGCAAATTGGCTGGTGAGAAAAGGATGCTTGTATTTGACTCACATGTTTCTTCCTCCAGTTAAGCAGGCCAGTTTAATTAGTTATCTTCTCTTTTGTAAAAGAAAAAAACATACTGTATTTCATGGTCACAGTGGAATCAGCAACTCAGAACTTGGTTCTTGATGTCCTATGAACTGAAACACCTTAAATGTTCTTGCTGTCAGAAGACAGGGATACTATTCAGATGCTTCCTCCTTTTCCTTATAGTACCTGAATATTTGTATCAGAATAGTGGAAGGAAGCAGTTTGGGGTAAGACAGGGGAGAGGGCGGCGAAGAGAGGAATGCAGAAAATCACCATTTTTGTCTATGGTTGTAGAAGGACAGCACAAGAGTGGTTGTACCGTAGTTTACCTTACCTTCCAAAATAGTACTGTGAATTGTAATACTGGTTTTATATCTCATGTGTGAAGGGCAACCATAAACCACAGTAAAATGCAAATGTCGAATTGCCCTGAATAAAAACAGACAAGAATATCAGTTTGTGCTGTCATAAATCTATTCAGTCCTATATTCTAACACTCCATCTTATAGCAGGAATCACAAGCAGTATATATATATATATACTGCTTGTGATTCCTGCTATAAGATGGAGTGTTAGACTATAGGACTGAATAGATTTATGACAGCACAAACTGATATTCTTGTCTGTTTTTATTCAGGGCAATTCGACATTTGCATTTTACTATTTCCCTGTCCCTCAAATGCAGTTTAAAGTGGGTTTGTGTTCATCTTCAATTCTGCCAATTCAGAACGGGGAGTACCTGCAAGGAATGACTATCCTGAGCCAGCAATCTTCCCTGTGACTGGTCAACAGGAGGATGTGAAAATTCTTACTCACTGTCCCAACCATGAGTTATTACAGACCCTGATGTGGCAAAAATAAATAAATAAATAAATAAATCCCCTCACCCTCCTTTCCATTCCACAAACAGGAAATTCAGTCAATTGCCAGCACCCCTCCTCCATTTCTAATTCATGTCGTATTCATGTATTTTGTCATCGGCAAAGAAATCCTTCAGGGTTGCTGTGATGAAAAGCCTTCTGCAAAGCTGCCTTGCCTTTTCTTGCAACTTGTGAGGGAGAAAGGAAAATGTGCAGCCATTTTTGTAAAGGGATCTTTTTCTACAAAAGGCAGATTAGGGGGAATAAATTGTAAACAATGCCTCTTCACATGGGCCCCAGGAACAGGACACCAAAGGTCAGGGCTGAGAGGTAGAGAGATGTAATAGTTCCCACAATGGGAAAAGAAATAGCCACATGGTTTGTGGCAATGCAGTATTCCCCCCCCAAAAAAAAACCCCAATTGTGTTGCAAGTCTAAAAAGAAGGCTAAAACCATAAATGAAATCATAGAGGAAACAGTTAGCTAGCTGTAGGTAGCATATTTTATAACAAGAAAATCGATTTCCATGAACAGGGACATTGTTTTGAATTTTGCAAATGTCTTTAATATCTGGCAAATAAATCTGATTTTCATGGAACATCCTCCCCCCCACACCCGCAAGGATCCTTGGACCACACTTTAAGAAAGACTATCTTAAGGATGCCAAGAGAATTACAACTCATTAAAGCATCTCTCTCTTGTCAGTGCAAGATCCAAACTACAGTAAAGCACTCCTGACAATAATTATTTAATCTCTGTTTGAATCTGAGGGAGTGGGGACTATACTATATTTCTACTATTCGAATGTATCTACTTTCCTGTAATTAAAGGATTGGAAATGAAGCACCCAGAGCATCTCAAAAAATAAAAGCATCTAGGGCCTCCACATAATAATAAAAAAGATTATCCACATATATTTTTAAGCTTTTAAAATATATATTTATTTATGGCTGCTACAAAATTAGAGATGCTCCCCATGTGAAATATCTGCAAACCTTCCTTACAGTTGATGAGAATAATTGGATTTTTGGAAACTGGGAATTCTGGAACTTGTAACCCCAACATACTTGGAGAATATCAGAAATGAATTACGGTACATTGTTAGTTTAAAAAAATTCTTTATAACTGTCCCAGGAGGAGAAACTTGTAGATTTCTATTCTACTTCTAAGAGAGCCAGCTGATAATTAAATTGCATATTCAGGTTAAGATGGTATCTTTTTATTTGTCCATTATTATAAGAACTTAAAATGGGTGGAATGCGACAAATCTAGCTAATTCTTCTAATAATTAACATAATTGTTCAACTATAGAATCATAGCTCTAAGTCAGACATGTCAAACTTGCGACATCACGAGATGTTGCGCGACGTATCGGAACTTTTTCCCCTTTGCCGGCAATGGGGTGGGCACAGTTTCTTTGTGAAACGTCTGGCCTGAGGCCCGGCCGTTTGATACCCCTGCTCTAAGCCATAAGCTTTCGCTTAATGTGCTGTGAAAATCTTGGCAATTGTGTTTTATTAAATAAACCCTGGTTAAGCTACATATTACCGTATTTTCAAGCGTATAAGATGACTTTTTAACCCATGAAAATCATCTCAAAAGTTGGAGGGTCATCTTATACGCCCAGTCGTCTTATACGTCGGAGAATAGTACATAAATCAATCGAGCACCCCCGTTCTTGCAAAGCAACTTCAAGCCTCCTTAGTCCAGTCCCCCCTCCAACGTGACTCTCCCTTCCCACCCCCCAAGAGCCTCTCAGCCCCTTCCCCTGCCCCTTGCAAACGCCAGACCCCGGGAGCTCTTGCGTCTATTCCAAAGGGTGGGTGGAAGGAAAAGCCCCTTTCGGCTCTGGCTTGGCTGCAAGTCAGTGAGCCCAGGAAGGCACGCCCTCCCCTCTCACTGTGGAGGAAGCAGGGCAGGCTGGCGTCTGGCGGGAGCCGGCAGGGCAGTCCTGCGCACGCGCGTGCTCCCCGGCTCCTAAGGAGTCCTCGGGGAGCCATGGCAGGCGCCTCATGCTCTTCCCACTTGAAGCAGCATTGGCGGAGCCGTCCGGCGGGAGCCGGCAGGGCAGTCCTGCACACGCGCGCACTCCCCGGCTGCTAAGGAGTGCTCCTTAACAGCCGGTCAGCGCGTGCATGCGCAGGACTGTTCTGCCGGCTCCCGCCCGACAGCTCCGCCGATGCTGCTTCAAGAAGGAAGAGCGTGAGGCGCCTGCCATGGCTCCCTAAGGACTCCTTAGGAGCCGGGGAGCATGCGCGTGCGCAGGACTGCCCTGCTGGCTCCTGCCAGACGCCAGCCTGCCCTGCTTCCTCCACAGTGAGAGGGGAGGGCGTGCCTTCCCGGGCTCACTGATTTTCTGGCGTATAAGATGAAAAATCTTGAAAATCATCTCAAAAGTTGGGGGGGGTCGTCTTATACGCCCAGTCGTCTTATACGCCGGAAAATACGGTAGTATAGGTGTGCACTCATATTATTAGCTCATTATTTATAAACTTAACCAAAACTGACTTAAATAAATACAATTATTTAAATGCACCAAAGGTACAACACAGCATATGTTTCAGAGTCCTCCTTTCATCCTTTTATGAAATATTGTGGTATCATTAATTATGGGAAGGCCAGTTTGGTGTATTTTTTTTAAGCGCTAGTTTAGAAAGTATGAGCCAGCAATGTGCAATAGCTGCCACAAAAGCTAATGCAGAAGTAGGTTATATCAACAGAGGGATAGTTTCAAGATCACGCTCAGTGATAGTACCACTTTATATTGCATTGGTGAGACCATACTTGTAATAATGCATCCAATTTTGGTCGCCATGATACAAAAAAATGTTGAGACTCCAGAAAGAGTACAGAAAAGAGCAACAAGGAGTCTGGAGGCTAAACCATATGGTATGCCTAGTCCAGGGATCAGCAACCTGAAACAGTGAAAGAGCGACTCAAAACCGGTTCCCTCACAAAAGGAAAAACTGGGAGCCGCAAAAACTGTGTGCGCATGCGTGTACATGCGCACATGCGCAGAACAGGGTTTGACTGAAGAGTGGAGCCAAGGCGAGATATGCACCTACCCTGCATATTTGAATTGATTGGTTGAACTTTTTTAGTCCCACTTTTTTGGGGGGGACTGCACATGGCAGAGGACTGGGAGCCGCAGGAGGTGGCCTAGTCTAACAAAGAGAAGGATTAGGGGCGATATGATAGCAATTTACCAGTACTTGAGGGGCTGTCACAGACAAGAAGAGGTTGACCTACTCTCCAAAGCACCTGTGGAAAGGCCAAGATGTAATGGGTGGAACATTATTAAATAGAGATTCAACTTAAAACTAAGGAGAAATTTCCTGACAGTGAGAACAATTAATCAATGATATGGCTTCCCTCTGGAAGTTGTGGGTGCTCCATCATTAGAAGTTTTCAAGAATACACTGGAAAGTCATTTGTCTTGAATGGTACAGGATCTCTTGCTTTAGCAGAGGGTTGAACCAGAAGACTCCAAGGTCCCTTCTAACCAATGACATTTAGTATGCAAGAGACAGTATGCTCAATATTTGTAAACTTACCTATATATTTACACCACCCCATTATATAAATATTAGTAAGATATTTCCAAATTGTAACAGATATTATTGTGATCATATCTGATACCTTAGATTTCATGGATCATTGAGAAACAAAATTAAAAAGAATACTTTAAAGTAGTAAACCACTTTAGCTATATAATAAACCACTGAAGCTCCACCAAGTACTAAATTCATAAGAAGCAGCCTGGGTCACCTTTAGGAGGTATCAGACCTTATTTTCTAAAAATTTCAAGTCCCTTATCAACTGCAATATTTCCTTGATTGTTGAAATTAAGTCCATCAAAATCAAAATGCTTTCTATAACGCTAAACATTAAGCATTGTTCTAAACTGGGGCTTGTTTAACCATAGTTTGTTGAATGAATAACAATTTGAAATGCACAACGTCTTAAGCCTTTGAATAAACTTACAAATGATAAAGGTTTGCTTTCTACAACACAAGCCAAAATCAAATAAATCACGTAACAGCTTGGCGAAATAAGTGATCCTAGCCCGGATAGGGTTTACTACCCAACTGTAACTTAAATTTATTTATTCATTTATTTATTTAATTAAATTTTTATACCGCCTTTCTCCCGAAGGACTCAGGGTGGTGAACAGGGCATATCTTAAAACTACAAAAGTACAAAAGTTAAAAAGGAATTAAATTATTGCCCACAATAAAAACAATAAAAAATATATATAAATATTAAAACCCTAAGTAATTCCCCATCAGGCCAGGCCAGCTTGTTCAAATAAATGTGTCTTTAACCTGCGCCGGAAGGAGCGGAGATCTGGTGCCATCCGGAGCTCAACCGGCAGCTGATTCCACAAAGCCGGAGCGCCCACAGAGAAGGCCCTCCCCCTGGGGGCCACCAGCCGACATTCTCTGACTGGAGGCACCCTGAGGAGGCCCTCTCTGTGGGAACGCACGGGGCGGAGGGGAGTCGACGCCGGCAGCAAGTGGTCCCTGAGGTATTCCGGACCCATGCCATGTAAGGACTTAAAAACCATCACTAAGACCTTGAACCTCACCCGGAAGACAACTGGTAACCAATGCAGCTCGCGGAGCAAAGGTGTAACATGGGAGTACCGGGAAACTCCCAAGACAACTCTCGCGGCCGCATTCTGTACCAGTTGGAGCCTCCGAGTGGTCTTCAAGGGAAGCCCCATGTAGAGAGCATTGCAATAGTCAAGACGAGAGGTCACGAGCGCATGAGTGACCGTACACAGGGGATCCCGGTCTAGATAGGGCCGCAACTGCCGCACCAGGCGAACCTGTGCGAAAGCCCCCCTGGTCACGGCTACTACATGATCTTCTAAGGTAAGCCGTGCATCCAGGAGGACTCCCAAGTTGCGAGCCCTATCTACGGGGGGTAAAGACTCACCCCCCATAGAAAGTGATGGAACATTTTGAATGTCCCGGGATGCCGGAATGTACAGCCACTCAGTCTTGTCAGGGTTGAGTTGAAGTCTGTTCCTCCCCATCCAGATCCGAACCGCCTCCAGGCAACGGGACATCACAGCGAGGGCATCACTGGGGTGGTTTGGGGTCGAAATGAAAAGTTGGGTATCATCAGCATATTGATGATACCCAACTCCAAAACCACGAATGATCTCACCCAGCGGTTTCATGTAGATGTTGAACAGGAGAGGCGAGAGAACCGAACCCTGAGGAACTCCACAAACGAGAGACCTAGGGGCCGATCTCTGCCCCCCTGCCAACACCGACTGCGAACGTCCCAGGAGATAGGAGGAGAACCACCGAAGAACTGTGCCTCCCACTCCCAATCCCCTGAGACGTCGCAGCAGGGTACCATGGTCGATGGTATCGAAAGCCGCTGAGAGGTCTAATAGGACCAGGACAGAGGAATATCCCCTATCCCAGGCCCTCCAGAGATCATTCACCAGAGCGACCAATGCCGTCTCCGTGCTGTACCCGGGCCTGAAACCCGATTGGTACGGGTCCAGATAATCCACTTCATCCAGGACCAGAGGGAGCTGATGCGCCACCACACTCTCAACAACCTTCGCAAGAAAGCGAAGGTTGGAGACTGGACGAAAGTTGTTCAAGACAGCTGGGTCCAAGGCAGGCTTCTTGAGGAGAGGTCTCACCACCGCCTCCTTCAAGACGGTGGGGAAATTACCCTCACTCAAAGAAGCAGATATCACCGCCTGGAACCAGCCTCGTGTCCTCTCCCTGGCTGCAAAAACCAGCCAGGAAGGGCACGGATCCAATAAACATGTGGTGGAGCTCAACCTCCCCATAATCCTGTCCAAATCAGTTCTAAGATATTACTTCCAATATAAAAGGAGCCAAGACAGCAGCAATTTAGAGTTTGGATGACAGAGTAAGGTAAAAAGCATACAGTAGTTCAAAATGGTACTGCACACATATTTGTAGCTGTTTGTAATGAAATAAGAATTCTTGAAGCTATTTAAAGATTCCACTAAAGATAAGACAACTCTGGAACAAAATTAGCAAGCTTTGAACAGAAAGAAATTGTCTATCTAAATGAATCATCATAATGAAAGCCAGACCACCTCAGAGAACTTCTTAAGAAGTCTAGGAGGTTTTTGGTTTTCTTAGTTTGGAATAAGTATTTTTGCCTGTCTGCAGCTAATATAAAAAAATAGATATATCCAAATTACTGCCCTGACATTAATCCTTGTCCTCCTGCTACTATTTCAAATAAACAGAGAAACCTACTCAAGTAATCTTGATCTACACACTAAAAACTTGCAGGAGAAATGGGACTAACGTCAGGAAGATGAGTTCTTAAGTTAGCTCCAATCATGGGCGACTTCCCCAAAAACGTTTGAAATGCAGTTAAATCAGTAGCCAGCAAACCTTTCTACAGGTTTCCACCTAATGCTTTTTATAAGATAGACTTAAAAATTACTATTTTAGTGTAAACTTCTAAATATAATAGAAAACAACCGTAAGCAATGAATTATACATAATTATGTATACAAATACATATGGAATTTTCTGTGTATGTGTGTGTAGCATTACTGTACAGCACTGTACAGTTACACAATTTCTTTCAGCAAGTTTTGATCTAATGATTAGATTTGTAGCCTCCCCCCATTTTTGTCTCTGTCTTGTCCATCCTCTTGCAGGAAGCTAACACTACCAGGATGTCCTGGAATTCTGACTCTTAGTTAGACAATCCAATTCCTTCCAAGCAGATCAGATAAACAAATCTGGCATTTGGTCAGCAACTCTTGGGGGTTTCAAACAGATGTTTTTCCCCAATCGTATGGGGAAATACTAGGGACTGGATACTAGGACTTTTTTTCAAGACAAGTGCTTTATCACTACTCTTCAGCCATGGACCATTTCAACAGACAAGGATTGTGAAAACATGACCGATAACAAACAAATCTCTGTAATTCAGAGCTACGTTAGTACTAGTTATGCCTATGTAGCAATTACTCCGTATCAAAGGAGAAATAACCTTGTCTTTGTGAGGCAAATGTTTCTGAGAGAAAACCAGAAACAAAGGCTGAGTACCCAGCCACCTGTCCGGCTTTCTTAGGCTGTTGCTTTTCCCATTTTTGGCAAAGTGCAACACAGTACACAAACAACTTGCTTCTATGCAGGGTTTTACTGCAAAAGGATGCATCCAAGTTTTTGATCAACGGGCTTGATTTTTTCCATTTGATCCTCCCTTCTCTGATCAGAAAAGCGGCAGTAGCCACAGTTAAACACTACAATTCTTTTTAAAGCTTTGCTTTTCCTGGAGACCCTTTTAAATTTAGAAAAGTTTCTACCAGAAATAATTCGTTTGCGAAGTGATGGAACAGTACACCTTTCCCGACACCAGTTGGTCACAGTTCCTTACAAAACCCAGTGCTTTTTGTGTAAAAGAAAAAAGGTGCCGGAACTCACACATGTCATACAACCTGCCTTGCCTAACCCAGCGTTTCCCAACCTTAGGAACTTGAAGATGCGTGGACTTCAACTCCCAGAATTCCCCAGCCAGCATAGCTGGCTGGGGAATTCTGGGAGTTGAAGTCCACGCATCTTCAAGTTCCTAAGGTTGGGAAACGCTGGCCTACCCTACAAGGTTCCATCCAAAAAAGGTGCCGGAACTCCGTTCTGAGCGTTCTGTGAGGAAAAAAAAAAGCCCTGACAAAACCCAAACGCGTGGGCAGCAGTTCTGACCTACAAAACTTCCTACTCCATCTTGCCCTGGGTGCGCGGAGCCGACTAGGCGCGCATTCAGTTATACCTTTTTGTCTACCTGGGACTTCAGCCGAGACAAAAACCAAACTACTTGAGCGAAGGCGAAGCGGGGTGTGTGTGTGCGTGTGTGTGTGTATGTGTGTGTATATAGAAAAAACAAAACGAAACCCAACCCGCTGTCTGGCAGTCCCATCGGGGCCCTCTGCTTCTTTTGCCTACCGCCAATCAGCGGTCGGAAGAGGATGACGACGCTGCTGGGAGAGCCGAGGAGGGCGTGGAGGTAGGCGTCGACAGGCGATTGAGTACGCCTGGCCGAGGTTCTCCTTCGCAACCGGCGCCCGTGTCCGCCCGTGCCTGCTTGGAGCTGGCTGGGAGGTCGGCTAGCTGGCCGAGGGCTCGGGGCTCCATTGCTCCTCCCTGGGATGCCGCCGGGGCTGAGGGGGAAGCCGCGTACCGGGCGACCGAGCTGCGAGTGTGGGTTGGGAGCGGGACGCCGAGCGAGCTCGTCCCAGGAGGCGGCCTCGGGATGGAGCAGCAGCAGCAGCAGCAGCAGCAGCGCGCCTGCAGCCAGTGACCGGGAAGGGGGCGGGCCCCGTCAGCCGGGGCAAGGCTGTGGAGGACCGAGGAAGTGACGGGCTGAAGGGGCTTTGGTTGTGACTGACCCCGCCGTGGGGCGGCGGCGGCGGCGGCAGAAGCAGCAGAAGCAGAAGCAGAAGCAGCATTAGCAGCAGCAGCAGCAGCGGCGGCGGCGGATGGAGCCCGCCGGGGAAGAAGGAGATTGTTGCTTGGAACGGCTGAAGAATTCTCTACCGGGACCGGCGGACCTGGTTGGAGCGGCCAGCACTCTGGAGCGTATCCTGAGGGAGTCGGTCTGTCAGAGGCAGGGCTGGCTCCGGGTCTACGGTAAGGGAAAAAAGCCTTCCCCGCCCCACACGCGCCTGCTTCCCTGGCTTCTCCCGCGCCTCTTTTAACTCACCTCTGCAGCCTCCTCACCTTCCCATCCTGTGTACTTGTTCCGCGTTGCCGCCTTCCCTGCAAAAAATGCCCTTCCTTCCTCCCTCCCTCCCTCCCTCCTTCCTTCCTTCCTTCCTTCCTTGATTCCTTCTTTCCTTCCTTCCTCCCTCCCTCCCTCCTTCCTTCCTTCCTTCCTTCCTTCCTTCTTTCTTTCCTCCCTCCCTCCCTCCCTTCCTTCCTTCTTTCCTCCCTCCCTCCCTCCCTCCTTCCTTCCTTCCTTCCTCCCTCCTTCCTTCCTTCCTTCTTTCCTTCCTCCCTCCCTCCCTCCCTCCCTCCCTCCCTCCCTCCCTTCCTTCCTTCCTTCCTTCTTCCCTCCCTCCTTCCTTCCTTCCTTCCTTCCTTCCTTCCTTCCTTCCTTCCTTCCTTCCTTCCTTCCTTCCTTCCTTCCTTCCTTCCTTCCTATCTCCCTCTCCTGCCGAAAGACAAAGCAAATCGGATGGATTCCCATCTCCCCTGCTGAGTTCTCTCCAGCTGGGGTGAAAGGGGATCGCTTCACCTGATTTCCTACCCTTTCCACGTACTTACTGGCGGCTCCGTCTCTTCGTTCTGGAGCACCAGCAGCTACACAAGATCGCCAACTTCCCTTTCCAAGCCAGCCAGCTTTATAAATGTTGCAGTTTAGAGCGTCTCTTGCACTGAAGAATTTTCTCCCCCGGGCACTGTCGAGCTTTTTAGTATCTTGGCTGTAGCTGCTTGGATGCAGCTGGAAGTAAAGCAGAAAACTGTGTGCCACTTTCTGACACATCTTAACCAACTGCATAACCCCACCCTGGTTTCTCTATGCAATATAGCCCTAGCATTAGTGTTTTATCTTTTTTGTTCGGGTAGCTTAAAGCATATTATTAAGGTGGCAAGACGGGTTTGCTTTTGGAACAGGGGGGGTCTCATTTGTTCGATTTGTGAATCGTATTTATTGCCCCGCTTTTTAAAGGGCTGCCATTTATTGAATTCTCTGCTTCCAACCCACCTTTTGGATACAGTTGCTTTATCATTCTGGGCAGTTGCAAAGTGCAGGTACCCTCATGGTTCTCTCTCCTTTTTATTCATATAGTCACTTTGGGTTTGTTTATTTCTTTATTCAGGGCAGGGATCGTGATAATTTCTAAATTCTGTAGTCTACTTTTAGATGAGTAGTGGCAGTTATCTCTGAAAATGCCAAAGTGTCTTGTAGCTTGTGATTGCAAACTTTGGGTTTGAATACTTTTAGAAGAATAGCTCTCTTTGTTTTGAATACTTATTTTCTTTCTCATGAAGTTAGCAGAAGAGATATTTCATCCTTTTGATACTTCGTCGATAATGTGTAGGTTTCACATTTTATACAGAATACAGAATAACAGAGTTAGAAGGGATCTTTGGAGGTCTTCTAGTCCATCCCTCTTATACCATTTTGGATAAATTGCTGCCTAGTCTATTCTTAAATACCCCCAGTGATGGAACACCCACAACTTCTGGAGGCAAGCCACTGAAGATTAATCTTGTACAGTATATGTTTTCTTGTATGTCACCTGTTTGTTGTGCTGTATTTGTTGCATTGGTTCGGATGGGGATTGATTGCTGATCCAGGGTTTAAGATGGTGCCTCAATGCCTTGCTGCTGCTTATCAAAATGTAATGTGAATACTGTTTTAATAATATGTGTGATGACCACCTTTGCCATCATCTTCATGCCTTTAAAAAGTAATTGTTTATACTTGTCAGATCTCTGTATATTGCTATGCCATTGGATCCAGCAGCAGGTGGAAGTATTGTTGAATGGGTAAAATTATTTTGCGTTTGAATTTCTTCTGGATAAGATAAAGCTTTTATTACTGATATTAATTTAAGGAAATTTCCATACTTGAACCTTCAACAGTTTGAAGGCATTCAGATTTGTCTTTATTTCTAATACTGAAAACAATAAGAGAAAATTGCTATTCTGCCTCAAATTGCTGCAGCTGCAGCAATGAATTCTTCATTCTCTGCAAAAGAGAAGGAAAAGGAAAAAGAGGACTGACATTTTCCACCTCTCTTGTCAATTTCACTCATAGCTGACTCAGGAATTCTGGGAGTTGAAGTCCATGAGTCATAAAAGAGCCGAGGTTGCCTACCCCTGGCCTAAGTGAAGGGCAGCTTCAGTACCGTTAAGTTGCTCTTAGATCAGGATCTAAAGTTCAGGAATTGGAAAGAGGAATAAGGCAAGTAGTTTCTCCAATAGAAAATAGATCCACAGTATAATAAAATAAGTAATTAAAGCTAGCCTTACATCAAATTCAACAGATAGCATTTAAGAGGAAAATAAATCAGTTTAGCTCTCTGGCTAATAGTGGGGAAACACATAAGCCTGATGCTGTTCTTGTATAGCTTAACAGCATAAGTGCTTAAAAATGTCTTAGTAAGTTCAATAGAATTGACTTACAGATATGTATATAGGTTCATGTAATTTTTAAAAAGACTGGTAGGAATCATCATTTCACTATATGCCAAAACGTTAAGATGCTGAAAATTATTAGCAAGATACCCATTGTGCTAATTTTGAATAAATCAATTATTTGCTTGTGAGATCCTTGAAAACATTATGTTCTGAAATCCTATCAGTTTGGGATCTGTATTTTAAGCCCTGGTGCTTAGAAGAAATAAAAAACGGGACCATTTTCTTTTACCAATCTTGACCCACCCACCCACATGTACTGCTTCTCTGTTGCTCTGCCTGCTTCTCCTCCGAAATAGGACCAGTCCCCTCTTTATTAACATTTCATAAACTGCTCAAAACAGAGTTATTTAGAATAATGTTTATGCTGTGATTATTTACTGATTACTTTTGTTTATTTTTGAAGCATTTTGCATGCATATTTTCCATTTATACCGTGAATATTTTAATGAATTGGATGATGTTGTAAATTGCCAAGAGACATTTGACTATGGTGGGCAACAGATTTAATCTATAAGTATAAATGGGCAGAGTATAAACCTCATTTTCTTCTCTTTCCAGATGTATTTTGGATTATTATTAATGACCTGCTTGAAGATATTGCCATTGTTCATCATGTGCTTTTGTACTTACTGATTTGCATTCATTTAGTATCTGTATTTATAGCAAGGGTTGTTGAGAGACTGGAAAAAGGATGTCAAATTCTTTAGTGATCTGGCTGATGTACAAGACTCAGTGTTATTTCCTATTTCTTTTTCAAGCGCTCCCTGGTATGTAACCTCCTAAAATAAATCTGTATCAGTATGCCTCGCCTTTTCCCATACACAGATTTTTTATAGCCTCAGTTTGTTTTCTGTGATAAAAATGTATCATGATTCAGTCTTAAAACCAGCAATTTAAGATAGTGAATATTGCCTTTATTCCTGTTTTGTTCCAAAGTATGTCAGACTACACAGTCCTTTCTCTCTGAGGGAGCAATTCACTATTTATTTCCTTGTTTGTTATGCAAGGGAAGCTAATACACATGTTTTGCTGAATACTAAAATAATACTGGACTTCCAGGCACTGCTTGAAAACATAAGCTTGGGCAA
The DNA here is from genome assembly GCF_947247035.1 of Vipera ursinii. NCBI lineage: Eukaryota > Metazoa > Chordata > Lepidosauria > Squamata > Viperidae > Vipera > Vipera ursinii. Next base: position 110,686,764 of record NC_139516.1, on the reverse strand, counting down.
TTGCTGCCAAGTTAAACCCAGACAATAAGGGAGATGAAATGAGTAAGCTGGTAATATTTGTTTGACTAGGTTTTGTTACTATTAAAGTGTGGAATCATCATGTATACTGCTAGGGGCAAACTGCCATATCAAATAATTTGCAAGATGCCTGTTACTACATTAGGTTAAAATTATTGGTCTCCATAGAATGGAATGGCCGCTGTTGACTTCTACTGAAAAAGTTTTAGATGGTGTAAACAATGACAAAAGTAAGGCAAGTCAACTTTTGATTTTAAGCATATCTACAATACTTTAGGTCAATATTTTTTAAAGTGTGGTCTAAGGACCTCTGGGGGTTCCCAAGACTCTCTTAGGGTTCTGTGAAATAAACATTTATCAGATACTGAAGATTGCACAAATTTAAAACCATTTCATTCTTATTCTTACTTTTGATTTGTAAAAAACATTTGGCCTTTTCATGAAAAATATTGATGTTAATATCTAATGGGTTTAAATTTATTATTTTTATATGATTCAATAAATAAATATTCTACAGATGCGTCAATTGGTAAGTGAGACAAGGTCCTGAGAACAAAAACTTGTAAGTAGCCTTAGGTTATGTTCTGGCTCAATAGCATTGGTTATGGGTGCTCTTTTTTCATTTTCATACTTAATTGAGGCCCTTCATTAATTTTCATGAGAAGCAGAAAGAGCCTATTACTAAGAGTGCATAAGTAGTAGGGCAAAGGCTGCTTTCTATTCCAAAGCTGGTATTTCCACTATCTGGGATAGTTTCCACTCTTTTTCCCTCCATAATCTGTACCTGAATCTGTGAATATGCCTTTGATAGAACGTGATTGGTGGAATTGACTATTTCTCTGAAAGAAAAAGAATAAGGGCGAGAAGAACCACAACTCTTTCTGTGGACTAGAATTAGGAAATATCCCATTATCCCTTCCTGGTTTGTGGAGAAGGAAATCCATGGTGCTAAAAGTCCTGTGGGGTTCCTGTTGACATATGGAAAGGAGTCATAGGAAAAAAATAGCCTGGATATAAGTTATCAAAGGAACCTCTCTGATAACTCTCATAGAAAAACCTAAGAAGTCATAAATTCCTGTTTATAATTATCTTATTATTATATGAATTCTTACCCTTCCTCCCCAGTAAAATGGAATCACCACTACCCCCGCATTCCAGTGTTCAAGAGCTTTCTATCTCTTGTTCAGTTATCAATGATAAAGAGGTTGTATTCCCCGTACTTTGGGGAAATCCATAGCAGGGTTTCATTGCATTTGTTTTTTCCATGTTTTCTCTTGCTGTGAATTAAAATGATTGTCAGGCAATGAACTCGTTCATTTCATGAAGTTTATAATTAGTACTGTGTTTTTGGAAAATTCAGTGTTATTACTGAATAACCTTATATTCTACAATACAAACATTAGAAATATTAGCAGTTGAGTGCTGAATATTCCAAAATTAGCTACCATGTAAGATTGAGACAGTCCTAAAAATTGCTGATACTCTGTTGTATATTCATATATCTCCTGAGATTAAAATCTATAAAAATATAGTGCTCTTTATTTTTCTAGTATAATTGGCCACAGAATATCCAAAGAAACAAATAATTTTTTGTAGTTTGTCCTAAAAGGAAAAATGCAGGATCCTGTTTGGTTTAAGGGAACAAAAGAAGTACGTGATTGGATGGATCTGACTGTTTTGATATATAAATATGCATTTTATTTTGTTTTTTATTACACTATTGCATAATTGTGTGTTACTTGCACGGTATGCATTGTGGAGTGCTATAAAATGCTTTTTTATATATAAAAAAGAACCCAAAATCAAATTAGTTTAAGAAAAGAAAATAAGCGTTATTAGTCTGGTCTTGTAGCCTGTGTTATCCAGAGTACACTGGAAAGAGCTGGGGATGGTTCTTATTTTTATCATAAATAATGCTGGAAGGGAAGCTTGATAAATTCTAAGTACATTTTTCTAACATTACAGTCAAGGGAGCCATTAATATAATGACTATTCACTTTTCAATATTTCCCATGCATTCATTCAGGTGCAGAGATAACACAGTAAAATGTATTTTCCAGGAACTAAATTAGGTACCTACTAGTATATAAAAGCAGTCAAATTTAAAATAAATTTTGGATCTTGGATCTCATTAACCTTATGTGCTATTGCTGTAGGAACTGTACACCACCTAGCATGAATCTCTAAGGAGCATTCAGGGACAGGAATGTGATGGATTTAGCAGTAATGCAATATTATCACCACTGAGACTATTGATAGTTCTGTAGAAAAAAAATGCAAGATGTAATAGCAGAGCTTCTGAGTTGTGATTAATGTTTGCACATTAAGGGAAGAAATCTAACTTGCCAGTAGTCTAGCACTACTGTTCAAAGCTGGCTCCTCCCTGGGAGTGGGTACATGTAACATATGACAAAGGGTCTCACCTGTGATGTATTTAGCAAGCGTCATGAACCACAAACCCTAGCTTATTTATCTTGGCTTAGAAAAGAACATAATAAGCAAATAAGTCATTTTTGTTATGAAAAGTTAAATGGATGATCTGAAAAGGTGACATGGAAACCTTTAAAAGATGTTGCACTGTTTTCACAGTAATACGTTGACATCTAATCAACTGGCATTGGGAAAAGCTATCTTTAAATTTCGTATACCAACATAAAATATCGAGAGCATACGTGCAGATCATATTCTTTTAAATTCATATTGAACACACTTTTTACAGTTACTTTCATAAAATTTCCTACTCCAGGCGAAGACTCAAAAGCTGATCTTGGCTATAACTAGCTATAATAACATTTAGAAGATTATTATTAATGTTCCTGTTGATCTGTATCTGATATTTTTGTCATTCTTAACAAAAGTAGCAAAATTAAATACATCTGAAGCTGATTCAAATGTGAGACTTTGAACTGAACTGTTAGCTATGCAATGCACACATACATACCCACACTTGCACGCACCTACATATACATACATACATACATACATACATACATACACACACATTAATCACAGTCCATTTTGAATACATAGTGGAAAAAAGAGACCTGAGAGTTAGCAAGGTGGATACTATATGTTACAAAGCTATTACAGAATCTAGTTGTTTTGCTTCAGATAGCAGAAAGCCTCCTCCCAGAAGGTAACAAAGAAAAACCGGTCATGGAGAGGATGTGTAGTGTCCCTGATAATACTACAGACCCTGGTCAAGCAGCACTTAGATGCTATGTCCTGGATAGAAGAAAGTGAACTTCCAGTAATCTTTTCTGCCGTCCTTACCACTCTACACAGCCTTCCTGTCCGAAACAGTAATACTTCCAAACCACACAGTAATACAATATGATAGGATGCTTTTAATTGTCCCTCTATAGAAAGTGGTAAGAATGGAGGAAAGAAGATGTGCTCTTCTCATACGACACAGAAAATGCCAGTTTCACCAGTGTCTCACTGTTGCATAACTAAGCTAACCTGCTCGTCAGCTGCACACCCAGAAACTCGATACTACTAACCACCTCCACAGCTGAATCTATATACTTAGTATTGAGACTCTCTTGCCTTGGCACATGTTTTTAACATGTGATAAAGAATTTTTAGATGCTATTGTTGCTTATAACTCTTTTGTATCATTATCATTGTAGTGAAGATATGTGAAGATATGAAGAGTTAAAATTGATTATTTTTAAAAAAAATATATAATATGTTATTAGTTTTCTAATTTTACAATTAAGTATTTAAAAAGCAATGTGGTGGCTGGGTTAATCAATAGTTCAATAACATACATAAATCTTTAGTACAAATCTCAAGTTACAACATCAAATATTTCCTCTCTTTTTCCCTCAATATCTACTATCTCATATTTGGCTAATATAGTTATTATCAACTAAATAAAAACATCATTATTACATGTATCAATAATTTTTAGCTTATACATATCTTAATTGTGTTTACATTCAATCCTTATATACAATCAATGTCCTGTTATTTCTTTTTTCCCAAGCTTTAATTTCCCATCAATATTCATGTTAACATTTGATATTTATAATTTCCAAGTTTTAGGTAACCAAAGTTTCCCTTATCTCAACTTTTTCTTTTTCCTTTTTCATAACAATCTAATATTCTAAATATACATCTTATATATTTGAGTAAAATATCCATATTAAACCATCTAATTAATAATACAGTATCCCCTTCAATAAATCAAAACCATTATATGTACTGTCTAGGTTAACCAATAGATTAGTAGTATTCATACATTTTTTCATTTGCGTCTAATTTTTAAAAGTTCAAATACTCCCCTTTTTTGGTAATATCTTTAATCTCATATTAAGCAAACAGAATTTCTTATTTTAGTTGCAGTTTTTTTAGAAGAACTAGCCCATTTGTATTCATTTGATCGCCTCCCTAATACTTCAATTTCCCACGATTGTCCTGATAGATTTATCTTGCATTCAATCTGTTCTTCTTCCTTCTCCTCAAAATTCTTCTGAATTAAAACTGTTTATTTTAATGGATTAACATACGATGACTACTTTTAATATCTTGAGAAATATATTCAGCCGTTGAGAGTACAGCTTTCTTACACATGAAGTGAATTTTGTACAACCAGAAATGGAACTACATTTAGAAAAATGTCAACCACTAGCTATTTCTGTACAATTTTGCTTAATTGACTTGGTAACTAATGACGTATCCTAAATTACTTTCTGGTTTTGCTGATACAGAGATTGTAATATTACTAGTTTCTGCTAAGGCAAGCATCTATCTGCTTAGAAAGAAACTGTGGATTTATATCTCTATATTTTGCACTTTCAGAGCTGAGGAATCACCATTTTCTTTCTCTTAACCTCCATTTCACTGAATATGAGCTGCAAGCCTCACAGCTGTAATGTAATGTAATAACTTAATATTTGAACTTTCTCATTTCTTCCTATTCCCATTCTAAGAATTCACCTGATGAATAATTCTGATAAATTGAAAAATTGCTTTCTTTTTTTGTTTAATTGGAGCTCGTAAAAAATCAAAAGATTGGATGCTTTATTTTTTCGATGGATTAATAGATATGAATATTTTCTTACTATCTTGTAATTTTGAGTAAAAAGTACAGTTGTGGAAATAGAATTTCTCCTCTGCCCAAAAAAGAAAATGGACACCAAATATCATGCATATTTTCAAAACATGGGAAATGTGAAAGTTTTAATGTAGGAATGAGGCGGCAATAAGATTTTTGATTGATTCAATCACTTTGAAAATCCAGTGTAACGTACATGTTGTGGGTACCTTGATGTAAATACCATTGCAGAATGAACAACGTTATATTTCTATTTCTGACAGAAATAAGTTACGCAAGTACCCAGGAAATCCTTCCCACATAAAATAATTAATTAAATAAATCTTTTCTTCTCTTGTTAGATTTGTAGAAATAAAATTGAGGGATAAAAGAATTCTCTGGTTTTAAAATGTCATTTCTGTTAGATGATGATTATTGTCTGCTTTAACATTTAATACATTGAATCTAAAAATGCAACCACCTGTGCTCTTGTCAATAGATAGATATGAGATTTCTAGAGAATGTTCTGCCAGATTTTACTCTGTGTCTTTTGGATACAGAATTGCTTTCTATCTTCTTTCTCCCTTCTAAAGCAACCCACAGTACATGATGTGGGGTTTTTTTATTTCTAGCAGCAGCAAGCACAATTCATCTATATCGCAGTTAATAAAATCATTTTTTTACTGAAAATTAAATAAGCGAAGCAATAGACATTCATAGAAATGCCAAGGATTACAGAATGTATCTGTGGCTCAAGTGTCAGACTAGTTCTGTGTTTGGGTCCACTTCAGCCACAAATAGACTCCCCTTATTCTTGGGGGGCAAATCGGAATGAGAAATGCTATGAATCCAGCTTATACCAAATCAGTTTTTGTGAATCTTTACCTGTCAGAACAGAAGGTCTTAAAGTTAACATTTCTACATACTGTTCTTACAAAGAAATGCCATTAAATCTCCTCCTTCTGACCTTGACCAGCAGTTTAGCAAAATGAAAAAGGGTGGGGGGAACCCACATTTTTTTCTAATGAAATAATACAATTTATTCAGATAGCTGGGCCAAGCCACAAACTATGTGAACATGGAAAGGAATTTCCCATTGCTATGACTGACTTAATAATGATTCCACATTTTTGGCTCCTCAAATTAAGTAGAAAAATTAGTTGTCTTTATGCAAAGAAGAAGTAGCTCTTTATGATCCTAATAGGACATGAATTGAAACACCAGATTTGGAATCATATATTTCAGAAATGTATTTTGATTTTTGATTTTTTTTTATTGGGTGTTACATAGCTATGTCCATCAGTGTGTCTGGCTAACAAGGACACATCCCAGGACAAATTGTGCAGTAAAACAGTAAATGGAAGAGACTAATTTCAAGCCAAATGAATTGGTGTTAGCTAATGGAAGTGTATTCAGGCAAAACAAATATTTGACAAAGTTCATTAAAACAGAGTCATGCTTTTTTGCTTTCATGCTTAAAGGACCAAGTTTTGAATAGGTTTTCATTTTGATTTAGAGGTAGAGAAATTTTACTTTCCCATTCCTATAAGAGAACTTTCCTTCTGTTTGAGAACTGTAGCTTGATGTATATATAGTGTGGCTGAATTTGATTTTTATTGTTTTTGATTGCACAGTATTAATAAGTACAAAAATAATTAAACTTGTGTGTTTAAGAGGATACATGGTGGTGAACAGTTGCATAATTACAAAGAATATTCCATAATAACTTAGGGGAGATTGAGTTCAACTTTGACAATGAATGTTCTCTTGTCTTGCATGTACTAACCAGAACATTGGACAGCATTTGGTATGATTTTCTTTTAAAATTTCAATAAAATAAATCATGTTTCATATTTACTTGTATTTCAGTTTCCTTAAAATTGCTGTGATTATATATTAGAATAAGGAAGGAAGAATAACAGGAAAAAGTAAAATTGTGACTCTGACAACTTATGATATTCTGGAATTTTGATTACCTTTCATATAAAATAGCTTTATAGATTCACATAAAGTTGTTGTTTTTAACCATGATGGATGGTACTCATCAGATTAAATATGGCTTTAAAAGTTATGTGGCATCATAAAAGCTAATGAATACACATGGCATATGTATTTATGGAGGCAAGATAGCTTCTAGGAATTAAATTTCTAGGTCCAGGATGAGATTAAACATAGACTGGTGCTGTATTGGGAGTTCTTTCACTTTAGAATCTGTTTTATCTATAATATTTCCTCTTTCAACAGTTACACACTCCTTATGCGCTCCCTCCTGATTTAGATATTTTTATAGTCCACAGTCTTTACTGGAATGCTCTTTAATGTAAATGACATCCTTTCTTCTTTCAAAGAAAGGAAAAATATTTTCAGAGGGAAAATGCTAAGATTGTTTGGGGATAGTTTAAAAGTCAATTGTTTCCTGTGTGGTTGCTTAAGGTGCTGTATATATAAATCACTGCAAGCAACAGGCATTTTGAAGGAATGGAAAATGCTTGAAGTTTGTGTGTGTTCAGTTTGCTGACTGAATAAAAGTCGCAGTGTCATGTAAAAAAAAAACTTTTGGATTTTTTTTGTACAAATTACAATGTACAAGCAATATGACCACGAGGGTGGATTATGGAGTTGAGGTTTTTGAGGGTACCAGGTTCAGTAGGGTATATTATAAAGGAAGCTATTCAATAGCCATTTGTCTGAAATGGTATAGGGTTTCCTGCCTGAGCAGGGGGGTTGGGCTAGATGACCCCCAAGGTCCTTTTCAACGATGATGATGATGATTAAATTTGCAAAATCCTTATAAATGAGGTGTTTTCTTATTTTGTGGGTATTTTGTCTTGATCTCTGTTACAGGACTGTGTTAAATACATACTGCTAGATAATATTCATAAAAGGAAAACTCTGATAGCATTCTTCCCTGTATATCTTTCTTCTGTTCTCTACTCTTGTATACTCCTTCAAAAAAAATTGCATATAAAAGTCTTGCCATTGTTATATATAAAAACAAAGTCTCATGTTTTCTTTCAATTTGCTTATCCATGATACTTAAAAGAAAAGCTTCTTTCAATTTTACACCCGTTTTTAATATTTTCTGAATCAGTCATATACGGTATTTGATTCCAATACATTCTTACATGTCCACCAAAGATGAAAAAAGGTACCTTCAAATTCATTACATTTGCGACCCTTATTTGATATTCCCACATACATCTTTTTCAAAAGTTAAATAGCAGTGCTACATCATTTTATAAACTCTTTCTTCCAAATTATAATTTAATGAGAATTCCAACTCAGTAGTTCAGATATTTTCCCACCGTTCCAGCATAATATTATATCACGAAAGGAGAATATTTGTAGCTCAGGGTTGAAATGAGGGGTCCTTGGTGCTCTCTGAACCTGGTTGTTTTCTTGCAGATATTTAACTACCCAAACTCTAGGTAACATCATCAGTGCTAGTAAGGAGTGGAGTTTGCCCTCAGTTTCTACTGTATTCTGATGGTGGCTTGCCCTGTCAGTGTTGGTGGGGGTCGTCTTAGAGATCCTTTTGTTGGGCTTTTTTTACTGTTGGCTTGTTTGGCTGTTCCTTTATTGGAGTATTGTTTACTTGATTGTTGATCTGATGTTAGTCTTTGCTCATCTGGGTGCTGATTGCTGGTGGGGAGGTGTTTTAGTCCTTTTGTTCTTTTTTTGCTTTTTGCTTCTCTCTCTTGCATAGTATATAGATATTGTTTATTTTTATTTATTTTATTTTAATCCCATTTATATCCCGCCCTTCTTCAAAGACTCAGGGCGGCTTACAATTTAAAGCACAAATCAATGTGCTTAGCAATGGCTATGTGTCTATGTGTCTATTCCTTCTTAAATTTTGTACATTGTATTTTTATTGTATTGCCCTGTACACTGCCCTGAGTCCTTCGGGAGAAGGGTGGTATAGAAATTAAATTATTATTATCATCATCATCGTCATCATCATCATCATTATTATTATTATTATTATTATTATTATTATTATTATTATTATTATTATTGGCTAATTTGTCAGAGTGCCAGGCTTCTAGGAATTCCCTGGTCTCTGCTGAGCAGGATGTCCAGGAAGGATAGTGAGCTGTCATTTTCTTCTTTTCTGGTAAACTGGATTCTGTTTGTGTTGATGGGTGTTCTCTAATTGGTCCTTTTTTATTATGGTTAAGGTGTTACGGTGTTATCTATATATCTGATCCATATTTTTGGCTGTACTTATGGAAGTTCTATGGCTTCTCAATGTTGCGTAACTATTTCTGCTATAAGTGCTGAAAGCAGTGATCCCATAGGTGTGCATTTAATTTGCTGGTACGTTTGTCCATCAAATTGGAAGTATGTGGTTAGTCAGAGGTTTATGAGAGTCATAATCCTGGGTGTTTCAGTCTTCAATTTAGACCAAGTGAGGCCAAGAAACGATAGGGAATTTCTAGAAGCCTGGGACTCTAACAAATTAGCCATCAAAAGACACATAGACGTAAATAATATCTATATGCTATGCAAAAGAGACAATCAACGAGCCAAAAAGGCAACAAAAATCAGCACCCAGATGAGCATAGATTAATTCCAAGATTAACATCAGACCAACAATCAAGTAAACCATACCCCAATCGAGGAACTGCCAAACAATCCAACAGTAAACAGCCCAACAAAAGAATCTCTAAGACCACCCCCACCAACACTTTCGGGGAAACCACTAATAAACTGAGAGCAAACCCCACTAGTACCCCCACTAGTTACCCAGTTTAGGTAATGAAACATCTGCCAAAAAACAGCCAAGCTCAGAAAGCACCAAGGACCCCTCATGTTATTATATCCAATGTTTTTGGCTATATAAATTGCAAAAACGTTGGATATACTTTTGCAATAAGATGTTCATCATTAGTGACTAAGTGCCTTTCAAAATTCTTTTTTTCTATCTACAAAAGCATATATTTTTTTACCCAATTTTAATCTTTGTACTAGCTGCATAAAGAAAACCTTTGACAAATATAAAACCTTCCTTTTCCAACTCTTGGAAAAGGGCCTTAACTGTTTTCCAGAACTTTTACAAGGACATAGCCAGCTTTCTTCAGAGGTATGCTATTCCTGGAAGCTCAGGAGCAGCTATAGAGAAGCCTTGCCTTCATCTCTGGTGGCAACACTTCATAGGGATTGAGACACATAGCAGCAAACCCTTCCTAGTATTTATTGTATGTAGAGCTAACATTGAAGAAGGAATGCAAGAAGAATTATGTGAACATCAACCTAGCCTTGAAAGAATAGAGAGAGAGAGAGAATGAAATTTAATCCCACCTTGTGTGATAATCTTCAGAGAGACAAGAATCCATTCTATTAAAGAAGATGAGGCAGCAAAAGGAGCAAATCTTCTTATTCTCCTTCTTATAATATATTCTCTGATTGCCTATCTGAAGAGTATGGGTTTTGCTATAACAGGCAATACCACCATCCATCCATCCATATTAAGCAAAACCTGGGTCAAAAACAGTAACTGTGAGAGGGACCTTGGAGTCCTAGTGGTTGATCACTTAAACCTGAGTCAGCAGTGTGCGGCAGCAGCCAAAAAAGCTAACACAATCCCTGGTTGTATAAACAGAGGCACAGAATCAAAACCAAGTGAAGTGTTAGTACCACTTTATAAACCCTTAGTAAACCACACTTGGAATACTGCATCCAGTTTTGGTCACCACATTACAAAAAAAGATGTTGAGATTTTGAAAAAAAAGTGCAAAGAAGAGCAACTAAGATGATTAAGATTCTAGAGACAAAAACATATGAAGAACAGTTGCAGGAACTGGGGCCAGTCTAGAGAAAAAAAGGACTAGGGGAGAGATGATAGCAGTATTCCAGTATTTGAGAGGCTGCCACAAGGAGGAGGGGTTCAATTTATTTTCCAAAGCACCAGAAGGTAAGACAAGAAATTAATCAAGGAGAGAAGCAAACTGGAATTAAGGAGAAATTTTCTATCAGTGAGGACTTGCCCACTGTTAGGCTACCATTAATGCAATTTTATGTGAGGGATCTGAAAATAGACACTGGTTTCAAATGCTATGAAATCCTTTATGTACAACCATATATACTAATGCAATTTCTCAGTGAAACCAAGGTAAACCATCACATAACAGATTAGGCAACAAGTAGAGTGTAATCATTGATACCATTAAATGGAATGCCTAAACCAGGAATGTGGTAATTTTGAGTTCTTTATACCAGTTTAGAATTAGCTTTGAACGCCAGTTTCCTGACTGCCAAAAATGGACCTTGCCTGAGGAGAATATAATAATACATTTTAATGCATGTGATGTCTCACTATGTAAAAAACATGATGAAGAAACTGCAAATAAAGAAATTAGAGTGACACCTTCAGAAGCCTGATGATTGTAAGATATTTCTGATCTCCCTGAAAACAAAAATGCAGCAGCAAATGACTTAACAAATGATTTCCTGCTTTCTAATGAGCAAGGAATACGAATTGCCATCTGCAATACGGAATAATGATTTATTAAAGCAATTTCCTGTTTCATGGTTCACTGGAAAAAAAGCTTGAGAGCTATTTTTTCATTGTACAAACTGAATGACAACACATAGCAGAATGTAAAGAATATGGTAATAGCTAATAGTAAGCTCATGCAGAGACTGCTTGATGCTTCAGGTACTGGTCAAGTTGTATAGAAAACTCATGTTTTCCCAAAATAATCCTCTATGCTATTGTCACTGGCAAAAGTGGGAGGACAAAAGGCAGACTTTAATCTATATATTTATTGCTTATATGTATGTGTGTATGTGTGTGTGTGTGTGTGTGTGTGTGTGTAGTAGAAAAATAGGGACCACTACGGTGGGAAGGTAACAGCGTTCCGTGCGCCTTTGGCGTCTAGTCATGCCGGCCACATGACCACGGAGACGTCTTCAGACAAGCGCTGGCTCTTCGGCTTTGAAACGGAGATGAGCACCGGCCCCTAGAGTTGGAAACGACTAGCACGCATGTGTGGGGGAACCTTTACCTTTTTATGTATATATATAAGATTGTATATAAGATTCCATATTTGATACTTAAAGCTGTATCAATATTCATACATACATTCAAATCAAGTAAGCTCCCCAAAATAACAGATATTATGTGCGTATGCTGACATACTTTGTGTTGCAATCTATTGATAGCAATACAGACAGATAGATATTTTGGATAATTATATTGGAGTATTTTTTATCATTTTTGGTGGCATTATCCAAGTAAATGAGTCAAAAGAGGCTAATGGGAATGCTCAAAAGGTTTAGCATAGATTTTTCTTTTACTGTTTTTAAAAATTGGGGGGGGGGGGATATTAAGCCAACCAGAAGTCTAATGCCCCTGTTTTATTCCTTGGGGCTTTGAAGTCAAATTCTGATGACATCTTGCATTTCATGACTACCCCCACCAAAAATGTGGTTATGATTCCTCACTTCTCTCCTAGAAACATTGGTGAAAAAACTATGGTGACAACAGGGTGTGTGTGTGGGTGTGTGGGTGTCATTGTCTGCTTAAATGAATAGACATATTGAAAGGATGTTAATGAAGGTATTGCAGATGTGAAACAAATCTTGCTGTATGCAAAAATAGTGCAATCTGAAAAACTGGATTAAAAGAACCAGAGAAGGTATTTAAAGTGGAAATGCAGGTTGACAGGTCAAGAGAATGAATTGGATGAGGTCTTTACTGGATATACAAAAGAAGCAGGCTGATCTGGATAATGTCTTTTCATTGGATTTACAAAAGAGGCTTTTGAAGCCTCAAGGAAGCCTAAGCAATGGGGCAAAGAAGAATTGAAGCGACATTAACTATTTGAATAAACTAGAGATATTCAGAGGTAAAAGGGAGGAATATAAATTTGGTCTATTTGATCAAAACATGCTTTCATGAAGTTCTGGCAACACTTTTTTCAATCAAAAGAATAAGATATCTGTTTGTAACCTTAAAGGGGCAGAATTACAAAATTTGTTTATACAGTACTTGTTGCACAGGTAGGCCTTGACTTACAATTGAACCCCAAATTTCCATTGCTAAGCAAGACAGTTGTTAAATGAGTTAGGCCCCATTTGCCACACTTATTAAATGAATCAGTGCAGTTGTTAAGTGAATCGTGAGATTGTTAAGTGAATCTGGTTTCACCTATTGACATTGCTTGTCAGATGCCAGCTGCAAAGGTTACAAATGGTGCCAAGTGCCTGAATTTTGATCATGTGACCATGGGTAAGTGTGAAAACCATTAGTCATTTTTTTCAGTATCATAACTTTGAACAGTCACTAAATGAATGTTGTAAGTCAAGGACTACCTGTAATGAAGATTGGAAGTCACTTCTTTATATATTTCTTTTCTTTTTATTTTCTTTATTTCATTTTTTTCTTTTTCTTTGTTCTTTTTAAACTTTTTTCTTTGCACTTTTTAGTCTGCTTTTTATTTTCCTTTCTCTGAGTTTAGTTTGTCTGAGTTTTTAATCATTGTGTGTGTGTGTGTGTATACACACACACACACACATACATACACATATGTTTTAGGTCTCTTTCATGGACGCTTTTTATCAAGTGGGATCCATTCTATGACTGCCTTGGTTCACGTGTTCATCAGTTCTTTTTGCTAATGTGACCAGCCCATTTCCATTTCATGAAATTTTCATGAAAGAGATCTAAAACAAGATGGATTGATGACATCAGCAAGTATTGCGGGCCCAATTGGCAAAACAAAAGCTCAGGACTGTATTAGGTGGAAACATGTGGAAGAGGCTGTCACCCTGCACTAGAAAGACAATGGCAAGAATGATGATGAATATATGTATATATACATATGTATATATGTACAGTATATTTGTGCTATACCTGTTACAAAATCCAACTAGGTATGATTGGCTGAATATCATGATCACGTTGAGAAGTATGATCCTTAACAACAGATTCGATATATGGCTACAAAGGTCACAGTCACTGCTTCCTTTAGCCCTGGCCCCTCTCTTGGATTCTTCCCCCCCACACACACACATGTGTTCAGTTGGATAAAAAGCCCTTGGTAGGAAGATAATTAGATTGTGTATTTAAACACAAGCATCCTTTCTGCTCAAACATGCAATTAACCCGATCACCAGCTGCCACTGACTTGACCATAATGGAGAAAATGAGATAGTCCCTTGCTGGAAACGAATGTTTCACTGTCTGAGTGCTAAAATGGTGATTAAAGTGCTTCTGGGGCTTTGGGCAGTTTGCTGGTATTAACAGGGCTAAATCCAATCTTGGTATAAATACCTGGCATTTGGTGTGGGGAAATAAATGGATTGATTTATCAAGCTAATCATTTTACTTTGTTACCCTACAATGCTGATAAAAATGTAATATTTATTTTCATTTGAAGAGGGGGAGGTTCCAAATAAATTTAATAACTTAAAATGATCATATAGTGGTAATGATTTCTTTAAAAAACACAAGTCTGATATCTATGATTCAATCTACTATTTCTTAATTTACATTAGTATTATGTCAATTCAAAGATCTTACTTGTTCCCAAATATTTGTATTCTGTAAAAGACATTTTGGTAGATCACAGGATAGAGAAGAAGTTAATAGCCTTTCTGGCCCTTTATTATATAGTTGATAACAAGGACATTTTGAAACGGATGCTACATGTAATATTACATTTAATTTACTCTGAGAATGGCTTAATAAAGATTTTGTTTAATATAGTTGAACTTTTTATTTTTGTCCTGCACAAGATAATATATTGAAAATAAATTGTGGTAGTATAATGTTTATTTTTAAAGTAGACCACTTTTTAAAAATCTGATTATTTCATGGAAATGCTTTTCTGTATTGTACTGTATTGTACTTCAGACAACGACATGGCAGAGATTATCCAGGCAGAGATATTTTCACAAACTTGGCATGACATCTTAAAACATTTGCAATTTGGTGCTGATAGATAACACATTTAAATTGAACTCAGTTCTCCTGCAGAGTTGATAGATGGCAGGTTTTTGTTTTGCTTTCTGAAGTGTTAGGCATTTTAAAAAAATCTTTATGAAAGCTATATAGAATAAGAAAAAATGGGTAAAAAGAAACTGAAGTTTATCCTCAGTGGTGGTTTATCCTCAATGGACTAGCAACAGTGCTCTGGGAATAGAAGTTTGTTTTTTGGGTTCCTTGATGGTTTGAACAAAGTGGAACTCTTCTCTGACATATTTAATAGGCCAGCAATGCAAATGCCTAGCATGATGCTGATCAGTTTCTCTTAAAAGACTTCCCTCAAACAAATGCATCTGACAGTTGCAAATATGTTTCTTTCTCACTGTGTTTGCTTATGAGTCAGCAAATAGTTGGTAGGTCCCCTTGTGAATTATTAGCAAGACAGAAGACTGGGAAATCCTCCGGCTGCCTAGCAACTTATCACCCAATCAGGGTACAATGCTGATGACAAATGACATTAAACATTAAACAGTTTTGTGTGCTAGGGTAGTATAAAGCTACTTTTAACAGATACCATAAGTCTCTTCAGTTTGTTAGACTCTTGCCTGACTTTTCATACTTACTGAGCAGGATTTTGCTTCCCACACTTACAAAAATACAGTGGAACATTTATGATGTACTAATAAAATCTGTGTTCAAGTTTGCAGTTGTCGTGGGTACTTCTATAAAATGTGTAGAAATGTTTCCTGGTGAAGATCAGTCACTAACATTTCTTGAAAAGTGTGATAAGATATTGATTAGTGTATTTTCCCTAAAATTAATGCATCCTTTTCAAACATTTATTTATGAAGGATTCAATTACTGTAGTTCTTCTTGAAATGGTAAGGGAAATTAAAGGAATTTAGAGCTGACTTTGAGGAAGGAAGAAACAAACAGTTAAGGAGGGACTTGGAGAAGAGATCTGATGGTCCAGATAGAGAAGGATGTGTGAAAAACTCAAAATAACTCCACCTTGATTTTGTTTAGGATGAGATGGAGCAGAGAAAAACTTGGACAAGTTTTTCAAGATTCTGTTATTATACCCTATAACAACTAAGTAGCATGCCTAGAATTCCTTCAGTGTCTCTTGAGCTGAGAGGAACCACTTAAAAGAATATGGACATGCTAGGATGACAATTATAGAAAATATGAAGGAAGGTTTATGACCAATCCAACAAACAAAGGTCCAATAATTGTGTGTGTGTGTGTGTGTGTGTGTGTGAGGAGTTATCATTAGCAGAGCAATTAAGAGTTGGGAGATGGGTGGGTCCACTGCATGCAGCATTCCCAAACACAGTATCCACAGTGTTCTAGATGACCATCCATTGCACAACTTCCCCCAAGACAAGCTGAACTTAAGGCAAGTCAGAAAATTAGGGGGGAAAAGAAAATACTGCCCCCACTCCCTGTCCATGCTTGTTCTGCTGCTGTTGTTAATGCTTATATCTGATCACAACACCTGCTGTACAAATAAAATCTATTTTAAAAAGCACAAAGGCTAGTCTGCTCTGAACATCTGTCTGTTCCTATCCTAAAACTAGATGAGGTTCATGAACCAATCACTGCTAGTATGTAATGTAGAGTATGTAATGTAACTACATGAGAGAAGGTAATCTGAGAGTTGTTCTGACTAGGAGAAGAAGAAAGCATGAAAGGCTCTGGTGGCTCTGGTTGGCTCTACTGCCAACCTCTGACCTTATTAAAACAGTTCCCCTTTAATTTTAGATTTGCAGACAAAATTGCTCATATCCATTCTGAATTAGATTTCCTATTGATTGTGGAATCTGTAACTGTATCTTAGGTTGATCTTGTTTCTGTGGATATATTCTGAGTGGTTTAACCTAAGGATTTGAGCACGATATATGGGAGTTCAGCGCTTGCACTTTTTTATCCTTGTCCATTCAGATAAATTAAAATGGATTTCTGGATTATCCTGCCTTTTCCTTAAAACTCGTTTAGAATACCCTGTGTAGCTCATTTCAGCTAACTTTTTTGCAGGTGGCTTGGTAAACGGTGTATTCCTAAATGTGCCATTCAGTTGCATTTATTCTTAATGATTAATGCTGTTCTTTATTTTTTAACCGATAGATTGACTTTTGTTTCGGAAATGTAGGTTTGTGACTTTTGTAATACTAGCTACTTCTAACGTATATTAACTCATGTGGTATGAACTGAGGTTCATTGGAATAGAACAGAGAACAGGTGTTACTGATTGATTGTGGAATAAAATCAGCTGTATGTCAAATAAGCTGCTTCTAAATCAGACTTTGGAATATTCTGGTTCATTCATAGAATATAAGGTGTGACAGGATCATGACATCATAGTTTCCTACGTTTTCTTAACTTTTTTTTATCTTTTTCTCTACCAGGAAGGATGGATTTGCTGTATAATGGTCTAAAACATAGACATCCTTAAATATAACATACAGCAACATTATTTTTTAATTGCTATAAAGAACAATTTTTAATTATCTCAAGCAGTTGTGCTACTTGTATTGACTAGCTAGACCTCCACAGAAAGTGATCTCTTCATTTTTGCACTGACAAAATAATTTCATTTTACTATTGCTTGTATCTTTTATAGAATTGAAATTAAACTGCAAATCTCATATGCTGTTTAAAGCAGTTTTTGCAATTATATTATAGATTCCAGATTTGGGAGACTTATAACACCCAGAAACAAACTATATACCGTAACAAAAAATAGTAAAACCCCAAAGTAATTTGTGTGTGTGTATGGAGATTCTCAGTCATCCAGGTCATAGTTATACCAAAGATGTTTTTTCATGAGGCAACTAGACTTTCTTGTTTTTCTTTGAAGACGTTTCACTTCTCATCGAAGAATCTTCTTCAGCTCTGACTGGATGGTGGAGAATGGAAAGATTTATACTACTGCAGACAGCTGTCAATTTGCATTCTTTTAGTGAGTTGTTAAAGCTACCTGGTGGCTTATCTGTGTTTTCAGGGTCACCTGAGTAGTGCAAATGGGTGTGGAGCCTTCTTGGAACTGTTGAAAGGACTGTGTTGTAGACCAGGGCTTTTCAACCTTTTCACTCATTGTACCATTTTTAGGATACGGCAACATCTGAGTACCACCAGTTGCCTAGCAAGGTGTCAAAAACGTGATGACCCCACAAAAAAAGGAAAAAAGTGATGAAGTACAGGTAGTCCTCAACTTACAACAGTTTGCTTAGTGACTGTTCGAAGTTACAGTGGCACTGAAAAAAGTGCCCCCCAAGCTACAGCCGAGCAAGACACCTGCCTGCCTGCCCGGTGGCGCTCTTCCTCCTGTCTGAGGTTTTCATTGTTGTGAGCATTTCTGTTGAGGATTGGCAGCGAGGGTGGGGTGGGGGGTGTTTGGTTTTTATTCCCTCCCCATCTGCTGGGTGGTTGCAGCAGGTTTTGGTCACTTCACATGACCCTGGGACACTGTGACTGTCATAAATATGAATTAATTGTCAGCTGGAGCCTGGCGCTGATCCTGGTGCTTCCGCTGAGCCCTGACAGCCCTGCAGCTCCAGCCATCTCTCGCTCAGGCTTGTGCGGTGCTGCCGCCGGTTCAACTCATTCCCCTCCCCGGCTACTACTTTTCTAGGATGGTTGTGTACCACCTGCCAGGTGCCAATGTACTACAGGTGGTACACGTACCACTGGTTGAAAAGCTCTGTTGTAGACTAGAGATAGACAATGTCAGATCCCTCCCCCTATGTTGAGAGACAACTGTTCAGTTTTGACATACATGGCCTCTTTGACCCCTCTTTCAAACCAGTGGTCCTCTCTGTTCAAAATGTGGACTTTGCTGTCTTCAAAAGATGGACTTTGTCTTTTAAATGCAAATGGACTGCTGACTCTTACCCTGATGGGTTTGTTCTCCTATGTTGTGCCACATGTTACTACCTATTTAGACTAAAGGGCTTCATGGAAGCATTTCTTTCCATTGTGAATGCTTCACAGATTGGTACATGAAACCACAAGGCAGAAAATAATTATATATATATAATATATATATATAATATGAAATGAAATTGTACATATAATGGACAGAATGATTTATTCCAATTTTAGCAAAATAAGCCAGTGATTTAAAATTGAAAATGAGGCATCCATGACTAATATACCTCTAAAGTATTTGGTTATTTAAGCATATTAAAATGTATTTTTTAAGCCTTGAGGTTCATGTGAATATTTTTGGTCTTGTATATAAATTGCCTGCATTTACCTTTTTTTTTCATTTTTCAAGCAACATAAGCTAGTTTGTATCAAAACTAGAGATTTTAAAATATTTTTGGGCTGAAGAGCCTGTTTCTATTTAAGCAGATGTTAAGAGGCATGTTTTAGTGATAGAAAACTGGCTGTATTTGAGTTAACTTTTCCTTCTTTAACCTATCATGGAATAATAATAATAATAATAATAATAATAATAATAATAATAATAATAATAATAATAATAATAATAATAATAATAATAATAATAATAATAATTTTATTTGTATACCGCCCTTCTCCCGAAGGACTCAGGGCGGTGAACAGGCAAACCAATAAAAATACAAAATACAAAAATTAAAAAAGAATTAAACGAGATGCCCAAGTTACAACCATAGATTAAAATACATTTAAAACAACAATAAAATCCAAACCCATCCCCCATCAGGCCAGGCCGGCCATCTCATCAAGTGATCTTTCCAGTTTCCAGGGACCACACTTTAGAAACCCTGTTGATGATGACCTTCTACACAGGTTAAATTTCTTTCCTTTTTTCCCAGCCACTGGCCCTTGGGTCATAGAAATGGTTGATAATGGGGAGGTAGTCATGCCAAGACTATATTATTTGGTAGCTTAATGCCAGGCACTTTCAGTCTTTTGACAGTAGGGAATGGCTGAAGATAGAATTCTGGAATGCAGTTCAGTGCAAGGATAGGAGGAGACTACGTGGGCATGCAAGAGCAGTCTGTAGGCAGGAATCAAGGTTTATCATTTTAGCTGTAATCCTCTGTCTGGAAATGCTCTTTAATTAACATATAGGATTGCATTGCAAGAGTGCTACATCATTTCAGCTCATACCTCTGAATAACAGCTTTGCTTTTATTTATTTATTTTTATTTTTTTTATTAAAAAGTTTTATAAAAGTTACAATACAAAGCTTAGGGCCAGTTTGCTTTCTTCTTGGATAATGAAAACTCTGTTCGCCTACATGCACTGAGAGAAACCGTTGTATCACACAACTCTTAAATGTCATTTTTATGAGAACGGGGCAAAAGGTCTAAGGGTTTAGAAGCAGGATACATGTCTGAAAGCTATTCTTTTTTTCCTTTGGAAGACACTCTGAAAACTACTGAACCAGATTCCTTGATAAGAAAGGATATTTGCCTCTGCTTTCAGAAAACATCTTCTTTTTCTGTTGCACATATATAATATTTTGCTCCTGATAACTAAATCATAATCATCCTGTATTACTTGCTGATTGGGAGTGGCAGAGAAAAGATTAGTTTTTGAATTTCTTTTCCAAACTCAGCATAAACACAAGGAGTTTTAATTAGCGGCACCTGCTGTTTTATTGAGTTTCTTAGAAAATATTGGATGCACGGTACTTGCACAATATGCATTTTAGCTGCTATGATAGATAATGTCTGTTGAATCCAGTTATAAAAGGGTTAATTTTTAACTCTCATCTCTTTTGAGTTAGTTAAAAGAGATTCAGTAAGGATCTTTTAGATGCGTGAAAACAGACCTGAAGAAAATAGAAAAACAGCACTTTTGTAATGAAATGGGGGAAAATGTAATGTAATAGTGACACAGGAAATTGCTTTGTACTGTGTAAAGCTATTGATTCATTGGTTCATCTACTTGTGCAAGTTCACATCAGGAATAGTTTCGGGTGTCCCACTGTGGAGGTTTTTTTCTTAGTCCCTCTAGTTGAGATGCTAGGTCCCTTGAATGCAAAGCATGCCCTCTAACTATAAAACAGCATTTCAAGAGAGAAAATAACTTAGTTTTGTATTTAGTAGGAGTTATCTATTAATATGAAAGGGAGGCGGTGGCTCAGTGGGTTAGGACACTGAGCTTGTCAATCAGAAGGTCGGCAGTTTGGCGGGTCGAATCCCGAGTGCCGCGTAGCAGAGTGAGCGCCTGTTACTCGTCCCAGCTTCTGCCAACCTAGCAGTTCGAAAGCACGTAAAAATGCAAGTAGAAAAATAGGGACCACTATGGTGGGAAGGTAACAGCGTTCGGTGCGCCTTTGGCATCTAGTCATGCTGGCCACATGACCACAGAGACGTCCTCGGACAAACTCTGGCTCTTCAGCTTTGAAACGGAGATGAGCACCGGCCCCTAGAGTCAGAAACGACTAGCACGCATGTGCGGGGGAACCTTTACCTTTATCTATTAAAATAGATATGTAAGGAAAGCATGCAGAGCACGGCGTTATTGAATTCTTTCCGACCTCTTTTCCAGCACCAGCCATAGGAAGTCTATACTTTTCCCTGCTTTTTTTTAGTCAGCAGTATTCTGAGCCCCTGCTCAACTATCTCTCCAGTGCAGCTGCAGATTTGTATGGATCTTTTTAAATTTTCAGATGATTTTATTGATTCAATGGGCTTGTGATAATTTTAGATATTTAATAAAGTTTCTGTAATAAAATGGGTTCATTAAAAATAGATAGACATCAGGTGAAAAATCTGAATTCAAGTAAAAATAGTTAATGCTTTGTTAAACATTTCATTAACAGATTAGAAAAGGTAGCTATAAACCTTAAATTTGGGGTAGGTTTGCATTCTGAATTATGATGTGTCTTGTAATTACCATGATTTGCTCATTAGGCCATAGTAACTGGTTCATATAGTCTTCAGACTAACACATACTTGAGTCTGGAATTATTATCATAAATCATGATAGTTGTTAAGTAAATCACCACATGAGTATGCCTAATTTTATGACCTTTTTGTGGTGGTCATTAAGTTAATACAGCAGTCAAAAAGCAAACAAGGTGATGGTTAAATGAGCCTGTTTTCAGTGGGTGCCAGAAACTAGAAGTAAATGCCAGAAACCAACAAAACCTGCCAAAAATCATGGTCATGTGACAGTAGGACACTCCAAATGACCATAAATATAATTAGTTGACAAGCATTCAAAATCAATCACATGACAACGGGGTGGTGGTGGTATGCTACTGCTGTTAGAACTCTGAAACCAGATTTTAAATACTCTTTGAGGTTGGTCTTTAAGAAGGATTACTATACATAGCATTGTTATAAATCAGGGGTGTCAAACTGCCGGCCTGCAGGCCGGATGTGTCATGCCAAAACCACGTCCACCCCATTGCCGACAATGGAAAAAAGTCATGATACATCGCAACACATGACGTGACATTATGAGTTGACACCCTTGTTATAAATCATGATGTTCAACAGAAGTAGACTTGCCATAGACACCCACATTTGCAATTTCCAGAACTCTGAGACTATTCCACCTCAGATTATGTGATATTTGATATTTATTATCTGCCCAGTTTCTATCCCACTACAATGCTTGTAACCAAGGAACAATAAGCTGAAAATGTGCCTGTAAACTCTACAAAGCAAATTGTATCAGTTTTTCTTTTTTGAACCCATTATGGTGCAATGGTCCTATATCTATATGATGCCGGAAAACATCCTTTATGATCTACTTTCTTCTTTTGTCAAACAGGGCATCACTCACCTGAAAAATTCTTTTTGAGAGACACACTCACTGGCTTCATACTGAGCTTAATAAAAATAATAAAAAGCTTTATATCTTAGGGTGATTAGTTGACTTGGCCATTTGTATTCATTCTAAAGCATTCTGAAGGATAAACGAAGATCCCATTCTTGAATCATTAAAGCAGCCACATCCTTTGCTATACTCATGCTACTTTAACATTTGTTGCTATTTATCTGCGTGTGTGCTGGCAATCCCATCAGAAGCATATCAGTGCAGGTATACCTATCCACATATGTACATATATGCTGACAATAACAGATTTTAAAGTAGCAACATGAATTTTCCAAAGGATGGGACTGTTAACACATCTCAGAGGGATATTTCAGTTGTGCTAACATGATTTGCTAAGTGCTCCTTTAAAATGCTTTGCATAGCTAGAGTTGCTATAGTTAAAATCTAGCATATGTTCCAATGATTGAAATAATTAATATACAAGCTGTTTCAGGCTATGGTTTTTAATTTAGAAATTGAGATTTGTGCTAAAAATGGCATTTCTAACAATCAATATTTTTTTCTCTTTTTCTCAGTCTAAAATAACCAATAAAAGGTGACATAAAAGCTATAATAAGTTTGTTTTTGTAAACTGACTTCTTCACAAATAAGATGCAGAATAAATCATTCATACTGTTCTTCCACAATCATGAATTCATTGAGATATAAATATTAAACCACAATTTGACATAAGTATAAATTGTGGTTTGGCTTTGAGGCATATTTCAAAAGCCTTTAGTTGCAGTTCAGAAATCCTAGCCCTAACCATGGGTTATGAATCTGTATCTTGACAAAACTGTGGTTTATTTTAATTATGTTTTGACATTCTGCTTCTAGTTTAAATTAACCAATGTTTAAACTAGGATAAATGAAGTAAATGTTGAGACCATACATTTATCATTTGATTCTTTGTTCATTCTACTAAATGGAAAACTCTTAATTAATGAGTCATGCTGGCAGTTTTGCTGGATTAATGAATATGTGTTCTAATTGGTTTTTATCCTTCCCCTTCCCTTTCCCACTCCTCCCTTCATCAAGAATGCATGTTTTAATTAAAGTGAATGTTATTGCAGTACTTTTTTTTGCTTTTTAAATGGTTCTCAGTTATTTCTTCTAAAATTTATTCTTGGTTTTTTCATATTTAAAAATAATTCCCTATTAAATTATGTAATCCATTCTTCCTTTTAAACATATTTGTTTCCTTCCTAAATTTTTAATATAGGAATGTATGTGTATATTTAATATATTTCTCTTAGGTTAAAGATTAATATTTTCCTAAGTTGTTTTCAACCATCTTGGTCCCAAAGAACTCTTACTTGAATTTTTTTAACCATTTCCAAGCACCATTAAGGAATAGAAAAGGCTTGAAGTCAGTAAGCTGAAGTACTGCAGGATCTGCAGTAGGCTTTTCACACTTTGAAGTTTGCCTTTTTAAAGTGGCATAAAATCAATCATTCCAGATTTTGTTTAAGAAAAAACATGTTTACATTTGACCTCGTGAATTATATGAACATGCTTTTTGAGGAAAGCAATACAAGTTTATGTATGTTCTTAGATAACCAGATGTCCTAGCCAGCTTTAAATTATTTCTGGTTTTTTTAAAACCCACATTTAAAAAAAGCCGTATAACAGCTTTTGACATTTCTTAAAGGTGACATCTCTTGGGGGAAAAGGCAACATCTGAAACAGGAACAAATTGTGGGAGAAGTGACATTTTGATAGCTGCCAGTCTTCCAAATGAAATAATTCAAAGGTTTTGTAAAGAGGTTAATTTAGTTTGAACTTATTGAATTAATTGTATTATGCACTGTGCAGATAGAAAAATACTAGAAGATACTAGTAGCAAATGAAGTATTAGAATCTCTCAGTTAATTAAAATCCATTGGGCTATCTCCATATCAACTCATATTTACAATAGTGCAAGTCTTGGGGGTGTGTGGGGGGTTAAATTGGACACTTAGCAAATCTATACAATTGGGGGAGGCAACATTTCCATAAGTGTTTTTCCTCAAATGCAGTGGTACTTTGCCTCCCCTAAGGCATGCTTAACTAAACTCAAATACCTAAACACCAAAGGGCGTTTACTCTGGCATGATGTCATGCCTTCTTCTCAGCTGTCCTTGAAAGCCGATACAGGAAGATTCCTTACCAGCAGAGACAATGCCCCAGTGTCTATGGACATTCAGAAACAATAGAGCATGTGCTTCTAGACATTCATACTAGCATCATCTCACCATTATTGCATAAATACCCAGGGTGCACAGGAGAATTCTACACTACTCTGTTATTTTCAGATACCAAACACGCTATAACCATC
This sequence comes from Vipera ursinii, assembly GCF_947247035.1. NCBI lineage: Eukaryota > Metazoa > Chordata > Lepidosauria > Squamata > Viperidae > Vipera > Vipera ursinii. The sequence goes on along the minus strand of NC_139516.1, from coordinate 110,661,687 downwards.
AATAGATAACGTTGCCAGTTTCTGTGCAAAAGCACTAAAAATTCATTGGATGTGCTATAAACTAGATATATTGAACACATAGTTCACCAAATTAAAATATTTTGTAACTTGATATAGTCTTCCTTGTACTAAACTTTTACGCTTTCCTAAACCCATCTAATGTTCCTAGCCCTTCTCTTAGATTCTTCTAGATTCTTGATTTTTATATATACTTTTAATTTTTAGTTTATATATCTTTTATCTGTTGTAGCTTATTTTAATCTTTGCTCTTGCATACAGACAGTTATACGTAGTCATTCAAAGCTGATTTGCCAGGTACGTTTATAATGAACAATTGTAGGGTAGGAAATTTAGATTTTCAAAAATAACTATAATTGTGAGAAGAGTATAAGGCAATATAGTCAGTGAAATGTTCGGGTGAAATGTTCAGATGCATTAAGTCCTGAAATAAATAAAAAAACTTCCCTTTTTGTTTCTTCTGTACCTGAGGCCTATCCAGCCCAATATGTGACTTTAATGTTGCTCTCCACTACCTTGGTTTTTCCCTTTCCAGTGTAGTACACAAAATATCAAATTTTATGCAACATTATTGCATGCAAAAGCCATGTTTGTTATTTATTTATTGTTTATTTTTAAATGTATTTTCCCTAAAATGCACTGGTTTAAAAGATGCACAAAGGCATTTTTAAAAAAATATCTGCAGCACTGTTTGGAAAACAGTGTAACCAAATAATAATAGAACCAAGACAAATGAAAATTCCATTTCTGCAGCAAGCAGATTACTATTACCAAGACCTGTCTGGATATTTTTAGACTGTTCATTGTTAAAGGACTAATCTGCTTTGGAAAAATTGAACCATTCAGTAAATAGAAACATGATTAATGACGTTATGTGAAGAGCTTAAAAATACTGCTAAAAAGAATTGTAATTAAAAAGGAAATAAAACCTGAATGCTTTCCAGTATCTGCCTTAATTTTGAATAATACTCAACTTGCATTTTGTTGATGAATGCACAAGAATGGAACTGTCATAAACACATTGTGTCTTGCAAGACTCCTATGAGGATCTAAGAGATATTTCTGCTTGATAGTACTCTATAAATGTCTTTATCCAGAAAGCTTGAAAATGCAGGCATTATAAATGTCCATGTGATAATACTGTCAGAGGTACTAAAGAAACAAGAGTATGGTTCAAAAATAGCATCATAATATTGCAAAAGGAGCAGGATATAATAGAACTGCATGTTTGCAGCAGTGTCAAGGAATCTGGAATGGACTTTCCAAATTATGAATGCATTTGCTTTTAAGCCTTTTTTAATAGAGGTTCTTTATATTACTTTAGTAGTTGCCAGTATACTTTGGAATTACGAACAAAATTAGATGTGTGACACTTTGCTCTTACAGTTATGAGATGAAAAGAACCCTGTGGGATCTGTATTTAATCAGAAGCACTTTAAGTAAAACTGAAATGACATGCTCTATACTTTATCATGTTAGAGACTGAAGTCTAGCTACATGACCATTTAGTTACCAAGTGAGAGAGGAAGTAGATTCATTTACGAAAAATTCCGTTAGCATGTCAGGAAGAATTGTATCCCCTGTTGGCTATTTAAAGGGTGTCCATTGTTTGAAACAAAATTAATTGAGGGGGTGGGAGTAGAATGCCTGACAGACGACAATGTCATCTGGCTGTAAATAGAAGACCACAGAATTTACATTGGAACCACACTATACCTGTGTTGCCAAGATCTGTAATAGATACGAATGGAATGTCTGAAGTGTGACCCCACAGACTGGAAAAAAGCTAGCTTACTTACAAGCACACCCAAAGCTCATTCTCATGCTGCATTTATGCCTGCTTTTCTCCAGAAATTGCAAAATAATCCAGCAGAAGAAGGATAGTAGTAGTAGTTACTTTCCTGCTCTTAACTGAATTCTAAAATCCCGAATATGAACATAATGGCTTAAAGGTTATAGGAGATGGTCAGAACGGAAAGCTTTCCATTCCTGTTTTCTCTCACTCAGTTCCTCATCATGGGCCATAATTTCTGCAGAAAAGGAGAGGGAAACATGCATGAGAGTTAAATAAAGGTAAAGGTAAAGGTTCCCCCGCACATGCGTGCTAGTCGTTTCCGACTCTAGGGGCCGGTGCTCATCTCTGTTTCAAAGCCAAAGAGCCAGCCAAAGGCGCACGGAGCACTGTTACCTTCCCACCGTAGTGGTCCCTATTTTTCTACTTGCATTTTTACGTGCTTTCGAACTGCTAGGTTGGCAGAAGCTGGGACGAGTAACAGACGCTCACTCTGTTACGTGGCACTCGGGATTCGACCCGCCAAACTGCTGACCTTCTGATCGACAAGCTCAGCATCCTAACCCACTGAGCCACCGTGTCCCTGAGAGTTAAATAGCAGGACTTAAATTCAGTTGGTTTTCCTTTCTTTCTACTTATAATTTGAGCAAGGCTGATGATGGAGTAGACTAAATTTGCTATGGGGATGACATAGAAGAGCAGGTGATGGCAGGAAGTTCCTTGAGGGGCTTATTTTCTCTTACGATTTCAGTGAATTTCAGGCAGTCTTAGACTTGCAACAATTTGTTTAGTGACCATTTGAAGTTACAGCCATCTTGAAAAAAGTTACAACCAGTCCTTGGACATACGACCATTGCAGTGTCTCCCTGTTCACAATTCAGGCACATGGCACCTGACGTGCACTTATGATGGATGCAGTGTCCTGAGGTCATGTTTGTGACTCTGCTAGCCAGCTTCAGACAAGCAAAGTCAATGGGGGAAGCCCAGTTTTGCTTAACAAGCATGTGATTCATTTAATGAATGTAGGGACTCGCTTAACAACCACAGCAAAAAAAAAAAGAGCTTAAAATTGGGTGTGACCCACTTAGCAACTGCCTCACTTAGCAACAGAACTTACAGTTCCGATTGTGGTTGTAAGTAAAGGACCATTGGTAGTGGAAGAGGTTCAAGCTTTTGGTGAAGATTCTTTGGAAAAGCTTAAAAGTGTCCCTGTTCTGAACTGAAACGGGCAAAGCTTAATATATAGTTAAAGATTTGACCTTCAATAGAAAGAGAAGATTGCTGATTTTTTTTACTGTTGAATATTTGGGTACCCACAGTGTTGTAATTGTTGTACAAGTCAGATGGGTAGTATAATCTCTGCTTGTATTAACTGTGAGGGTGATGGGAAATACTATGATTTATTCAAACAGCTAGAGTTTTTAAAAAATGAAGTTTCTCTCAGATTGCACTTAATTATATGCATCCATGGCAACAGTATAGAAGCAATTAGCTATTGCCACCTTTGCAGGTGATTCTTTAATTTTCTAGTGATTTATTGATCACTACATTTAGATATGGATTTCTTGAGAGTTCTCATTTAGATATTGACCATGACTGATCCTGCTTAGCTTTTTGTGATCAGCAAGGCTTATCTAGATCAGTGGTGGCGAACCTATGGCACGGGTGCCAGAGGCGGCACTCAGAGCCCTCCCTGTGGGCACCCGCGCCATGCCTTGGAGGTGGCAACTGTCCCTCTTCAACCAGCTGCCCCCCACAGGTGTCCCTCCCCACGAGCGACATTGAGGTGACCACACCCACCTTGGCCACACCCACCCAATCTTCCATGACCACCACAGCCACACCCACCCAGTAGGCCATGCCCACCTGGCACCCAGCGATAAATGTGGGTTTTGGGTTGCAAATTTAGTTCTTTGCTCTTCCATACCTAGTTGCTAAATGTTAATTTCTGGAGAAAAATATTTTACCCTAAGTGAAACTGTGAGAATTGGTTCTTTAATATGGTATATTAGGAGGATACTGTTACCAATTACAAAAACTTAAATCGGGAATTTTCTTTGACTCACTTATCTCACATTTTCATTTTTAGACTCTGTAACTTAATTTATTTGTCTCTTGCCCCATGTACGATTTTTCCCATCTTTGGGGATAGATCTGTTTTTTAAAAAAAGTTGCTGGGTAACGTATGTTTTTATTGCTGTTTGCCTTTCTTCCTAAACTACAATAAAGGAGTTCTTATAACAAGAAGATATGTCTACCGGTATTATGATGCATAGTGAGATTGTCAGTTAATGCATTAATTTGTGACTGATATCATTGTTTTTCAATTGCAATGACAATCCAAATATAATGAAGATTATGGGAGTGTATTGCAATCAAATGTGGCAATTAGAATTTTGAAGCTAGAGATAATTGAAGTACCTTTTGATATTAACTCATAAAGATTTTGCCCTTTTTGAGTTTCCCAGTAGCTTCAGCATTAAATGCTACTGATTCTACTGTAGCCTTTAGGCTTTATATAACTGCTTTATTAATGGAGTAGTCAACTCATATAATTAAAGCAATTGTAATAGAATTGTGTTTTGTTGCCAACTAAGCGTCACCATTTTTTCTGGTGGTGTGACGAGTTTTTAGTGTATTATGATAGTTATATTTGCACATTAAAGGTTATTTACAGTACAGCATTTGGTTTAAAGCTGATCTTTGTCATATGTTCACTGGATAGCTTAAATAGTGTACTGGAAATTATATTTCAATACATTAGACATGTGAGGAAAAGAATGTAAAACCATCTGAATCCTAATGCAGCAGCCCCCAAACTTTTGTATACCAGGGACCAGTTCTGTGGAGAGATTTTTCCGTGGACCGGAGGGGGCGTGGTTTCTTGTGCTGCCTGCATCCCATGGACATACATGGGATGTATGTCATACATCCCTGTGGCATGCCACAGACCATTTCCAGTCCATAGACTAGGGGCTGGGGACTCCTGCCCTAACATATGTGAATATTATGTAGAACTATAATCAGGAAATTATGAGTAATCACAGCTGGGTTTGCCACTGAAATGTATGCATTGAATCGGCTTGAAATTATTCCTTGTGTAAATGTTAGTGTAAATATCTGTTCATTGCAGAAACACAATTCTTACTAGTTGTTGTGATTTTTAGAAAAACGTTTTGTTTTCTTCTCTGTTCTGCCCTCAAGTGGCAGAATCAGCATGTTATACTTCAGACCCTTTAATCTAACTGCTTATTATAGATTGACCTATTCTTAGTAATGTCTGTAACCAGCCTACATTATTCATATATAAAGTCTTCTGGTAATTAGCCAAGCCAGGGTGCTTTGCATGTATCATGGGTATCCTGGGATCCTTGGTTTATTAAAATATGATCTCTGGGCCTCAGCAACTGTCTACATCGGTTAAACTATGACTCCTTTTCTCAATGTCATTGCTTGCCATTTTACATTCATTGACCATCTCTTCATCTGAAAATCCAGCAGTTCCTACATTTTCATCTCTACTGCATGTAAGTCAAAATCCCTTCTCTTTTTCTTTTCTGTAACCCAGTAAAAATGATCCTGGATATTAAGAAAATCTTGGAGTGATATGAGTTTAAATGTGTGAAGTTGGAATCCCATTTATCTGACACCTCATAAAATAAATATTTAAGTCAGTAAAACTTAATGGATGATGACTGAGAACCAACAGAACACTTTGGTTCTTGATTCTGTTTTGTAACTAACTACAAAGCTGTATGTTATATCCAGATGAATCAACAGAAGCATACCATGTATTAAACTGTCATGGTGCTGTTTTATTTTAAGTTTGTGTTGGGTCATTCAACTTATTATTGACCCGGTCTTGGTTGTAATAAAGTTTATGTATACAGGTAGTCCTTGACTTACAACTACAACAGAGCCCAAAATTTCCATTGCAAGCAAAATAGTTGTTAAGTGAGTTTTGCCCCATTTTCTTGCCACAATTGTTAAGTGAATTACTGCAGTTATTAAGTTAGTAACGTGGTTATTAAGTGAATCTGGCTTCCTGATTGACTTTGCTTATCAGAAGGTCACAAAAGATGATCACATGACTGTGGGATGCTGCAACCGTCATAAATACATGCCATGGTGAGCCGTGGTGGCGCAATGGTTAGAATGCAGTACTGCAGGCTACTTCTGCTGACTGCTGGCTGTTTGCAGTTCAGCAATTCAGTTCCCACCACCTCACGGTTGACTCAACCTTCCATGATTCTGAGGTTGGTAAAATGAGGAACCAGATTGTTGGTTTTTTTTTTAATATGCTGACTCTGTAAACCATTTAGAAAGGGCTGTAAAGCACTATGAAGTGGTATATAAGTCTAAGTGCTATTGCTATTGCTATAAATACATCCCGTGGGGAAGCTGCAACAGTCGTGTGAAAAATAGTCATAAGTGCCATTGTACCTTTGAAATGTCATTAAATGAATGGTTCTAAGTCAAAGACTACCTTTATATTCTAGAGTAATTTTTCAGGGAAAATTAGGATTAAAAAATTGCCGCTGCAGTATCTGATTTTATTCATTTTTTTTCTTTATTTGGTTAAAACATAATCATAACATCTGATCTCCCCCCACTCTGACCAAGGAAAGGAAAAAGTAAATAAAAACTGCATCTGACATCAATACTTAGTATAGGTAATGCAAATACTTGCACATGGTGATCTAAGATAAAGGTAAAGGTAAAGGTTCCCCCGCACATGCATGCTAGTCGTTTCCGACTCTAGGGGCCGGTGCTCATCTCCGTTTCAAAGCCGAAGAGCCAGCGCTTGTCCGAGGACGTCTCCGTGGTCATGTGGCCGGCATGACTAGACGCCAAAGGCGCACGGAACGCTGTTACCTTCCCACCGTAGTGGTCCCTATTTTTCTACTTGCCTTTTTACGTGCTTTCGAACTGCTAGGTTGGCAGAAGCTGGGACGAGTAACAGGCGCTCACTCTGCTACGCGGCACTCGGGATTCGACCCGCCAAACTGCCGACCTTCTGATCGACAAGCTCAGCGTCCTAACCCACTGAGCCACCGCTCATCTAAGATAGCTTTAGTGTAAATGGTGCACTGGTAGTTGCTGTCTCTCTTTTGTTTCAAGTCTACCCTACATTGTAAGACAACAGTAACTAAAGTGTTTAATCTGACACTTTCCTTCTGAGCATAGAATGCTGCCACCTGTCTTTCCCACCAACTAGCTCAGGAAAGAATGCACATATTGGCAAGCTATTATGTGGCTTATTTGACTTTGCTTAAGATGAACCCTAATCTACAGTATGTGATTCTTAAACTGCCTGTAAATTTGTGTTCCTTTAATCTACTCCAAGGTTACACAGCAATTATCACAATTAAGCAGAGTTTTGAACTAGTTCTATTAGCAACCCACTGACACTTGCGTTAATATGTAGATAGTAAAATAGTAAAATAATATAAATTTTATCTGCCAATTAAAAGTAGAACTTTATGTTAAAAAAAGTCACTTGTGCACTTGTGACTGATAAGGGATGCTATGTTCGTCTTAATGTAGCATGATTTTCCGCTTAAGAGAATGAAGGTTATTTTTTATTTTTCAGACTTATAAAGAAAGAAGTGCCTCTTCAAGGGAGGGGGACAGTGATAAGAATATCTTAAAAGAACAACCCTTAATAATTAAGTTTTACTGAAGGCTTATATCAAAAGTTCATACTTTTGTTCATACTTTTTAAGACTCTCTTCCATTTCATTTTCCATTTCCTATTGTTATTCTCACTGTAGGTTGTAAGAGCTGTTTGGCCATATTCTTTCCTTGTGCACCTTTCACAAGAACAAATCAATTTTGTAAAGGTCTTTTCATTGTTTATTTTAATACCAAGGTTGTAGTTCTTGGTTAGCTTCCAATAGGTTTCCTGTTTGCTCCCCTAACATTTAGTAGAGACAATTAGCACTGTGAAAGTCTTGGCAGTCTAAAGCTGAAGTAAAAGGAGTTAGGATACATTGTCTTGTTAGGCATCTTGTCAAAAAATAGTTTGTAACATTTTCCTTTCTTTGTTGCTTCTATAGCCACTTCTGAAGTTGTTTCCCCATTTCTGAAATTAATCTTTTTGTCACATGCGGCTGCAGTTTCAGCCTTAATCATAGTACATTTTATTTTATAATAGTTTGCAGTGATAAAATTTTCTCTTTAAGATTTTCTAAAGCTAGTGTTGTTCTTGTTATTAGATTCTGATCCTGCCATTTTGAATATATATATATATATATATATATATATATATATATATATATATATATATATATATATATATATATATATATATATATATATATATATATATATTTATTTATTAGTTTTTATAAACCGCCCTTCTCCCGAGGGACTCGGGGCGGTGTACAGAGGAAGGTATACAGATGAACAATAAAAAGTAATAAAAACAATAGTGAAAACAAACTGGGACCCCAATTAACGCTATCATGCCAGGCCGGACTGCTGGAACAGGAAAGTTTTTAAGTCGCGACGGAAGGTACGGAGGTCGGGGGCCATCCGGATTTCGGTTGGTAAACTGTTCCAGAGGGCCGGCGCACCCACTGAGAATGCCCTCCCCCTGGGGGCCACCAGCCGACATTCCTTGAGCGGTGGCACCCTGAGGAGGCCCTCTCTGTGGGAGCGCACAGGACGGTGGGGTGCTGACATCGGCAGAAGGTGCTCCCGTAGGTAGTCCGGACCCATGCCATGTAGGGCTTTGTATGTCATTGTTAGCACCTTGAACTTCACTCGGAAGGCAACCGGAAGCCAGTGCAGCGCACGGAGGAGAGGTGTGATATGGGAGTATCGGGAGGCTCCCAAGAGTGTCCGTGCCGCCGCACTTTGCACCAGCTGAAGCTTCCGAGTGGATCTCAAGGGCAGCCCCATGTAGAGAGCGTTACAATAGTCTAGGCGAGAGGTCACAAGGGCATGGGTGACTGTACGTAAGGAATCCAGGTCTAGATAAGGCCGTAGTTGGCGAACTAGTCGAACCCGGGAGAAGGCCCCCTTGGTCACAACTCCTATGTGGTCTTCTAGGGAGAGCTGCGAGTCTAGGAGGACACCCAGGTTGCGGGCCCTATCAACAGGGGGTAGTAACATGTCCCCGATGTTAAGCAATGGGACATTCTGAATATCCTGGTTTGCCGGAACGTACAGCCATTCAGTCTTGTCCGGGTTCAGTTGAAGCCTGTTCCTCCCCATCCATTCCCGGACCGCTTTCAGGCAGCGGGACATCACGTCTAGGGCATCACTGATATTGTTTGGAGTTGAGATAAAAAGCTGGGTGTCATCAGCATACTGATGGAACCCTACTCCAAAACTGCGAATGATCTCACCCAGCGGTTTCATGTAGATGTTGAACAGGAGAGGCGAGAGGACCGACCCCTGAGGGACTCCGCAAGCGAGAGGCCTCGGGGTCGACCTCTGTCCCCCTGTCAGCACCGACTGCGAGCGACCCTGGAGAAAGGAGGAGAACCAACGCAGAACCGTGCCTCCCACTCCCAGTCCCCTGAGGCGTCGCAGCAAGATACCATGGTCGATGGTATCGAAAGCCGCCGAGAGGTCTAATAAGACTAGGACAGAGGAATAGCCCCTGTCCCGGGCTCTCCAGAGATCATTCATCAGAGCGACCAATGCCGTCTCCGTGCTGTAGCCCGGCCTGAAACCCGATTGGTACGGGTCTAGATAAACCGCTTCATCCAGGATCTGAGGAAGTTGGTGCGCCACCACGCTCTCAACAACCTTCGCAAGGAAGCGGAGATTGGAGACTGGACGAAAGTTATTTAAAGAGGATGGGTCCAAGGTGGGCTTCTTGAGGAGAGGTCTCACCACCGCCTCCTTCAAGGCGGTGGGGAAGTGACCCTCACTCAGAGAAGCAGAGATGACCGCTAGGAACCATCCACGTGTCCCCTCTCGAGCTGCATAGGCCAGCCAGGAAGGGCACGGGTCCAGTAAGCATGTGGAGGAGCTCAACCTTCTCATAATCCTGTCCACTTCCTTAGGAGTTACAGGATCAAATTCATCCCAGATGACGTCGACAAGACTGTCCATGTCTTGTTCTTCCATCTCAGCCCAGTTGGAGTCCAGGCCAGTTCGAATCCGAGCAATTTTATCCAGCAGATATTGACTGAATTCCTCGGCTCGACCCTGCAAGGGTTCCTCCCTCACCTCTTGGTTTAATAGGGAGCGAGTCACCCTGAACAAGGCAGCCGGGCGATTATCTGCGGACGCGATGAGGGTGGAAAAATAGTTGGATTTTGCCACCCTTATTGCAGCGAGATAAGACCTGGTGAGGATTCTTAGCCGCAATCGGTCGGATTCGGATCGGCTGGATCTCCAACGGCTCTCTAGGCCCCGTCTCCGACGCTTCATCTCCCGGAGCTCCTCGGTGAACCATGGGGCTCGCTGGGATCTGCGCCGGGTCAGAGGCCGCAAGGGTACAACTCGGTCCAGAGCCTCCGTGGCTGCCTTTTCCCAGGCTTCCACTAAGGCATCCGCCGAGCTGTGAGCAGGGAGTGCATGCGTGTCCCTAAGCGCTGCCTGGAACTTATCAGGGTCCATTAGGCGCCTAGGGCGGTACCATCTGACTGGCACCGTGCACCCACGGTGGGGGGTGGCAAGGGGGAAGTCTAGCCGCAGGAGGTGGTGATCGGTCCATGACAGGGGCGTAACAGTTGTGGTGCCCCCACCGATATCATCACGCCACCGTCCAGACAAGAACACCAAGTCTGGGGTGTGGCCTCTCTCATGAGTCGGTCCAGAAATTATTTGCGACAGGTCCATGGCCGCCATGGAAGCCATGAACTCCCGAGCCAGTTCTGACGATCCTCCCAGGGACGGTAGATTAAAGTCGCCCAAGACCATGAGTCTTGGGAATTCAACCACCAACCCTGAGAGGGCATCGAGTAGCTCGGGCAGGGCCGCCGCTGCACGATTAGGTGGTAGGTACGCCAGCAGCAGGCCCAACTGCGCCCCTGGGCCGTATCTCAGTAGGAGAGACTCACACCCGACCATCTGAGGGACGGTGGTCTCTCGCGGGCTAAGGGATTCCCTGATGATAACTGCCACTCCCCCACCCCTCCCATGAGCCCGAGGCTGGTGCAGCACCTGGAAACCTGGCGGGCAGAGGTCAACCAGAGGAACACCACCCTCTGGGCCCAGCCAGGTTTCCGTGATGCAAGCCAGGTCCGCATGCTCGCTCTCCACTAGGTCACGAATGAGGTGGGCTTTGTTAGCCACGGACCTTGCATTCAGGTAGACCAGCCTTAGCATGGGAGGGGGCGCACCTTTGCTCCCGGGTCCTCCGGGGGAGAACAGAGGGTCGGAGCGTCTCACCGCTTTTACAGAGCGGAGATGACACTCCCGGTGATGATATGGCCCTCTGTCTGTGCACCTTCTGCCATTCCCCACCATCCTAGGGATGGGATGTTTGTCAATACGCCACTGGGTGTTATCGGCGACTGGTCCTCGTTGTACGCCGTCGCGAATGGTCGTGGGCCTGGCATGCGTTATGGTGGCTGGAAGGCGTGCCTTTCCCGCACAACCATAGTCTTCTCCCTCCCCCCTCCCTAACCCCACAAAAAACTTAGCTAAGAACTTAATCAGGGGCCTCTTGTTGGGCTTATGCTGGAGGCCCCTGACCCTGCCCGGCCATCTCTCAGAGGCCCAGTGGTTGGGCCCGTCATCGAGGTTGGATGTGATGCAGGCGGGTCGCACCCAGGAGAGTGGGGAACCCCTGAGGGCGTGTAGTACTGTGCTGGAGTATTGAACGAGCATAGTCATAAGGGGTTCCGGGAAGGCAGTCCCCTGGATGGTGAATTGTAGGAGGGTCGAGTCGGGTAGATGCGTTTCTGGATCGTCGCCCTGCCACTGCCACTTGGCCGGGCGAACCCCCAGAAGCAGGCCATTCCTCATCCTCTCACAATGGGTTGTGACTCTGATTCCGGGGGTGGTCCAGAACGTACTCTGGGTGAAGCAAACCCCATAGAGCTCTCACCTTTATGGGGTTGCAGGTGTAAGGCCAAGCCACTCTGCCACCGTGGCTTGCACCCAGGCCCGTTATGTCCTGTGGGGAGAGAGTAGGCAAGGGTGGTTGAGAGTGGGTAGAAGGCAAGATGGAGGGATTCATTAATTGGCGTCAGCTCTGGTGGTTCAGCCGCCCAAACAGTTCTCTCCCTGATCCTCTGGGCGTTGTTCCTGGCCACAGCTCCATGGGCCCCTATTGGTTGGGGACCGTCCAGAGCGTGGCCTCCCAGAGGTATGGGAGTCCCTGGTGTCATGCCGTCTCCGATCAAGGCGCTTCAAAGAGGTGGCTCAGGGTGTGAGTCGTAGATGCCTCGCCTCCGCCGCTACCGCCGCTGTCAGAGGGCCCTGGGCAAAAATGGTCGACCGGGGCCCGGAGAGGATGTCATCGCCGTCCTCGCCTCCGTTGCCGCCGCTTCCGCCGTATAGAGCATAGAGGAGTCGTTGGGACCCATTCGCTGCCGCTACCGTCGTAAAGCTGGCCTGCGGCGTCTCCTTGATCACTCGGAGACGCCGCCGCTATCCGGGAGTAGATTAGGCAGCCGAGGCCGAACAGCAACTCCGGCCCCGCACAGGATGGTTGTAGCGGCAGCAGCGGTACAGGGGGTGGGCTGGAGATGCCACGCCGTCAGCGCTACCCCCGCTGTCAAGGCCCCTGGGTGGCGAATGATTGGGCCTGGAGAGGCAGTCCCGGTCACCGTCGTCTCCACTGCCGCCTCTTCCACCGCCCAGCTGATCCGCGGCGCCTCCATTGATCCTTGGAGACGCCGCCGTTGCCCGGAGAGCGGGCCAGGGGAGCCGAGGTAGAGCTGAGGCGTCGGCCGCAAGTCAGCTGGCTGTGCAGCCGCAGCGGCTCAGGGGTGTGCCGAAGATGTCACCGCCAACCGCCTCTGCTGTTTCCAGCCCCCTGGGACGATGGCCGGCTTTGGCTTGGGCGCTCTCACCGCTTTCAATTTCGCTATGCCGCCTCCGCCTCACAGCTGATCTGCGGCGCCTCCCTTGATCCTTCAGAGCCGCCGCCGCCGCCGCCGCCCAGATGCTGTTTCCAGCCCCCTGGGGAAGATGACCGGCTTGGACTTTGAGCGCTCTCACCGACTGTTGCTGTGCTTACTTTCACTTTCGCCGCCTCCGCCTTACAGCTGATCTTCTGCAGCCTCCGCCTCACAGATGGTCTGCGGCGTCCCCTTTGATCCATCGGAGACGCCGCTGCCGCCCAGAGAAGATCAGGCGGCTGAGGCTGAGGCTGGGCGAGGATGATGGCCCCATTTAAAAACGGCCGCCAACGGCCACCAACGGCCCAGGCGGTGGGGCGGAGACGTCCGGCAGCCCTACAGCTGATTCGGGGCGGCCGCGGACGGCACATTGCCCATCTCAGCTGCCCAAACACTCACCCCACCCCAGGGGTCTATTGACATCCCTGGGGGGCTCCTGGGGGGACGCCTTACAACCGGGGGTTACGGAGCTCTCCCCAGCACGTCCGCCATCTTTGGGTCAACTCAAGGTAGCAAACATGGTTAATACTCTGGTTCCTGTTTTTTACCCCCCACAATAACAACCCTGTGAAGTGGGATGTGCCGAGAGATAACGATTGGCCCAAAGCCACCTATCTGGCTTTAATGCCTAACTCAGGACTAGAGCTCAAAATCTCTTGCTTTCTAGGCCAACACCTTAACCACCAAACTGGCTTTCTGTCCAATATGTGTGTGTTCAATATTTTAAGGGGACTCCCCAGCAATAAATATTCCTGAATAGAGAGCATGAGAGAAATGTGACCAGCAAATGCCAAAGCAAGAGCTTTCCTTCAGTTTGCACCCATGGAATCTAATACATTGTATATTTGTCTAAAATCGGATTAGATATCTGCTGAGATCCTAGGATACAAAATCAGTCATCTTGTCTTGAATTTCATGTTAGGACCTACAAAAGACGTAAGACCTTTTGTGACTTTCAGTATATAACAAAATAGCCAACCCCTGGTATAAGGGGATGCTCTCTCTTTCATTGCTCTCAGCTTGATTTCAGCTACTGGGGTTGAATATAAATTAAAATTAGAATGATTCTGCTTTCCAACTAATGTGAGTGACATATTTCATTTTTTGTTGATTCAGTTCTTTTTGTATTTGAAAACAGTGCATAGTAACAACTTTAAACAGCATGTAGATACATCTGCCAAATGTTTCAGTGACAACAATGTAAAATTAATTATACACAAATGAAATTGGCAAAGTAATTGCAATTCTACATTATGTATTTATGAGGCACACTCCCAGTGTAAGTTGCTTGATGCTTGATGGTACTTTGCAATGAGCCTTTCTTAACTGCTACTTTAAATGGAAAAGAAAATGAAAAGATATGTTAAACTGCTAATTATGATTGCTTCCCTCCCTTCCTGGAGGTTAGGTGATTTAATAATTTGTCTACTGAAAGGTAAACTCCTGGCTAGAATCAAAGTGAGAGCTGTCACTTCTGGATCCTGGGAGCATCTTTAAATTGTGTTTCTCAGGGAGCCATTTCATTTCTCCCTTCTCTTGGAAGGGAAACCCAAGTTGGCCATGGCTTGAGGGGCCTGGAGAACATCACACAATCCACCTGTAGCCATGGTAACTGACCAGATGACTTTGGGCCAATATTTTTTATTCAGCTTAACTTGTTGCCATTTCATGTGGGGAAAATAGTCAAAATCTATTTAGTCAATACAAAGAATAAACATTTCTTATAGCAACTGCATTATCTTTGTCAACACAGCACAGGTAGTGCCATTTGAAGAAATATTTACCTTAGTCTTAGTTTGCGTTTGCTGGTTGGAATAATACTTTGCTAGCTGGTACTGTGAAAATAATCTAATAATCTAATTTACTATGGCAGTATTTAAAAATTTCAGGCAATTTGTTTTAAAAGCATTATTTTCCTTTAAAAGTCATTATCTGTACTTTATGGTAATGCCCCTACTCATTTAGGAGCTGCCACAAAGAAGAGGGAGTCAAGCTATTCTCCAAAGCGCCCGAAGGCAGGACAAGAGGCAATGGATGGAAACTAACCAAAGAGAGAAGCAGCCTAGAACTAAGGAGAAATTTTCTGACAATTAGAACAATTAGCCAGTGGAACAACCTGCCTCCAGAAGCTATGAATGCTCCAACACTGGAAGTTTTTAAGAAGCGACTGGATAGCCATTTGTCTGAAATGGTATAGGGTTTCCTGCCTGAGCGAGAGGTTGGACTGGATGACCTCCAAGGTCCCTTCCAACTGTTATTATTGATCATCGCACAGTCAGCCAGATGTTCAGACTGGATTTGGCATTTTTGTCTACCTATCGAGTCCTTACCAATTACCTGGGTTAGGCAGATGTGGATATTTGATGGTATTACAGATATCGTCGCAGGATGGAAGCAGTTCCTAGTAAGGCCACCTTTTGCAATTGACTACTGGTGAATTTGTCAATGCCAATGGTGTTCAAGTGGCGCTCCAGTTGTTTTGGGATTGCACCCAAGGCGCCTATTACTATTGGTACTATCCTTGCTTGCCTTTGCCACAGTCTTTCTATTTCTATTTGTAGGTCTTTGTCTTTTGTTATCTTCTCCAGTTCTTTCTCGTCTATTCTGCTGTCTCCAGGCACTGCCACGTCCACTATCCAGACTTTTTTGTCTTTCTTATCGACAATTGTTAAGTCTGGGGTGTTATGTTGCAGGTGCGTGTCTGTTTGAATTCTGAAGTCCCTGAACAGTTTAACTTTATCATTTTCTATGACTTTCTCTATTTTATGATCCCACCAGTTCTTCCTTACAGGCAAATGATATTTCTTGCAGATCTTCCAATGCACCATTGTTGCTACTTTGTCATGCCGCTGCTTGTAGTCAGTCTGTGCAATCTTCTTGCAGCAGCTTACCAGGTGGTCCACTGTTTCTTCAGCTTCTTTGCATAGCCGGCACTTACTGTCTTGCTGTCTTCTCAATTTTGACTTTGTATGCATTTGTCCTTAAGGCTTGGTCTTGTGCAGCCAGAATTAGTCCCTCGGTCTCTTTCTTCAACTTTCCTGCTCTTAGCCATTGCCAGGTCTTGTTATTATCTGCTTTCCCAGCTATTTTTTTAATGTATTGGTCATGTAGTGCTTTGTCTTCCCATGCCTCTATTCTGTTCTTCATTTGGTCTTTCTTGTAGGCCAGTTTGGTCTTTCCAGTAATCAGTAAGCCTTCCTGATATCTTAATTTCAGTGCATCTTCATCATTGTCCTTCAGATATTCTTCCAAAGCCATTTTTTCCTTCTTCAGCCATCTGATGTACTTGCATCATTCCACGTCCACCTATTTGCCTTGGTAGATAGAGTCTGTCAATGTCACTGCGTGATGAAGGGCATGATTCATTGTCATTATTTTTCTGGTCTTCCTATCCATTATTAATAATAATAATAATATAATAATAATAATAACAACAACAACAATAACAACAATAATAATGTTTTCCTACACTTTTTCAAGTTCAGTTGTGTATGTTGGTACTTTTGTAACTTAATTGAAGGGGGAGCTAATAGGCTTAAAAATCTCTGCTCCCATTGTAGCCATTCTTTGAGCAACATATTATGTCATGCTGAATGGAGCGGGCTTTTTGGAGAGCTTTCTGCCATAGTTACTGACCCTCTGTAATGATGGCAATTTTTTCAGGCTATCAGCAAACCTTCATGGGCATCTCTGCTTATGTTTTATTTTATTTTTTATTATCTTGTTTCTAGAAGTTGTTCCTCTTAATGAATACCGAAATTGTTAATTAGGGAAAGTGTTGGAAGAAATGCACCTAGTAAGTAATAGTGCTTGTTTGCTTTCAGTCATTCCTCACAGAGGGACACAGCAAAATTTCCTCCTTTTTAAGGTTAAGGGGAGACTGCATGATACATCATTTTGTGGATCATTCCTCAGGATTCAATAAATCAGGCAGACATTTCAGTGAGTCATGTAGAAAAATGAGCTGTCTCCACAAAATGTCAAATTCTTTTTCTTACACAGTAAGAGTAAGCATTTTCAGTTACTTTTGTATTTAATACAGATATATTTAAATCCCTGGCTACCAAAAATTTAGGAAACACTACTCCTAGTGACTTTGGTCTTAAAATATAAGAATTCTACTTGGTTTTCTGATTTCTAGATATGTAATAATAGAGTTAATTTACGAAAAATAATGGCTGGATAAAACATTTTCTTACAGTTGAAAGCCTAAGATAGTACTACAGTATAACTTGAATGGCTATTATAGGAGATTATATTGAAACTTACTTATTTGCAAATGGACAGAAACATAATATTAAGAGTTTTTATACTATAGCTAAAATATGCATCTGACCTTGAATTCAGCTCAAGGGAACTGAAATTCATTCAGTAACTCACTAAGCAGTTGCTTGCATATTTAATGACAACATTTAATACTGTATGCTGAGGTTTGTTTCTTAGAATGAATCCAGATAGGTTGACAGTTAGAACATCCTAATCAGAATGCAAATGCATGACAAATAATTAGTTGATTGGGCTTGGATGTCATTACTTTCATACTGAACAGGTATACAATATAGCTCAAATGCCAGCGTGAAGACAAGTATGAAACTATATCAAGACACCTGGTTTCAGTGTATGTTTTTAACTATAAGTTCTGTAGCCTAAATTTGTAATTTTGGAATAGCCTTAATGAGTATATTCCTGATTCAAATGTTGTCTCTGTTACAGATTAACTGCATGGCCTGAGGCCTGCAAGTCTCTATAAATGTTTTATTTCTCAAAAATGTACAATATAGAGACAAATAACATTGAGCTGAGATTCATTTTTAGTAATAACACATTATTGAGAACCCTTCAAGACAATATTTTTGTGTTCCTATTTGCTTAGAATTTGATTTGCTCAAAACAACTGCTTGGTGGCATTTAGATTAGATCTCTGCTAAACATCTAGAACTGCCCACAGGAGAGCTTTCATGAGGAAAAAACTGATTTTGAGAGCACAAATAGTGTAGCTCAGGGGTTTTAAGCTGCCAGCCCATGAGCCGGATGTGTCATGCAGAGGCTGCGTCCACCCCAGCTCCGGATAGGGGGAAAAAGTCGTAATACGTCATGACATGTCACATGATGCGGCAAGTTCGACACCCCTGGTATAGCTGCTTGATTTTGAAGTTTCCAGTCCACTTTCAAAGGCAGCTCCATATATAATTCACTACTGTAATCCAAAATAGGCATTCTGAGATTGTGAATAAATTATTTCAGGATTCCTTCTGTCCCAGTAAAGTTATTTTTATTTTTATTTTATTTATTTGTATCCCACCTTTATTATTTTTACAAATAATTCAAGATGGTGAACATATCCAACAGATCTTCCTCCTCCTATTTTTCCCACAACAACAAACCTGTGAGGTGAATTGGGCTGAAAGAGAGTGACTGGCCCAAAGTCACCCAGCTGTCTTTCATGGCTAATGCAGGACTTGAACCCACAGTTTCCTGCTTTTTAACCTGGTGTCTTAACTATTAGATCAGATTGGCACTTGCTGTATTGTCCAAAGCTGATAAAAACACTGGACCTCCTTATCTTCTATAATGATGGTTGACAAGGATGGCTATAAGAATATCCAGAAACTAAACATCTGAACTGACAGAACACCACTTAACCAAACTGAACGACCACCCACAAACACTATAGGAAGAGACCCATATTAATATATAGTAGCCAAAAAATCACTTGTCTTGTAGCACCTTTTCCAAGTAACATATTTTATTAAAAGGTATAAACATTTACGAGCTATAGTTCGTCAGATACCTTTGCATAGCGAAATAGATATGAGATTTAAATTGGGGTGAGGAAACAGGGAGAAAGGACATGTTGGTTATGAAGATGCAGGTTACACTTGAGACACACTACAAACGTCTTATCAATAAACAATTATGTTAAAAATCCAATGTGACCTTTTGAGATCTCCTGAAAGCTTATGCTTTTTAACCAAATTTGTTAGTTAGAAAAGATGGTACCAGATTTCTTCTAATTTTTGGCACCCACAGACAGAATTATTAGTTTATCTGGATTGAGTATCAGCTCATTGGCTCAGTCTATTCATTCCATTCAAGTTCAAATCATCATCAGTTATATATTGGATTGAGTGTATTGGATGCACAAATGTCAAAACAATATTTAATGTTAGATAATATATTTCTAATATGCTTGATAATGGTTGATTTTTGGAAATCAATCTTATTTAATGCCACTATCTTGACAGAGGATATCAAATTCTTGGGTGCTGGCATCAAATTTTAAACAATGTTTATCCTGTCCTATTTTATTACTATACTCTTTTCCCAACTTCATTACCATTTGCAGAATATTTTTGCTTCATTAATAATTCCAGTCATGCTTCCTGTTCTCAAAAGAATGTGTCCTTAGCTACTGTATGTCTGTAAACTTCCATCGTTCTTATCAATGTCCAAATCTCTAAACACAGTGCAAATTGTTGTAATATTTGTGATGGTATATATTATAATTGTCTTTTATGAGGCATTGCCTCCTCTTTGCTGTCATATAGCACATTTTTTTACAATATGAATTATAAAAGAGTTTATAATTAATAAACGTGTAGGTTACTGAGATCACGTCTCCAATACTGAAGTCTTATTCCAATTGGCTAATACTTTGCACCTTCTCTTTTATATGTTATGACCAAGCCAAAAGAAACAGTTGTGGGAAACTAGCCAATTCAATAAATGGGAGCCGGATTATTCCTGCCTTTGGTAACCCAGTGAAATTTTAGTGGACATTCTTTTGGACCTATATGAAACTACTTAAGGAGAAATGCAATGGTTTACTAAACAGAGCGAATTGTTGGATCTCTCTTAAAAATGTTCTGTTTTTAAAATGTGTTTGTAACCTCTGGATTCCCTGTTGAGCTACTAGAACTCATAGCTAAATAGAAATTGAGTATACCTCATTAACAGTATCACATTTGATTAGAAGAGAAGGTGATAGGTTTCATGTTTAAATGTGGCACAAGAATTACAGAATCATACTGCTATAAGGGACTTTGGGCTTCTAGTCCAACCCCCTGCCCAGGCAGGAAACCTTATTGTATCCTGGACAAAAGGCTGTCCAATCTTTTCTTGAAGATCTCCAGCATTAGAGCACCCACAGTTCTGGGAGGCAAACTGTTTCATTGATTAATTGTTCTTAATACTCAGTAAATCTTCATGAATTATTGTATGTACTGCTGAAAATACTTTTTAAGAGATATGATTCTGTTGTCTCTTCTAAATAATGTCAATAACCTTGCTATTTTAGGTCAAAGGCTGTTTTATGAATGTTTTACTAGCACCCATTTAGCTCCAGATTAGCTGCAATATTTTGCAAGCAAACTGTATTGAAGAAGTTACATGTTGTGGATCAGTTACTGAGGTTTACCTGCAGAGTTTTCATTATCAGGAAAATATATGGGAAATGTTGACATAGGTTGGATTGATTTCTTGTGACAATTGGCTGTACACATAATTTCAAAGAGAATATTCAGCTTTTATGGAAAAAATTGGAATGAATAACAAAGGACTTGACAGGCTATAATCATGATAGGAAGCTTGCAGAATTAGATTAATTAGTCAAATTATCAGACAAAGAATTGAATTTCTTATAATCTTATTTATTCTTGCATAGGTACATAATAAAATCTTAAATACAAAACACATAGCCAAACTCTAAAAATAAATATATAATTAAAATAACAACTAATGCATTGTAAATAAAATTGTAACAGTATAAAATCTTAGCTCAAAGAATAGCACCCTATAATTAATGTAAAGTGGAATGCCTAAATTTTTAAAACATCCTGTAAATCAGAAAAGAGGTGATGAGATAATGGTATAATAAACTGAAATTACAAAGATTAAAATCTAAGTTAAACATTAGAAGTAAATGTCAACAGTTCTGCTGCATAGTAGGTATGGACAGTCTCTGGTAACTCACTTCCTTTCCTTCAAGTTTTCCTTTATAATAAATGGGAAGGAGAAAAGAAAATTGCAAGAATCACTTCCGCTGATATATAATCTACAAACGTCATTAGGAATTAGTAACATTCCTCCATCTCATCTGAGCTCTCAAGCAGCACATATAAAAAAATAAAGAGTAATTTGGGATTGTTATCTAATTTTGAGTGATGTTTGAAGAAGAAAAGCAGAGGGAGATATTTTTTTAACTAACCTCAACACCAATGAGTGATACTCATATTTCTTCTTTGAAATATCTGTGCTTCTTTAGGAAGGAAAAAAAAGGGTTCTCGAGAGCTTAGAACTCCTTTATAGATTTGATGACTTTGAAAGGTACCTCAACAGTGAGCCGAGATATTTAAAGATTATATTTGGTTTTCTTCCATAGATAATCGTCCTCTCAAAGACAACAAAAAATACCAGCACCAGCACCTTGGTATGTGTCTCTTTTGGGAATACTTCTTTCTGATTAGGTGACAGCTGGAAGTTACAAGTTGTCCTACAATTGTGACGGGTTGTGGAGCAAAAAGGTTATTATGTGGACCAGTTTGTTAAGAACTGTGACCCCTGCATTCCCTGTTGTAAACCGGCTCTCAGTGCCTGCTGAGCTGCAAGAAGGGAGGGATTTTGAGCTTAATGTCTGTAGCAGAGATAAGCTTAGAATCGTCTCCCTATCCCTGCGAGGCTCTCCGTGAAAGCAGGGAAAGAAGGATTTAGGGGTCCATGCTTGTTTGAATTTAGGCTGATGAAGTTCAAGCAGGCACAGAGCTTGGGGTCCTCCTCTCCCCATCCCTGCACAGAGCTCTGCAGGAACAAGACGAGAAGGATCCCGAGCTCAGCACATGTCTGGACCATGGCTGCCAAAATATAAGCATGCCTGGAGGCCAGGCTCTTCCCTCCCCATCTACTCAGAACTTTCCACAGAGCAGGGAGAGAAGGACCGTAAGCTCCGTGTCAGTCCAGACCTTGGCTGCCAAGATTCAAGGAGGCACAGAGAGCTCCACAGAGGCAAGAAGAGAAGGACTACAAGTTCTGTGCCTGTCTGGGTTTTAGAGATGAGCAGGAGTCTTTTTTTGCCACGTGGCAGCAACTTGCAATCTTCCTTGTTAGCTTCCCAAGTAGCTGGAGACCCTAGCAGAGAAGATTGCAAGCTTACTTATTTACTTCCTAGATTTTTATTCCACTTTTATTATTTTAGAAGTAATTTAGGGCAATGAAAATACATAATACCCTTTCCTCCTATTTTCCCCACAAAATCAATCCTGTGAGGTGAGAAATGGACTGAGAGAGAGTGATTGGCCCAAAATTGCCAAGCTGGCTTTCATGCCTAAGGCAGGACTGAAACGCCCAGTCTCCTGCTTTCTAGGCTGGCACTTTAACTACTGCACTAAACTGGACCTCCATGACGATTATATAATCATGGGGATTTTGGCATGCAATCATGTGAAAACAGGCTGTTTATGACATTTGGCAATGGTCGGAAGTGCCCTTTCTGAAGCCATTATAACTTCAAATGGTTAAGTAGCTGGTCATTATCTGAGGACTACCTGTAAAGGTCTTGCCAAGGTAGAAACTTGTAAAATTTCTTTTAGAATTGAAATTCCTACATTGTTTGCTACTCATTTTTTGGTCTACCTTTGGGCCGAGCAGGTGTTGAAAGCCAGTAATATGTGTTCAGTTATCTAAGTAGGAGTGAGAAGATCACATTTCCCAGACATATTTTTTTCATCTTCAATTCGTCTTTAATATTTTGAGTCTGCAAATAGGCAGTTTCAGAATAAGCTGTGCAGTTAAGGTATATCACAGTAAAAAAAAACCAGAACATTCAACCTCTCTACATGTCCTTTGCCTGCCACAGTTCTATCCATCACCGAGATGTCAGAAGGTTGCCCATCTCCATTTTTTTAAAAAAATGCATCATGGTCCAAGGTCCTCAAAGACATAATGTCTGACTGTAATATTTCTAATGGTGCTGAAAATATCTCTGATGTCCTAGCCAACTTTGCAAAGTATCAGATTCCTTGCAATGGATTCTATATTTCAAAATCAGCATTTTTAAACAACATTCTGCTGATGCATATGATTAGACTGCAATTGGGATGGCCTTGGTAGCCAGCCATTATTTCTAGTTGCCATGGCACCCTCCCACAAGACTTCTGGCATAAAGCATAGGACACTGCTGAGGGAAAGAGTCCCCTCTGACTTTGCAGTGTATTTTGAAAGCACTCTTGATTATGAGAATGTGAGAAAAGCATACCATCACTTTCCAAACTTCAAGAATCACAGAAGAGTTGGACTCAGTCCCTAATTTTGTACTTTGGGGTGTGAATATAATTGAAACAGGGTGTAAAGTCAGAGATGAGATAGATGGATACCGGTCACCATAATGAGTTCATTTGTGGACCTTTGTCTTGATGCTTTATGGCAGAAAGAGACTTGGATGATCAAATATGAAATAGACTTAAAATTAGGTAGGAAAGTTAATCATTTGGAACTGTTTAGGAACTCATACATGGCTGATTTTACTAACCTGACATAACTTAACATTATTAAAGATGCTAAAATATACAACTCAATTTATTGTATTTATTAGATTGACTCTACACCCTGCCTTTATTTTTGTACAGCTTGAGGTGGCATACGTAATGCTTTTTATTTTCCCCAACCACAACTCTGTGGGCTGAGACTGGCCCAAATCACCCAGCTGGCTTTCATGCCAAAGTTTAATTCATTTTAGGCTTAAATTGTAGATTTAACTTAGTACCTATAATTACATTAACATAGATTTCAATTGGTGAAAAATACATGTGATGATTTTAAAAAAAATAGGGAAATACTCTGAGGGTCATGTAAAAGAAATTAGTATGCTGCTATATTAAATTTGTTAAGGATTATTTCAGGGAATTTTATTTTTATTTGAAATACATTTTATTGTTAGCATTTATACCATGTTAAAATTATTAAGATAAATCAAAATTGTTTATTTTCTCTTTCTTGCTTTCGGACATTTAATTCTAAAACAATGTCAAATTGTCTGCAGTAAGCTGTTGAAGGAAAGATTGACTTGATCTTTATGAATTTATGACCTATTTTCTGAAAAAATCATAAAGATCATATGTGATGTAAAATATTTTAAATCTGAGAAAATGTTAGGACATAAATCAGTGATAGAGCTTATGTGTTTCCAAAAGCTTCAGGTTTCTTGAAGTCTCTAACTTCAAACTGTGTACTGTTGAACCATTACCAGGCAAGAATAGTTAACCTTAAATTAGTAATTTTAAAGATCTTATAGTCTTCTGGTGGAACCATGTTGATTTGCATTCTACTTAATGAGATTATTCACTGGAGGTGGCACTAATAGAACGTTATGCTTTAATGTGCACTGTATTTCCAAAACCTAATTTAATTGTATGATGATTTAAAATAGCATATAGAATATAACATTGTTATACAGAGGGTAAGTGTTAAGTGGAGAAAAATTATTTAAAAACAAAGTACAAACCAGGTTGCTGCACTGAAAGTCAAACACTAAGGCCTTCGTGACAAACCTATGGCAACAGAGCCGTCTCTGCTGGCACACAACAGAGGGACGCAACCACAGGCGGAGATGGCCCGGGACAGCCAGAAGGAAGCCCTTGCCCGGCCTGGGCCCCATCCGCTCGACTGCTCTGATGGGGTTGGCAGTTGCTGCTCGACCGGCCAACCATGCAGGGAAGCAGGAGGGGGGGCAGCCGGTGTGCTGCCTAACTCTAACCCCTCCACCTCCTCCTGCTTCCCTGCATGGTTGGCTGGTGAGAGTAGCAGCAGCTGCCGCCCCCGTCAGAGCCGTCGAGCGGATGGGACCCAGGCCGGGTCATCCCAGTGCCAATTCCACCCGCACTGATGGGGTTCTATGGCCAGTTTGCTATGATGCAGGACAGCCGGCAGGCTGTGGCTACTGACAGACACCGTCTGCCCCCATGTGCTCGCTGGCCTCTGTGTGCAGGGGCTGATGGTGTCAGGCAGCAGCTGCCCCGGTCCCTGCCTTGCCTTGCCCCACGGCAATTGGCACCCCTGCCCTGCCTCGCCTCACCTCGTAGGATGAGCCTCCAGCCCACCACCCTAGCTACAGAGACCCCCTGGATCTCCCCCAACCCTGCCCAGTCCCCACAGGCATCCCTCCCCACGAGCATCATTGAGGTGGTCACGCCCACCCAGGCCACGCCCACCCAGTCGGCCGTGGCCACTGCGGCCATGCCCACCCTTCAGCCACACCCACCCAGTCGGCCGTGGCCATTGCGGCCATGCCCACCCTTCACCCACACCCACCTGGCACCCGGCAATAAATAAGTGGGTTTTTGGTTGCAGTTTGGACACTCGGTCTCTAAAAGTTTCGCCATCACTGCACTAAGGTGATAGCTAACTCTTTCATTTAGCCTGTGGAGGAAGATCATTTCTGAGAAGGGTCTCTTCTGGTATAATGTTTCTAATGATGGAGTGTACAGGAAAGTCTCCTCAGCAAACGTGAACCAAGAAAGATATCTTTTTAATATTCTAAATTGGTTAAACTTTGATCAATATAATTAACCATAAGAATACAACCTGGTAGCAGATTGGCTACAAGTACTGGTTCTTTAGAACCTTTGAAATACTGTTTCCGAAAGATACTTCTAATAGGGTTATCTCTGAGAATGGTGTGACCCAGAATATAGATAGTAACTAACTGAAATTGACCAAGGGCACCTTGAGAATAGCAGAGCTTCTATGGACAAAGATGTTTGTAGCAATACTTTTAAGCAATGTTTGTCCATGCGTTCATGTTTTCCTGTATTGTTGCTTTCACTGAGAAGTATCTTCTTCTGAGGATTACTACTCTAAAGTGGTAGAAGAGCTAAATAGCTCACTGAACCTGAGGACAACATTGGTAAGCACGGGAACTCCAGGGAGAGTTGGTGAAGCTAAAAGGAAAGGGTGAAGGCTCAGAAGGGAACATGAGCCGATAAAGCACTATTTGAAATCCTCCTATAAGACATAATTCTAAAATAGAATCCAGGCCAGAAGCAAGTGGCAACAGCAATCACTTCTGTGTTGTTCGCTAGACCAAACAGTCCCCAACAAGGACCATTTCTGTGGAGAGAGGTTTTTCCGCGGACTGGAGGGTGAGTGGTTTTGTGTGCTGCCTGCATCTTGCAGATGGGGCTTTGCTTCTTTGTGCGGCCCGGTTGCTGGCATGCCATGGCCCTGTACTGGTCCACGGACCAGGGGTTGGGGACCACTGGACTAGACAATTGTATGGATATGGTTGAAACATTTGAACAAGTTGGGGTGCCAATTGTGGTATAGAAAAAAGGGGCCAAAAACATTTCAGGTCTACCATGTTCAACGTCAGATTCAGAGGTTACTTTGAAAGAGAGGTCAAGTAGACCTATCCAGATGTGATCATTAGAAGCTCTATATTTTCGCCAATTTCTTGCATGATAATTAGGATGCCTGATACACACAAACTATGGTTAGATGCAAAGTACCCACTGCTCTGTGTTGGATTCTTTCTGTGTTCCATTTTTGCTAATCAGTAAGCCTTTTTCATTCCAGATGCAAAGTTCAAAAGCATGTGTGTTTTTGCTAATGTTTTTGTAAGGCTATGAGTTATAATCATTACCATTGTTTAATGGGGGGATTTCCATGAAAAAAATACCTTGCTTAAAGATAAATCATTCTATGTATCTCTTTCTCCAATTTATTTAAAATATTTTTAAGGATGATTTTGTTATAAGTTCCTTTTCCTGGATCTTGATAAATTCTTTGTCAGAACCTGACACAGGATTTCTGGTTCTTTGCAGTACTTGGCCAGCCATTTGCCCCTCCTGTGGGAATTGCCAATGCATGCAGTGCATATACTAGTAGTAATGCATTGTTTAAAATCCTCCCAAGCACATTGGCAACCACCAATTGTATTAGGCTGGATTTTCAGGTCAGTTAGGATTCCTGCGGTTTGTGTCATTTGGGCAGGAGTGTGCAAATTGCCGTGGTATCTCAAATGGAGAGGCTGGAAAACTGCTGTTCAGTAACTTGAGTGAGCAGCATATGCAAGATCCCTGAAATTACTCGGTGAAATTTATTTTTAGATTTGGTAAGAATATTTTGCACTATATACTTTATCTCTATTTGAATTCTTTTTCCTAACCAAAAACAGTGAATAATTTAAAAACTTGCTGGCTTGCAGTTACTGGAATATTTAAAAACCCAAGCTTTTAAACACTTGAAAAACACATTTTGTTTTTTATATTAAATGTATTGAATACATTTATTACTATAGTAGTGCAAGATTCAGTATTAATGTTGGTCAGGTAATAGGACCAGCAGATTAGCAATGATCAATAAAAGTTGTCTCATAAGCAGATTCTAATATCTTGCAAATTATTTCTGTGATTTTTCATCCACCTACCTCTTAAAAATTTAATCAGGGTGTCAGTTGCGTGAATGCTCTAATTTCATAAGTAAAAAAGGTGACATTATTATACATAAATAATACATTAAAAGACATGAAGCAGGGGTGAGCTGACAGGCCAACATAACCCAAACTAAAATGTGCCACAAGTAGAAAATAGGTACCCAGAGTGCATATAATAAAGTGTGCCAGATGACAGAAGCAGTGAAGTCAGCCTCAGACCACCTAGCAAGTCTGTCGTCATTGTTTCTCCACAGCTGCTTATTTCTTAGTCAATATAATTAAGAAAATAAATTTGACATGATAAAACAATTAAAAAGCAATCCATTAAAGCAGGAGAAATAGGAACTGGATCAGAAAAACTGAGAAAAAAATTCCTCTTAGGCACAGGAAAAGAAGGCAATATGGGGCCAGTAATCTTCTGGGAAGGATGTTATCAAGGGGATAGGCCTGTGATGGAGTACCCATATCCTGAGTAAACCACCTGTTGTACTTCAGTATATGAGGTAGTCAAGAGCAGGGCATGTAAGGGGAGCGCAGTCGGAATGTGTGGGAAAAGTAGTCTTTCAGATACAGTTGCAAAGAACTGCTGAAACACAAGCATTTCAAATGAACTAGAAGATCATTCAACCAAGATTGTATTGTAACATTCAGATTGATTCTGTAGTGTGCCTTATTGCATTTTGTATTCGCTGGCATTTCTTTGCCATCTTCAAGGCCAGCCCCATGTACCAAACCTATTTGATTCAAACTAAAGCAGTTCAAACCATGGATTCATAAGAAAAACAGCTTATTTATATCTGCGTTTTAGTATTATTTTAAATGTACATTATTTCTATCCAGCTTCATTATTAAAAAGCGTTCTAGGAATTTAAATTGAAATCAAGTTTCTCTCCTGATAGTTCTTCACTTGATGCAAACTGCATTACTGAATATGCAAATTTTAACCCACTATAGTACTTTACAACAATGAGGAAGGTATACTTTGTACAACTTTTATTTGCTCCACTATCTGAGGTAGAATAACAGTTGGAAGGCACCTTGGAGGTCTTCTAGCCTAGCGTTCCCCAACCTTTTCAGGTTGGCAACCCAGCGCGGAGAGGTGGGGAGGATGGTTTTGTGTGAGTTGCATGTGTGTGTGCTACCACTCACATGAGTGAGCTGCAAGTGCCGGTGCCTGCCGCTCGCGTTGACTGGGCTGTGTGCGCCAGCAACCACTGCTTGCATGAGCTGGGCTGCTTGCACACATGCATGACCTAGCCTGCCATTCAAGCATATTAATAGCATATTTTCTTTTACTTTCCCACTATGTATAGAAACTAGAAAAGGATGTCCACTTTCACCCTTGTTTTGCTATTAGATAACATAGGAACATCTACAAATTTTTCTATAATTCAGTGGAACAGAAATTTGTTTTGTTTGGAAAAGTATTCTTTTGTTGATTTCTAAACCTCAATTATTGTTGCAGTGTTGATGCTAATAATTGATGCCTTTAGTAACTGGTTGAATTTAACTGGTTCATATTAGAATTGATGCCAGTAGCTAAAAATTTGGTTACCCATCCGTTTAAGGAATATCAATTCCGTATTTGTATGAAATTCATTAAAAACTAGGGATACGTGTACCAAAAAATGTAATTCAATAACATGTAATATAAATAAAATATAGAGAGATGTTTCTTCAGATATTAATAGATGAGAGTCATTAAATCTCATCTTTTGGGGAAAGTTGAACATTCTCTAAATGAATATTATTCCCAGATTAATTTATATTCTGAGAACACGCACACAGACACAAACATACCTACAGCTGGATAGGGTAAAGGTAAGAGCCCCACCTTTGGTGCAGGCCAGTGATGGCGAACTTTTTAGAAACCGAGTGCCCAAACTGCAACCCAAAACCCACTTATGTATCGTCGGGTGCTGGGTGGGCGTGGCCCATTGGGTGGGCATGGCCCATTGGGTGGGCATGGCTACAATGGTAATGGCAGACTGGGTGGGACTAAAAAGTTCAATCAATCAATTCCAACTTTGCAAGATCTTTTTTTTCTACGAGAAGTTAAAATTGATTGATTGATTGAACCTTTAGGCAGAGGCCTAAAGCGAAAAGGTTTTATAAAACCCAGATGAAGGCCTAGGACAGGGGCAATGTCGCATGTGCCCACAGAGAGGGCTCTGCATGCCACCTGTGGCATGCGTGCCATAGGTTCGCTACCACGGGTGTAGGCGATCAGGCTTCAAATACCGGCTGGTACTTACCTTACCAGTAGGGGTCCTTAGCTAAAGACCCATTAACACTTCATCTGTCTACTCAAAATATGAGAGTGACAAGAATCAATTTAATTTTTCCCCACAACCTTTCCAGCTATGCTTTCCCTTGTCCTTGCTTGGTCCAGTTACACCACACATGTGTACAGTCATATAGCACAGCAATATCTACATGTGTGACTTCAGTGTTTGGTGCATTTCTAAAAAAAAACCCAAAACACTAAATCTTCCCCACTGTCTTAACAATTGGGTGATTGTTTATTGCTCTACAATCTGCAGAAACATTTGTTTTCTCCCAAGGCCAGAGTTTTTTAAGGATACCGTAACATGACTTCTAGGAGAACTATTATGTGAGCCATTCCCTTGAATTTGATTAGAGAAGTGAGTTATAGTGACTGTGTTCTACTTTTGTTTCTAGTACCTATTTGTTGTATTCCCATTTCCATTTCCATTTCTCTTGGTAGTTGTTGCATTTTAAAGAACTGACTCTAGATAAATTAAGGGGTAGAGAGGAATCCATGTACAGATAGTCCTCAACTTACAACTTATAACCCTTTGTTTAGTGCAGGGGTGTCAAACTCAATTTCATTGAGGGCCGCATCAGCATTGTGGTTGCCCTCTGGGGGCCGGGTGGGTATGGCCAGGGTGGGCGTGCCGTACTGGGTGGGCGTGGCTAGAGTGTGTATGGCCTACTGGGTGGGCATGGCCAGCTCTACATTGTTCGCATCAAGGGTGCCTATGAGGCCCTGGGCAGGAGTGGGACAGATCTGAGGGTCTCTGGCAGAAGGAGGGTCTCTGGGCCAGGGCCAAAGCAGTGGGGGCCGTTCCCTCCCTGTTTCCAGGATGCCTTCACGGGCCACATGAAACCACTTCGCGGGCCGGATCTGGCCCCCGGGCCTTGTGTTTGACATGTCTGGTTTAGTGCCTGCTCAAACACTGAAAAAAGTGATTTATGACCATTCTTCATACTTATGACCTTTACAGCATCCCCTTTGTCATGTGATCAAAATTTCGATATTTTGCAAGCAACTCATATTTATGACCGTTGCAGTGTCCTGGAGTCATGTGATCACATTTTGTGACTTTCTGACAAGCAAAGTCAGTGGGGAAGACAGATTCACTTAACAACTTTATTATTAACTTAATAACTGCAGTAATTCACTTAACAACTGTGGTAAGAAAGACGGTAAAATGGGGCAAAACTCACTTAACAACTGGCTTGCCTAGCAGCAGAAATTTTGGGCTCAATTGTGGTCATAAATCAAAGTCTTCTTGTATGTATGGATTCCTTTAGCCAGTAATTTAAAAAAAAATGGAAGAAAAGAAATGAAAATTGTCATCAAGATTTAGAACTTTGGAGCATTTATTGTTTAAATTGAAAACAGGTGAATAGCTTTCACTTGGTGATACTTCAGACTGTTGTTCCCTCCCTTTAGTAAAAATGGTTTGTAAATTATATAAGGAAATTGTGTGTGTGTCTGTCTGTCTGTCTGTCTGTCTGTCTGTCTGTCTGTCTGTCTGTGTCTGTGTGTATGTATATGTGTATGCAAGGCTTTTTTTCTCATAGAACGCTCAGAACTGCATTCTGGCACCTTTTTTTGCAAAAAAAACAACAACAACCCAGCTCCCTTATTGGTTTTCCTAAGCCTATTGCAGGGCTAGCAATCTTGGCTCTTTTTTTATGACTCATGGACTTCAACTCCCAGAAATCCTCAGCCAGCTATGCTGAGGGGAAAGGGAGAGGTTTCCAAGCTGAGCCATGCTGGCTCAGGAATTCTGGGAGTTGAACTCCTTGAGTCATAAAAAAGAGCCAAGATTGCTAGCCTGCACTAGAGGAGGAGTTAACATTATTTACATGATGGATCGAAACCATCCTCTGCTACCACTGGTTATGGGCCCAGGCCTGTACTGAGAGTTAGTTCACACTGTATTCCTAGCTGAGTTTGTGTTAGCTATTTGGTGTAAAATGGCACAAGAACAGTTGTCAGGCATCTCCTGGATAACCCGGTTGGATGGGACAAACTATGTTTCCTGGTCCACGAAATGCTGCTTGCTTTTGCGCAAGGAAGGATTATGGACTGTTGTAAATAACCCACCAGATACTACTGCTTGGGATCCAGATGACGAAGAGGATGCAAAGAAGCTAGACGACTTTAAACGAAGCAACGAGAAAGCTCTTTGCATTATTGGACTAACACTGAATGACCAGCAGCTTGTCCATATTCATGGTGAGGAGTCTGCTGCTAGGTGTTGGGGCGTTATGCGAAGGCTTTATGTTCGAGACAGTGTGGGTGCACATATACATCTTACACGTAAGCTGTTTAGGGCTCGTCTGCAGAAGGATGGAGATATGCTGACCCATTTAAACTACATGAAGGCAACTTTTCAAGAGCTTCATGAAAAGGAGCTGATTTTTTCAGAGTTGCATCAGGTCTACATTATTCTGTCATCTTTGGATGAGAGTTATGATGAGTATGTTTCTTCTTTGGAAGTCCTGACCAGAGAGGAACTGACATTGACTAACATTACTGGGAGACTGCTGGAAGAGTCCAGAAGAAGGCGTGACAGAGACCAGCTGAGAGAGACACAACTGAGAGGCACAACTAATGTATATAACAGTTCTAGTGCAAAATTCCTTGAGCACGTTGGTTGGGATAGGTTAGAGCAAGAAACTGTTAATACTGATCCTCTAGTGTTTGAGGACTCCTCTGGTAACGTAACTAGTAATGATAATACATCTCCTGTAAATATAAAAGATGAAGAGGAGATAGGGGAGATAAAAGATGAATCAGAGGAAGGAAAGGAGTCAGAAATTCAAAGCCCTGTAATTCCTTGGCGTTCAACGCGTATCAGACATCCACCTGATCGCTATGAAGCTAGTATATGTCAAGTTAGTGTAGAGCCATCTAACTATGATGAGATCAGGATGTATCCTGAAAAGGAACAGGCATCATGGAAAGCTGCAATGAACAGGGAGTTGAAGTCTTTGCAGGATCTTAAGGTCTATGAGAAAGCAAAACTGCCACCTGGTGAGCAAGCTATAGGTTGTAAATGGATATATAAGATAAAGAAGGGAGTAGATGGAACTATAACCCATAAGGCACGTTTGGTTGCACAAGGTTTTGCCCAAACTACTGAGGATTATGACGAAGTGTTTGCACCCAGTCTGAGGGCAACTACTTTAAGAGCAGCTTTAGTATGGGCGGCTAAAAACCAATATATGGTTAACCATGTAGATGTTGAAACTGCATATTTACATGCTCCATTGCAACATACTATTTATTTAAGAATTCCACCAGGATTGACCAATGATAGAAACCATGATTGTTGGGAATTAAAGAAAGGCCTCTATGGATTGAAACAATCAGGCTATGAGTGGAACAAATGTATAGTTAAAGAGTTGATTGCATTAGGTTTTGTAGCCAGTAATGCTGATCCTTGTTTGTTTAGAAGAGAACACAATGGAGTATTATCTTTTCTCTTATTATTCACAGATGATATTGCAATAATAACAAAAACTGAGTTAGAAGCACAAACTATCATTTCAAGATTGCAAAATAAATTCACAATTAGAAATCTTGGGAAAATTAGCCACTATTTGGGGTTAGATATTGTGAAAACAAATAGGGGTTTTAAGATTTCGCAAGCCAGTAAAATATCTCAGTTATTAAAGAGATACAATATGGAAATGTGTAAACCAGCAAAAACTCCGATGGCTATGGATTTTAAGGACACTAATGTTGAGAGTCCTGTATTTGATAAGACTATGTACCAATCTTTGATAGGAAGTCTTATGTATCTGAGTAATTGGTCTAGACCTGATATTTCTTACTGTGTAAACCAATTGTCTAGGTACAACAATAATCCTACTGTTAGACACTGGCAATCAGCTAAACGAGTATTAAGGTATCTGAAGCAGACTATTCACTACTCGTTATATTTAGAGCCAATTCGTGAGTTAAGCCTCACAGCATATGCAGATGCGAGTTTTGCCTCTGATACAAACACTCGTAAATCTACCTCAGGGTTGGCTATAATGTTGGGTGATTCTTTGATTGGATGGAAATCCATTAGACAAAAACACATAAGCTTGTCTACAATGGAGGCTGAATTTTCATGTCTATCAGTGTTATGTACAGAACTGCTAGTATACAAACAATTATTGTTAGATATGGGTTTAAATGTAAATGATCCATTCATTGTGTATGAGGACAATCAAGCTGCAATAAAGATGGCAAATAATGCTGCAGTAAGAACAAGATCTAAACATACTGATCTTCGTTATTTAAATGTCAGACAATGTGTCAAAGATAAATTAATACAGCTAGAGTATTGCCCATCTGATGTAAATATTGCAGACCATTTTACGAAGGTACAAAGTGCTGTGAAACACAATGCTAATTGTGAAAGAATGTGCATAAGATTGTAAGAGTTATATATTATTCTACCCAAAGGGGAGAATGTTAGGCATATGGTGTTAGCCTACAATGATGGGTTGAAAATATATTAACCATAATGCTATGTCTTTAAGTAGTTAATTGGCCAATGGGTGTGTAAGTGTTCTCATGGCCATAAGAGGAAGCTAGGAACGTAGCTTCTCTCTCTCTCTGAATTCACTGCTCTCTACTATTACTGTTTTTGCTTTGCTGTTGGTTTACTACTGTTGTAACCTGAACTGTGTATTGACCCCTGGACCGGTAAGAAGACTTTGTATTTTGAATTACTCCTTGGACTGTTGCTATTGTTTATGACCTGGACTGTTTATTTTTTGACTGTGCATTTTTGTTCTTACACCACCTCAAAGTAAAATACTTTTTGTTTTTATAACTCAGTGTATTCTTGTGTGACTTTTACTACTCTCAGTACCCTTCCTTGTCTGTGCAACTCTTTGGTAGCACAAGGAGACCCTGCACACAAATTCCTTAACAACTTCTTTAGGAACTAAACTTTTAGAATCTAAAACAGCTAATTCAGAAAAGCCAACAGGAAAGAACTTCACATTTTTCATCTGCTTCTGTCTTTTGGAAGGTAAAATTAGGTAACAAAATATATTTCTTATGTTAACATCTCTGCAATGAAATCAAAGGTAACAGGAAAGAAATGAGAAACATTTTTCTCAATGTAATATGTCTAATTTAGCTGATTCTAAAAAAATAGTATCTTTTGTACACTCTTGAAAACTATTTTGAATCTAAACAATTCTTAAGAATGAAATATTCTTAATTTGGACTTTTACTGTTTGGACTGTTGTGTGTTTTGAAAAATAGATTATTTAGAATCTAGTTATGTTGCACTTCAGTCTTTAAATAATTAACCTAGTATATACATAACAATATATGATGTTTTCCCTGGTGAGCTTAACATCAATAACAACATTTATTAAAAAGGTTAAAATAATTTCTGGGGGTATTATCTGTATAGTAAAATTTTGGACAAGCAGTGATCATGTTACTTATGTGCATAAGCGTAGTCAGTAGCATATGCCTTTTTAAAAATATCAAACATGCAAAGAAAGAAAAATAAGTCCAAAATATCTGTATTACATCCAGAAATGCCAACTTTGCAACCAATATTTCTCATCCATAACGATGGCACCCTAAGGATACCTGCATACATGCAAATGTTTCTCTGGGATCAGTAACGCAACAGGGATTGCTTTTTCCTTCCAGTAACATATACCTAAAACCAGTTTATTGCATTTGGCAATTTTACTAAAAAAAATCTCATTCATTTAATTTGAAATCAAGTGAAAAATTGATTAAAATTATTTTATTAAAACAAATTAATGGCAATTCTTTTATAAAAAGTTGCCTCAAACAAAATGAGTTTGACATGCCCCTTTTATTATAGTTGAATGCTCCAAAATAAATTCTAGACCAGGCCTGTACATGCAGCCTACCAAGCACCCTTGGACAGAGCACAGACTTTTTTTTTAAAGTAATAAAATCACCACCACTACCCTGAAAGTCATGTTGCGTCGTGCCTCCATGGCTTACCATGACCACAAGCTCCAACATTGTAGATGCTCCTCTAGTCACCAAATCATTGATTAGCCCACCAGCATTCCTTTGCGGACCACAAAGATTTTTAATTTATCAGTGTGGGCCTTTCCTTTCTACAAGATAATAATAATAATAATAATAATAATAATAATAATAATAATAATAATAATAATAATAATAATAATAATAATAATAATAATTTGGAAGGGTCCTTGGAGGTCATCTAGTCCATCCCCCTGCTCAGGCAGGAAACCCTATACCATTTCAGACAAATGGCTGGCCAGTCTCTTCTTAAAAACTTCCAGTGTTGGAGCATTCACCACTTCTGGAGGCAGGTTGTTCCACTGATTAATTGTTCTAACTGTCAGGAAATTTCTCCTTAGTTCTAGGTTGCTTCTCTCCTTGACTAGTTTCCATCCGTTGCTTCTTGTCCTGCTTTCAGGTGCTTTGGAGAATAGCTTGACTCCCTCTTCTTTGTGGCAGCCCCTGAGATATTAGAACACTGCTATCATGTCACCCCTCACCCTTCTCTTCATTAAACTACACATACCCAATTCCAGCAACCGTTCCCTATATGTTTTAGCCTCCAGTCCCCCAATCATCTTTGTTGCTCTTCTCTGTACTCTTTCTAGAGTCTCGACATCTTTTTTACATCATGGTGACCAAAACTGGATGCACTATTCCAGGTGTGGCCTTACCAAGGCATTGTAAAGTGGTATTAGTACTTCACGTGATCTTGATTCTATCCCTCTGTTAATGCAGCCTAGCACTGTGTTGGCTTTTTTGGCAGCTGCAGCACACTGCTGGCTCATATTTAAGTGATTGTCCACTAGGACTCCGAGATCTCTCTCACAGTTACTACTATTGAGCAAGGTACCACCTATACTATACCTGTGCATTTGATTTTTCCTGTCTGTATGTAGAATCTTACTTTTTTCACAATTGAATTTCATTTTGTTAGATAGTGCCCAGTGTTTGAGTCTGTCCAGATCATCCTGTATCTTAAGCCTGTCTTCTGGAGTATTAGCTATTCCTGCCAGCTTGGTGTTGTCTACAAATTTGATGAGTTCCCCATCTATCCCCTCATCCAAATCGTTGATGAAGATGTTGAAGAGCTGCACAGACCTCTTCTAGATTTTCCTCTTGCCTTTCCGAGTTAACTCCTTGGTCTGTCATTGAGCAACAATTGACTTTGTAGGGAAGCATATTATCATTTGATGTATATTTAACATATGTTCTACCTTTATTTACCAATTATATTTATGCAATCCACATGGTGAGGTTTGGGGAAACTTACAATAGAAAAAATATATTTTTAAAATCATCAGATTAAAACATTGCCTGGCCCGTACTGCCTCCGCTGCCCTCATTGTGCAGCCCCGCCATATAGAGTGGGCTCTGCTGCTCCCACAGCACCAGCCGTGCTGGCTCCAGCCCCAGGGAGGGGAGCCCGCCGCCAACACCCTTCGCACCTGTGACTGCAGCAGCACCGCCCCCCCCACTCCCCCGCCTCCTGCGCCCGCCAAGATGAGAGTTCCGGCACCTTTTTTTTTTTTTTTAGAAAAAAACAACACTGTGTGTATGTATGTATATGTGTGCGTGTGTATATATATATACACTGAACGAAGAATCTTAAACTTTCTGGGATTTACAGACTTACTTCAAATATAAAACAAACACTGTTTTTGTTTCTTTGTAAAAGAGTCTAGAATTACCGTCAGACTTGATTTTTGTTTTGTTTTGTACTCTAGATCACTTTCTGAATTCCTAGTGGGAACTCTGTCGTTTGTTTTTTCTTAATTAAACAAATCAGCTGTAAGGCCTGATATAATAAAATATCTAGAATGTAAAATATCTAATAGTAGAACTGTAGAACTGTTACATTAATCTATATGTATACCATGTACACCATCTCAAACATTTATTTATTTATTTATTTATTTATTTATTTATTAATTTATTAATTATTAATTTTATTTATATACCGCCCTTCTCCCGAAGGACTCAGGGCGGTGAACAGGGCAGATATATAAAAAATACAAAAATACAAAAGTTAAAAGAAAATTAAACATATGCCCAACTAAAAACAGTAAATACATATATTAAAAATGACAATAACATCATACACACACACACACACACACACAGAGAAAGAGAGAGAGAGAGAGAGAGAGAGAGAGAGGAACAAATATCCAGCCAAATGTAAGTTTAGTTTAGTTTTATTTAATTTATATACCGCCCTTCTCCTTGGTGGGGACTCAGGGCGGTTCACAGGGCATATATAAAAAAAGACAATACAAAAATTAAAAAAAAGATTAAACCCATGCCCAGTTAAAAACAGTGAACAAGTCTAAAACAACTATTAAAACCCATCCCCGTCAG
The DNA here is from genome assembly GCF_947247035.1 of Vipera ursinii. Taxonomy (NCBI): domain Eukaryota; kingdom Metazoa; phylum Chordata; class Lepidosauria; order Squamata; family Viperidae; genus Vipera; species Vipera ursinii. Next base: position 110,623,774 of record NC_139516.1, on the reverse strand, counting down.
GCCAGACCAGCTATTTTGAATAGGTGGGTCTTCAGGTCACGACGGAAAGTTCGGAGGTCTGGTGCCATCCGGAGCTCCACCGGCAGTTGGTTCCATAATGCCGGAGCGCCCACAGAGAAGGCTCTCCCCCTGGGGGTCACCAGTCGGCATTCCCTGACTGGCGGCACCCTGAGGAGGCCCTCTCTGTGGGAACGCACAGGGCGGAGGGGAGTTGACGCCGGCAGCAGGTGGTCCCCGAGGTATCCCGGACCCATGCCATGTAGGGACTTAAAGATCGTTACCAAAACCTTGAACCTCACCCGAAAGACAACTGGTAACCAATCCAGTTCGCGGAGCAAAGGTGTAACATGGGAGTACCGGGAAACTCCCAAGACAACTCTCGCGGCCGCATTCTGTACCAGTTGGAGCCTCCGAGTGGTCTTCAAGGGAAGCCCCATGTAGAGAGCATTAAAGTAGTCAAGGCGAGAGGTCACGAGCGCATGAGTGACCGTACACAGGGCATCCCGGTTCAGATAGGGCCGCAACTGGCGCACCAGGCGAACCTGGGCGAAAGCCCCCCTAGTCACGGCCACTATATGATCTTCCAGGGTAAGCCGTGAATCTAGGAGGACTCCCAAGTTGCGAGCCCTATCCACGGGGGGTAAGAGCTCACCCCCCATAGAAAGAGATGGAACATTTTGAATGTCCCGGGATGCCGGAATGTACAGCCACTCAGTCTTGTCAGGGTTGAGTTGAAGTCTGTTCCTCCCCATCCAGACCCGAACCGCCTCCAGGCAACGGGACATCACAGCGAGGGCATCACTGGGGTGGTTTGGGGTCGAAAAGAAAAGTTGGGTATCATCGGCATACTGATGATACCCAACTCCAAAACCACGAATGATCTCACCCAGCGGTTTCATATAGATGTTGAACAGGAGAGGCGAGAGAACCGACCCCTGAGGAACTCCACAAACGAGAGACCTAGGGGCTGATCTCTGCCCCCCTGCCAACACCGACTGCGTGCGTCCCAGGAGATAGGAGGAGAACCACTGAAGAACTGTGCCTCCCACTCCCAATCCCCTGAGACGCCGCAGCAAGATACCATGGTCGATGGTATCGAAAGCCGCCGAGAGGTCTAATAGGACTAGGACAGAGGAATATCCCCTATCCCGAGCCCTCCAGAGATCATTCACCAGAGCGACCAATGCCGTCTCCGTGCTGTACCCGGGACTGAAACCCGATTGGTAGGGGTCCAGATAATCCGCTTCATCCAGGACCAGAGGGAGCTGATGCGCCACCACACTCTCGACAACCTTCGCAAGAAAGCGAAGGTTGGAGACTGGATGAAAGTTGTTCAAAACAGCTGGGTCCAAGGCAGGCTTCTTGAGGAGAGGTCTCACCACCGCCTCCTTCAAGACGGTGGGGAAATAACCCTCACTCAAAGAAGCAGATATAACCGCCTGGAGCCAGCCTCGTGTCCTCTCCCTAGCTGCATAAACCAGCCAGGAAGGGCACGGGTCCAACAAACATGTGGAGGAGCTCAGCCTCCCCATAATCCTGTCCACTTCATCAGGGGTCACAGAATCAAACTCTTCCCAGATAACATTGACAAGACCGCCCGTGTCCTGATCGCCTGACTCTGCCCAGCTGGAGTCCAAACCGGTCCGAATCCGAGCGATTTTATCCGACAGATGTTGACTAAATTCCTCGGCACGACCCTGCAAGGGATCCTCCCTCACCTCCTGATTAAGAAGTGAGCGAGTCACCCTAAACAAGGCGGCCGGGCGATTATCTGCGGACGCGATGAGGGTGGAGAAGTAATTGCACCTCGCCACCCTCATCGCTGCGAGATAAGACCTAATATAGGTTCTTAACCGCAACCGGTCGGGTTCGGATCGGCTAGACCTCCAGCAGCTCTCTAGGCCCCGTTTCCGACGCTTCATCTCCCGGAGCTCCGCGGAAAACCATGGAGCTCGCTGGGATCTGCGCCGGGTCAGGGGCCGCAAGGGTACAACCCGGTCAAGTGCCTCAGTGGCTGTCCTTTCCCAGGCTTCCACTAAGGCATCCGCCGAGCTGTGAGCAGTGGAGGCAGGTGGGGACCCCAGCGCCGCTTGGAATCTATCAGGATCCATTAAGCGTCTGGGGCGGTACCATCTAATTGGCTCCGTACCCCCACGGCGGGGGGTGGCAAAACGGAAGACCAGCCGCAGGAGATGATGATCGGTCCATGACAGGGGCATAATAAATGGAGAGCCCCCACCTAGATCATCCAACCACCGTCTAGATAAAAAAATCAGGTCAAGGGTGTGGCCTCCCTCATGAGTTGGCTCTGAAATTAATTGCGTCAGGTCCATGGCCGCCATGGAAGCCATGAACTCCCGAGCTAGCTCAGATGAACCTCCCAGGGATGGTAGATTGAAGTCTCCCAAAACTATAAGTTTGGGAAACTCAACCACCAAACCCGAGAGGATATCGAGCAGCTCGGGCAGGGCTGCCGCTGTGCGACTAGGCGAAATGTACACCAGCAGCAAGCCCAACTGCGCCCCAGGACCAAATCTCATAAAGAGAGACTCACACCCGACTATCTGAGAAACGGTGGTCTCCCACGGACATAAGGTCTCCCTAATGGTAACCGCCACTCCCCCACCCCTGCCATGAGCTCGCGGCTGGTGTAGCACCCGGAAGCCTGGTGGGCAGAGGTCAACCAAAGGGACCCCACCCTCAGGGCCCAACCAAGTCTCCGTGATGCAGGCCAGGTCCGCATGCTCACCCTCAACTAAATCCCTAACGAGGGGAGCTTTATTAACCACGGACCTAGCATTCAGGTACACCAGCCGGAGCTCAGGAGGCTGCACATCCTCGCTCCCGGCACCTCGGGGAAGAACCAGAGGGTCGGAGCGCCTCACCGCTTGTAAAGTAAAATTACAGTTAAAAAGTGAAATAAGATACAAAGCCAAAAGTAATTTTTTTAAAGAAAATATAGGAGAGGATGTATCTATGAATCTTAAGAATGCAACGATTTTGTACATCAATAATATTTCCATAGTATTTGTATAAGACTATATGTATAAAACAAAAATTATTAATATAGCCAGTAACGAGGTATTTTAATTTTTTGTTAATCTACAGGCTTTAGAGCAGCGTTTCCCAACCTTAGGAACTTGAAGATGCGTGGACTTCAACTCCCAGAATTCCCCAGCCAGCATAGCTGTATATTCAAAGGAATCTCATCAATATTAGGTTAGGCATAGCTGGCTGGGGAATTCTGGAAGTTGAAGTCCACGCATCTTCAAGTTCCTAAGGTTGGGAAACGCTGCTTTAGAGCACTTTGCTTTTGTGCTAGCTAGCCAGTGAAAGATGTATTATCATTATCCAGTGCTTTGTAATTACAAACTTGGCAGGGAGCAATAGGAATTAAATCAGCGTCTTATGCTGCATTAATTGATATGAAATAGAAAATAGAAACAATAAAGTAACAGAAGTATTCATTACGAAAACTAGTTAGGTTATTATCCCAATTTATTCAGACACTTCAAACAAAAGGATCGACAGTGAGATTTATTGAGTTCAAATTTGAAATTCTCTGAAAGTTTAAAATTTTCAAGAGAAACTGTCGTGTTTTAATATAATGAAATAAATAATATAATGTCATAATATAAGAACCTAACCTAATATTGATGAGATTCCTTTGAATATACATGTACACCATTCTCAAATGGTTTTAATGATCTCAACTGATGGGATAGTTGAACTTGATTCATCTGTAACCAAATTGGAACTTCTGACTAACTTATTTTGGCTTCAGCCTGTCAAATTTGGACTTTAACAAAGAATTATCAGGAGTTACTACAATACTCAGTCGAAGAATAAGGGTTCTGTTCGGAAAGGAAAATGAAGCCAGATAAGAAATGTGTCACGTTGATTGATGGTTACAGCAAAATCTTCAAGTTAGAACATATTAGTAATCATACAGAGACTCCCTGTTTTCTTGAACAAACGCTGCAGCCATCACTTCTCCCAGTCTAATGACTCAGCTTTGTGTGCCAGCAACATATGATCTGACATGACTCTGGCAGCCATGTTTTTTAATTCTCCCAGATGCTGCAAGAAGTCATTTTCCTTCCATTTACCTTTCCTTTCCCTTGTTTAAATAAACAAATAAACTACAGGGTGCCACAGACAGGTTTGAAAAAAGCATACCTTAATACATTTTGCCTCTTTTTCACTTCCTGTAGGCCCATAAAGATAACATTCCAATGAACCTTTAAAGAATTACAGCTGAATGGAGTTGAACAGCCTCTGGCCATGCCTGCAACATCATGCATCATTGCTGTCCTAAACAATTTGTTTAGTAGCTAAATTCACCTTTTACCATCAAAGTTCCAAGGGCAAATTTAAGGTAGAACTCTTGTGTTCTATTTTCTGTACTTTCTGTCCTGGTCACAGATGCTGTTAGTTACTAAACAAATTGAAGCTTGTAGTAACTCCAGACAATTATAGCTTCTCATGCTGGAGTGTTCCCAGTAGTCTTATGCCCTATGACTCCACTTTCCACTAGCACAATAGTCTGGAATATTTAACAATCAAATGTCTAGGACAGCAGTGATGCATGATGTGGCAGGCATAACCAGAGGCTATAGCACTCTATTTATTCAGCAGCCATGCAATTTTGATGAGTTGGTGGTTTTGTCAAGAGTACAATGATGACTTCTGGGAACTGTCAAATAATTAATTATACTCTTAGGATTAGCCACAGTATGTTACTTAATGCTTCAATGGACAAAATATCACTGTTTTTGGAGCTAGACCATTTTAATGATCTTGGAGGGAGAAAATAACTCTAATCTGGCAACTAAATATTAGTTGGGGCAATTTGTAACTTCCTCTCTCTCTATAGTTGAAGATAACTACAGATGTGGCTTATAGACAGGAAATTCAGCTTCTCTCTTCCTACTCACTGTCTACAATGTTTTGGATGTCAGTTGTACAATGTCCTGTTAACCTGCTGCGTCAGTCTTTTAATAGCATATGCAGAAATGAAGGCTGTTTGAATTAAGTCTCTTGAATTTGACAAGCTGTCTTAGAGGATGTGGCTGTCATAAATATATGGGGAAGAGGAAAGAAGGAGATCTGTTTATATTATATGAGCAAAGCAAAATAATTGCAATGCTAAAAATATGATATTTAATACTAATAATAATATGATCTGATTGTGCATTACATTTCCTATATCTGCTCTTCAGCTTTTTTCATCACTTATTGTTGCTGGCTCTAAATTCTGCTATTTCATTATCACTAGTAGGTTATGCAGTAAATAAAAGAATGATGCAAGACCAGTAAGATTTGACTAGTGATATCAGTGAATATTAAAAATAATAAAGGGAGTTCTTCACTTACAACCACATTCGGGACCAGAACTTCCATCACTAAGTGATGTGGTTGTTAAACAATTCACACTCATGTTTACAACCTTTTTGCCATGGATATTAAGCAAATTCCCCATTGATTTTGCTTTTTGGAAGCCCACTGGGAAAGTCACAGGTGTTGCGCATGTGCTGCAACCACTGTCCATACATGCCAGAATTTTGATCACGGGAGGGTGTGGATATTGCAATGGTGATAAGGGTGAGGACTGGTCATAAGTCAACTTTTTTTTCAGCGCCAACGTAACTTTGAACACTTAAATGAATGATCTTAAGTCAAAGACAACCTGCACCAAATTTTGAAATAAGAGTTTTCCTCTTTCTGAATGAATATAAACATATCTTCACCTTTTCAGAGCACTCCTGAAAAATGTATGTATATATACATTTCATGTTACTCTCAAATGTAAACAGCATTTCCTGATTTCCCAGTTCATGATAGTTATTTGACATGCCCATTTAAATGTATTCGTCTACAGTAAAAAAAAATTTGAAACTTACCACAGTGATGATGCTAGAATTGGGAGTGTCCATACTAAAGATACCTGAAAGCTATCAAAGATTAATGAAGACTTAACAATTAGCACAACAATTTGAAAGTAAAGCAGACAAAGAATGGGGAGCAAAGCAAGGACCCCTTTTGCGCTCTAAATTATAAATTGTGGAGCAGTTTTATTAAAGAAGATTGCATAAAGTCAATCTTTATCAGCATATCAATTGAGATTGGTTTTGTTCTAAAGAAATCCAGATTTGCTGTTTTTAATAACCAGTGTTTACAACTATAATCCAGGACAAGTAGTCCTCAACTTATGATCACAATGGAGCCCCAAATTTATGTTGCTAAGTGAGTTTTGCCCTAGTTTATGACTTTTCTTATCACATTTGTTAAGTGAATCACTGCAATTGTTAAGTTAGTAACATAGTTGTGAAGTGAATCTGGCTTCCCCATTGACTTTGCTCGTCAGAAGGTTGCAAATGTTGATCACATGACCCCAGGACACTGCAACTGTCATAAATATGAACCAGTTGTCAAATAGCCAAATGTAAATTAGGGGACCATGGGGATGCTGCAAGAGTCATAAGTGTGAAAAATGGTCATAAGTCACTTTTTTCAATGCCGTTGTAACTTTGAACAGTCAATAAATCAACTGGTGTCAGGCGAGGACTATCTGTATCTAAATGGCAAAAAGCAACTACCCCTTCAAATGTTTTAGAGCAGGGGTGTCAAACTCAATTTCATTGAGGGCCGCATCACCATTGCAGTTGCCCTCAGGGGGCCGGGTGGGTATGGCCAGGGTGGGCGTGGCCTACTGGGTGGGCGTGGCTAGAGTGCATATGGCCTACTGGGTGGGCATGGCCAGCTCTACATCGTTCACATCAAGGGTGCCTATGGGGGCCTGGGCAGGAGTGGGACAGATCTGAGGGTCTTTGGCAAAAGGAGGGTCTCTGGGCCAGGGCCAAGGCAGTGGGGGCCGTTCCCTCACTGTTTCCAGGATGGCTTCGCGGGCCGCATGAAACCACTTCGCGGGCCGGATCTGGCCCCCGGGCCTTGTGTTTGACGTGTCTGTTTTAGAGGAATAATTTCACGTATGATGATAACACTTCTTCAGCTAAAGTTTTCTGTGGACTTGATTTTAACAAATGAATATAATATGAATGCCAAAAAGAGAAACAAGCTTCTTCCTTTGCATCTCAGTCTCTCATTTTTCTGACACAATTATTGGTCCTTGTTGGTATTTGCTATGCAGTTAAGATATAAAGAATGTTATAGTTACTCTTCAACTTTTTGTTACTGCTGCCTCTGAAATTTGGGATTCATTCCCACTAGTAGATTGTGTAGAATGCTACACTATAATTTAATGTTTTAATTAATTTATTTCACATTATTTGGCATGTCTTTAAAAGATATAAATCTAAACAAATAATAAAAATGAAAAATCTTAAGAAATGAGTTTATATACTATGCCAGCTCCCAATCTATTTTCTCAGATTGCTATTTATTCAAATAAAAGTGCATGGAAATAGAAATTTAAGAAATATAATATTAATATAAATAATATTCTATTAGTGTAAATATTATTCTCTCTCTTATCTGTAGATGCATTGGTTTTCCTAGATGATATTGACATTAAATAAATTTATTTCTTCTTGGATTAGAATGGAAGGTCACATTTGACTTGTTGCAATCACTGTTTTATCACAAGGCAGCTAAGTTAGAATATCTTCCTCTCCTACATTGAAGGTTTCTTGAGTAAAAATGTCAAAACTTGCAAGAGAGATACAACATGAGGAAATCTCAGATGAATGATATACAAATAAATATTTACGAGTACTTTTGACATTTATTGCTTAGAAACCATATTCACAGATTGGATCAATTTGTATGCAGCCACAGATGTAATTCATCGTTTCTGCACAAATCAGGAAGCTACACTGATTTGCAGGAAGACAAACACTACAAAACTTTAATGAGCCAGATGGCAGGAGAAGTCTAGATCATTCTTAAATCATAACTATTTTGCTTCCTGATATCAAAGAACCTTATGTGTTTCACTTTTTTATTTCAGTTAAATATGCAAATACAGTGGTTACTTGGAAGAAATAAAAATTGAATGTTTATTTTCAAACCTTCATTTTGGCTTTCTTAGATATTATATTTATCTAAAAAGAAGACAACTATAAGTTGAGGAATTTATAATTATATAAAAGAGAACAGTGAACAACAACAACAACAACAAAAAAAGTCTTTGGCAATACCTAGCTTGCCCATATCAATAGAGACAGCAGAAACAGAACAAGGAAAAACTTGTACATTGAAAGGGACAGTCCTGTTAAGACATTTTGAAAATAATTAAAATTCATGTAGTAAGTCACTCCTCCCAAGCCATGACTAATCTTTAAAAAATTTACATGTTTCAGCATGGATACCTGCAACTCTTTTTAGCTCTCAGTGGGTAATTACTTGAGGGAAACAATCTTACCTTACTTTAGGGTACATAGATTACCGTATATACTTGAGTATAAGCCGAATTTTTCAGCCCACTTTTTGGGCTGAAAAATTCCACTTCGGCTTATACTCCAGTCAACAAAAAAACTTACCGAGGACTTGTGCGCGGCCGAGGCTTTGGAGCTTCCGGGATCGCGCGCACCTCTCCCAAGCCACCGCCGTCCGGAGACCTGCCGAAGTTTGGGGAGGTTTGGGGAGGTGCGCGCGCACCTCCCCAAACCTCCCCAAACGAAGCCGGGTCTCCGTTCCTCTGCGCCCTGCCTGCCTGCTTCTTTCCACAGCGGAAAGAAGCAGGCAGGCAGGGGGTGTAGGAACGGAGACCCGGCGACGTTTGGGGAGGTTTGGACGCCTCCCCAAATATCCCCAAACGTCGCCGGGTCTGCGTTCCTCTGCGCCCTGCCTGCCTGCTTCTTTCCACAGCGGAAAGAAGCAGGCAGGCAGGGCTCGGAGGAACGGAGACCCGGCGACGTTTGGGGAGGTTTGGGCGCCTCCCCAAACCTCTCCAAACGTCGCCGGGTCTCCGTTCCTCTGCGCCCTGCCTGCCTGCTTCTTTCCACAGCGGAAAGAAGCAGGCAGGCAGGGCTCGGAGGAACGGAGACCCGGCGACGTTTGGGGAGGTTTGGGCGCCTCCCCAAACCTCCCCAAACGTCGCCGGGTCTCCGTTCCTCTGCGCCCTGCCTGCCTGCTTCTTTCCACAGCGGAAAGAAGCAGGCAGGCAGGGCTCGGAGGAACGGAGACCCGGCGACGTTTGGGGAGGTTTGGGCGCCTCCCCAAACCTCCCCAAACGTCGCCGGGTCTCCGTTCCTCTGCGCCCTGCCTGCCTGCTTCTTTCCACAGCGGAAAGAAGCAGGCAGGCAGGGCTCGGAGGAACGGAGACCCGGCGACGTTTGGGGAGGTTTGGGCGCCTCCCCAAACCTCCCCAAACGTCGCCGGGTCTCCGTTCCTCTGCGCCCTGCCTGCCTGCTTCTTTCCACAGCGGAAAGAAGCAGGCAGGCAGGGCTCGGAGGAACGGAGACCCGGCGACGTTTGGGGAGGTTTGGGCGCCTCCCCAAACCTCCCCAAACGTCGCCGGGTCTCCGTTCCTCTGCGCCCTGCCTGCCTGCTTCTTTCCACAGCGGAAAGAAGCAGGCAGGCAGGGCTCGGAGGAACGGAGACCCGGCGACGTTTGGGGAGGTTTGGGCGCCTCCCCAAATATCCCCAAACGTCGCCGGGTCTCCGTTCCTCTGCGCCCTGCCTGCCTGCTTCTTTCCACAGCGGAAAGAAGCAGGCAGGCAGGGGGCGGAGGAACGGAGACCCGGCGACGTTTGGGGAGGTTTGGGCGCCTCCCCAAACATCCCCAAACGTCGCCGGGTCTCCGTTCCTCTGCGCCCTGCCTGCCTGCTTCTTTCCACAGCGGAAAGAAGCAGGCAGGCAGGGGGTGGAGGAACGGAGACCCGGCGACATTTGGGGAGGTTTGGGCGCCTCCCCAAATATCCCCAAACGTCGCCGGGTCTCCGTTCATCCGCCCCCTGCCTGCCTGCTTGTTGCCAAACATTTATACATTCACAAGAAATGGCAAAAATCCCATAATAATACTTTTTTCCATTTCTGCTTTTTCCATTCCCTGTTTTTATTTAAGCAGTTTAGCATGGTTTTTTCCAAAAAGTAAAATGATAGAAAAAAGATAGCCTTTAGGTTTTAGGCCATATTTTTTATGTCACTAGTCCTCTTGGGGGTCTGAAGAAATTTAGGTAAAATCAGCAATATTGTTTGTTTGTTTGTTTAAATCCTTTATATAGCTGCCTATCTTATATCAGAGTTTGTCCTCTGACTATTAAAAAACCCTCATATGCAATGAAACCTGCCATTAAAACTAACTTTAAAAGGCTTTAAAGCTTTCAGTTTGTTCATTGTCAGTTGCTTTGCTACTATAGAGGAGGCTTGCACTTCTGGGCTCAATCTGCTTTCCTTTTAGTCTTACCTTTGCCTTTATCACCTCTCAATTACAGCAGATCACTGATGCAGATATGAAAAGCAGGCAGCACTCTCCCACTCCAAACAAACTATGATAGTTTAACTTTGGGCAGATTAGAGCACCGTATTGGGGGAAAAACAGTATCTAGTCTGATTTTCTCAAGTCAGATTATATTGAACATGACTGTAATTTCTCTGTTGACAGAATTAGTTTCCCCCCCCCCCAAAAAAAATTATGTAGCCTATGATTATCTTGTGGTCTAAAGAAGCAATTTCCTCCCTCATGTTTGTGTTAAAATAGTTAATAAACAACATTCCACCCTGAAGTTCACCCTTTTGATTGTACGTTTTTTAAAATTGAACATACCTGGTAGAATTCTAGACCTTACTTCAGATTGTGTTCTCTTAAATTGCTTATTTTACAGGTTGTCAACGCTGCTAACATTGGATGTTCTTGCTTTGACAACAGATGGAAATGCAGCCATTTTCTCTATTTCTTGGAAAGAAGCAGGCAGGCAGGGCGCAGAGGAACGGAGACCCGGCGACGTTTGGGGATATTTGGGGAGGCGCCCAAACCTCCCCAAACGTCGCCGGGTCTCCGTTCCTCCGCCCCCTGCCTGCCTGCTTCTTTCCGCTGTGGAAAGAAGCAGGCAGGCAGGGCGCAGAGGAACGCAGACCCGGCGACGTTTGGGGAGGTTTGGGGAGGCGCCCAAACCTCCCCAAACGTCGCCGGGTCTCCGTTCCTCCGCCCCCTGCCTGCCTGCTTCTTTCCGCTGTGGAAAGAAGCAGGCAGGCAGGGCGCAGAGGAACGCAGACCCGGCGACGTTTGGGGAGGTTTGGGGAGGCGCCCAAACCTCCCCAAACGTCGCCGGGTCTCCGTTCCTCCGCCCCCTGCCTGCCTGCTTCTTTCCGCTGTGGAAAGAAGCAGGCAGGCAGGGCGCAGAGGAACGGAGACCTGCCGACGTTTGGGGAGGTTTGGGGAGGTGCGCGCGCACCTCCCCAAACCTCCCCAAACTTCGGCAGGTCTCCGGACGGCGGCGGCTTGGGAGAGGTGCGCGCAATCCTGGAAGCACCGAAGCAAGTCCTCGGTAAGCTCCGGGCGGTCACTTGCTTCGCGTCTCCTGAGGGAAGGGGGGGCGACTGGAGCAGGCGTGTTTCCTTGCCTGCTGGGCACCGCGATTTGCCCGGGGAACGCACGGGCCCCGAATAGCAGCGTGGAGCGAGGAAGCGGACAGCCAGGGCTTCCCGGAGAGCCAAGGCCACACAGGGTATTCCTGTGTATTCAGGCTTGCAAAATGGCGGATCGAGCCTCTGCTGGCGGCAGAGGCTTGCAGAACGGCGGATCGGCTTATACTCGAGTCAACAACTTTTTCCAGTTTTTGGGGGTGAAATTGGGGGTCTCGGCTTATACTCGAGTCGGCTTATACTCAAGTATATACGGTAAGTTTTATTTATTACAAACCCAACTTACTTCAGGGGGAGGTTACCGTGAGGATAAACTAAAAGAGGTCCCATGTAAGTCATCCTGGAACTAGCTTAAAGGCATGATAAGAATCAGCCAAATAAGTGCTGCACTGTTATTTAAGGAGTGAAAGAGATCCCTGCCTTGCATCCTCTCTTTTTCTGCTTACACTTTAAAGTGATTGCTTAATCATTTTTCATTAAGATTTAGTAGCTTTCAAATGTCTCAGATATGAATGCTCCACAATTTGAACACTATTACTGCAGTCAGCTTGAGGCAGTTTGCAGCTGTGTCTGAACATATGTATGGTTTACCTAGCTTGGTGAATTTTTAAATGAAATTGGGGGAAAAACACACAAGATGAGACTAAAATATTTGAACATGCAATCTCTGTGACAACCTTCTGAGCCCTGTAATAAACAGCCGTAGGCTTTGTGATCTGGTACGTGGTCAGAACAGAAAGTACGTGCTTATAGCATCAAGAAACAAAATTACTTTGGCCTTCAACTTTTGCTTAGGTTGAAAAGGGCACATTGAAAGAGGATGGATGACCCTTGCTTTTTGTCTCCCTTGACTCTGTTATTTCAGCTGCTGTGCTGGCAATATAATCACTTGTGAAAAAAAAGTTCTGTCCCCGTGGGTTACATGATGGTCTCAATCTCAATATACCTTTTGATATTTACTCTAAAAACTTGGATGAAAGAGCTGGTTTATAAAACAATAAATGGTTCAGTTACCTCTCTGTTAATATTTCCAAACTCTTCCAAGGAGACTGGATCCTGATTAACCACTTGTTTCCTTTTTCTAAATTTCATTACATTTGCTTAATCTTGGAATCCATATTCACCATGTTTTTGAATGAAAAGTATTACTTAGTTCTTTTTTCTGAAAATTGGCAGGAAGTATTTCTTTCCATTGTTAATAAGGATTTGTACCAGTGATTCATCCATCAAGCAGTCAACCCTTCTGACAACTGATGACACAAGAGGCAGATCTCATGACAATAAATATGCTTGTTCCCAGTTTTGGAGGAACCCCTGATATTTTAAAAACTAACGGGGCAAACTGTTCTGTCCTTGGTCAAAAGTGATTAAAAATAAATAAAGTTCAGGAAAAATGTTCTTGTCTAATATTTCCAGAATTTCTGACTGTACTATGCAACTGTACTGCATTTATATGTGCTCAGGGGAAATTACCTACTCCTATACATTTATTATTCCCTGTTCAAGCATGCTTCCTTCCAAGCTGACTCTTCAAGAAGTAGAATAAGGCATCTATTCCTCAGCATCAAGTAAGATCAGTCACTAGTGATTGTAGAAATGCAAGAATTGTCTACTTTCAAAAGAAGCTTTATGTAGTGATTTATGTAGACTAAAAATCAATTTTTAGGTTTAAGAGCAAAATGTGGCTTGCTACCAAAGGCAGCAAACTCTGATTAAAGTAGACAACATAGCCCATAGCTGGATAGTGGGCAGAGCAAGAGGTCCAGAAGGGATCTTTATAGTTTCTTGGGCTACAAAGGAGACAGAGACAGAGATAGAGATGTACTTTCAGACTTGCAAGATTCTGTCAATGTAGCAATAGTTACAATAAAGTAGAATTAACTCATCTGGTTGCGATTCTCGTCTTGTTTACCTGTGAAGCCAACAGATACAGGATGGCTTGTATAGCTTTTATCCATGGAATCATCAGTAGTCAGCTATGACTTCATGGAGCATCGTAAGATAATTTTTTGAGTGACTGGGAATGTACTATAACTACATTAGTCAGATTTCATATCTTGTAAATTTTTCTATAATGAAGATAAAGATTTCCTCTTTGGTGCAGACTCTATAGACTCTAATATAACCCTTTGGTCTTGAAGACTGATTAAACAAAGGCACTTTCATTACTATTGACAGTCAAATTTACCCTTAATAATGGGGACTTACTCTGTCATATCCTAACCTAGACTTAGTAATACAAAATGATGATAACTTATGTGGGCCATTTTGGGCTTCTGAAGAAAAGGCAGGCTTTAAATCTAAAAAAATAATGTCAAAAACTGCAATTGATAATGAAAGCAGCTCGCTATTTGAAAAAGTGTTGACATGAATAACCAGAGAGCATCCTTACTCCATCCCCATTTTTATAATGATCATTAATCAGCACAAAGTACTACTTCTCAGCCTTTGGGCTGAGTTCAAGTGTAGACTGAACGTATTTTCTGTTTCTAAAACAATTGCATCCATCATTATGATACATCATTGATTTTAATGGGTTGTTTATTTTAAAAGAAGCTTATTAGTATTAATGGCAGTGCAATAAACGTCAAAAATTTCATGCCAAGTTTCATTTATAAAGTGAATTTGGCATTTTTCATGAAATTTCTTTTTAGCTACTAAGTAGTCTAGGTTAAACCACAAAGATAGAAGACACCATGAGACACCAATGAATCGTTTTCAGAATACTTAGAAGCCAGATTCTGAGTTCAAAAACAACACAAACAATGCTATTTTTCTTCTTTCTTCTTTGATGGACTTTCCCCCAGTGGTATCTATGTAATGTATCTCTTCCCTAATTGACATCTGTATTTGTTGCCAAACATTTATACATTCACAAGAAATGGCAAAAATCCCATAATAATACTTTTTTCCATTTCTGCTTTTTCCATTCCCTGTTTTTATTTAAGCAGTTTAGCATGGTTTTTTCCAAAAAGTAAAATGATAGAAAAAAGATAGCCTTTAGGTTTTAGGCCATATTTTTTATGTCACTAGTCCTCTTGGGGGTCTGAAGAAATTTAGGTAAAATCAGCAATATTGTTTGTTTGTTTGTTTAAATCCTTTATATAGCTGCCTATCTTATATCAGAGTTTGTCCTCTGACTATTAAAAAACCCTCATATGCAATGAAACCTGCCATTAAAACTAACTTTAAAAGGCTTTAAAGCTTTCAGTTTGTTCATTGTCAGTTGCTTTGCTACTATAGAGGAGGCTTGCACTTCTGGGCTCAATCTGCTTTCCTTTTAGTCTTACCTTTGCCTTTATCACCTCTCAATTACAGCAGATCACTGATGCAGATATGAAAAGCAGGCAGCACTCTCCCACTCCAAACAAACTATGATAGTTTAACTTTGGGCAGATTAGAGCACCGTATTGGGGGAAAAACAGTATCTAGTCTGATTTTCTCAAGTCAGATTATATTGAACATGACTGTAATTTCTCTGTTGACAGAATTAGTTTCCCCCCCCCCAAAAAAAAATTATGTAGCCTATGATTATCTTGTGGTCTAAAGAAGCAATTTCCTCCCTCATGTTTGTGTTAAAATAGTTAATAAACAACATTCCACCCTGAAGTTCACCCTTTTGATTGTACGTTTTTTAAAATTGAACATACCTGGTAGAATTCTAGACCTTACTTCAGATTGTGTTCTCTTAAATTGCTTATTTTACAGGTTGTCAACGCTGCTAACATTGGATGTTCTTGCTTTGACAACAGATGGAAATGCAGCCATTTTCTCTATTTCTTTTAGAATTAGTTGCTGCTGGGAGGGGGAATAGGGATGAGAGTCCAGCTAGTCATAACAATAATAACCTAGTCATGGGAACCCAAGGACATTGGGCCCAGAGCTGATAGTGTTTTGGTGGGCTTGGAGATGTACCTTGCTGGGTTTGGTGGTTGGCCCAGGGCAGGGGTGTAGCCATTGATGTACAAGAGATTCTGAAGGGTACAGTATTGCAATTAGAGGGATGTGAGATCCTGTTTGTGAAATTGGGCTATACGGATTAGAGGGGATTGTTGCTAGGGAACCAGCAATCTCCCTAATGAGCTCCTGGAATTTATAATGGGCTCTGGTACATGGTTCAACTGAGACCACTTGGAATCACCACTTGGAATGGGGTGTGATTACAGCCTTGGAACACCTTCATCTCTCCCTGATTCAGTTGAACATTTAAATTAAGGAACTGGTGAAGGTTATCTGTCTACATGAGCCAACCATACACCTGTACTCTAGGTTGACCAAGTGATGCCATGAAGGTTCTTTCCCAGTATTTGGAAATTGTGGATGTTTGGATGAAGTAGAACAGACTGCAGCTCAAACCTGAAAATACAGTGGATGTGGGTTTTGAGATTCCACCGCCCCCAGACCCAGAGACTTTCCATCTTTATCTTTGAATAGGATAGTGTTCCTCAGATAGCATTAGTGTGCAATTTATGGAGCCCTCCTGGACTTATGGCTCCTGTTTGAAGAAAAGGTGGCAACTATGGCACAGAGGGCATTTGGACAAATTCACAATATGTGCCAGTTGTATCCATTTCTGGATTGGGAAGCCATACTTCATGGTAATTCATGCCAGTTTATGGCTTAGTCACCTTCCAGTTGGATTACTGTAATGCGTTCTATATGGGGCTACCCTTGAGAAGCATTTGAAAAATGCAAGTGGTCCAGCGTTTGTCTGAGGACGACTCCATGGTCATGTGGCCGGCATGACTAGACGCCAAAGGCGCATGGAACGCTGTTACCTTCCCACCGTAGTGGTCCCTATTTTTCTACTTGCATTTTTACGTGCTTTCGAACTGCTGGGTTGGCAGAAGCTGGGATGAGTAACAGGTGCTCACTCTATTACGCGGCACTTGGGATTCGACCCGCCAAACTGCCGACCTTCTGATCGACAAGCTCAGCATCCTAACCCACTGAGCCACCGTGTCCCTGAATGTTCCTAGGGCAGTTAATTTATTTATTTAGTCATTTATTTTTCCACATTTTTCCACTACATCGCCAAAGGTAGTCTCTATAGAAATAAAAAGCAAGTAAAACATCCATAGTATTCATAGCCTCCATATCAGCTATATAACTGATATATATATAACTATATGACTCAGCCTTCCATCCTTCCGAGGTAGGTAAAATGAGGACCCAGATTGTTGGGGGGCAATAAGCTGACTTTGTAATAATGCCGCTTGGGGCCCCTGAAAGTCCTAATAAGCAGGCATATACATAGAATGAAGGCTATTGCTAAGCACATTGATTTGTGCTTTAGATTGTAAGCCGCCCTGAGTCTTCGGAGAAGGGCGGGATATAAATGGGATTAAAATAAATAAAAAAATAAAAATAAACAGTAAAACAACACCACTGAAGCTGGAAACTACAAAAAATAAAAATTGAAAATGAAGATGGTATATTAAAATCAGGAGAAGATACTCTGGAACAATCCTGTCTTTAAAAGCTGTCTTTAAAAGCTGTCTTTAAAAGCTTCGAAAAAGCTTCATGAAAAAGAAAGCCTGATTTCAGTCAAGAAGTTAGTGTTTCCCAGCATTAGAAATTCAGCCTCTTTTTGCTTCAGCCCCTCAGATCTGAAAATGTGGGATCGGTAAAGTTTATCTTGATTTGGTTATGAGATTAAGCAATCTCTGTTGATTTGTTAGTTTAGTTATTGTTTTAGCAGTTCAAAATGGATTGACTTTTTTTAACCCTGGCTATTCATTATATTGTTTTTTTTTCCTTGATGCTGATTTTTAATTGTATTTTAATTCACTGCATGCCTCTTAGAATTACCTTGATAGCTATATACGTTGTCTAAGTATAAATGAATAAACGCTATGATTTTTCTTCACACCTTTTTAATGTGAGTGGTTTTGTGGAAAAAGTAGGGCATCAGAAATCTGCCCAGGGATAACGTGCATTTTTACTTGAAGAAAAGTTCTCTGAGGTCTCAATTCTGGCTATTTGGAGCATCACTATGCAGCTGATAAAAAGAGTAGCTCAAGAATATGTGGTGATCTGTTTTTATTACTTTTCCAAACTAGATAATAGTTTCTAATAATGAA
The DNA here is from genome assembly GCF_947247035.1 of Vipera ursinii. NCBI lineage: Eukaryota > Metazoa > Chordata > Lepidosauria > Squamata > Viperidae > Vipera > Vipera ursinii. The sequence goes on along the minus strand of NC_139516.1, from coordinate 110,606,144 downwards.
AACATTGATTATGTCTGCCAAGGGCCTTAAAATGTTCCCACTGCAAATCCCATATTTTTTAGGCTTGGTGACCATATTGTTATAATCTGAACTGAAACTTGGCTTGTGTTTATTAGCAGATAAGTTTTCTTTAGCAAATTTAATATAGTAAGCTTTTCCCTAAATTCTGGAGGTGGCAATTTTTCTTTTACTTAACTAGATGGGATATTACTTTCCAGTCTAGATTTATGAAAAACAAAAATCCTGCTCACTTTAAAAATATGCACATTTTTTTTTGTTTCATTTGCCACAAGATTTTGCCTCCAAATGGTCTGCTTCTTTGCTTTGGCCAGTAATTGACTAAACACCACCTACCTCCCCTCTCATTTCTCCTTCTATGTGCATATTTTCCTTTGCAGCATTATTCCTTTTGGCTGCTGTTTCCATTTCTTTGCTGCAGCGCATTTATAATCGTCTTTGGAAGAATGACTGTATTAGGTTCATGTGGATCTGATTCCTGATCTGGATTTGCAAATCTTTATGGCAAACATAAAATATATACTGAATTATTCAGGAATTGAAACATATCCAATCAGTATCACTGTCAATTCTTCATCCTGATGCAACATATTTTTCTGATCAAGATCTTTGTGGCAGATCTGCTTGATGTTACTATATGAAAGCTAAAGGTATTTTTTATCTTCTATTTTGATAGTGTAGTTAGAAATAGAAAGCAGAACTGTAATTGGTCTGTCACTTCTTTGTTGAATTTTACTATTTCCCCCCCCCTCCTCTTTTTTGTCACTTCCTGAAAGTCTGTCAGAAGTGAACCCAGGAACTGAAAAGTCACTTGCAAGCTGTTTCAGCTTAAAAGAATTATTTTTGGATAAACACTGATTCTGTGCTTTGTCACAGGCATCTATGTAATTGAAGATACTGAGAATTGGGAATTGAGTCTGAACTAGATTTACTCAGTAGCAAGTCTTCAAGGACATCTACTACTGCACAGCAGAGGTTGCTCAGGTGGGAATCTCAATGAGTGTCAATATGTATATTAAATGTGTAAATTGAAGTTCCTGAAGTTATTGGTGAGAAATGAGCGTTTTTAAAAAGTACCCTAGTCCCGCGCTTTTTCAAAGATCTGTTTCAGAGCAGGATGGCAACACTACAAAAATAGGATGTAGCTTGAAGGACTATCACTGGTGTCACCAAGCGAAGAGTAAAAAATTATATGAAGATGCAGGTTTGGATTTAGCAAAGCTTCTTGGAGCTTATCGATGGCAGACTCCTCGATTTCACGGGAAGACGATTAAGAGAGCAGATGCATCAGAAGCTGATGAACAGCCCCTGAGACTGCAAACGTTAATTGCTGATGGCTGTCAAGAACAAAAGGTTGCTATGCCAGCAGCCAGGACATTTCGGGTCCCGTTCTGCAGGTCTATATCTGAACCTGCACCACCACCCTGGAGAGACAGAAATCCAAAGCCATTTCTGCAGCCAGAAGGTGGTGGTGAGCCGGACGCTTACTTTATCCGTGGTTTCTTCTCTACAATCTCTGGCAGCTTTTCTAAGATTTTGAACAGGAGAGAAGAAGAACAGGATTTAGCAGTGACAGATGAAACGGAGGACAAGCGTATGGATTTGGCTGCAGGTATATTTGTTTTGTTTCTGAGCCAGACTAGTTCCTTCATAGAGATTGTGATTTGAAATGTTTTCATTTGGAAAAATTAAGTTGTCTTTCCTCTACTGCATTTAATTTTGTTTTGTTTTGTTTTGATTACCTGAGGAAACTGATTATTGTATTCCCAGATGAATTGTTTAAACATTTTTATGGTCTTTAAAGCTGTTACTTTCTGAATAATTGCTCAGTGTTTCTAGCATGTTGGCCCATTAGAATAACAGTTATTAAAATAAGTGAAATTATATTTCTGAATTGTCAATCAAATTAGGTAAGCTAACATTAGAATCAATCAATTTAAGATTCTTTTTAATGGGAAATAACAGTTTTAATGAATAGATAATACATTACTTTGTTATATAAGAGATATTAATATTTACCAAACCATGATTGTGGTAGTCTCCAGACCCAATTAACATTCTATTCTTCTTGCTTTGATAATGCGCCACAAAAGACTAAACTCATTAGCTCAAAATCAATCAAATTCCTGCCACAGGATGTCTACCTGGCAGTGTATAAAGGTGCTTATAGTTTGGCAGGTTAGAGTAAGTTTTCCCATTTTTTCCTGGAATGAGTTTTCCTACTTTTAACTTTCTCAGTTTCAAATTCTCTCTATGCATTCCTCTCACTGTTTTCGCACAAAGGCAGGAAATGACATCAGTGTGTTCATTTAAAAGGAAATTATGCTAAGTAAATAATGTGTAGAAAAATAAAGTGTCTTTAAATTGTACCCCAGTCAGTGAACTGATTCTTCTTATCATCTGATACCTTTAGCTTTGTCACCTGTCAGTTAATTGGTGAATGCTAAAAAGTCAAGCAAAGAAGATTTAAAGTTTTTGATGGGAGGAGATTTAGATTACTTAGTATCCTACTATCACACTCTGGTTTTCTGGTAAATTTCCACTGAGAAAATTATTATCACAAGAAGAAAGATTACATTTTCAATTTTATTACCCATTTATATTCTCAATACACAGTCTAATTTGATAGAAGTTACTCATTCAGCTATAACATACTGTAGAATTTTTAACCTTTCACTTAAAAAACGTGTCTAAATTTTTCTGATTATTGCAGTAAATGTCTGTAAACATCTGGAAATCATTGAGTCTGTGGCGGGTTTGGCTGGTTTGATCTTCTACAATCAAAACCTCTTACCGTATTATGAGCGAGCAATGCTGACGTGGGCATTTAAAACCTCTTAATCACAGTCTAGTGCACTTTTATATTGAGTAACTGCAATTACTTGACACAAAACAATAACATCAAAACTAGATACTTAAAAGTTAAATTTGAAAATCTGTGTGAAAGTATGGCAAAATAAAAACTTCTCTCACTGTAAATATTGTCAGAAGTAATTTTCTGAATAGAGCAATGATACAAAAATGATATATTTAATTATAATAATTGGACAACAGTGTGGCCACAATAGTACAAAGTTAAGATTTGTCAATTAAATGAGAGGGGTGCAATGTGGAAAATAGATCACAAGTGAGGGGTTTTCTTTACTCTTAATTCTGTTTAATTTCTTTTATTGAAATGTTATTGAAAGATGCCTTGGAAACCTGGTGAATAACATAGTTTGAATCCCTTTACCTTTTATTCAAAATACGGTAATAAAAGGGAGAAAAGTGCAGTGGTTAATATACCAGGTTAGAAATTGTATGGGAAACCATGAGTTCTAATTCCACATTAGTTATAAAGGCTGCAAGGTGACCTTGGGCCAGTCACACTCTTTCAGCCCTAGAAAGAAAGCAGTGACAAAACACGGCAGTGCATTTCTTCACTGCTGGTTGCTTTATTCTCAATACTTGGTCCAAAAGTCTTGGGACCTTTCAGTGTCTTGGCTAAGTTGTTGGAACTATTCATGCTGTTCTCTTTATTGGCTCCTTTGAGAAGGTCAGTGATTGCTAGAAAAGTTTCATTGTGCAGGTATTTTGCTGGTCTTTTTTCATGTTGTGATGTGAGTGCCAGATAATGTTAATACCATTTCATCTGAATTCAACTTCAAGGAAGAAAAGAACATCTATTAGTATTTGAAATGGGAAGCACAATTGGGCATTATTAAAGCAAACATTGCATGGAGAGCTAGATCCTCAAAATAGCCACTCCACTTCCTTATATTGAACAAGTTGGAAAGAAACCAAGACAGGTCTGATAAATCGTCACTGAGACAGCTTTTATTGACACAGTACTCAACGTCTAATTATTTGGGCTTAAAATCCAACCAACGTTCTAGCTGTGAGCAGCTAAGCACCTTTTCAACATATGTGTGTTTGTGTGTGTGTGTGTGTGTGTGTGTGTGTGTGTGTGTGTGTATGAGAAAGAGAGAGATACAAACACTTCACGAGCTGGAAACTGTTAATCAGTTTGGTAATATAATTACTGAATTTAAAAAAGTAAATGTGAAAACTGTTAAAATACAATTAAAACTGATTTTAACAGTTTATAGTAGATTAGAGATGAGGTGTGGTTATGTATGAGCCATGCTGAGAATGACTAATGATGATATCCTTTTAAAATAATTTACAACTGAGCCCTTATAGCTTCTAGCTGGTTTAAGATTCTTTGTCCAGTTCCAATTGTTTCCCATTTTAAGTTGAAATAATGATCATCTTAGTGAGAATTCAGTGTGTGGGGTGCTAGTACTAATAATAGCCTAAAGCACCTACTGCTCTTATAGAAAAGAATAGCAATGAAATAACTGGCAATTGTTGATATTTAAAATACTTTGAAGTACATTTGAAAAAATCACATAATCAATCCATGTTAGTGATTTCTTTGTTAGAGTTATATTTCTGTCTTGGGAGGAAAAAGTAACTCATGTTATCCTTTCCAAGTTAGGATAGGGTTTTTAAACATCTTCTAGTCAAAATGGAATGCTAGCCAAATTGGGCTGATCTTTGATTTTTTTAAAAAAAAATGATTTTGGAGGCTCTAGTTCTTTATAAAGTAAATATGTTCTTATTTGTTTTATTTTATGCCATTATTTCACCTGAAGGAATACTTTACTGTATACAGAAAGATAGAAGTTATATAGGGACATGTATTAACTGAAGCTGTTGGGTAATGAGTGCATTCTGTGTTTTGAACCACACAGACGAAAACATTAATAGCAGGATGAATCCATTGTAGGTCTTTATTAAAACCAAGATTAGTATGGTAGGTTCTCATTTATCTGTGTAAAACAGATTGTCTGGGCCTGGACTGTTCAAATCATGGGTGGCTCTGAAGCTCCATTCCTGATGTACTTTTCAGGATCTAATTCTCTTTGACCACACTAAAACGCAGCAGAAGAAAAAAGCTTGGAGTTTTTGTAACTGCTATAGGAACAGGTATGGGATATAGTGGATTATTGATCAACAGATTTAGCCTCAATTCAGGTTTTTTTTGTTATCATGACATCTTTGGTTATTCCATGTCGGATATTGGAGAGAATTCCCCTCCCTTCTCTAGAATCAGTTCCAGTCTCAGCCCCTCCTCAGTAGGGTGCCAGATGAGTTGGTACTCTCTCCACTCCTATTCAACCTCTGCATGAGGCTGCTGGGTAAGTTCATCTGTCACCTTGGGGTGAAGTATCATCACTGTGCCGATCATACTGTGCCCCTTGCAAATTAAGTGATGCTGTGGAAGTTTTATCACCTCCCTATTTGACTATTGTAATGCATTCAACATGAAGCTGCCCTTCAAGAGTATTCAGAAACTTCAACTGCGAAATCTAGTGGCACGGATAGTTATAGGTCTTTCTAGTAGAATACCCATTACCCCTCTGTCCCTCAAGCTGCATTGGTTACCGGTTTGTTTCCAAGTCTAATTCAAGGTGCCAATTTTGACCTGCCTCTTCCTGATTACATCTGCCATGCCCATGAGATCCAGCAGAGAAAGCATGCTATGGGTCCTTCCAGCTAGAGCAGGGGTGTCAAACTGCTGGCCCAGAGACCGAATGCGTCATGCCAAAACCGCGCCCACCCCATTGCTGGCAATGGGGAAAAAAGTCGAGATACTTCACGACACGTCATGTGACGTTGCAAGTTTGACACCCCTGAGCTAGAGGGTGAACTACGTTTGGCGGGCTCTAGGTGAGAGGCCTTCTCTGCTGTGGCAGCTTCCTTATGAAATATCCTGTCCCCTGAAGTGGATCTAGCTTTATCATTTTTGTTTGCCACGGCCCAGTTTCTGCGGGATGCAGGCAGCAGACGAAACCACCCCACCTCTGGTCCACAGAAAAACCTGCCCCTGCTTTATGGGCTGACTAGTCATTGAGCCAGGATTTTCTGTACAGTATTGATCTTATCAGCACTTTCAATACCAAGAGCTTCCTAAAACTGGGAGCTCTTCCTCTCTTGTCTGATTGTTTCCTAGCAACGGCTCTTCTCCCCTTTCCCCAAGGTCATTCCCATATTCCATTATAAAAACTCAGCATGGCAGCATGGGTGAATGACTGTCTTCTGAGTTCAGGATTTGCAAGAACAGGAAATGTTTATTACAGTATCTGTGTTGCTGAGTTGAGTTTGGAAGTCTTTGCAGCTAGCAAAACCTATTTGGGGTGCCTCTAGGTTCTGCACAAGGTCAGAATTGATACTGAACAGGGCATTCACAGGTTTAAAAAATGCAGCTCGCGGAGCAAAGGTGTAACATGGGAGTACCAGGAAACTCCCAAGACAACTCTCGCGGCTGCATTCTGTACCAGGTGGAGCCTCCGAGTGGTCTTCAAGGGAAGCTACTCTTAATATAACCTTTACATAAAAAATATAACTAGATTTAGAGTTTTACAATACTGCAGTGCATGTATTTAGTGTGGAGAGGGAATGCCCAGTCAGATCCAGTAAGTTTCATTTACTAGTTTCTAAAGGTAGCAAGCACAGTTCTGCTTGCATGGAGTTCTGATATTGGAAGCTACTCTTAATACAGTTGCTCAGTTAGGTCCATGTGCTAAGGCTGGCAGTCTTTAAACCCTGGTTAAAATTTGCATTCTCTCAAGCTATGTGTAATGTTCTTTTTAAAAATAAATAAATCAGGAACTAGGCTTAATATAAGCCCTGTATGTGGAACATATCTTGTTTTACAGGAGATTTTTGTAGGACATATGGATCTGTGCAATGAATTTGTCATGTCCCTTTTAATAAACTTTCCTTTCCCCCATGAAACAGTTTCCCTCCCCCCACTTTCTCTCTCTCTCTCATTTTGAAACTAGAGGGAATCCATTCTTAATTTCCTCAGCCACTGTTGTACAATCTCAACAAATTTACTGTTGCTGTTAAACTTTAAATAAAAAGTGTCCCTATTCTCTCTCTCTTTATATCTCTCTCTCCCCCCAGATGACAACATTTATATGTTTTCTAAATCTTGCCTCTGATTAATCCACATTTCTATTGATTCATTCCCAAATGCTGATTGGAGATGCAGTATGGAAACAAAATATCTGCTACTTATTGAAACTCCAGCTTCCTCAAATGCAGTTAATACTGATTAGTAGCCCTCATACATTTTCGCACCTCATTATACTTTTTAGATGTTTAGATGCTCTTGTTTGACTTAAAAGATATTTTTGGGAAGGATCTTGATTCACTGTTGGGATTGCAATGCAAATTATAAATAGTTGCAGCAATTAGAGATTTAATTCAATGGATTAATTATAGACAACTGCCATTTTTCTCATTGATGGCCTTTCTGGCTGAGGTTTTTGGGAACTGTAATCCAGTACCATTGGAAGGTTATGAATTCTTTTCTTGGTTTATAACTGCCCCCAAAGGACACTTTATCTCATATAACATCAGATGATTAACATGTCATTGAACAAGTACATCTGATAGTGGTAGAAGCTTATCTATCTGCAAGAATTCCCTTGTGAAGTTGCAGATTTGACAACTACCTGCTACATGCAGTGTTTGGTTTGTAAACTGAGGCTCTATGCTCTAAAATTGCTATAATTTCAAAACATTTTAAAGTGTATTTCTTGTAATATTGAAGATAGATAGATCCTTAACATTCAGATAAAGCATATCTTTTTTCGCATCTTGTTCTTCACAGTGAAAAAAGTATTTGATCAATGAGAGTTTGATCGAGTTGAGCCAAGCTTAGTTTAAACCAATCCTTGCAAATAAAATCGACTCATGCTATTTTGGCATAAAAATATAAGCTTGAACAGTTCGGTCTGACAGGGAAGCCTTCTCAGAAGCTAACTTATACTGGCAGAGAAATGGCACATTTCCAGCAGGGTCACTTTATGGAAATGAATCTCCTGTAAAAAGAGGATCCATTGTTCTCAAAGCTATTGGGATCTCATACTTTTCACAAAAGTTTGGCCTATCCACATGCCATAAACATAGGGAGCCAAGGGGCAGGAGGGTAGATAAAGACTAGATATTCTTTGGGAATATTTTGTTGCCATCTAGCGGAGATGAATATCCTTGTTCCTTATAGATAGTTATAGTATTTCAGGTCTCAGTCTCTGAAATAGAGGGAAAGTAGCATGGGCTCAAAATACATGAACCATAAATTTAGTGATAAATCCATTATTAATTTTTATCAAGGGAGGCAGAAGGGAACTGATATAGTTAAGATACTGTTTAGCTGAGTTTTGTTACCATTAATGTTGTGTAAAAGCTTGTATATTAGTTTTTAATACACTATATTAGTATTGAAGATAAATATAAAGAATATTGCTGCATATGATTATATTTATTACCATTGCTTGTGACCATTTATTTCATTTTGTGAAGAAAAAATAGTTAGCTATAATAAAAAAATAAAAATATATATATCCAGGTTATGCATTGTAGAATGACATGACATTCTAATATCACAATAGGCATAAAATACTATTTGTAAAACCTTAATTTATTTAAGTCAAAATTTTGAGAATATGTGATTTATTTCAGAAAGAAGAAAAACTTACAGGAATCTCTCCCCCCCTTCCCGCTCCCACCTAATTTCTTAAAAATCACACAAAATACTTGTTTGGTTTTTAATTTCTGTTTTCTTCTGAAGGCAATAGCTGACACAGTCTGACAAGTAGCTTTTTAAACAGTACCTACCCTCTATTTATTTGATAGTTCCCTTATTTCAGCAAGTATGGTGCCTATAAGCGGCTGCTGAAAATAAAAGCATTTTGGAACACAACAGCAAAACTAGTTCTATCTTCCATTGTTGAATACTCGTCATGGGCTTCTTGTTGCTGCTGGTTTCCAAGGCTACCAGAACAGCAAATACAGAACAAGCTTTGATATTCATCCCTAAATTAGACATTTATCACACTTGTATTTTCTTCTGCTTAAGACTATATTAGAGACCCAGAAATTCTTGAACAATTCCCCTCTCCCTCCCTATCACGTTTGTAGGTCTTGGAGAGTCTCAGAGCTGTGTGATTGAAGTTATCTACCCCTAACTGAGATTTGAAGATGGAAGGAGAATTTGTCTCAAATGTCACAAGTTGCCTTTGTGGTATAAAGAAGGTGGCCCAATAGTCCTTGAGTTGAAGCTCACAATTTTTCAGTGAAACACATAAAAGAATAAAAATAGGTAACAAAATGCAAACTATTGTTTCTTTTGCTCAGGAATCCAGTAAGGATTTTCAGGATCCTTTATAGAAAATATGTATTTGTATTTACATAGCATATTTACATATCTTATCTTCTCTAGATTGCCTACTTTATGTCAAATTTACAGGGGATTATATTTTTCATGACTGAAAGTGTGTCCTTTCTACTACTACAGCATTTGCATTCTTGCATTTTAATACTACAGATTTGTCTGGTTCATTGACACATAAAAGTGATTATAGGTATTCACTGCACTACATGCCTGAACCCTCTAGTTGTTTGAAGTGGTTTCAGGAAGAATGATATAATTGAAACTGCTTTTTATGTTTCTTTACTCTTGGTTTCCTTTCTTTTTTTCTTTGTTCTATCTATTCCTTAAGAAATGTTAAAATGTGAGATGGTTCATATTGAAAAATAGAGTTAAATTTTTAAATGTAATTAATTTCTGAGAAAATCCTAACCAGTAAGAATATCTAGAATTTGGTGGGAGAAACAAATTAAAATAAGGACTGGAATATTGGGAAACAATTATATATTTAATTGTTATCTATCAAAACAATAAGAATTGTATTAACTCAATATTTGCAAAAGAGGATATTTTGGGAAAAGAGGAAATCAACTAAAACCATTATGCAGATTATGGTTTATAGAAATCAATCGTTAATCATCGTTTTACAAATGTAACCCAGACAACACACTGTTCACCAATTATTGTGATTTAAGTTTTTAAAAAAAAAATCAATGAAATGTATTACAAAAAAAAAGAGAGATGGAAAAGGACAAAAAATGATAGGACATCAAGAGCCATAAACAATGAGAATGTTAAAAAGGATAGAACTTTGAGAATGATGAGAAACCAGTGAAAGAATTTAATGCAAGATGAAGTAAACATGTAATACTGTGACCATTTGGAGAGTGATAGTATTATAGGAAGGAAAGACCAGCATGGCTTGTCTCTTTATGCAATTTCTAAAGTTACTGGATACTTGTCCAATAAGGATTTTTTGTTTTTTTTGGTGTTTGAACTTTTCCTTTATGCCTTTCCCTCTTAGCATGGATTCACCACCCCCTAGTGGTGAAGTTTAATTTACAAGTGATGCTACTACAGTACAGTACTTTTGGTCAAACTCAGTGAAAATGAGAACACTTTGAGTCATATAGAAAACACAGATTTTCCTGTATAGATTTATAAATACATTTGCAGAAATAACAACCATACATTTCCTCCTGTTAGGTATTTCTTTTGCAATCCAAACAAGCCCATATTAGTTGTCTGCTTGATACTTGGTTTTTAAACATTATAAATGAGTCAATTCCGTTCAAAAGGACTCAAGGGAGGTGGGAAACAGTATGTCATATGCCAAGTCTAATAATAATCATGATGTTTAATTATATATGATATCTTCACTTTATATTTATATTTTTAGAATCTTAGTAATAATTTCAATCAAAACTTAAAAAAAGTTTCTCTTGAAACTTGAAAGCGATAGCATTTGTGATGGTGGTGAATATCTGTAGCTCAGGTGTAGGATGAAGGTGGAAGTTCGTTCTCTCCGAGCCTCTGGGTTGGTTTCCGAACGTTTCATTACCAGGCTAGGTAACATTTTCAGCGGAGTTTAGGGGGTGTCAGTGTCGGTGTTTTTCTGCTTATAAGGGCTTCGTGTGGTCTTGTGATGGGGAGATCACATCAGGTGAGGATCACATCTGGTGAGGGTCTTGGGATGGGTCTTGTGATTGGGTCACGTGTGGGTCATGTCAGATGAGGGTCTTCTGATGGGTCTTGTGATAGGGAGGTGACATCAGGTGAAGGTCATTGGGAGGTGAAGTGCTGGTTGTGGGGCTTGCATGGGTTGGTTGACAGTCAGGGCTGTCTCTGGATGGCTGTGCAGTTGATTTGAATTCTGAGGGGTTCGTAGGCTGTAGGTCGATGTGTTTGTTGATGGAATTCCTTGTGGAGTGCCAGGCTTGTGCATGGCTAGTGTCGCTGATGATTCTTGTATTGCTCCAATACAAGAATATGCAAAAAGAACCAAGCCTTGCTGGTCTTTCCTTCCTATAATTGCTCCAAGAGATAGTAGTAGATGATTTTTTAGATATGAAATGTAAAACATGCTACAGATAGTCCTCAATTTATGATCACAACTGGAACCAAAATTTCTGTTGCTAAGCAAGATGGTTGTGAGTTGTGCCCGATTGTATGATCTTTTTTGCCACAGTAGTTAAGTGAATCACTGCAGTTGTTAAATGAATCATGCAGTCATTAAGTGAATCCAACTCCCCCCATTGACATTGCTTGTTGGAAGCCAGCTGGGAAGATTGTAAATGACCCCAGGGTGCTGCAGCCATCCTAAGTATATGCCAGTTGCCAAGGACCCGAATTGTGATCATGTGAATGTGAGGATGCTGTGAGAGGCTAAGTGTGAAGACTGGTTAAAAGTCACTTTTTAAATACCATTGTAATTTTGAATAGTCACTACAAAACGAATGGTTGAAAGTTGAGGACCACCCGTGTTCCAATAGAGAAGATCACGGAACACACAATTCAGTTGGTTTAGACCAGGTTTTCTCAAACTCTTCAGCTCACTGAGCCCTTCATGAAGTTACAGAAAGAGTTAAATGTGATTTAGACTGCTTTCTGTGCATCTCCTTAGGTTAAATTTCACATTCAATCCATATTTCTTGGCATAGATACTGTATAGTATTGTTAAAGCCGGTTAGACTAACAAAGTGTGATAATTTGAGTAGGATTGCCTGGGGAGGTGGGTTGTTTATTGGATTGCTTTTACAAATTTGGTAAGCAAGTCCTACTATAAGATGCAGTCCTGACTATGCCCCGGTCCATGCATAAGTTTGCTCTGTTAATCTGCTAAATCTGTATTTAAAGTTTAAAGTTTATTATATTTGTATACAGCTGAGTGGGTAGCTGACATGTTCTAATCATACTATTTTTTTTTACAGATGTGAAAGGACCTGCAACTCATAGACTCTCTTGTGGTCAGTCCCCCGATTCAGAGACTATAATATGGGAGACAAAGTACTGTATTCTGACCAACAGCCAGCTTGTGTTGCTGAACAAGGAAAAGGAGGTAAGAGAGAATTTGTTTCTTCTGACTAGTATTGACCCCAGCAACATTTGAACAGATTCAAGTTCGTTTGTTTAAAGTATGTATATTTCATTCATTACCCTGAAAGGTTTCCAGTCTTCATCTGCTTCTTTAATTCTACCTGCCATCCTACACCACCCCACCCACCCAGCTATGAAGATAGAAATCTCACCGATTGCATGGGGCTTCTGGATGAAATTCTAGGTGCTTGTCACCTGTAAAGTCCTTCATAGGGCCTGGCTACTTGAGGGACACCTATTTTCCATATCATTTACCCATCTGGTGAATTCAGTTACAGTGGGCATACCCTGGGTCAGACATGTCAAACACAAGGCCTGGGGGCCGGATGCGGCCCACGAAGTGCTTTCATGTGGCCCGTGAAGCCATCCTGGAAAGAGTGAGGGAACAGCCTCCACTGCCTTGGCCCTGGCCCAGAGACCCTCCTCCTGCCAGAGACCCTCAGATCTGTCCCACTCCTGCCCAGGCCCCCATAGGCATCCTTAATGCAAACGATGTAGAGCTGGCCATGCCCATCTAGTAGGCCATACACACTCTAGCCACACCCACCCAGTAGGCCACGCCCACCCTGGCCATATCCACCCGCAATGCTGATGCGGCCGTCAATGAAGTTGAGCTTGACACCCCTTCCCTGGGACCTGTCGAATGAAGAAAGTCATCGAGGACCTAGGAACCATATATTTTGGGGAGAATTCCTGCCCTCTGGAATAATATCTCTCCAAAGAGAGGAAGAGGTATACAGGTAGTCCTCGACCTGTGACCATAATTTATTTCTGTTGCCAGGTGAGACAATTATTAAGGGAGATAGTTGTTTTGTGACTTTTTACGACCATTATTGCCACAATCGTAAAGTGAATCACTGCAGTTGTTAAGTTAGTAACCTGTTTGTTAAGTGAATCTGGTTTCCCCATTGACTTTGCTTGTCAGAAAGTCATAAAGGGGGATCATATGACTCTGGGACACTGCAACTGTCACAAGTACATGCCAATTGCCAAGCATCCAAATTTTGATCATGTGTTATACTATTACAAAGTTAAACTTCCCACCCCAATATGATGCAATCCACTATGTTTCTTAATAGAATAGTTTGGTGGGCTTTGTAACAGTACACCCAACCTCTCAATCCGCCTGGTAGAAATGACCTTGGTTCCCACGGGACACAAAATTGTTTAGACTAGCAGAAAACTTCCACTTCCCCCCTCCCATTCTCATGGCAACCTAGAATGAGCAAGATGGCTTCAGCCAGGTTTGTTGTAGAGTTGACACATAGTTTATGTTGTAAATTTTTTTTTCATGTTTTGACTCAAATAGTATGGAACAAAATAAGACGAGAAAGATTGACAGTATCCAGGGTGCAGTTAAAAAAAGAATGTACTGTAGGTATTGTCATTCTGTAGTTTTTTTTTCTTAGACAGTAATAGACTTTAGCCTAACGAGACATGAACAGTATGCTGCCCATTTGAGCTGCTGAATCGAATGACACAGATTTAACTTCAAAAACCTTTTGAAGTTCTTAGGAAAAAAGAGATTTTTGCCATGCCTTTGTTCTTTTTTAGTAGTCTAGGCAGCTGACTGGAAATGTAGAAAAGTGCATTAGTATTTTGTTAAAGCTGGAAAGATGTGTGTCCTTTTACAATTTATGCAGTTCTAAAGGACATTTCACTCAGCAAAAATAATATATTTTATCAAAGCCAGTTCTAAGCTGTTTCAAACAGAAATTTAACAGATGTAGGTTTGGCTCACCAACCATTGATGTGAAAGGTATATGTAGCCATAATGTCTGTGGAATCCTGTCCCAAACCATAGGTAACAAGCAGTTAATTTTGCCCCAAAACAGGGGCCATAATCTGATCTGGGTACCATTTTGGATAATTGTGTATTGTGCTAGACTAGAGGCAAGAACTGTAGGCCAGAGAGATAACATGGTCAGGTTTCGAGGAAGCAGCTAGTGGGATGAAAAATCAGTTCAGGAGTCAGCATAGTAGGTTAGTTTTCTTTGGGAACAAGTTATTGAGACTGAAGTAAAGATCTAAGGTTTTATGGAAAGAGCAGCCACAATGGACTCTTTTAGCATCTGGATAAAATTTCTGTATAATACCAATTAGTCTATGCTTTCTTACCACTGCTGTTACACTTCTTGGCAAGCTAGGCTTAAAATACTTGAACAAGCAACTAAGAATGCAGGAACTTTGATAGATAGTTTATTGTAGAAAAGCTGAGAACCCACAAATATCTTCAAGTCCCCAAATCCTGATGAAATACATTCTAGAATATGGAAGAAACTGGCTGACGACCATTTGGATCCTCTCTTAGTAAACTTTGAAAAATCCTGGAGCTTCTGGGGGGTGACAGAAAGTTGGAGAAGAGCAAATATGGTCCCTCACTTCAAAAAGGAAAGAAAAAAGAAGCACCAAATAATTATCAAGCACTAGTGAGCTTCAATACCCAGAAAGACATTGAAGCAAATGATAAAACAAGCTATTTGTAAAAGTAGCTTGAAGACAATTCTATGATTGCTAAGCATCAGCATGACTTTGTCAAAAAATAGGTCACACAAGACAAGCCTTCTCTCCTTCAACAAAGTAACTACTTTATTGAATAAGGAGAATGCTGTTCAGCAGAGTGTCTGCCAAGTTCCACATAAATTGTCATTGACAAGTTATTAAAATGTGGGTAGGCTGGCACTACAGTAAGGTAGCTCCATAACTGGCTGGGTAGCCACGTTTAGAGTGTCAACATCGATGGCTCTAGATTAGTTGGAGAGCAGTGATCAGCATGTTCCTTGGAGATCTTTCTTGGGGCTAACATTAACATTTTTATTAATGGGCTGGATAATAATATTGATTGGCTGGTTATACGATTTGCAGATGAAAAAGATTGGGAGGACTTTGCCAGTACATAGGATAAAGAACGAGATAGCAAGGGAATTTGAATAAAGTTGGGGAGGAAAGCTTCCAAACTCTTGGTCTTCCCCAAAGGGATCAAAAGCTGGCTGTGTAGCCTTTGCTTGTGGGATACAAGGACCCACACAGCCACATGGGGCTGGTTGGTCCCACGAGAACTCCCCCTCCCAAGCATTCATTAACAACTCCTAGTCTCCCAATCTTGGAACTCTTCATTTTTGTGGTTTTATAATGTAGTTTTATGTTAAAAAATTTTAATCCTAAATTATTCAGTTTTCAATATTTTATTATGTTGATTAAATTGTATAACACCCAAACCCTCTTTGTGAAGGAGATTGGTTTGGAAGAACCCATTATATAACAACTTGGTAACTGAGCATGATACTGAAAACTAAAAACCAACTGAACATGATACCTTGCTGTAACAGAGACGTTAATTATCAAACCTATCAGTACCAATGAATACTATTTATTACTACTAATAATAAAGCCACAAAATCTTAACATCAGCAAGCCAGAACTAGGAACTGTTGGGAATCAGGCTGCGCAAGCAGTAGACAAGCACACAAAGCTTCATTTGCACATGTGCAGAATCTAGGTTGCGCCCGCGAAACTATCCCCTACCCACCCACCGCAGCCACCACTGCCAGTCCGTGGAGGCAGAAAGGTTGGGGACCGCTGCTCTAGGTAGGAGGCCCAAATACCCTCCATTTTTGTTTTGGCAATGAACAGATTTATATCTGGTTGTTTTTCTCTATTGCACAAGAACTAACTTCTAAAGTTCTTGGCAGCAGCCAAGATTCAAAGGAAGTATCAGCTTAAGAGTCATAATGCACTTTCAAGCAAAACCAGGTAATTGGCAGAACTCAGCATTGACTCAAAGGCTGTACTGGTAGTTCTCATTTAGTGCCTGTATAATTTAGTGACCATTTGCAGTTAATAACTTTACAACCAGTTCCCACATTTATGATCTTTGCAAGTAGGTAAAGCAAAGGAAAGCTGAAGTAACAACATAAGAATGGTTGTGGTTTTACTCAATAATTACTTTGCTTAATGACTGAGCTGCTGATCCCAATTATAGGCACTAAGTGATGACTACCTGTGTGCGTGCGTGTGTGTGTGTGTGTGTGTGTGTGTGTGTATAATATTTTCATGCTTCTTTTTAAAAATTGTAGCCAACCTCTGCTTTATTAACCATAATAAACACAGATTGATAGATTGATTGTAAAGTTTTCTATAAACTTTCTCTTCACACTTAAACTGTACCTTCATGCTTTTAGACACCAGTAAGAGAGATGTGAAGCATTTTGGATTTCAAGGGAGAAGGATACTTTAGAGCAGGGGTTCTCAATCCCTGGTCCATGGACCAGTACCGGGCCACGGCATGCCAGAACTGGTCTGCACAAACAAGCAAAGCCCCATCCGCGGGATGCAGGCAACACACAAAACCACACACCCTTCGGTCCGTGGAAAAACCTTTCTCCACGGAACCGGTCCCTGGTACCCAAAAGGTTGGGGACCTCTACTTTAGAGTATATGTTGGTGTTCATGTAGCACTTATCAATAGCTTTTTAAACCAGACAATCTTTTTGACACTCATAATTTGGCATTATTAGTGTTTGCCATGGATAGTGTAGCACTAAAAGACTTTGAACCACTATACATATTTGTTGGAAGGTTGATTTCAATGTTCCTGGCATCTGAATTTGCCCTTGGAGGGCAAATATAGCCTACCCCCTTTGAATCAGAAAATTGAGAACAGTAGAGATCTGCTTTCTTCCCAACTGCTCTTCTTGCCAACCATGCTTCACTCCAGGAAATTACTTCTCGCACATTTTTTTATATAAAGTGTGAATCAGAATGCCAGCAGTACTCTCTTCCCAGATAAAGATTTGCAGTCTGTCCCTCTATTTTCTAAATCAGGATTAGGCAAGCGGATTTGCACCTGTGCAAGAGGATTTCCCTTCCTTGTCTCCTCATCACCATAGAGCAATTTTGGAGGACACACGGGGTGGGGGGAGGGATCAAGAGTCTCTTCTACTGGTATTACACAGATGGCATTGAATATTCTGAAGCCAAGGGACCCAGTTGCTCAGTCACTCCAGTTACAGCCACCACCAAACTGCTTTTTTGGAAGGGAAGAGTACAAATCTGCTTGCCTAATTCTGATTTAAAGCACAGGGGACTGCAAATCTTTATCTGGGAAGAGAGCAGTCCTGTCATTCTGATTCACACTTTCTATTAAAAAAATAACTTTATGCTGTAATCAATTATAACAAGTCTGATTAGAGTTGAAACATTTTAAAGTTACTAGAGAACTATTGGCAAGTGGTGAGACAATTATTCATCAGTTGTAAGCTAGTTTGAGCTCATGGTTTGCTACTTATTTATTTAGAAATGGATGCATTTCTGCAGAAATGATTTGGAAAAATCTTTACATTGCTAAAATGTCTTGCTGGATTTTTCATTCTTTTGATGTGAGAAATAAACAAACTGCAAATTATTTAATCATTAACCTTCGTGAATGCTATAAATTGCACAAACCTGTCTCTTTGAACATATACTGAGAACAAGCATATCTAAAATCATAAGCTAAAATGCCAACACTGTCAAAATTTTGTCCAACTGAAAACAGACATCTTAGCTAAAAGTCCAAAATGAAGCAAATAATTAAAGCTCTTGAGTAAAATTTCTACACAAGGTTGTCATAACTTCCTCATCAGCAATTCTTGGGCATCTTGAAAACAGAGGTTTTCTAGTATTTCATGCAGCAAAATCGTAATTTCAGGCCACTATTTCTGGATCATGACTTTGAAAATCCTTATCTAAACTCGTTTTACAAAAGCTCTTCCTACTGTAATTCAGTTTCTGTGTTTCTTAATAATTTGCTCTTTTTGTCAGTATATTATATATGCAACTCATTTGACAGCTCAACTGCCTGAAGGATGAAAATCTGATATCTTGCTTTCTGTACCACATGGTTGACCAAGTAAACTTGAACCATATTTCATATATCAGAAGGCAGTCGTGGAAGCTAAACAAACAAAAATGAATTCAGAATTCAGTGTCTAAAATTGATCATATCAAGATATCAACACAAACTCACTATACAGGACACAATGTTGATAGTGGTTGAGCATACATAATTGTTGCTTTTACCTCAACCACAATTATTACCCCCACTGATTATATCACACTGTACATTTTAAAAAAATAATACAGTTGAAAGAACATATAATTTAGAAAAGGGACCCCCAGATATTATTCACTGCATGTCCAAGGTCTTAGGTACCTTTCTAGGCATACAAAGTTAAATCTTGGCTCAGACATCGATGAAATATCTGCAATGTGCATTAGTAGTAAAGACTTTTGAACCAGAAAAGGTAAATTATCCTTCCAATATTCTTTAATATTGAGAGCTGAAAATTGTATCATTCCTGTATTCTTTTTCATGTACAGGTAGCAGTCGAAGGAGGACAAGAGCAGCCTGCAGAGCCCACCAAAGGGCGTTGTCTGCGACGTACTGTGAGTGTTCCTTCAGAGGGTCAGTTTCCTGACTATCCACCAGAGGGAGCGACTAAGCTTGGTAATTATATAAGGAAACTTAGTGTTCTACGCCAATATTTCCCGTTCAAGAAACCACATCCTGCTGTACTGTAATAATCTTGTCTGAACTAAAAGCCTTTTAGGAATGTTCCAGGAAAGGCCATATAGCAGTGTCATTCTGAATTGATACTGAACTGTTTATTTGCTTTGTGGATTTACCTGAATTAGTTATGTTCCTGTTACATTTCAAGTTGGAAGCTGATAGACTACAAAGACTACGTTTGAAGTTTACAGCCTCGGGTTCATAGCCATTTATCTTGGCCTTTGGGAATAAGTGCAGAATCTTTTTATGTTGGTTTAGAATGTCTCCTGCTACTTGTTGGAGTTGCTTAGTTAAGACTTTAATTTTCCTACAGTGTCGGAGCCCTTAGTTTCTGCAAGGACTAAACTATCATACAGTATAAAAATTTGTAATTTTTACTATTTGGTATCCCTGTTCTGTTTGATGTAACAGCAGTTCATATAACTGTTGTTTAAATAAGCACCTGGTGTAAAGGAAAAGGGGAGAGGTAAAAATTAAGAAGCCCTGGATTACAAGAGTGGATTTCCCTCCCAGCATCCTGGTGTCACAGTACATAAAAAATAGTGCCTTTGGCATTTTGATAGACAGCTGATAGGATAGACTAAGTCATGAGTGGTTTTCTTTTTTCATTAATTCACAAATCTGACATCTTTATTAGGTATATATGGATAAGGAAATATTTTTACAGCAGTGCAAACGGTTTCCCCTGCTATAATTGCCCAAGAGATACAAACTTCCTACTCCTTCTTATCTTTCTTTGCCTAGTTTATGCAGAATTAGCCGGGGAGGAATTCTTAATGATGGGTTATGAGCATGACCATTCAACGCATCTAAACAATATATTAAAGACCTGGAAGCCTGACAGGATGCTACTACCGAAGAACATTTTTCTGAGAAGTCAAACCCCTTTTTACAAACCAGTAAGATACTTACAGGGATGCGGTGGCTCAGTGGGTTAGGACACTGAGCTTGTCGATCAGAAGGTCGGCAGTTTGGCGGGTCGAATCCCGAGTGCCGCGTAGCAGAGTGAGCGCCTGTTACTCGTCCCAGCTTCTGCCAACCTAGCAGTTTGAAAGCACGTAAAAATGCAAGTAGAAAAATAGGGACCGCCACGGTGGGAAGGTAACAGCGTTCCATGCGCCTTTGGCATCTAGTCATGCCGGCCACATGACCACGGAGACGTCCTCGGACAAGCGCTGGCTCTTCGGCTTTGAAACGGAGATGAGCACCGGCCCGTAGAGTCGGAAACGACTAGCACGCGTGTGCGGGGGAACCTTTACCTTTACCTTACTAAGATACTTACACTACATAAAGGTTCCAAATTGCGAAGAGCACTAACTTTAGCATGCTTCAGCACTTTCCCTCCATAGTTTTGCAGTACCCATATAAAAAAGTCCCTTGAAAGCTAAGGCTGTGCCCCTTTGGACAAAGATCTGTTGAAATGACAACTCATGTCTTGCTATATTTCACCTTCTACAAAGATTCAATGTTTTACCAGGTACACCAGCCAGAAAATTGTGATCCTTTTTATGTACAGTTATTGTTATCAGATCAGTATTGATTCAGGCTCCTTGAACGTAGCAAAATTTTGTTCCAATGCCTGTAAAATTAGGCAGACCCGTCCATTTATGAACCCACCACCAGTTGTAATATTTTATCTTGTTTCGATTTTACTTTTTTTATTAATGTGTTTCTGTTTGAAATTCTGGTCAGTGACCATAACAAAAATTCTATTCTACTAGTGTGAGG
Organism: Vipera ursinii; assembly: GCF_947247035.1. Classification (NCBI taxonomy): domain Eukaryota; kingdom Metazoa; phylum Chordata; class Lepidosauria; order Squamata; family Viperidae; genus Vipera; species Vipera ursinii. The sequence goes on along the minus strand of NC_139516.1, from coordinate 110,585,547 downwards.
TTGAATCCTGGAAATTTATGGTAAAAGTCATGAGAAAAATAAATATCCCTTGTTATTACCATTTTTTTTGTATCCAAAATTACTTTATTTCACATCCTTCAAGGTTACAAAGGAAAGTTCACTTCGCACACAACCATGATATTAAATTCTATGTCACAGACTTCCTGAAAAATAAGCCAGACTATATCAAGATATAAATGCCCTGGTGTCCCTGCTGTCTCAAATTTAGTCTTTAGCAGCTGGTCACCTAGATAAAGCCTCTAATTAATTTCTTGGAACTTATTAGATGCAGATATACAAATGCTCCCTCTTGCACATCACCCTACCTGTTTATCCGGGGATAATGCAGTATTGAATCATTTGCCCTACTTCGTTGGGATGGCATCGTGGAATGACTAGTTGGAATGACTAGAATGTTGAAAGAGCACTCTGCTGTCTTGATGGCCAATGTGCTACTGAAGGGAAGAATGCATAAGGGGCAATCACAAATGAGTGGAAGGGAATTTGTATCTTAGCCATTAGCATTTTGTGGTTAGAGTCATCATGGGAGGATTTGTGAAATGTTTACCAAACAGTATAGTTTACTCATTTCTGTTTATTGTCAAGAAAGCATTGTAGGCAATGTGATCTTGATTTTTAAAAAGGAAAATAAAAGTTACGAAATGCATAGAAATATAACTTATCAGGTGAAATGTATTACTACGTTCACCTGGCAATCTTGAAATGAAGAGAAGATATGCAGATGTTTTGTTAACAAATTATGCCAGAGGTTTACCATGAGCTAATTCTGTGAATACTGCCAATATTTTAGCCCTAAATTCAAATGGTAATTCCTCTTTTCCCATATATATAGATGGAAAGATGGAAAGGGCAGAATAAGTACTTAGAAAAAAATAATGAAGGAAGGCTGAAATAATGTCTCTGAGTCACACTGTTTTTCTATTAGTTTCCCATTAACTCATTAGTTTTGGTTAGTTTAGGATTAGTTGTTTGGGTGAATTTCATAATTTGAAGGTCATGCTTTGCAGCAAGTAAAATGGCATTCTCTCTCTCTTAAAAATTAGAAGGAAAATTGATGTCATGCTGAAGAGCATTGGATGTGACTGAAGCAAAAAGAAAAAAAAGAAAAAACAGATGGCACAAAGCAGCATGTGCTACCAGCAACGCTGGCAACAGCTGTACCCAAAATAGCTTTGGAATGACCACCAAGTGCTAGAAGGCACAGGAGAAGAGAGAAAATAGCTAAGACAGCAGTTGTGGTGTAGAGCTATCCCTCCCTTCAATGTACAGACATGCAGATGATATCTGGCTACTTTTAATTAGCAAACATTTTATTCAGTGAAAAATAGTAACTGAAGGTTGATGTTGATTTTCCATTATATGCCCTACCTTGTGTATTGTAGTGCTTTGGCCATTTGATTTGTACTTTGGAGGGCTGGGTTCAAACCCCTTGATGGCATTGAACTTTAAGATTAACATAAGCCATGAAAGTGGGTATACAATAGCATCAGTTATTAGATGCAGTAGTGAAAACATACTGATATGGCTGTTGCAAGCCTTCATCGCTTCAGATTCTGTTATCAGGTTATGAGCTCAAATGTTTTTACTAGGATGAAAGACCCTCCTTGGATATCACAGGAAAATATCCAGTCACAAGAATATTGAAAATCTGTTCCTGATAAAAGTGAGAATAAATTCAATAAATTTGTTAAAATAAATTAATAAATTTAATTTAATAAAATAATAAAATAAATTTATTAAAAGAGCAACTCTGGTCATATTTCTAAAAATTTGGTCATGTTATATAAAAATGTGTCAACTTCAGTAACTACCCCCTACCTCTATGATTTTATGTAATGTCCCAACTGGGAAAGCTATCTATTGGCAAACAGTTTGCCTTTGATCATTGATGGGTCATTATTACACATTGTTATAAAGGGGGGTCTCAGTGTTCATCACCTTGTGCAACCGCTCCTCAGTACTTTAATTACATTTCCAGCTGCAAAGAGACAGGATCTAGACTTCTGGCTGACGGTTCACTAAGGTGTGTATCTACATCTGAGTCTTTGAAATATTCTATTTATTTTATTTTTTATTTATTTTTATTACATTTATATCCCGCCCTTCTCCGAAGACTCAGGGCGGCTTACAAGCTTAGCAGTAGCCTTCATTCTATGTATATGCCTGCTTGTTAGGGCTTTCACACACACCCCAAGTGGCATTATTACAAAGTCAGCTTATTGCCCCCAACAATCTGGGTCCTCATTTTACCTACCTCGGAAGGATGGAAGGCTGAGTCAACCTTGAGCCTGGTGGGATGCGAACCTGCACTAATTGCAGGCAGCTGGTGTTACTTAAGGAGGCATCAGCCCACTGCTCCACCAAGGCTCACCAAGGCTCTATTTGATTATAGGATACATTTTATTTTATTTTTATTTGCTTTTTGTTCACTGAAGGAAGTCATCCTCAGAATCTTTCTTGAGATGAACTGTTTTAATCATTATCCTGTATGCTTTTCTAAAAAAAATACTTTCTATTTCAATGGTTTTCATATTAAAACTATAACAGGCAGTTTTCTTGTAATCAATGTGGAAAATGTTCTTTTGGGGTTCTTCCAAGTAGCTCATTGGTTCTCTTTTGAAAAAAACAAACAAACAAGAAGCTACATGTAAAACTCCTTTAGCTATTCTGCTTCTGTATTTCCATTATTACCTCATTTGTTCATCTATAACAGACATGTCAAACTCGTGACGTCATGTGACATCGTGCAATGTATCGGGACTGTTTACCCATTGCCGGTAATGAGGTGGGTGCAGCTTCTGCGAGACGCATCCGGCCCAGGCCGGCACTTTGACACCCCTGATCTATAATAAGTTTTTTGATTAAATTAATTAAAATATATAAATAAGAAGTAGCCTGCTTTATCAAATTATGAGGCTTGGGGGGGGGACAGGAATCCTCAGACTCATCTATTAAAAATGCACTTCAGAGGATGGCAACTGATAGGGCAAATCTCTGTCTAATCAAAGTTTCATTTCCCAGGAAAAAGATCTGACACCATAGCAAGCCTGTAATTAGCAGCAGCACAGCTTTCTGTTCCTTTGCTCTAATTGGGAAGAAGACAAAATACTATTTTAGATTCCCTTGTGTTTGGAAAGCTCTAATTGTTGCAAATGAAGGAAAGCTCGCCTAAAATGAGGTGTAGGGAACAGAAATTAATGACCATACTCTCTTGAAGGAGTTCTGCCTTTTCATTATCTTATAGGCTAGAATTCAAGCTTGGTTCATTAGGGACTAACAATTCTACCTAACAGCAAGAAGGATGAAAACAGGGAGAGCATGCTACGCTGAACATTCTACCCCACTGGGCTATTCCACATGGATGCATGCTCATTTTTCCATTTAACTTTAGATTATACATACCTCAGATAATTGGCACCATGATCTGATATTGCTAAAGGTTTCTGCTGATCACAGTATGATCTGCTCCTCCTCCTATGTGTTGCTACTGCTTCTTCACCATTTTTGTTGTCGTCTTTGCCTCCAGGGAACATTTAATTTTTCTTAGCAAAGGCAGCATTATACAACTACTTTATGTTAAACAAAAGCACTAAGTAATAGAAGTATAAAGGTTTCACATACAGGGGAGTTTTTACAAATGACTCAACAATCATAAAGATTGTTCTGTCCAAATAAGAGTCTTTCATGCAGATAAAAATAAATGTCATGTTTTTAGGAAGTAGGTTGACATCTGATTTTTACTCTCCTTCAGCCCAAAGCAGAGGACTTCTCACTAGGTCTGTGCAATACCTCAGGTCTGATTCAGAGGACGGTGTTAGAGATCAGTGGAAAGTGGAAAGAGGGGTACATAACTAAGGCAGGATATCAGCAAATAGCCCGAATCTGCAAAGATGAAGTCAGGAAAGCGAAGGCTCAAAATGAACTTACTAAGGCTTGCCACAAAAGTAAAAAAACCCTCAAAAGCTTCTTTCAACATGTGAAAAACAATAAAATAGTCAAGGAAACAATTGGTCCATTGAGAAAGTGACAAGAAGATGACAAGCAATAGGGAGAAAGCAGAAATGCTTAACTCATTTTTTGCATCTGTCTTTACACAAAAGGAAAAAACAGTCCAACCTATCAAAACAGAACTGTGAAATATTAGGAATTAGATTAGGAATGCAAGTTAAAATAGGCAAGAAAATGATAAGTGAGCACCTGTCAGCCCTAGAGGAGTTTAAATTACCAGGATCAGGTGGATTATACCCCAAGGTTCTGAAGGGACTGGCAGATGTGATCTCTGAACCACTGAACTAACTCTATCTTTGAAAGATTCTGGAGCACTGTGAAACTACCAGAGGACTGGAACATAGCTGATGTAGTTCCCATGTTCAAAGAAGAAAAAAATAGATCCATGAAACTGCAGACCTATCAATACCTGGGAAGATTCTGGAAAAGATAATCAAGCAATGAATTAACAAACACCTAGAGGCAAACATGGGTTTGTCAAAAACAAACCATGCCAGACAAATCTTATTGCATTTTTTGACAAACTGACAAAATTAGTGGACCAGTGGAATGCTGTGGATATAACTTACTTGGACTTCAGTAAGACATTTGATAAAATAGACCACAACCTACTACTTGATAAGATAGAAAAATGTGGGTTAGACAGCATCACCACCAGACAGATTCATAACTGGTTGACCAACCATACTCATTGTGTAGTCCTCAATGGAACTGCATCTACATAGAGGGAAGTATACAGTAGGGCAGACATGTCAAACACAAGGCCCGGGGGCCAGATCCGGCCCGCGAAGTGGTTTCCTGCGGCCCGCGAAACCATCCTGGAAACAGTGAGGGAATGGCCCCCGCTGCCTTGGCCCTGGCCCAGAGACCCTCAGATCTGTCCCACTCCTGCCCAGGCCCCCATAGGCACCCTTGATGAGAACCATGTAGAGCTGGCCACGCCCACCCAATAGGCCATATGCACTCCGGCCACGCCCACCCAGTAGGCCACGCCCACCCTGGCCACGCCCACCCAGCCCCCAGAGGGCAACCGCCATGCTGATGCGGCCCTCAGTGAAACTGAGTTTGACACCCCTGCAGTAGGGTATTCCAAGGCTCTTATTTAGGCCCAGTACTCTTCAATATCTTCATCAATTATTTGGATGAGGGGATAGATGGGGAATTCATCAAATTTGCAGACGACACTAAGCTGGCAGGAATAGCCAATACTTCAGAAAATAGGCTTAAAATACAGAAGGATCTTGACAGATTTGAACATCGGGCCCTATCTAACAAAATAAAATTCAATGGTGAAAAAAATAAGGTTATACATTTAAGCAAGAAAAACTAAATGCACAGGTACAGTATAGGTAGTACCTCACTCAATAGTAGTAACTGTGAGAGGGATCTTGGAGTCCCAGTGGACAATCACTTAAATATGAGCCAGCAGTGTGCTGCAGCTGCCAAAAAAGCCAACACAGTGCTAGGCTGCATTAACAGAGGGATAGAATCAAGATCATGTGAAGTGTTTTAATACCACTTTATAATGCCTTGGTAAGACCACACTTGGAATACTACATCCAGTTTTGGTCACCACAATGTAAAAAAAGATGTTCAGACTCTAGAAAGAGTGCAGAAAAGAGCAACAAAGATGATTAGGGGACTGGAGGCTAAAACATATAAAGAACAGTTGCTGGAATTGGGTATGTTTAGTTTAATGAAAAGAAGGACTAGGGGTGACATGATAGCAGGGTTCCAATATCTCAGGGATTGCCACAAAGAAGAGGGAGTCAAGCTATTCTCCAAAGCACCTGAGGGTGGGACAAGAAGCAATGGATGTAAACTAATCATGGAAAGAAGCAACCTAGAACTAAGAAGAAATGTCCTGACATTTAGAACAATTAACCAGTGGAACAACCTGCCTCCAAAAGCTGTGAATGCTCCAATGCTGGAAGTTTGAAGAAGAGATTCAACAACCATTTGTATGAAAAGTATAGGGTTTCCTGCCTGAGTAGGGGGTTAGACTTGAAGACCTCCAAGATCCCTTCCAACTCTGTTATTCTGTTCTGTTCTACTCTACTCTACTCTACTCTACTCTACTCTACTCTACTCTACTCTACTCTACATCTGGATAAAGAGTTTCACTAGACTGAGTCTCAAGCTGAGCCACAGGACTTACCTGAAGTGAGTGGACCAGTGAAAGAGACATAGACTGAACCAAGTTAGGCGTGATCCTGAGACCTGCCATATGCTATAAATTAGAAAGGGAAGAGCAAAGAAAGTCAAGCTGTATACTTGAAAGAAAAAGTATTTTATATTCTAGCTTTAAAGAGAATATATATAGCTCAGGGTGGAGCTATGGAGTCCTTAGTGTTCTTTGAGCTTAATAGTTTGCTTGCAGACATGAAGAAGCCATCAATAGACATACACAGATGAATCATATTTATACAGCATTCAAAAGAGACAGTAAAGAAAGCTAAGAAGGAGACAAAAAAATCAGAAACCATCAGCTCTAGAAACCAGCCAAGCAAGGATTAACATCAGACAACAATATAACAAAAAACAGTTCCCTAATCAAAGAACTAAAAAGGAGGAGGAAACCACACTCCCACCAATACTGACAGGGAAAGCTATTGTCAATGCTGCTAACATCAGATGTTCTTGCTTTTACAACAGATGGAAATGCAGCCATTTTTCTCTATTGCTTTTAGAGTTAGTTGATGCTGGGAGGAGGAATGTGGATGAAAGTCCAGCTAGTCATAACAATAACTCAGCCGTGGGAACCCAAGGTCATTGGGTCCAGAGTTGATAGAGTTTTGGTGGACTGGAGAGCTGGGGAGAAAGCCCGTGCTTCAAGCTGATTGGGGGAATGTGATTTATGACTGTTTATTGGAGGAGGGAATTGTGCTTTGTTATTTTGTATCCAGGGGAGGGGAATTTAGTTTTTGGTTTCAACTATGTAATGCCGATACTTTGTTTCTCAAATAAAAGATTCTTTAAGGTAAACAATACCTCGAAGTTCTTTTGACGAGTTTCATCTGTCGGAACCATGACAGCTATTGCATATAAACAGGCAGCAAATCCCACATTTACTACCACTGATAATGTTACCTTGTCAGATAATGAAATTTCTTCAGTCAAACAACCAAACTCAGAGAGCACCAAGGATTCCACACGTTCTTCCTTTTTAGGAAAAAAAAAGGAAGCACTGCTCTAATTCCAAAGTAAATGCACTTTACTTATGAGCAAAATCTTTTAATTTCTAATCAATTTAGCCATGTTAAGCTAATAAGTTAGGAAGGGCAAGATTCTTGATTACATTGAATTAGGAACAATAAGATTCTCAATTCCTTCTGATGTTTTGTGTAATATGTGCCACGTGATTTACTAGAAATTAGAAGTAAAAATTATACAAAATATTCCCTGTGGCATCAGTATCAAGTGTCCTTGAGAAAGATACATATCCAGTGCAACCTAAGATTAGAGACTGGATAGTTGAAGACTGAGGTAACAGTTAATAGATATTGGCTTATCCTGAAAGGACTGATACATTTGCCCTGTCTGACTAAACTTAATCGTCACAATCTCAGGTAGCTTTGGAGAAAGTCTCATCACAGGGTCTTTCTCTGAATTTTCTACATCTTTTAGAATTTAAGCAGACTAAAAAAATTGAAAGAGAAAGATATTCAGACATTATATATAAAAATGAAAGTGGGCTGACCTCAGAGCACATCAAATATCCAGCAGAACATATGGAGTGCGTCCAGCTATTTCATTACATTCCTCATTTTGCCCTTTTATGAAATATTCTTCTTTAAGGCCAGGTTTAACATCTCTCAGCAGTTTTATATGGAAGATTTAGTAACACCCCTATAGCTTGCCGAGCCTTTCCCTGCAGCTCCAATATTTCATATGTTGCTATATTGTTCCTTTTCAAATTACAGCTGAAGAAAACTCATCTGTTCTTCATTATTATATGTCCCAGCTCAGTTAGATGAAAGTTATAGAAACTTTTTTTAATCAGTGAAGAAAACTTTCATTGCATATAATGGTTTAAAGTTTTGCATGGCGTTTGTTAATATCTGCAAGGATATGACGTTAGGTTCTGTTAAATAATATGCATTCTGTAGACAATTTTACATCATTAGTGTTTAAATATCATTTTATTTTTATATTTTTCTTGAGTTCTGATATTTAAACTGATTGGTTGGTTGGTTGGTTGGTTAGATGCAGGAAGGCTTACACAGATGTATCTATATAGTCACCAGGATTTGACTGAAGGAAATTTTATCTTTACTTGTGCTTTACAAACCTAAAAGCTGGAGCAAGTTTAGAATCCTTTCAACATAAGGTAGAAGCTTGTTCCAGCCTCATTAGAAGACAGATGATCAATTTGCCTTAAAGATGTTCTTTTTTTACTAGAGAAAAAGAATAGTTCATAGCAAAAAGAAGAAAAAAATGGAAAAGGAAGAATAAAATCTTTCAACCATTCAGTTGGGAGATCACTTAATCAACTCATTCATGATAAGCACCTCCAAGTCTCATACAGATTTTTTTTCCCACCTCCACCCCCAAAGACACTGAGATGCCGAAGCTTGTGTGGGCTAGCAGTGCTTCATACCCAGGAGGTTCCAGGTTTTGTTCTACGAGAAGGCCCTGCTTCTGACTCAAGGCTGATTCTTATTGATACATGGGGCACTTTTACATCTGTATCATTGCCAGTGAGGGAAAAAACCCAGGAAATGGAACTTATTTGTATTTCTCCTCCTCCCTTGTCAGGTGTTTCTGAAATATATAGCAGTGACTGGAGGCTTTTCCAAATCCTTGCATGGTTCAGGTTAGGACAGGTTTGTAGTAGTCACTTGATCTTCTGAGTAAATATTTACAAAAACCGCCTACTTTCGGTTACAGGATGACATCATTTTATGTGCTTAACAACCATTCCAGGAGGAGGTGCCAAGGGAATTGAGAAACAAGTGGATGGAATAGGGCTTTTACACCTTGGAATGGGCAATATGAAATTACAGTCACATTATAGTGATAGAATCTTGAAAGCCTGGCTGTGTTCCCTTTCCCTCCTTCTTATGCCCCAGTGAAGAAGGATGAGGCCAATCTGATCTTTTCTCTGGACTTAACACATGCTTTTATTTCTACAGCTGTTTCTGTGTACTTTATCCAAGATCATCACTTTGGCTCATTATACTACCTTCATAGTAGCTTTCTTTTCCCTGTTGGAGTTATGGGAATGAATGCCAGATTTACTCACACCCCCCCCTTTTTTTTGCATCTCCTCTAGATCATTAAATGCTTCCTGCGGTACAGAGGTAGAAATACTAGGCAGTTCTGTCCTTTCTTCCGGCTGTTGTCTGGGTCAGCTCCCTCAGTTGCCATAAGGGAGCTGGCAGATCCTGCAGCCTACAGATTGATAGAGCTGGGGACTCTCCCTGGCTGCATGCCAGCTAGTTCCAGAGAGGCCATACTGCTGTGAAGTACCTAATAATTTTTTTATTCTGAGACCCACAGTCACTTTGTAAGGTGGCAGATCATGGGGATGATGGGGTTTTCCTGGGAATTTTAGATGAACATGCAAAATATGGATATTTATCTAATTGTAGATGGTCCTTCCCTTAGGTCTTGGATTCAGAATAGCCTCTGCTTCACAAAAGCTGAGTTTTACTGGCAAGGGTAGAAGTCATTCCTAAAGGCAAATGAACATTTCTTTTTTGCTTTGAAAAAGAAAAAAAATAAAGTACACATTTCATTCATTTTTTTGAGGAACTCTGCTACCAACTACCTTTCTTTCAACAAATCAGATGAACAATATGCAGTAGTGAGGCACACATTCTCTTTAGCAACCTAACCTTATCTCATAGATTGTACTGAGGTTGTCACAGAATAACTGAAGCAGAATAAATCTACAATGCTAACATTCCTCATTTATCCAATTCCAAGGATCTTTGCTGCAAAAGTGCTATATCCTTCATAGAAATGCTAGCTTATTGACCTACTCAATACAACAAACAACTAGTAACTGTCCAAGCACTGAAAAGACATGGGAAAAATATTATGATAAAATACTTGAAATTCTTTAGAAAAATCTGACTGATTATTTTGCTAAGCTTGTAAGCCGCCCTGAGTCTTCGGAGAAGGGCGGGATATAAATGGAATTAAAAAATAAAATAAAGAAAATTATTATTAACCATGCTAACAGTGATAAGGTTAATACACTTCCTAAATATTCCTATAAATTATTGCAGTAGTCTTATCAGCACCACTTATCAACATTATGCCAAGGAAATGACACTGTATTTTATCCACATAAATGGGAGAGTAACTTTAAAAAAATATTATGTCTGTGGTTTTGCTAATTTTAGAATACTGTATGCTGTAAAATGAAAGGACTGTTTTTCATAAGAAAGTATGATCAGTGTCACTGGTCTGCATCTCTAGGAAGCTACCAAGCCCCACCACTGTTGGTTTTTTTTTAAAACTAGGCAACACTTGGCTCTTTTCAACCTTCCTTTTGGCATAGTGTCACTCTGAATTTCCATTGAACATTAAAAATGAAGCCGGCCTCCAATGCTTGGCATTATTTAGAGTGCTGTTACCACATACTGTAACTCTCAAGCCAGACTGTCAGGGCCCTTCAGCAAAAAGGGGAGTCCTCAGATGCCCCTTTTTGCCTTTATATGCAACCCCCCCACACACACACACACTTTGCAATAGCCCTATAATGCTAGATTTTGAATTTAGGTAGAATTTAGTTTCATAGAATCTATTTTCTGTAAAATATCAAGTTAGGTAAAATGGCTGTTAATTTAGAACAGCAATGCTAGAGTCTTTCAAATCCTCAACATGAGTAGCAGGATATCTCCCTTGGAACATGTAATATGACTACACCAAGCTTGATGATCTCAGTCTGTGAGATAGCGGGAGCAATTACTGGCATTTGTAGCTGGCCATTAGCTGTTGGAGTGCTGTTTAAATGCCAGGCCCAGCCAATTAAGCTTGGTGACTGATAGCAGAGCCTAGAGTGCTTGTGAGACCGAGGTAAAGTGAATCTGTCAACTACAGCAGTAACAGTGCCAGGTTTTTCCTTCCTAGCATTTGGGAAAGATGGAATGAATTTTAGCTGCAGCATTTTCCTGCTCTTAAGAAACGTGTGTATACAATGCCTGTGGCAGCAAATTCACCAGATGGCCCCAGACATATCATTTCCGACATGAAGAAAAGGCAAGATAAGAATATGCTAAATGGACATTTTCCATAACATCAGATTCTGCTCTAGTTGGAGTAGTAGATATTTTATTCTCATTTGATATAATAAATGAGAAAGAATAAGTACTGTACTCTAGAACCTAAATGTAAGTGTAATAGAATAACAGAAGCCCAGTAACCTTTCACTGTAAAATTGTCATACAGTAATGTAGTTGGTGCTTTTATTTAATTGCATTTGCAAACTAAGAAGCCCCTGAAATTGACTAACTGAGCAGATGTGATGGTTTGAAAAGTTCAGGAGGTTAAAAACTAATGGAGTTTATAATGACAATAGTCCTGATGATGGTTGAGAAAATTCCTTTAAGAAATACAAGTAAAGGGTCAAAGAGTCCAGAATTAAGCAAAAAGCTGAAAAGCAAACTATAAGAAAAGATGAGAGAAATAGTTTTAGAGGGTAAGGAGAAAGAAATGAGATAAATCCTAGTCATAGACAAATGCTTTTTGGAAGCTCACATTGTGGTCCACAAGTCCACAATTACAGGTTCTGCAGAAATTGTGCAAAACATTCAGAGTGATCTGAACCTGGACCAATGTTATTTTTATTAATAATGGAAACTGAGCTTATTTTTTACTGAAATCAGGTTGTCCAGCAAACAAAGAAGGTCCTGATCTACATTATTTTCCTAATGTGTAAGTGGTTTTGGCATTGGTGCTGGAGTTGAATTAAAATATGGTTTTGTTCTGTTATATGGTTAGCCTGGAAGCACATATACATCATTTTAAAGGGGCAAAACTCCAAATATTAAAATGTTTTATAAGTGTGTAATGAGCTGTAAAATCAGAAAGGATATCAACTGGTCTGTTGAGACCACTTGTAATATTGAGATGGACCACAGAACAACAACAACAACAAAAAAAACCTAGGTTCCACTGCTCTTTAAAAAATTCATATGGGGGAAGGACTGTTGTTAGGGGGAGAAAGCTTAGAGAGCTTTTTACTCCAAGGGATAATTAGAAAAAGACAGAGAAAGAGGGAGTGTGCCAAGGGGAAGTAGTAAAGCAGTGATAAGACTAGAGCCAGAGGGATGAGCACATTGGCAGATTGGGAGGACTTTGAGGTGGGGCAGAATTTTAATTATGGTCAAGTCTGCCTGCACTCTAGAAAACTGGGCAGGAGGATGGAGGAGGCTAAAGCTGTTGATGGAATTTCCCATCGATTTGTACAAGTTGCCCAATTATTTTGCCACGAATGTGGACATTTTTCTATTGTTATTAACTCATTATGATTTATGCTGAGATTTTGATACAGTCAGATATGTATTTGTTTTGAAGGTAGATCTGGCAATCAAGCAAAAAGCAGAAACATTTGTGGTCCAAATTTATGCTTGTCTCTGGTTATTTGCTTCTGTTTTTGCTGCTTTATAGCAAAATTCAATCTTGAGGAGGATGGTTACATTTTTAATAACTTGAAGCTCCACCACAATTTCCATTTTGTGAAATGACTTTGCACTGATGCACAGCTTAAGAGCTCCACACTGATACTCTTTAATATATTTGTCCTGGGTGGAGTTGATTACATTTTGTAAATCTTCTGAGAGAAGCTCTTTTTCTAAAATAGAGGGAAACTTATTTTAATTTGGAAAATAATACACTGCAGATATATTATGCAGGTAAACATCTTGATTGCTTGAATTTATACACATACCAAAATGAAAATACAGGTATGCTGTAACTTGCCAGGGAACTGTCTTTTTTTTTTTAATAAAAAAAGATAGATGGCCATTTGAACATTTAGTGGTTCAAGTGAACAGATTCTAGCTCTCTGAAAAGACCCTCAGGCGTCTCAAATTCTGTCTTTAGTTTCCTGTGAGGTATGATGGTTCAGCCTGACAGCAATTAACATATTTTATGGGTTTCTTTTAGATGCAACAGGCCTTGAGGTTCTCAGTTTTGTCGTCAAAATGACTGGACTTACTGGGAACAGACTGATAGCTATTTGATTCTGTCTTTCTCTATGCTGATTAAACATTGACTGATTTCCAGGCATTACGTTTTTCTGTCTTTCTAAAATCACCATGTAGGTACAGTAGCACTCATTGGCCTTTTGTTCAGTTAACACTTTCTCTTTAAATGAAAGAGGTACGTTTGCCCAGGAGCCTCATTATTTTACTATTTAGAGGAGATATTTTTGTTTGCTTTGTATGAGAACTAAATGTAGTTCAGTATTGGCCTATGAAGGTTCATTTCTGTGCTTCCCTACAACATTTTCTCAAATCAGGGGCTCACTTTGCAGTATCTGTGTGGCATTCCCCCCACCCGATCCCAAGACTCCTTTTGCCTCAGAAGTGCTTTAAAAACCAATTCCCTGAAGTGGATCACTGTGGGGAGCTGCTTTGGTATTTCAAGAATTCTCTTGTTCCTTGATAGTTGAACCAAGCTTAATCCTGGCAAATGAAGGGTGCAGCTTCTTGTATTACTGGAAAGTTAGTTCTGTTTTCTGACAATAAAGATGAAAATGTGGATGCTTTGGTGCTCTCCGCCATTTTTTTTTAAGGACCCAGCATTTCAAACACTGGAATGTAATGAGGATATGTTTTGCGCCAAATCACAGCGTAGGTTCCTTCTGAATGCCAGGTGTTTAATAATCACAGTAATAGAATGCTGTCCCCTTTCCTTGCAAAGTTCTTGGAGTCTTCTTCCATATGAACCTGCTTAGTTCTGAGCTAATATTGTGTATACAGGTAGTCCTCAACTCATGACCACAATTGAGCCCAAAATTTATGTTGCTAAGGGAGTTTTGCCACAATTGTTAAGCAAATCATTGTAGTTGCTAAGTTAGTAACCCAACTGTTAAGTAAATCCAGCTTCCCCATTGACTTTGGTTATCAGAAGGTCACAAAAGATAATCACACAGATCCAGGACACTGTAATTTTCACTAATATGAACCAGTTTCCAAGCATCTGAATTTTGACCATGGGGATGCCCCAGTGGACCTAAGTGTGAAAAATTGTCTTAGGTCACTTTTCCAGTGCCATTGTAACTTTGAACAGTCACTAAATGAACTGTTATGAGTTGTTACTTGCCCCAGTGCTGAAATGGCTTGGTGAGAATGCTATTGTTGTTGTTAGTTGCGAAGTCGTGTCCAACCCATCGCGACCCCATGGACAATGTTCCTCCAGGCCTTCCTGTCCTCTACCATCTTCTGGAGTCCATTTAAGCTCACGCCTACTGCTTCAGTGACTCCATCCAGCCATCTCATTCTCTGTCATCCCCTTCTTCTCTTGCCCTCGATCTTTCCCAGCATTAGGCTCTTCTCCAGTGAGTCCTTCCTTCTCATTAGGTGGCCAAAATATTTGAGTTTCAGCTTCAGGATCTGGTCTTCCAAAGAGCAGTCCGGGTTGATCTCCTCTAGGACTGAGCGGTTTGATCGCCTTGCAGTCCAAGGGACTCGCAGGAGTCTTCTCCAGCACCACAGTTCGAAGGCCTCAAATCTTTGGCGCTCAGCCTTTCTTGTGGTCCAACTTTCACAGCCGTACATTGCAACTGGGAAGACCATAGCCTTGACAATATGCACTTTTGCTGGCTGGGTGATGTCTCTGCTTTTTAGTGTGCTGTCTAGATTTGCCATGGTTTTCCTGCCCAGGAGCAAGCGTCTTTTAATTTCTTGCCTGCAGTCCCCATATGCAGTGATCTTGGAGCCCAGGTAAATAAAATCTGTCACTAGCTCCATTTCTTCCCTGTCTATTTGCCAGGAATTGAGAGGGCTCGATGCCATGATCAGTGAGAATGTTAGTCTACGTATTATTATGATTGGTTGCACAGTCAGCTAGATGCTTAGACTGAATTTGGCATATTTATCCACCTATCTAGTCCTTTCTAAGCAGCTGGGATAGACAGAGGTTGTTGCTTCATGGTGTTGAAGATATTGTTACTATTTTTTAATCCTTTAACTATTCCAAGAAGAATGAGATGAGATTACAGGGGGGAACCATTTGCTATGTTTCTGCAAATTTGGCTAGTTCCATTCATAGTAAGAACAATATAGAGCATAAGCAATTTGTGCTGTCTAGATATTTTGGACTACAGGTCTCATGAATATGTTGTCATATTCCATGCATGAAAAATTATACATGAATCAATAAATTTTGAAGATGTCCCGCTTTTCTGCCTTTGATGCATCAAAAATCTTCAGACACAGCTATAGTCATTTTGGAGGGTATCCTATTTTGCCCCAGAGAACCACAGTATTGATTTGGGATTCAGCCAAACAACCTTCTTCCTTTCTCTAGGTGACTTTCAAAAACAAATTCTGAGAAAGTTTGCAGTAGGGCTCAGTCTGCGCTGGGAGAAAAACACTGTGACTCATGTCCACAGTCTATTGTTTACACTGGAAAGGGACAACTTGCCACAGTCAAATCGCTGTGGCCAACTCACCACAGCCTACTTGCCACAGCCAAATCGGTGTAGCCAACTCACCACAAGACAATTTAACAATTCAATTCAATTATTTAAAATAAAAAATAATAATTTTTGTCGTTCACATTTCATGCTGTCCCTCCTTTTGCATTCTTTCTTTAATCATTCTGTTCCACTATTTTTTTGATATTAGTATAGTTCTTGACCCGCAGTGAGTTGGCCACGGCAAGTTGGCTGTGGTGGTGAGTTGACGGTGGTGAGTTGGCTGTGGTGGTGAGTTGGCCACAGTGAATTGTCATAGACCCTGTTTATAATCCCCATCCTTAATTTTGCCTTCAATCCCTAGGACAGTTTTGCATATTTATTATTATTATGGTTGGATGCAGTCGGACACAAGTTTAGACTGGATTTGGCATTTTTGTCCACCTATCAAGTCCTTTCTAAAGCAGATGTTATTATTTGATGGTATTAAAGGGATTATTGCAAGATGTAAGCTGTTCAGATAAAGCTACTTTTGCAAATGACTGATGGTGATTTTTGTCAATGCCGGTAGTGTTCAAGTGCTACTCCAGATGTTTTGGTATTGCATCCAAGGCTCCTATTACTATTGATACTGTGCTTTCTTTTGCAACATTAAGTTTATTTCTATTTGCAGGATCTTTGTATTTTGTGATTTTTTCCCCCCAGTTCTTTCTCTTCCATTCTGCTGTCTCCAGGTATTGCAACATGTGATGTTGGCATTCCAACATCTACTATTCAGACTACTCTTACTAACAATTGTTAAATCTGGGATGTTATGTGGTAGGTGTTTGAATTCTAAGATACCAGACCACTTAAAGCTTCTTTATTTTCCATTACAGTACTTGGTCTATCTCGTGATCCCATTGGTTCTTGCTTGCAGGCAAATGGTATTTCTTGCAGATATTCCAATGCACCATTGTTGCTACTTTGTCACGCCATTGTTTGTAATCAGTCTTTGTGATCTTCTTGCAGTAGCTAACTAAGTGGTTCGCTGTTTCTTTACCTTCCTTGGCAGAGACGGTGTTTGTTATTTGTTGCTGTCTTCTCAGTTCTTTGAATCCATTTGTTCTTAAGATTTGTTCTTGTGCAGCCAGAATTAGCCTGTCTCTTTCTTCAACTTTCCTGCTATTTGCCATTGCCACAACTTGTTGTTTTCTGCTTTTCCTGTTCCTTTTTTTAATGTACTGATCATGCAATACGACGCGGTGGCTCAGTGGGTTAGGACACTGAGCTTGTCGATCAGCAGGTCGGCCGTTCGGCGGGTCGAATCCCGAGTGCCGCGTAGCAAAGTGAGCACCTGTTACTCGTCCCAGCTTCTGCCAACCTAGCAGTTCGAAAGCACGTAAAAATGCAAGTAGAAAAATAGGGACCACTACGGTGGGAAGGTAACAGCGTTCCGTGCGCCTTTGGCATCTAGTCATGCCGGCCACATGACCACGGAGACGTCCTCAGACAAGCGCTGGCTCTTTGGCTTTGAAACGGAGGTGAGCACCGGCCCCTGTAGTCGGAAACGACTAGCACACATGTGCGGGGGAACCTTTACCTTTACCATGCAATATCATGCCTTGCTGCACCTCTATTCTATTTTTCATATGGTCTTTCTTGTAGACCATTTTGGTCTCTTTGGTATTATTATGCAGTTTCCTGGATACTGACCTCTCTAAAAGGGAAGATGTCACTAATCCAGTATTTTTATTTGGATTAGCTTTTAAACACTTCCTTTAATTTTTGTTTTTTTTTTCAATGTATAAAGACCACAGTTTTTAGTCTCTTATAAATAAAATAATTCTGACATTCCAAACCAATATTCTAAGCTTTTGTCCCCTACTTCAATCTCCAGATACTCCTGTCCTAGAACTTTTCTGTTCTTTGGTCAGTAACTATTGTGATTCCATGACTAACCATATCATGGAAGTCACCTGAAGAAAGCATTTACCAATTCCTCAGCTCCAGATGACTTATTGAACTACAGTTTAACAGCACTTAGGTTATTACTTTTTTGATCAGTAATCTGGCTGATTGGTTAACACTTCTTGCTATTTTCTTTTTGGTATTACTATTTTTAAAAAGCGTAGTGGCATAACTAGGGTCAGAGTCACTGCAGACAGGAAGCAATAAGGCTCAGCCATAGTGTCCTCCTGGGGGGTTGAAAAAAAATGGAAACAGAAGAGTCTTTGTGAGTGTTTATATTTTATAGCTATACTAACTTTCTCAGTTTGGAGACCAGGAGAATTAATCGCAGATTTTCACTGCCCACTCCAAGTTTGTATAACACACACAGTGCGATTATTTATGTACATAATCAAATTACAAAGCCTAGATGCAAGTCATGTTTAAGGGACAGAATACAGAATACAGAATACAAGAAATGTACCATTATATTGAAGTGTTGGATTCTTGATATTTTGTGAGCCTGGTTGTTTTCCTGTTGATCAGGTGTGTCAAACTGCCGGCCCATGGGCCGGATGCGTCATGCCGAAACCGGGCCCACCCCATTGCTGGCAATGGAGAAAAAGTCGCAATATGTCGCGACACATCACGTGACGTTGCAAGTTTGACACCCCTGCTGTAGATGTTTCATTATCCTGCTTAGCAATATCATCAGTGTAAGAGAAAGTGGACTTTATTGGTTGTTCATATATAGTAGCTTACCTTTTCAGTCTAAGTTGGGATGTGGTTCCCTTTTCATGGTTATTTGATTAAAGTGCTGTTTCTTCTCTGATTGTTTACTTGGTGCTGCTTCCAGTATACCTGATTGTTGGTTATTAGGGAGAATGTGGTTTGGGGTGTTTGGTTCCTTCCCTGAGTTTTGTTTATGTCTTTTAGATGATATATAGATGTTTATCTCTGTGGGTCTGTTATAAAGGCTGATTTGTCAGAAGGCCAAGCTTCTGAATATTCCCTAGCATTTTTAAAACATTTTGGTTACTTTAGTCTAAAAGTCAACAGTTTCCAAGCTAAGAGACTAAGAAGAGTCCCTCTCTGCAGGAGAAGGGTATTCAAAAATGTGAAAAATGCACACATACATACATACATACATACATACATACATACAAGAATATTGATAATCTCGTCTGTGTCAGTTGATGTTTGTGGATGACTTCTGCTTTTTCTTCTTTGATTACTGGATCTTCATATGTTTTAGAGTAATTTTGTGGTTTTGTATGCTACAATGATGACAAGAGGTTGCAGTACTATCTTGGCTGTCTCAGAGATGTTTTTGATGTGGGGGAAAGTTATTCTTTTCATAGTTATAAAAATTGCATTGCAATAGATTTTGTAACTAGGCACATTTCCGGGGCGTCATGTGGATATTATACAAGTAGCCTGTTTTCTTTTTTTACATTTCTGGGTTACTCCAGTGTGATTTTCCTGGCCGAATAATGTTCATATACAATCTTCTTGTGGGTAGTTGAGTTATTGCTTTGATAGAGAAGCACCTGGTTAGTGTGGGTCATTTTTCAATAAACTTGAATATGTAATCTGTCATTGTTTCTTCTGCTGATAAAGATATTGAGGAACAGGGTAGTTTCTTATTTTTGTCCTCTTGTACAATGGGTGTAGAAAGTGTATCTCAAACTCAACACCTACATGATTAAAATTCAACCACTTGGCAACTGGCATGTTAAATCGATGCCCAGGGTCATGTGGTCACCATTTGTATCCTTCCTAGCTAGCCTCTGGCAAGCAAAGTCAATGGGGGAATCCAGATTTGCTTAATGACCACGTGATTCACTTAACTGCAGTGATTCGCTTAACAACCGTAGCAAAAAAGGTCATAAAATGGAACAAAACTCACTTAACAACTGCCTTGCTTAGCAGTGGAAATTTGGGGCTCAATTGTGGTCATAAGTTGAGGACTATCTATACTAAAACTCTCTTGTCTATCTGTTTATAATCTTCAGTTGGCACAAACAGTGCATCTGTACCCAGATCCTTACAACTTACAAAATCTAGGGCTCATTACTCCTGTGCAATTGCAATTTCAGGGATCTTCACACCAGCTGTATATGCAAAGTTACAACTGCTGCAGTGTTGCCGCAGTTAGCCCCTGTCGTGTGATTGTGATTTCCAGTGCTCTCTGCCAGCTTCCCACAACTAGTCAATGGGAAAGTTGGTAGGAAGTTAGAAGTTGCTCCTGTTTCCACTGCTTTTGTGCCTGTCCATGTCACTCTATGTTTCTTTGTTTAGGTAAGGAAATATCACTGAAAGGACGACTCAGTGACTAATGTGTCACCTAGTTCATTTATGGACTCATGCAATTGGAAAGGGCCATTTAAGGGCCATCAAATCCTAATTGCAGGAATACATATTAAAACAGACATGTCAAACAAAAGGCCCAGGGGCCGGATCCGGCCCGTGAAGTGGTTTCATGTGGCCCGCGAAGCCATCTTGGAAACAGTGAGGGAACGGCCCCCTGCCTTGGCCCTGGCCCAGAAACCCTCCTCCTGCCAGAGACCCTCAGACCTGTCCCACTCCTGCCCAGGCCCCCATAGGCACCCTTGATGCGAATGATGTAGAGCTGGCCAAGCCCACCCAGTAGGCCATACACACTTTAGCCACACCCACCCAGTAGGCCATGCCCACCCAGGCCACACCCACCCGGCCCCCTGAGGGCAAACGCAATGCTGATGCGGCCCTCAATGAAATTATTATTATTATTATTAATTTTATTTATATACCGCCCTTCTCCCGAAGGACTCAGGGCGGTGAACAGGGCAAGCATAAAAAATACAGAGTTACAAAAGTTAAAAAAGGATTAAATATATGCCCACTAAAAACAGTAAATACAAATATTAAAATAACAATAAAAAACCCCACCCATCCCCCATCAGGTCAGGCCGGCTTGTTCAAATTTAGTTTGACACCCCTGTATTAAAACCTCAAAAAGATAGTATGCAGTATAAAGTTAATGTAGTATGAAAGGGACCTTGTCATGTCTCTGGGTAATAATTTCTACTCTCAAACAGGTCCTACTGTCAGAATTGTTTTTATGTCTGCCTTCTTGTAAATTAAAATCATTTATTTGTTCGTTTGTTTAGTAAATGTATATAGCTGCCCATATCGCACATATGTGAAATTCCATGTCCATAATGAGAGGTCAGGTATCCTGAACTTTTGAAAGGGAGGCAGATCAAGCATCCCAATTGCCTTGACTTCCCTGGCTAGCTTTACAGGAGAGCAAACTCAACATTCAAAGACTGTCCTGAAGCTTTGTAGTGGATTTCCCTTGGGAGCAATAGAGGTTCAATTCATCCTATTTCCAGGAGGGGAGGGGAAATCTGACGACTGTTGTTAAATCAGCAAGGGAATAGGGTCATCCTTCTAACCTCAGCAAAGGTTCAGACCCTGCAGGAGCATAAATCTCATGTCTTCAGCTCATGGTTAGTTGTAGTAGCAAGACACAGAGTTATTCTTATCTCATGCTTAAGGGGGAGTTTTGACTCTTCCCTTTGGCTGTTCTGGACAGACAGGTGGGAACTAAAATCAAACAATGGCATTCTTAAAATTGCTCAAGCTTGATGAACAGCTCTCTGCGTTGGTATTATCACGTCTTCACGTCAGAGCATTAAAGCAAAAGCTTGGAATGAGTACTATTTCAATTAGTGTAATTTGTTTTCATTCTCAGACTGCCTGAGAATTCAACCTAAGAGCAAGCAAAGAAGGTTGGTTTGATTGGAATTTCTGCTACTTTGGGAGGTGGGGCGGGGGGGGCAGGCTTGGAGGGAAATAAAGCAAACAATTGTTTCCTTTAGTAACAAAAAAATGCAGATGGAAAGTAATTTTATCATTGCTTCAGTTTCATAAAAACATTTGATATGAAGTTTGTCTTCTTTGAACATCTGTTATTCTTCTTTTTTTAAAAAAATAAATCTTTAGTACGCCTACTTAAATTCAGATTTAAGGAGGTGGCACTGATACTTTAGGAGTGAGCTGCCTAAACTGAATGATCAAACAGTCGTTCAAACTTTTTCATTCACTGACTTCATGTTTTCACTGCCTGGAGCCGCCTCCTGCTCACACACACACGTGCACACCCCTTTGGGCAAAGGAAAAGAAAACTCGGTCCCTATTAGTTTGATTCCATACACACAGACGGACGCCCGGGGATTCCAGCCCGCTCCTAGCAGTGGGAGAGAATGCGAGCCAGAGAAAGGGCAGCTATTGTTGAACTGCTTTAAGAAGCCAAAGCAGAGAATACGGAGGCCGGGCCTCTGTTTGAGTACTGGCCTTTCTGCATTCCCAGGCAGAGGATGGACAAGGAGCGTGGCTGCTGAAAATGGGGCTGGGAGAGTGGGGCTGGCAGGACCATGACTGAGGCATTGACGCATTCACGAGATGGAGGATTCAGGTAAAGTCCCTTGCAGCCACAATTGCCGCCTCAGGAAAATTGGGACCCACAAAGAACAGGACAGTAGTTTTGACAAAGTGGCTAAGAAGTTGGTGAGTGGTGTTTTGTTCCTTCAAGGGCCGGGGAATTGGGAGGGGGAAGGCTAAGTGCTATCCTCTAGTATCATTCTTGAACATTAGAAATTATTGAAAAGAGTGTACGTTGTCAATGGCTTAGCTTGTGAACCCGTGTAAGTCATCTCGCTTTTAAAGTGATATATTCATTCCCCAACATTTACTCTCCAATATTGTGAGTTGTTTTGAATTCTGATATAGTTCAGTCCCCTGTGCAGGTCTGTTCACAGATGAAACTTGTTCAGTTGTAGCTCGTGTCTGGGAAAAGATATAGGATTGCAGTCTTAAGACAGCTTTTATTCTGTCTGTAACTTGATTAAGCAAGCTGTAAACAGATACAATGTACAAGTATTTTCTCTGACATGTTTTTAAACATTTTTGCTAATCTTGTTGGTGGCAAATGCCATCAATAAAACATTTTATATAAGTTTTCTTTGTATGAAGCTGGCATTGTCAATTTATAGTTTCTTTCCCACAAACTTTGCTACTTTTCTATGTCTATATTATATCCAAAATTCTTTGCCCATACTAACATTGTCTCTTTTACTTGTTCATCTTCCATTTTTAAATTTATTAAATTATACATTTTTTTAACTTTTCATCAGAATAATGTCTGATCAAACATAGTCTGTTCTTTGTAAAATACATACTGTTTAATATCTTTATCATATCTGACTTGCATTTGTAAATGTGACCACCATGTTAAATCGATGCCCTGATTTTCCATCTCTTGCCTGGATTTTAAGTTCCCTTTAGAATTTAGAATATCTTTGTATGTCCATATTTTATCAAGACTGACTAGATTTGGATGTACGAATGCTTCCATTGTTGAAAGCCATAAATTTTACATTTTATTTTTTCCCAAGTTAATAATAATGCATTTCTAATGTAGTGATTTTAGAAGTATTTATGTATTTTATTTTTTCCGTACCATAGAAAAGCATGCCAACCAAGTTGCAGGTCATCTCCCTCCAGATACAGCAATCTTTTATTTTTAAGAGTTATCCATTCTTTTATCCATGTTATAATACTGGTGCTTGATAATACAAAACCCAATCTGGCAAGCCAAAGCCTCCATTTCCCTTGTAACATTTTCAATTTAATTCTTGCTATCTTTCCTTGCCAGATAAAATTTTGAATTAAAGAGTTTAAATCTTCAAAGAATATTTTTCTCCAGTTTTATAGGTATCATTTGAAATAGAAATAATATTTTTGGTAATATATTCATTTTCACCGTAGCAATTCTTCCTAACATCGACAGTTGAAGTTTCTTCCATTTTTCCAAATCAAGCTTTATTTGGTTTAACAATTTAGTGTAATTATCTTCTTTTATTGTTGAACATCTTGAGGTCAAATATATTCCCAAATATTTGACCTTTTTGACTATTTGCAATTCTGTTTTCTTCAATCAGAATTTTGTCAAACAAGCTGGCACAAGTAATTGTATTTAATTAGTCCAGGACATTTAAGGCACATTTTAAACCCCAACCCTTATAGTGACTTGGATTTAAAATTAACAATTTCATCCCCCCTCCCCCCCCGCAAAAGCGGGAATGACTAACTTGTAATCAGCCTCAAATTGTAACAGACAAAACTTCCTGTTCTATTATGGAACTGAAAAAACGTCCTGAAGCTGGATATAAAAACAAAGAACTTCAATTTATTGTTTTAAAATAGTTGCAAAGTCAGTTCTTTATCTCACAGTGCTATTGACATATACATAGGGGAATTTTGTTTGCAATCATGTCCTTTCTGTCCTAGACAGTCGTGAAAAATATGGCATGTGAGTAAGGGCTTAATAAGGCCTTTTACCCCTCTTTTAATGAAGCTTTTTCCAGTCATGAGGTCAATGTTGTTATTCATGTAGTAATTTCCTGCCTGCTCCCCTATTCCAGATCCATTTTCAGTGTTCTCTTTTATGTTCTACAACCTGCTGCTGGGTTTGATGGTTCTGTACCACTGGTCTCTACCATCCAGGCTCCTTTCTGCTGGTTTCTTTGGCTGCCTCTTTGCTTGGAAGTTTTCCATAATTCTCTTTTTTTTCCCTTCAAATTCCTCCTTAAAGCCCATCTTTTCCATGCAGGGATTTGCTAAACCCCGGCATTGTTGAAATGAAATGGAATGCCTATTCTTACTGGTTTAGCTACTTTGGTCTCCTTTCCTCTGGAGTCTTTTCCATGGCAAATGTCGGATTGTATGCTCTTCAAGGCAAACATCTATCGGGAACAAGTGACATTTTTTTTTTTTCATTTGTTCCTAAGCTCCATGTACAACAGTATGAATACAATGACTCCCATCCCTCTATCAAAAATAAGTTCCTGTCAAGTATTGCAGGCCTCTGGCATGTAAGCTTAAAATCAGTTAATATATACTTGCGCAGCCCAATGGAATTGCCGAGACAAAAAGTGATGTCCTCAAAATAACCATTCCTTTTTATTTTATTAGACATTCTAACCACAAATATAGTTGGGATAGAGGAAGGGCCATTATTTCTGTCTGTCACGAGCCAAGATTTCTCCAGCAAGTTGGTGAGCTCCTCTGCATCTTTGAAGAGTGAATACTCCTCAACTTTTTCAACATTTTGTAGTAGTCAAAGACAAAACAAGAAACTGTACTCAGTAGTAATATACTATTAGGACAGAGAGGGAAAATTAGGGAATGTTCACTAGCACACTCTAGCCAATATAGTAAGCTGGGGCAGCATCTTTTTTTTTTTTACAAATTTTTACAAATTGATTTTCTAATGTTACATTCACATATTTGAAAAGCAGTGTGGTGGTTGAGTAGTAATAATTCAATTACCTACAAATATCATTAGTACAGATTTCAAATTGCTTCCATAAACATCTCCTCTCTTTTCCCCTTCATATATACTGTCTATTTGTAAATTTAAAAAACAAGTTTTATCCTATCAATCACATGGAAAATAACTTTCTTACACATATCAATAGTTTTTAGTTTACATATATTCTAGTTGTTTTAACATACAATCTTTTAGACAATCAATGACATAATAGATTTTTCCAGTTTTAATTTCCACTAACATTTAGATTTAACGTTTGATATTTATCATTCCCAAGGTTTTTAATATACTCCCAATTCATCTATCACAATTCATAACAAAATCTAATGTTCAAAATACAGTACACATCTTATCTATTTAACCTCTCACCCTCTATGTCAATTAAGAATATAATATGATATCCTTCCTTTTTGCAAGTTTTTGATTTTTTTAAGTAGTAATCAAAATTTCTTTTTATTTCAGTATTAAATACTTTCTCTCTCTTCCTCTTTATATCTGCTATCTCTTGCTTAAACTAATGATTTTTGTTTTTGGCGTTCCATATAGACCTGTTTATTACTTTCATCAATAAGTTTTTAGCTTGTCTACATCCTATTCACCTTTACATGACCTTTATGCACAAATCAATATTCAAATTTAGCTATTAGTATTTATACTGCTAAGTTTTAATGGCCAAAAACTTTTCTTTATCTCAGTTCATAACAATGTCTTGTGTTCAACATGCACATCTTATCTATATAAGTATATTCTGTTTTAGATTTCTATAAGATGATCAAAACTCCATTCTTCTTCAGTCTTATTGTAGCTTTTTTTCTTTGCCAAATCGTCTTCCATGTCCTTGTTTTTGGGTCATCAAACCAATTTCCTTGTAATGTCATATATTTTAATTGATGTTGGCAAAACCATCCGGTCACCATTTTTTTTGAGAGGACTTGTAGATCTAGTGGATCATCTCTTTATTCTTCCATATCAACGTGGTTGTTCTGAATTGTTTATCTTCTCATCCAACTGCTCTTTTTTAGATCCTCTAATTCCTTCTGATTTGTATAGGAAATCATTTCTTTTTCCAAGTTGTCAGTGGATTTTCTGGATTTTCTGGATTTTCAAATGTCAATATTTGTTGAGTAGTTGATTCTTCTGTCGTGGTATTTAAATGTTTACTTTTTTCTATTGTATTTTGTATAGATAATTCTTTAGTTATGGTCAAAGTTTGGGTTTTCCTATCTGGGCTATCTTCTTGTTCCTTCCCATAGCCTCCTAGTTTTTCATTGGCTGTGATAAGAGTTTGAATTATTGTTTTCAATATAGAGAGAATTTGTTGATCTTTATCCATAAGGAAATTTTGTTCCTGGTCTTCTTCCGTATTAGTATTTTATACTAAAGGCTTTACACTTAGGAAATCCAAAAGAAAGAAAAAGTTTTTTTTCTGGATAAGGAACACAGAGCCTTTCACAGCTGTTGTTTCAAAATTTTCAAGGTTATGTTATGTGTCTTATCTATTTCCCTGGGCAGTCAGACCCCTAGAGAATAACAAATTAAAATACCAAATTTGACCACATGGTGTCCCCTCTACCTTTTAACGTTTCCCTTTGAGTCCCAAAGTTATTTTAATCTTTTCAGTTTTTCTTCATTTTATAAGGAAAAACCCAATTTTCAACAGAAGTAGATAATGAAAAATAAAAAGTAAAAAGTCTTTCAGTCCACAACTTTGAGAAATAAAATTCCAATTGGGATTCAGTTACTTTTTCAATGTTTTAAACACCCCTGGGTAGTTGGTCACTGCTGTTTCTGGAGGGAGGGTTAAAATCCCCCTTCCCTCACCACAGGTGGGAAAATGCTTATCAGCTTAAGCAGGTACAGAAAATAATTAGGGTGTAAAAGTGGTAGATCTCACCCAGTCTCTTCCGCACTGCTTTAAGAGTTGCCTGGTGAAAAATGTGACTTCGGCTGTTCGCAGCCTAGGGATGAGCCATAATAGCTGGTCCTTTCATCCACCAGTTTGGAGGGAATCTCCAGCTCTAATGGGAGAGTTGCTGCTCTCCCACAATCCAGCGAAGCCCCTCCTTGCTGGTCGCCTCTTTGGAGCAACTTTCGGCCCTTTTCAGGGCCCCCCAACGATGCGAAACTGGACAGGAGAGAGAGAGCAAGTCTCCCAGCTGTCCATGGCGGCCACGTGTCAAACCGGAAGTTTGGGGCAGCATCTTATGCATGGATGCACTATGGACTGAAAAGAGGCATAACAACATAAATCTACATTGTGGAACATTGTTGTAAAGCTAGAAATTTCTCTCAAATAATTTTTTCACCTTAAATTTTTGTTTACTGAGATGAGCCATGCTACCATGGTACCCATTTTGAGAATGAGAAAGCTCCATCCTGTATCAACTTTCATTGTCAAAATATTTTCTTAAGATGCTAAATGTGCCCAGTAAGGTGCAGTGAGGTTGAGACTCAATCTTCTGAGTCAGTCAGAAATTGTGGTAAATCTACCTTGCATCATCTCTAAAAATGCTTCTGACTTTTTAGGGATAACTTGCCTCATAAAATTCAGGAATGAATTATCACAAAGGAACATACAGTCCAAAGATAAGTACAAAGGAGAAATAGTAAACAGCAGAATACTACGTAGATACTTTTTGTTATATGATATTTAGAATAATGACAGGCAGTGAGGCATTATCTCAAAATCCATACATTTGCTCTGAAAAGTAGGTTAGCAATATTCTAATATGAAGAAAATAATGGCTTCCCTGAGGCTGACTATTATATTTGTGACTGAAGTGAAATTTGAAGCAGGGACTTTAATAGTAGATAACCACTGTGCCATTCTGTGTTGAAAACTTCATTTTTCTTTCTCAGACTTTATATTTTCCATCCTGTGTATGTTAATTCATTTGTACAGCTCTATAATGTGGATAATTACAACAACAAAAAACAACAGTTATCAAATCTTGTAACGATTTATATGTGTAATTAGCTGACAAGCTACCAGAACAAATAATGCATTTGTATTTTCATAGTTACACTGAAGACAGACTTTACAAATACAAGCTTGTTGTGAATTACAGTAATAAGGCAGGGGTTCACACCACAGTATAGTTGCCACCATCTTGCTTTTTTGACATACCCTAGGTGGATGTTCCTGGGCACACATAATATTTTTGTGTTATATTTTTAATAAATTAAAACTGTTTAATTTTTATTCTGTGATAGCGCTTTTCTTTCACTAGCCAATGTGCAGTGTGAAGCCCAAAAACTGTTATGGCATCTGAAACAGTAATGATGTTTTATAAGTTTTTTTTAATCAAATCCCCTTCGTCAGTGCCATTCAATTAAGTTAACTGTTATCCATAAAAATCATGTGTTTAACATAGTAATTGTTATCTACATTTGTATATAGATGCACAATATTTATATTATAAAAATCTCTCTGCCATGCACCATAATGTATTCTGAACATTTGGGTAAAGATTCTTGTCATAGATTTAACAATATTGGTCCTTCTTTAGCTGCATTTTATTAATCCCTTTTTCCTCTCCTTCCTCAACAACTTCATATGAAACAGATTGACTGAAGTAATCATGGTTTTTTCCTAATATATATATATTGGAAATGAAGAGGAACTAACCAATTTGGTTAAAACACGGATAATCCACATAACTGTTTTATAATCCAAAACTGATGAAAGATTTCTTGAAATCTTAAACGCTGTGGTGGATGGAATAACTCACTAGTTCTGTTTTGTAGGTAATTTAAATCTTCCCACTGGATTTTTTTTAATTTCTTCCAAGTCAGAAAGCAATTTGATGCCACAATAATCCAAATTGTATGGCATGCCTATACTTTTTCTGAAATTCCAGAATGGCCTTTAGCAGAATGAGAATGCCCATGTTTCCCCCAAATAGCAGGAGGTTACAAGTTCCTGCCTGTCCATTCAATTAATTCAAATTGTGCAGGAATGTTTCAGCCTCCAGTTTCTGATCTGAAGATATTTAATGTCATTTATCCCACCTTTAAGTCCATCTGTCATTCATCACCATAAGAATGATTATAAGTAGAAGTCAGTAAATACATTGATTATTTAAAAAAAGAGTTACAAAAATTATGTCTGCTTTTTCAATCTCCATCAAGCTATATTACCGTGAAGTATCAGTCAAGATTGTTTAATGTACTGCACTGAGCAAAACATGATGTGCTGCCAAGTGGACAACCAACAGGAAGCTGCAGTCAGTCCATCAATTTGTAATTCGAATTAATCAATTAGTGTTCTGGAATAGGCCATTCAAGAAAACATTGCTCCCTCATATGTTAGAATTAGTAGTTAGTTTCTTTCTACTGTTCTGAATTCCCTAGTCTCTATATTGTTCTCATGCATGCCTATGCAAAATGGCTGGCAACAGAAAATGTCTCACTTAAGATTACATGATGAGCCTATGGCAGTATTAAAGTTAAAGGGCAATGCAGAAGCCAGAGAATTGAAACATAGCAGTTCCAAAGAAAATAAACAATACTTTTAAACACAGACAGGCACTTCATTGGAATTTGAAAGGAGGTGTTTTCATTCTCTTGGGCACCTGCTGATTGGGTAGAGTATTATTATTTCCAAGTGAAGCATTCACTCAGTATACATAGCATGCAAATATCTGCTGCCTCTCTTTCAGGGTAAAGCGTATACTGGAATGAACTTAAGAAAATGAAAAGTAGCTGACTTGTGTTGACATGCTGTGGGATAATATAGGAATTATACCATTGGATATTTTACCAAAGCAGTAAGGTTAGACACAATTAGAAGAAATAAGTCCTGCCTTACTCTTTATCCTTTGATGCTGCCAACAGCTAATGGAGAGCCAGTTTGGTGTAGTGGTTAACATATCAGGCTAAAAGCCCTGGGCACAAAGTTAGCAGGGTAACAATCCCTCTGGGCCAGTCTCTCTGTCTCAGCCCTAGAAAGCAGGCAGTGGCAAGGCACTTTTGAAATCCTGCCAAGAAAATTGCAGGAACCAGTCCAGCAGATGCAAGAAGTCAAGGCTGACTTAAAGGTACCGCCCTCCATAAAAGCAAATGAAGTTATGTGATCTATGATATTTGACAACAACAATTATTTCCTGTTTACTTTCTTTCTGATGGACTACTCTGCTTTACAGAATATCTTACTCTCTGCCAAACAGATGCAGCTAGACCAGGCATGTCAAACTGCTGGCCCGCGGGCCGGATGCGTCATACTGAAACCGCACCTACCCCATTGCTGGCAAAGGGGGAAAAGCCGCGATACGTCACGCGATGTCACATGACGTCATGAGTTTGACATGCCTGAGCTAGACCAATCGTAACACTGCATGAGAGGAAATTTGTACTCTGAGGATCCCACCCCTTCCTAATTTGCTTTCCATCTGAAATGAAAAGGTTGGAACAGATTGGTGATTGATGTAATATATTCCACCTTAATGCTGATAATATCTAGCTCATTACATCTGGTAAAACTTGTCAGGTTTGCAGATGGAAGAAAAGAGCATGTGCTTTGAAGACGAACGTATTTGTTTATGGAAATTGTCCCAAAGGTGCTTTTGCAAAAGGCAACTAAACTTTGTTTTTCCTTGAAGACATTTTGCTTCTCATCCAAGAAGTTTTTTTAGTTCGTACCAAGGAGTTATTGGGTGGTTAGCTGATCTGAAAGCAACTGGAAGCAGTCTTAGAGTCATACCACATCAGTGGGGCATTGGAGAACACGGCACATACTAATGTTTTGTGAAGCTGATCAACCACTACAATAATATGCTGAGTTTTCAGGCTTGTCTTAGTTTCCATGGCTATTCTACAGTGAGGTGTACAGCTTAATGTTCATGGTGTAGTTTTATTTCCTCGTGTTACAAAGTAATTGCTATAATTCAGACTTCCAAAAATCTTGTCAGTTGTTTTATACAGTATGTAGGCATTCTAAGGTTTGGTTGCCAAACTTGGTAACTTGGAGTGAAAAGAAATATGCTAAATTAACATCTTCCTTCAGTCTCAATTAGCTTTGGACATTTTAATACATATTGTTTCAACAATATGATAAAATTATTGATCACTGCAAAGTTAGTCAGTGAAGACCCTTTGGACTCATTTGAGCTAGTTCCATGGCTCCATCTTTTGTGGCTTTATAATGCTTAAAAGGATAATGCACTTTATTATAATACCACTCCTGCTTTTTGTGCACACAAAGCGTCTCTTGCCATGGCTGTCAAAGCTCTAATATTTGCATGCATTATGAATGATCATGCTACTAGACTGCATTATAAACTGCTTATGTGCAAACTTCTGTGAAGCTTCATTTATCAGAAATTGAACTTCTAAATCCACAAGAAAACAAAAGCTGCTTAGAATCCTAAATTTCAGACATGTAACATCTCTAAACATGATTATTTTTTTTAAATTTTAATCCCATTTATATCCCGCCCTTCTCCGAAGACTCAGGGCGGCTTACAATTTAAGCACAATTTAAGCACAAATCAATGTGCTTAGCAATTATGATATACATGCTGATATGTAGACATTTTGATATGTTTTAAGGTATGTATTGATACTTTACAATTTGAAGTTTGAGTATTTCACAGACATGGCATAGTGTTTTCTAGGGATTTGGTTTCACCTAAACAGAATGCTTCAATTTTCGTTTCATCATCTGTTATATTTTTCCATGAGCATATAAATTATCAAGAACACCTTTGTAAATAAATTCTGGCTTACAAGGTTGCATTGGCTACCTTGCTCTCTGGTTTGGGAAGAAAAGTAATTCTCATTTCAGTGTTTTCAGTTTTAGAAAAATGTACTGTGACAAAATCAAAAAAGAACCAACCATTATAAACATAGACTAGAGAGAATGAGGTTTAGAGAGTGTTCACTTGGTAGGATTTAAACAGGGAAAACCAACTATTTGTGTTTATTTTTCCCCTTGATAATGGCTAATTCATAATTCATTCCCATTTAATTGATTACCAAAGACTTTTGCTGCTCAACTGATCACCTTGTTCCTCCTTGCCAATACTATATAATGCCTGTTGAGGAAGGAGATGCTTACGAAAATAGTCCAGATTTATGGAGACACGTGGTTAGGGGATTTTCTTGGTGTCCCCTCCACTCTCAACTTCATTATTGAACAAAGAAGACAGTAAGTATTCTTTGATTGTAAGGCTGAAACAGTTTTACTTACTGCCTCTTCTCATTAACTTGTGAGTTTGAGAGCATTGGGCAGAGCATTGTTACAAATGTTTGGCTCTATCTTCAAATGTTATATGTTACAGAATAGTGAAATAATTAGAATTTTTCTCCTACTGAGAATTGATGCCGTCTATCCCTGCCCATAAGCTTTCCTAGCTTGAATGTACTTTTTGTTTGTTTCTTTTGCTGACCCTCCCTATGGTTTTTATATAATTTCCTTCCTAATGATGATTAGTAGAGTGCAGGAATAAGTGGGGGTTCTTTTTATGTAATTTATTTTAAAATAATAATAATAAGGGGTCCTGTTCCTTTAATGAGAATGATTTTTCTCAGAATACCAGGTTTCAGAGGGGGAAAGATGCTTCTGATTTGTAAGGCCCAGATGTTTCTCATTTGCCAGGACTCATTCTTGCTTTCATTTGTACAAACCTGAAAAGTGACCCTTTAAGTCATATAAAACATATACTCTCCCCTCTCATCCTCAGGTTTCTGTTGCTAAATAAATAAATGATGCACCCAGATTACAGCTACAGAACAGGCAAAGGTAGTGGGCCTCCTTCATATAACCTCTTCTTTGCCAAATAATTGGACCCTGTTTCTGTAGCAGTGGCTCCTTTGATTCTCCTAACAGGTCTTGTTTCTGCTGACCCTTTTCTTTGTCTTTCCCAGAGGATAGGGGGAGCCCTATTAACCAAGGAGGCCAAAGTCGAACCAGGGTTGCATTGGGCTGCTTCTCGTTCTTAGGAAGAGGAGCTGTTCTAATATCCTTAATGCTGTTGTTGGCAGTCGGAAACAGATTCCATTATTGTCGATCAATGCAGCTGCCATGCGGAGGGAGGGAAGGAGGGAGGGACTCTTCCTATTCACAGATTGATCAACCTGCCATTGCATGAGCAAATGTGTTGTAAGCGAGTCGGATACTATTCTAATTGTAGCTGGAGCAGAAAAGGTCTGGTGGCGATGCAAACCTCTCTGTTGTTGGCAGGATTCTAAATGGTCTTTCTTTGGAAAGCTGAAAAACAAAGCTACTAGAATTTTATATCATTTTTCCCTAAAAGGAGGGGAGTCCTATATCACACTTTTATTCACTGAATGGCTTTGCTAATCTTTGCTGTAGTGGGGATATTTTCCTTTGTCTTCCCATGCCTCCACATTTTTAAATGCTGTTTTGTCATTTTTAAACTGGAGGCCACCAGCCTGTCATCTTATTTTTACTCTTCCTGCTCGAGCTGAGAAACTGACATCAAATCTTGCTCTGTCTTTTAATCAGATAAGTCCGTCAGCTAGGGAGACCGGAGTCAGGCCACGGTACACTTCCTTTTGTCCATTCCATTTTATTTGGTTCAGCCAAAAACCTGAGTACTGGCCTCCCAAGAACCTCCACGTTTCCCCGCTTTCCCTTCCCAGATTTATGCTGCCATTATCTACTGTATGGAAAAGTTTTCTAGCTGGAGAATGAATCTCCTTTCTCCTGGCGATGCGGCCGAGTGGCTGGATAGCAGCACAGAAGAGGAGCGAAGCCTCCTGTCATTTCTTGGTACGGTAGGCTTGGAATACTTATTTCAAAGCTTGAAATAAAATTACCAGATATTTCAGTTTGATTTTATGACTGAGAATAGTCTCAGGACTATGTGTGTGATTTTTCTCTTCGGCTTAATAGTAGTTGATACAGATACTTTGAAATGTATGCTGTTTTTCTGCCTAGTCTCTCTCTCCCCCCCCTCCCCCAATCCTCACCCTCTCTCTGTTTCTCTCAGCCTGAGAGAATCTGTCTAATTTCAGTTCACCCATCTGAAGAAATTTATTTTTGGCTTGTGTCCTCTTTTCCTTAAAGATTTATGTATCAAGTAACATGTACTTAAGTGTTGCTGTGTTAATTTGTGATAAATGACAATAATGTGAACATTGTAAAGGCCTCGTTAAAGACATTTTAGTTCATCAGTATTACTTACATCCAGGCACTGCACTTACGTTTTTAAAAAGTAGCCAATACTGGTTTATGAACTTTTTGATAAAATTGGATAAAAATTAAAAACAGAGAACTAGTCATATTAAATTTTATTTAAGGAAATATAAGAATTCTCATATTGGAATATCAGACAGTTGTGAAGCCATATACCGGTAAATTGTTTACCCGAATTGTTGCTTACTGAGTAGTCTATTTGAATTCTCTTCTACATGAGAAACTTATAAACGTGCATATAGTGTTCTTCCACGTTAAACATACATTCAGAATGTCTTAAGGGTTCTACGTGTTACAACAGATAGGGTTCCTAGACTCTAAAATGACTGTCACAAAATCAGAAAAGATCTGATCTATTTCTTAATCTCTTGCCAAAGTTGCCATTTTTTTTCCAAACTTCCTTCAGAAAGATTAAATCCCTTTACAAGGTAACACATTCTGAAGAACTATTCAAGTCTCAAGTCTTGATTTGTTTACTCAGTTCTAGAACATATTACCCATTGTTAAATTAGAGTAGGTTCTACATGAGATATTCAGTTTTTGTAATTATTGGACCCAAACTCACTTTTTAACAGAATTTATATATATTTTTTCTTGTAATACATACAACTTAGTCCAATTTTTTTAAAGAAAGAAGATTTTGTTCCTTTATTCCTACAGAAGTCCAACAAGGTAGATGAGACCAAAAATGACTGTCTCAATAGGCAAAATGATCCTGGGTTGGCACTGAATCCCTACCATTACTAATGAAAAGGGTATTTCGATGTAGAGATGGATAAAGCTTCTGTTGATCAAAGAAACAGTATTAGGTTTCACTAATAAATATTCTATTGCTAAATATGACTCTTTCATCTCTCTATATGTTTATGAAGTCAGTTTAGAGGAAAGGACAAAGAAACCTGAACTACAAATTCTGTAAGATTGTCCAACAGTATGTATCTTGATGCAGTACTCATTCCAAGGCAAAGAGGTAATGCTGTTTAAGAGAATATACACCTGTAGCCCCAGCATGTGGGGTTTGGATTGTAGAGAACCCCACTCCCACACCATTCTCGGGGATGGAGAGTCATGATCTCACAGGATAACTCCTGCACCAGCTTCACAACCTATGAAGCTTCACATTGTGTCAGAGCTACTCTGATGAGATTGCAAGTGTTTGCTTTTCCCTTCCTTCTCACTTAAAAACCCTCCCCATCCTTTCCACCTAAAGATCTTAATGCCAGGAATTAAATCTGAATGTGACCTGAGAAGCCCCCAGTCTCTTCATTTGCTGGAGAATGGCAGTTGGTTTTGGGAAGACATGTTTACATTACTACACACATTTACATTGCTTATTTTGTTACAGTTGTTACAATACATGACCATTTAGAGGCAGGGAGATTTATTAAATCTGAATGTCCGTTAATTAAATGTCTGTATTTTGCATCCGTTTATGTCATCTGAGTTAATTTACTTTGTTAATAATTGTATAACTTATTTTTTACAACATTTATGTCTATGACACTGCTGTAATTATGCAAATCAAATTAATACATAATTGTATTAGCTTGATTTGGATGCAAATTACATTAACCACTTGTCCAAGCTGGCCATTGTTTGGGAGCAAAGTCCAAACTAAAATTTGGTTCATGGCAACCAAAGCTCACTGAATGCCAGGTTGGAAAACTACGTACATTGAAGGACAGAGCTATGTTAGGTTACTGGGCAACTACCAAACCCAACATTGCTTTTGAACAGGTCTTTGACAATAGTACAAAAGTGATTTGCCCTTGTCTTCTTCTGAGGGGAAAAAAACACAATTTTTTCAGTTGATTCCATAGCCATGGTATTGTCATTCTTCCAAGTACAAGAACCCATACTACTTAACTTCCAAGCTGCAACAAGGGAATCCAAATGCTACAGCTTCTGAGAGCAATTTCTTTCTTTCTTAGCCTTATATCCTGGCTTTCGTTCAGAAGTTCGAGATGGCATATATAATGCTCCCTTCTCTGTTTTCCTCATAACAAGAACTCTCTTAAGTCTCTTGATTGAAGAGAGAGTGATTGGCCCTGAGTCATCTGGTGAGCTTCCATTGTTGAGAGTGGATTAGAGCCTGGAACTTTCCATTTCTTAACTACTGCACCATATTTACTCTCAGTTGTAATTAACTGTGACTTCCCATCACTAGGCCCTTTTCCATCTCTGTTACTCTAAGCTACATGGTCCTGTGTAAAGCCTTGGTAATCCATTGTGGTGCATAGTTTGTCTATGTTCTTGTCAGTTGGCTGGCCGGATCTAGTTGCCAATGTTACGTAGTAGTTCAGGTGTCGGCCTGGCAGCAGAGAGATTCAGATTCAAATCAATTGAAGTTCACTAAGTGACCTTAGCCGGTCCTCCTCTCTCAGCCCAACGGCACCTCACAGGATTGTTATAATGTGAAAAATAAGAAAAGGGAGCATTTTGTATATCACTTGGAGCTCCTGAGGTGAAGACAGGATGTAAATCTATTAAATCAATACTGACATTCACCAGGAGCTGGCAGAGTCTGCTCATCACATCAGCCCAGCCTCCCCCAATCCACTGCCAGTTAAGTGCTCTGATGTTAAACACGTGACATCACATCACTATTTTTTTAACAAGAGAATTTCTATATGGAGCTAGCAAACAAGAAGCAACAAAGAGGAGATTTCCAATTGCTGTTTGTACTGTTTCTAGTTTACCCAAATTGGATGCTTTTAATGTTTATCATGCTGAATTCTTATATGGTTTGGAAAACTGGGCCAGTGGGTTCAAATGTATTCATTGACATGTATCAGTAATAATACATGCAGGAAATTTAAAAAAATAACAATAACACAAAATCTTAAGTCCAGTTAACAACATGTAGGTCGCATTGCTATGTTAAGTAGAACTGTGGTCTCTTGGGACTACCCAAGCAACACTGCGATACAAAAAAGATGCTGAAGCCCTAGAAAGAGTGCAGAGAAGAACAACAAAGATGATAAGAGGTCTGGAGGCTAAATTGTATTTAGCCTAACGAAGAGAAGGCTTGAGGGTGACATGATAGCCGTCTTCCGATACACGGAAGGACTGACACAGAGAAAAAGGGGGTCCATAGCATCTGAGGGCAGGACAAGAAGCAACGGGGGGAAACTCATCAGAGGGAGAGTCAACCTGTAACTCAGGAAAAATTTCCTGATAATGAGACCAATTAACTGATAAAAGAGGTTGCCTTTGGAGTTGTTTTGTCCTCCATTGCTGGAGGTTTTCAGAAACAGACTGGACAACCATTTGTCCAGGTTGATGGAAGAATTTCTGCCTGGACAGAGGGTTGGACTAGAAGACCTCCAAGATCCCTTCCAGCCCTACGATTCTATGATAAATAAAAACAAAAATAAAAGGGGCTTTTAAGACGGCGGAGATAGGAAGGTAATCCCCAAAGCAAATGCAGGTAAAATTATATTTGCCAAAAATGTGAACTTCCCACATTTTAACAATGTGAAAGAAGGGAGAGAGGGTTTGTTTACTTGAATATTTCCCACTTTTTCTGAATTTCAGTCTGTAGTTGCAGAAAGTTTGAGAAATACTGCTTGAAACTATTATATCCTTTATTATTGGATAATTTTAAAAATAATTTTGAGTATCTCACTACAACCCTCCCACACACACACTCACAGACTAAGGTTCTGAAGAAAATAATGAAGGGAATCCTAAAATAATGTCTCAGGTATACAGGTAGTCCTCGACTTACGACCACAATTAAGCCCAAAATTTCAGTTGCTAAGTGAGACATTTGTTATAAAAACAGGTATAATACCTTTGCAAGAATCTGTTCTGTGACAAAGCTATTTTATACCCTTTCTTGCCAAAGTTGTTAAGTGAATCACTGCAGTTATTAAGTTAGTAACATGGTTTAAGTGAATCTGGCTTCCCCCATTGACTTTGCTTGTCATAAGGTCGCATGAGGTAAAATTCACATGATCCCGGGACACTGCAGCCGTCATAAATATGAGTCATTTGCCAAGCATCCTAATTTTGATGACATGACCGCAGTGATCGTAAGTGTGAAAAACTTAAGTCCTGTCACTTTTTTCAGTGCTATTGTAACATTGAACAGTTATTAAATGGACGGTTGTAAGTCAAGGACTACCTGTATTTTTTCCTGAGCTGTCACAGAACAGATTCTTGCACAGGTATTAAGAAGATAATCTATTTTTTAAAACGTTGTGAGTGTTAGGTCGACATTATTCTTCCCATTATTCAAAGGATTTTGCTTCAGTTAAAGCTATCATTGTGCCAGCAAATAGCCAGGGAGGATAACAAAACAGGTTTAACATATGACAGTTGAAGAAACAATGCTTTGGCTATAACAGATGGATATCTGTGATCCCATTCCCGATTTTAAAATATTTTAAAAGCATTCAGAAGGGCCTTCATTCAGGAGGAGTCCACAGCTATATTTTCTTCGTCAAACAACAGGGTTAGGAGCAATGTTCCTTAAGAAGAAAATGACATCAAACAAAAAGGGTTAACCACTGGGGCTGTGCCAAACATTCAAAAGAGAGGCTTTAGAGCGATCAGGTAGTGTAAAACCTCTCTTTTTGAGCATCTCTATTGGCTACTTCAAAAGTCTTTACCAGTTATTTCTGCATGCAAGTGGAGGCGTAGCTGTTTCGTTGGTGGTCCCAGCAGAAGAGTCCCTCCGTGCATGCAGGCAGATGAGCAGAAAACTAAGGACTTTCTCAAATACGCCAAGTGATGATTGCAAATCATGCAGCACTTTAACCAATTGAGGAGTAAGCCGAGGCGCTTTGTTCCTGCCTCCTCCCTTGCAAAGCAACTCTTCGGGATGCTTTGCACAGCCCTACTGAGTGCTTTTTTCACTACTACTGTCCCAGTTGAAGGTAAGGCTCCATCCTCGCCCTCTTTCTGCTACCATTAAAGCTTTATAATAGATTGCAATATTTCTAAAGTAATCCTTGGGTATTTCTTACATTTTTTTGCCTGTAATATTGTTGTAGTCCTCCACGTGTAAGTTTCCTCCATTGAACTGCACTTTGGCTTACATCTGTTTGCTTATGCCTTTCACTTTACTGTAGAGCTCTTTGAAAACAGAAGAGAAGGAATACGGTTGCTACTTTAATTGGAGCTATAGGCGTTTTATATCTTATTCAAGGATAATTTAATTATTTTAATTGTTATTAACTTTTTGTATTTGTAGTGTTATTTTAATTACCTTGTGAACCGCCCTGAGTCCCATGGGAGAAGGGCGGTATATAAGTTCAATAAATAATAATAATAATAATAATAATAATAATAATAATAATAATAATAATAATAATAATAATAATACTTGTACTCATCAGAAATGCAAATGAATGAACTGTTACTCTGCTGTCCAGATCTTTGCTGAAAATAAACATTTGATTAGCTTATGGTAACTTTATTGTCGTTAGCAGCTGAAGGGATGTTGACCTGATTTTTAAATATA
Source organism: Vipera ursinii (assembly GCF_947247035.1). Taxonomy (NCBI): domain Eukaryota; kingdom Metazoa; phylum Chordata; class Lepidosauria; order Squamata; family Viperidae; genus Vipera; species Vipera ursinii. The sequence continues at coordinate 110,545,985 of NC_139516.1, read as the reverse complement.
TTAGTAATCTGGGGAAAAACTATGAAATTCCATCCTTCAATCCTTGTGGTAGAAGCTCTAGTCCTTCCTGCCTCTTTCTCTAACTGACCCACTTGATAGTATTATTAGGATACTATTGTTAATATCTCCAAATTCGTTCCCTTTAAGTGTCGATACTGAGTTCGGCAGGCCCATTTCTGTTTAACTCCTATCCTTCCTATAGTGCAGCTTTATCAGAATTATTTGTTCTACTGAGCTAGTTCTCTGAATATTGTCTGGCCTCTGTTTCTCTCTTTATACAATAAGCCCACTTCTCCTTGTAAGAGAAATTTTGCACTCTGTGGTTGTATATGTTTTGTGCATTTCAGTTCCTCTAACCAAACTTTATTCATGAGAATTGGGGCATGAGAGCAGTTTTTTTTCCAATTTCTTTGTACTCTGATATCTTCTCTTTCTCATATTCGTGGGCTATATTGGATCAATTCTGTTTGAAAACTCAGAGGTTCGGAGACGTAATTAGTGGCTACCAGAGCAGCTTGCTGAAAACTCTTTCAAACTCTTTAGATTTTTGTTAGTATTGGATTGGAGGTGAAGCAGGCTTCTGTTTTGTTGTTGAAGAGTTACAGAAATATAGCAGTGAGAGAATTGCCTCTGCCCTTTTATTTTATTTTCCCACGGTTCTTAAAACCTTTCTGATCAAACTCCATAGGTAACTGCATGGAAGTTGCTATCCCTCAGCCTCTCCCCATCGCTATATGCAAGGGAGGATATAATATTCACTGCCTCCGAGTTTTATTACCAGAACTACTGTTGTAAGTCACAAATTCTATAAATTCTCAACTAATGCAATATTAACATTGTTTTGCCACTGGCAGTCCTCATGCGTGCGCTAAAAGGGAAGAAGCGTTTGTAACTTTATTACAAAAAGCCTTGCTGTTTTGTGAACTGTCAGTAGAAAGTAGACATTTTTTTGAGGGATTGCTCTTGCACAGAAACAACCCATTTTCAAGGGTTTTAAGGTTAGTTTCGTGTCTTTTTCCCAGGCTGTATTCCATGAATAGGAACATGAATTTGGGAACTTGTGCTGAGCATTCCAACTCATGTTATTCGCAATGGGGTGTAAGCCAGTTAAAGGTTTAAAGTCTTCCTGCCTTTTCCTGACCAGTTAAAGTTTTAAACTTTTCCTCATTCATTGATTCTGTTTAAAATTCTCACCACTGTAATTATTTAACATATTTGGAGGGAGAAGACGATTGGTTTTAACAGCAGGTAAAAACGATATAAAAGCACAATCTAGCAGCAATGGGAAGAGGAGAAAATAGTTTGGGTCCAATTGTGAAAGCATAGCCCTATGGGTTTATCTCAAGGTGGATAGGAATGAATACCTGTTTATTTTTCTCTATCTTTTTCCTGATAAAATTGGAACTACGCTCCTTTTTCATCTGTTGATAAGCTATAGTGTAGGACAGTGATGCCAAACCTTTTAGAGACTGAGTGCCCAAACTGCAACCCAAAACCCACTTATGTATTGTCGAGTGCCGAGTGGACGTGGCCCATTGCGTGGGCATGGCTGTGGTGGTCACGGCAGACTGGGTGGGCATGGCCACCTCGATCTTGCTCGTGGGAAGGGACACCTGTGGGGCCAGGCAGGGTTGGGGGAGATCCAGGGGGGCTCTGGCGGGTGGGACGGTGGGCAGGAGGCTCATCCTGCGGGGTGAGGCAATGCAAGGCAGGGGGGCAGTGCAGGGGTGTTATTGCCACAGGGCAAGGCGAGGTGAGGCAGGGGCCAGGGCGACTGCTGCCTGACACCATCGGCCGCACATAGCAAGTGCATGGGGGCCAACTGTGTCCATCAGCAGCCACAGCCTGCCAGCCTCTTGGTTTCGGCGCGACGTGGCTGTTTGCCGCCTTGTGCATCGTACCCAATGTGGCTGCCATGAGGCCACGGAACAAGCTGGGCAGAGGTAAGGAACCGGTATACCGATTTCTTAGTGCCACACGGCTTGTTCCCTGGCCTCATGGCAGCCGCATTGGGCAGGAGGCAGGAAACAGCCGGTTTTGGCATGACCCAGCTGTTTTCCACCTCATGTATTGCACCCAATGCTGCTGCAATGCGGCTCAGCGAAAAGCGGCCGTGAAACAAGTAAGGCAGGTTTCCCCCCCACCCGCCATGCAGATCACCCTGCTGCCGCCACCTTTTTCCCCCCACCCGCCACATGGATTGCCCTGCTGCTGCCACTTCCCCCCTACCCCCCACACAGATCGCCCTGCCGTCACCTCCGGAGCTCGCATCCGTGCTGTGGGGTGATTTTGTGGCACGCCAGCAGCCCGATCCAGGCTCCAGAAGCCTGGAAAAGGTCTCTGCCGCCCGGATTGTCTAAGTGTGTGGGGGGGTATGAAATTGCTGTGCAGCCCTAGATCTGGGCAGCAGAGGCTTTTTCCAGGCTTCCAGAGCCCGGATCGGGCTGCTGGCGCACCACAAAATTGCCCCACAGTCATGGATGTGAGCTCCAGAGGCTTGCAAAAGGCCTCTGCCACCCGGATCGGCCATGGGGGGGCACAAAATCACTGTGCAGCCCAGGACCCGCGCTGACGGCTGCCTCTACCATCCAGCTCAGATCCGCCCAGCTCTTGTAGCTGCTCCCTGACTCCCAGTGCAGAGAGAAAGAGACTGAGAGCGCAGGTGCACGTGGAGAGGCAGAGGGGAGCAGCCTGGCTCCGCCTCCCTCTGGGGCAATGGCACACGTGCCCACAGGGACGGCTCCATGTGCCGCCTGTGGCACACATGCCATAGGTTCGCCACCAAGGATCTAGACTTAAGTTTCTTCAGGTACGACTGCAGAATCCAGGAGAACAGACAGGCTGTGTTGTTGGCAGGCAGTTTTCCTGAGTAAGCAAAATAGCAAATATGAGAGAAATCTCTCCCTGGTAGATGATTACATCTGAATTGGAATAAAGACACACCATCCAAATTTAGCACATAGCAACAGCATTTGTCACTAATTATTTTGGGGGGAGGGGGGAGCAAACCTTGCTCTGCATAGGAAGACTGTTTATAACAGAAGAATGCTAGTTTTGGGGTGCCTGTTAACGGCCTGAAAGTAACTGATGATTTGGGAAGAGGGATTAAATAGCCACAGTGTATTTCCTCCTTCCTGTCTGCAGAAGGGAAGAGAAAACCAAGCAATTGTCTTGAGTAACTCCCCTTCCAAGGGCTGGGAGTTGATCTGGGTGATCTCAGCTGCTTGGCTTTCCAAAGGAGAAGAGAGAGAGTTTGGAGTTTGTATTTGGACAAGGCATCCCAGTGCCTCTCTTTCCAGTATCTCAAAAGATGCTGAGACTCTGGAAAGAGTGCAGAGAAGAGCAACAAGAAGAATTAAGGGGCTGGAGCCTAAAACATACGAAGAACGGTTACAGGAATTGGCTGTGTCTAGTCTAATGAAAAGGAGGACTAGGAGAGACATGACAGCAGTGTTCCAATATTTGAAGGACTCCTACCAAGGTGAGGAGGCCAAACTATTTTTCATAGCACCAAAAGGCAAGACAATAAGCAGTTTGAGGGAAGCTAACCAAGGAGAGAAGCAACCTAGAACTAAGGAGAGATTTCCTAATGTAAGAGCAGTGGGGATAATTTGCCTTCAGAAGTTGTGGCTTCTCCATCACCGGAGGCTTTGAAGACTGGACAACCATTTATCAGAAATGGTATAGGGTCTGCTACTTCGTACACATTTTCTTTTTCTTTTTTTGAGGCACTTCTTAACACCCGGGTGTTTGACTAACCGGTCCTGATGTTATTACTGCTTTTCAATATGGTTGTGTGTATAGATAGAACAGGAAACCTGTTTTGTTTTGAATCTGAAACAAGTAAGTGTATTTTGAGAGTTTGGCCCATCCATTTTTAATTGTCTGTGGTTCAGCAGAAATATAACCTGAAACATTTTGCTGTTCCCAATTTTGGCTAGAACCACATCTGGAGGGATCCTGGAATGATTTTACAGGTGAATGTATAAATTGGGTAGCTGCTGTTTATGCCCTTATCCCTGCTTTGCCAAGGACTCTGCTGTGCCCCACCTTGTCAGTGCCTTGCCCCTTCCTTCTTCCCTGCCCTTCCCCGCCTCCTTCTTCTCTCAGTGCCTTCCACTCCTCCCTCTTCCACTGCAGCATATCCCACTAGCCCAGCCACTCAGGTCTTGCCAGGGCTTTCCTTGCTTCCCATGCCACTTGTGCCACTGATGCCCCTGTGAAGCATATCCCTGAGTTTCCAGCGGATTTTCTCCCCTCTCTCCCTCCCCTTCAATCACTGCCTGTCTTGTTAAACTGTTCCTTGCCGTGAAGTTCTCAACAGTAAAAGAACAAGGTCTCAGCTGTGCCTGATGTTCCTGAGCTCATCTCAGTTTCTAGTCCTGCTTCAAGAAGCTAGGAAATTAGAAAATAAGCCATTTAATACAACACAATCTCAGGAGCTTCTGCTGAGCCTCAGAGGTGATAGCATGACATTGTAGCTTTGCAGCCCGACATTTTCCCCGAGAGCTGTCAGCATGATTATGAATTGCAGAGTAGGAGCTGTGACGTGGAGGGAAAGGATGGCAGAGGAGTAATGTTGCGCCAGAGTCCAAAAACTGGAAGGTGGGCTAAAGCAGGAGTGCGGCTCATACTGCACACCTAAACAGAAAGAATCAAGACAAGCATTTTTACAAAATGAGATTTCCTAACTGATCAAAAACTGAATTTATGCATGAGGTGAGGGTCCCCTATGAAATTTGCTAGAGGTCACAGATGAGGCTGTAGGAAACAGAAGAGCCAATGCATTGATACATAGCGAAGGATGTTTAGCAACACAAGCTCTGGTGTTTGTTTGTTTTTTTATATATGTTGAGATGTTGCACAAAAAGGGCAGAGTGCTATAAAACTCATGGAAACTGTGAGAAACTGGAACCACCATTTTTCCCATGAAGGGGGAAATAGCCCACCCCAGACTTTATGGAAGTCTAGCCTTGCTATTTTTGTGATTTGTGTTGAGCATCAGCTTGAAACGGTGAAACCAAACTATGTTCTGTCTCCAACACAGGCATTAAGAATTAGAAATGGATAGGCTTATATTGAAAATGAAAGGGAAAGAAGATACAGAATATTTTCAAACATGGGATAATTTTTATGAATGGCTATAAAAATGTACTAGAGAGTAGAAATGGAAGTTGTATTACTACTAATGTCCAATATGTGAACCCAGACAACATGTTGTTTAATAAGTACTAAAGATTTGTAACTATAAAAACTTAATAAAATATTTATATATAAAAAAAAGAATTAGAAGTTCTTTCAAAGCAGTGCAGAACTAGATCGTTCAGAGGAACCTTTAAAATCTTTGTGCTGAAAGAAATTCTGATTTTTATAAAGTTCATAGTTGAAACCAGATTTGAATTTTTAAACAAAGTTTTAGAGGGCACATATAAATATGTTTCCCTTTTTGAAATTTGGTACGGTAATTTGGTTAAAATTAATTATTTTAATTTGGTTAAAATAAAAATAAAATAAAAATTTAACAAAAAGAAAAGTTAAAATGAACTAAAGTTCAATAAAAAGTAAAAAGCTTAAACATGCTTAAAACTAAAGTGAAGTTACTGTACTAATTAAATAATATTTTACTCAGTTCTTCAATAATATTGTAAATTATTATTTTATTATGACATGCTGGGATACTAAATTCTTGAACTACTGAATGAAGAAATAACAAGTGTAATCTCTCTTGACATTGCATTGTCTCTGTAATAAAGGTGAGTGAGTGAGTTTAGCATGCTATCCTATCCCCAGTATTGGAAATCTATCTTGACATCAGGAATGGTAGACTTTCTGTATGAAGAATAACCAACAGAATGATTAGAGACCCTTAATATATAAATCTGTGTTTGATTCCTGTAATCAATTTGCATTATTCTTTTTTTTTGCAAAAGAGCAAAATACATAAAATAAAATAAAAGGACTTCTAACCAGGTTGTTCAACGCTTTTGGAATTGTTTTAGCTCTAATATAATTTCCTAAAATTTCTCTTCCTGTAGTTTTTTGTTACATTGTTAACTACCCTATACATATATAATTTTATTATTTGATGTAATAAATTCATTACGTTAAAAGATTTGCATAGGGAATGAGAAGGAAGTTTCTGTTTAAGAAAAAAAAACTTATTTTCTCCCTTATTTCTTTTCATTGTGCTGTCTCAGAGGTTCCACCAGAGACATCTCCTAGAAGGCGGAGCATCTCTGGAACAAGCAATCCCACAGATACATCAAATACATCACCTTTTCGCGTACCAGTAAGTAGACATTTGCTTTGAATGGGATTCTGTGACAAACTCAGTATATGTCCATTTACCCCTAGAGCAGGGGTCGGCAACCTCGGCTCTTTTATGACTCGTGGACTTCAACTCCCAGAATTCATGAGCTATGCTGGCTCAGGAATTCTGGGAGTTGAAGTCCACGAGTCATAAAAGAGCCGAGGTTGCCGACCCCTGCCCTAGAGGATAGAGTGTTTTGTTTTCTTCTTTTTCTTTTTTTTTTACAAGTTCAGTGTCTGGGCTTGTGGCATCAGAGGCAAAGCATTGTGCTTGATTGGGCAGAGAAACATCTCTTTTCCCTGAGGCGGGCTTTCATTTACCTCTGGATTCTATTCACCTGTGAAACCAATGCTCAGAAAGATGAAGCAAGACAGCAGGTTTGCCAAACAGTCTCCAAGCAAGAAGCCCAGATGAACTACTGTACCTTAAGCTACCCTCCCTGCAGCTATGTTTGGATGGATAGGATGTGGCTAGACAGATTTTATTTCTAACTTTCTTAAAATATGATTCAAAGGTATATCAATTCATATGATTGTCTATGATTCTGTATGCTAAAATATTCATTCTTCATCATAATTCTGACACAGGTGGATACTTTTTTTTCCTATTCTGTAGATGGAAATTTATCATTGTATACTTTATGTTCAGTTTGTGAATCAGATGTTCAGTTTAAATTATTTGTTTTTATAATTTTAATCCAAATTTCCTGGAAATTCTTACCTGCCTCTTTTGGGTGGACTAAAGTTCAAACTACCCATACTTGAATTACTGCAGTTTTTCTAGTATTATGGTGAGAGTGAGTCATTTACAGTGTAAATGACTTTTCCAACAGAGGTGCAACAAGTTTATAAATGACAGTAAAGAGCAACAATATTCTGGAATGTTATTTTATGACCTACTTAAGAATCTAAAAACTAAGAAAGAATTGTTGCTGTTCTCATATCTTTCCTTGTTTTAATTAACGGACACATCCCTGTCCTATGTTCTCAATTTTCCTTATCCTAGGTTTCAAATTCTGATAATAGTTTTTTTTATTATTTAAACTTCATTGCAGGTTTCTTTATATACTTTTAAAATTCATGGCTTATTCTTTCCATGGATAATTCTGAGTTAAGAATTTCACTTTTTGTTCAGCATAAGGTTGATCAGTAATACAGTACATCATGTAACAAAATGGAGGCATATTATCTTGTTCAACCTTTTGCAGTGCTAATTCCAAGAACTGTAGTAGGAAAATACCACATTGGGAAAAAGATGATCTAGGCAAGTCACAATTCAAAACTGGAACGTTATCTCCCTCTCCTTTATTTTAAGTATGTTTAATGGATAAAAAAGTTCTTTATATTTTCAGGTTTGGCTAGTCCATATTGTATGAATAGCATATATTGAAGAGAGAGGGGAAAAGAGGATTATATATGTCTGATTGAATTCTGTAATAAGACAAGATAACCTTTATTGTCATTTTTCCTCTGTAAACACTCTGGCACATATTAAAGAGTGGAATTCTTATGCCTGCTCTCAAAAGAAAACAAGCCAAAATGTTGAAAATCCACTCAAGCTAACAGCACTATCCAGGATGGAATGCTTTAACCAAGTTTCTGTTGCAATGGTGATACGGCAGTTTCTCACCTGCCGCTTTGCTATTAACTCTAGCTTCATATAAACCACTTTAGACTCTAAGGAGTACAGTACATTAGCAAACAAAACAGATGGATTAGCCTTTAGCCTAGCTATTGGCCCTCCACTTTTGCCTTGTTTCCTCTTTCGATCACTCCACCTCCACCTCAGAAGACACTCAGCACTGGAGGGAGACTTTCCCGCTTCAATGGCTGCTGCTCCCCGCTGCCTCCGTTGCCTAAAATATCGAGCACTTTCTGACACTGCAGCCGATCTCACACCCTCCACATTTCAGGGACTGCAGCTGATCTCACACTCTCCGGGCAACCCATTGACATTTCAACCATGCTGGCACCTTCAACCGAAGCAGTCTGAAGCAATGCAGACTCAACAGCTTTATCAATAGTTGCTCTCTTGCTAAATATTACCAAATCCAATATAGACTGATGGTGATGTAACAGTTTGGTAATACATTTCCACTTTCCTGTCAGAAAGAATCACTCCAAGACCCCAAAGCAGCTGTAGCCAAGCATGGAATTATCTAGCATTGTTGACAGAGGACCAGATATACTCTTTGATCTAACCCATTGAGAGTTCACATTCATAAGATGACTTTGAGTAAGTTCACACAATATGTTAAACTCTAAATCTGAGTTAATAGACTCTGAAAACAGGAGTACTCTCAACTTTTTGCAGTTGCCTTCCGCCCACAAAATGATGATACCGGAAATTGCTTAAACGCACACAGACCAGCAAGTCCTAATACATCAGCTCCATTTCTGTTCCAAACATAATTTTGCAGTCTTCTGTTGTTGTACAAAAGGAAGATTTGCAGTCACCCTCACTAGGCGTAAATTCATTACCACCCCCTATTTATGCAGACCTAGAGCTTGAGGTCTTATACAACTGACTAAGTAGGTCCAGGAAACAAACATTCAAACTCTGCCGTCTTACTCTTTTTAAGGAACCTTCATTAAACCTTCAGTTTAGACACAATAAGAAACTTTGCTGCTGCTTGGGTTTCTGGTTAATGGAAGGAATAAGTGGGGGTTGGGTGAAGAGCATACCTAACAATAAACCTGAATCCTAGATGTCTTCAAATGCAGCTGCTTTCCAACAAATGTTCATTGCAGTGAACTGAAAGGGTAAAATGGCACCAACTGTGAGGTCAGGTGGCTCAGTCCCCTGAAGGAACAGAATAAAAAAATGATAGGTTGGAGTACAATCAATTATTGATTGCCTTCAGTTTCCGGGTTAAGTGTGATGTTATCTTTAGAAACAAATTAGCAATCTTAAAAGGCTCTAGAAATACATTACTTGCAGGACATGTGATACGTCCTTGTTCTTCAATTTCTTTTTCTTTTTTTTTTCTTCCAGTTGTTAATATGCACAGCCTGGCTATTTTAAAAATTCACTTCTGAATAGAACATTCAATTCCAGTAGAGACTTCATCGCCATTCTTCTAGGCACTTAACAATGGCATCCATACAGGAAAAAGAATTACTCAACTGCACAACTTAATGGGCCTTTGTCCAGTGCTAGGAATTTTGATTTACAGTTGCATAATATTCTGAAATGAATGCTTTCTTCTTGATTTGGAGGAAGCTCTTCAAATAACTCTTTGCTGTGAAATGCTTAGGATCTATTCACATTTAAGAGACTATCAGATGAAATTAAGTTTTTCTTTTCCTCTTAAATATTTGATATTACTGTTTCTTTTAAAATACCCACTTCTTGCATAACAGTATGTTCAGATCAGTTTGTATTTAGCAGCATCAACTTAATGCAGTCCTTGGGCTGCCATTGAGTGATGTGAGGCACAGGCTCTGCAGGCAGAATTTCTTGACTCAAACTCTGGTATTTCCTGATTAACCTAGAAAACACTGTTTCCCTTCACTCTAGTTTTGTTCTTATTATAGCTGCCTCCTCCCATAAATTCTAGGTGGCTTACAAATACAAAAAAATTAAAAAGTTAAAAGCTTTCCATCCCACAGGTAGCCCACATCAAAATAATGCAACTATAACAAATCAAGCTAAACACGGGGTTCCACAACCACATCAACCCCAGACCTAAAACCAAAGCCAGATCTTCAGTGCTTTTAGGAGATACAGAAATGGTGCTTTCTGTATCTGTGGGGGAATGGTGTTCCAGAGGGCAGGGGTCATGACAGAGAAAGCACATTTCTTTGGTCCCAGAAGATGAAAGATTTAATAGAAGGGATCTGGAGCATAACCAGTCTACTGGAATGGACCATGTGGGCAGAAACAGTACTGAGATAGATGGATGAATGCATAATTTCCTTTAATAAAATAAAACACTATTTTGATGTTACATCCCTTTCAGCAAGGTTCAATTTTAGATGTCTTTAGTTGCCAGCAAGTTTCTGTAACATTGCATCGGCTCATTTATAAAATAAAATATCAGTGTAGCATAAAGCTCATTTGGAAAATGAGACAAATTCTAAAAGGTTGATTCTAACAGGTCACCTTTCTATGAAATATTATTATAATATTATATTTCTACAAACCATAATGAAGTAGCTTTGCGTGTCCTAACAACTGTTAGGATACTCTATACTTTGCACTGGAAAATGCATATAATTGCTTCAGTAGAAGATTGGCAAATTTTAGGAGCATGCCTTGATAGTTTAAATAAATTCATATTGAAAAATAAATGAGTGTCATCTAAACTTTGATTTTCTCTTAAATCTATTTTTAAAGATATATTTCTTATTAACAAGACTAATTTTACAGTTTTTGTTTCATGATGCATTGATTGCTGTTGTTGATAATCATACAATCATATTTTTAAAAAATGTATTGAGATTTTACTCAGTACATTAACATAATCATAGATTAACTTGATTATAGTCCCAATCTGTATTTTCAAAATAAGGTGTTACATGTATACAGCTAAACTAATAGTATTCTGGAGATTTGTGCTCAATTTACCTAAACTTGTGATACTTTTAAATTTCTGGTCTCTTCACTTTGTAATTTTTTCCTCTCTTCTTTTGGCTTTTCTGGTTTTTGTTTTGTTTTCTTTTAAACATTTCTTTTAAAATGTTAATATTTTTTTTGTAAAAAGCATACCAAGTGACATAAACATATTGAATCACAACTGCATTCTTATTCAACTATGTCTAATATGTACTAATATGTCCCATTACTGAAAATTATGTCTGAACAAACTAGTTGCTGTGTTGCTTCCCTGACTTACACTGTCAAGGGGACCAGCTGAGCAGATTTCTTCTATGGTTAGTCTGCTTAATATATAAACTTGAAATCTCTCAGATAAATCAGGAATTAAAAGCCAAGAACAAACCATGATTTCCATCAGAGGAAACAAGTCAAAAATTGTGGCTCACAGATCAAGATAGCCATTCAAATCTTTTTTGGTGGTCTTTTCAGCCATTCCCGTTGACAAGAAGAGCAATCAATAGTATTTACCTGCATACTTGCTTGTTCTCATTAAATTCAGAAATTCTTAATTATTATCAACTGTGATCACTTTCACAGTTGGACCTCCAACTAACTACCACATTATGCTATTTATTTCCATTGCAATTTTAATGGAATACTGTACATTACATTGTACTTATTTTTATAATTAATGTTATCTTATTGTACACCAGTATGTATTCATAATGGATATCATTTTGTTCAAATATGCTATCATACAGGTATACTTGGTGAGTTTCCATTATTTCTATTTTACCTGATCTGTCAGTCTTGCTGCATACCTCCCTTTTATTCATCCTGCAATTTTGTAAATCCCAAGAAAGTTGTCACTGAGCAGATTTTTTTTCACTTTCTAATTTATGCCAGGAAGTGCTGTAAAGCGACTTACATCCTTGGAATTACCTACCCTCCTCCTTAGTTCACTTCCCTATTTTTATTTCCTTGCATTCCCCCAAAATGTATTGTTCTTTATCCTCATTCCTACATGTACACTTTCATGTTTTTCTTCTCTCAATGGCATCTTCTGAAAAAGTTGTTATATTACTTCCCTTCACCAGCATGTTTTAGAGCTTATGTTTTTCCTAAGTACATTGCTATTATTCCCATATTGTTTAAGTTGTTTCATTGATGTTTTATGTACAGTTAAGAATTTACATCAAGAACATATGTTTGGGATAGGCGAGAAAAATAAATACGTTTGTGAGTCACTTTTTTCACCAATTCAAGGATTTAAGAATCATCTCCCTGCCCACCAGTGATCTATTAAGCTCACCCTAGTCCAAGTGTTCTTTTGAGAGCCTGAAGCAGCTTTTTCACAACATTATGGCATCCTGATCATCACTGGGAATTGTAAGCATTAATGGCCCAATCAGTGGTTGGATTCAGCCGGTTCGCACCACTTCGGCAGAACCAGTAGCTAATTTTTTGTTGCCCAGACTCAGAATGGACTTCCGGAAGCGGCATCCACACAGAGAACCAGTTGTTCACATATTTGAATCCCACCACTGGGCCCAATGTATCTGCAGTTGAAATTGTTCCCTCCCCCAAAAAAAACCCTAGTAAAATGAGAATTGGAAAACAGCCACATTCTGCTTGTTGGGTCACTCATTTTATGCATCTTGGTTAAAGAAATGGTGGTGAAATGTATTTGTGGGGGTGGGGGAGGAGGGAGAAAGCACAAATGAAACACCTAGTAAGATGCAGGGAATCTGTGTAAGAGTTGCAAAAAGTTATGCTATATGAAATGAAACTAAAGTATTGATAGAAGAAAGCAGTCAAGGATCAGAGACAAATCTAACTGAATGCTTACCTTACCTCCTTAAGAATTTGTAGTTTCCAAGCAGTTTTTCAAATTTGTTTAAAACACTAGTGCATGCATAAATAAGTTTGTTTTTTAAAAAAAAGCTAAGGGACTTATATTGAAGGAAGATTGCCATCTTCAAGTTTTGTGACTGGATCTAGTTTTCTGGATAACTCACTGCATAACATTTCCACAATATTAAATTCACTGTGAATATAAATTAACCCTATTAGTTATAATGGTAGATCCATCTTCTTGCAAAATTTTCTGAGCATTTCCAAAAACAAAAAAAGCACTGAAAGCAGGAATTCCCTTTTTCTGGAAATTCTTCAAAGCCTAGGTGGCAATTCTACCTGAAGAAAAAAAAAATGGTGAAAGCAGCACCAAAGTACCTTAAAAATAGCTTAGTGAAAATGAGAATAATTTGCTTACTATGTAAGCATTAATTTGAACTGATACATGATAAGCAGAGAATCAAAGAAATGATATTGTAAAAGAAAATAAGGCTTGGTAAATGGAGACAGAATGGATTTTCCTAAATAAGCTTAAAATAGTGTTGAGGCTTATATTCAGGGTGCTTTAACAACACTGAAATTGTTTCTTTAAATTGTTCAGGAACTGTTAATGGGTTGCTTTCTAGTTAGTGGTGTGAAGGAATATGAACTTGCCCTTGAGGATGAGGAAGAAATGAGCAAACCATTAAGGAAGAACTGTAGGAAAAGATTACTCAATCCTGAGAAAGAAGGGGGGGGAAAGAAACTCAAAACAGCCCCACCTAGAATTTATTTGGCATACCATGGAGTAGGCAATCGGACAGAATTTCAAAATTTCATTATCCTATCCTATAACAAGGGACGCGGTGGCTCAGTGGGTTAGGACGCTGACCTTGTCAATCAGAAGGTTGGCAGTTTGGCGGGTCGAATCCCGAGTGCCACGTAGCAAAGTGAGCGCCTGTTACTCGTCCCAGCTTCTGCCAACCTAGCAGTTCAAAAGCACGTAAAAATGCAAGTAGAAAAATAGGGACCACTATGGTGGGAAGGTAACAGCGTTCCGTGCGCCTTTGGCGTCTAGTCATGCCAGCCACATGACCACAGAGACGTCCTCAGACAAGTGCTGGCTCTTTGGCTTTGAAACGGAGATGAGCACCGGCCCCTAGAGTTGGAAACGACTAGCACGCATGTGCGGGGGAACCTTTACCTTTTTATCCTATATCGAACAATAAAATGCATGCCCAGAATCCCTATTCTACCTGTTTCTTAATTTGCCTATCTTGAAAGGCTAAGACTAACTTTGAATGTTACCGGTTTTTGGGGTGTAAGCAAAAAGTTGTAGGACAGATCTTTACTAAATACACTGCTCCCTTCAGAATTAATTGTACACGTCCTGCTTTTTTTTTTTTTTGTAGAGTGCTTACAAAGTTACTTTGCACCAATTATGCATATGGAAGTTTTTGCTATAATACTTTTTTTTTACTATAGTAAATACAGAAAAGATTTGCTCTTGTAAATTTTATTTTGTTACCAAGTTGGCTGTGGGGACTGTTTAGGAGTCACTTGCCATCAGAAAATGCATAGAGGCAGAACAGAATAAAAGGCAATACTTAACAAATTAGATAGTTGAAAATAATAATGTTAAGATTCTCTCATACAAAATGAAAATGGATTTTTCAACTCTTGAAAGAGTATAGACGTATATCGAAATATTTTCTCATTGGATAAAAATAGCATAGTTAAAGAGCAATTTTAATCTACTGGATGATCAAAATCAAAGGAGTAATCATTTTTATGTGGTAACTACTATGTCTTGAGAGTAAATGTATCTCTTCCTTAAATGTCTGTTGGGAAAAGAAAACAGCTAGGTTTGTTCTGTTCCTGCAGTAAGAAACAATATGAATAAGCTTTATCTGGCCAAATTGCACTCTTTTCAAGAACATTAAATAATACTGGGGGAGATTTAAACCAAATTTATACAGATAAACAACAGTACTAACCATTACAGTATATTTAGCATATTGACCTTTCTGCTAAGTTCCATGCTTTAATACAGACATGTCAAACACAAGGCCCGGGGCCCAGATCCGGCCCATGAAGTGGTTTCATGCGGCCCGCAAAGCCATCCTGGAAACAGTGAGGGAATGGCCACCACTGCCTTGGCCCTGGCCCAGAGACCCTCAGATCTGTCCCACTCCTGCCCAGGCCCCCATAGGCACCCTTGATGCGAACAATGTAGAGCTGGCCATGCCCACCCAGTAAGCCATGTGCCTCCAGACATTGTGAATGCTCCAACACTGGAAGTTTTTAAGAAGAGATTGGACAACCATTTTTCTGAAATGGTGTAGGGTTTCCTGCCTGAATAGCGGGGTCGACTAGAAGACCTCCAAGGTCCCTTCCAACTATTCTATTCTATTCTATTCTATTCTATTCTATTCTATTCTATTCTATTCTATTCTATTCTATTCTATTCTATTCTATTCTATTTTCTATTCTATTCTGTAATGACAAGTTAGCATATGGTGGGTCTTATCTTTAGTACTACTTTGGGACTTGATAAAATCCTGGTTCAGCTAAAGCAGAGGAGTTGAGATCTCAATCTAGATACAGTATCCAGCACCAAAATTTCCCTTCTTTTTTATGGCACAATCACCCTTCCTGCCTAGTTTGTCCCTTGATATTTCTTTAACATCTTACATGTTCTAAAAAGACTGTTTACTTTGGCCCAAATTAGGACAATGACTGGTAGACATATAAGCCTTCCACACTAAAGCTGAGTTTTTTTCTGTTCAGACTTGGAAGTAGAATTTGTCTAATGTGCTATTATAATGTTCATTGCACATCCAGTGGCAATCAAATTTAATATTTTCAATTGTTTATAACTCTTCTTGCTATTGTGATCAGGAGGCTATTACTCTTCTCATGGGATATCACTCTTCAGGGAACTCTAAGAAAGTTTCAAAATTCATATTAATAGCTATAGCTGTTAGAAACCATCTGGTTCCCTTCTCATGTTATCAGTTCTTAGCTGCTAATTATTCTAGGATTTTCTCACTATTTAAAAAATGTTTGTCTAGTTGTTGTATTGTGATCTGGTGTTTTACTGTACTGCAAAAAAGTCTACTATATATTTCTGAAGTATTTTTAGAATTGGGAGTATGGGTCATTACTTATAGATTGATTTCCATAATAAGTAAGTAAGTAAGTAAGTAAGTAGTAGTAGTAGTAGTAGTAGTAGTAGTAATGTTGATGAAAGGGACCTTGGAGGTCATTTAGTCCAACCCCCTGCTCAGGCAGGAAACCTTATGCCATTTCAGACAAATGGCTGTCCAGTCTCTTCTTAAAAACATCCAGTGTTGGAGCATTCACCACTTCTGGAGGCAGGTTGTTCCACTGGTTAATTGTTCTGTCAGGAAGTTTCTCCTTAGTTCTAGGTTGCTTCTCTCCTTGATTAGTTTCCATCCGTTGCTTCTTGTCCTGCCTTCAGGTGCTTTGGAGAATAGCTTGACTCCCTCTTCTTTGTGGCAGCCCCTGAGACATTGGAAAACTGCTATCATGCCCCCCCCTCGTCCTTCTCTTCATTAAACTACACATACCCCAAAATAAAAGAGGTTGTGTAGAAGAATTGTGTACATGTTGTTTATTGTCATAGCTACATGTTACATGCAAAGATTTAAGCACACATACCTAAATTAAAACTAAAGCAATTTTAAAGACTGAGTTATATTTGCCCCTTTGATAGGAAGACTATGGAAGAGAATGCAATTGTCTTTTTTTTTATTCTTAGAGATTATTAGCTACTAAAACTGTATAAACCACTTCCCTTAAAATTTATCATAGCAATTTTCCCATTCTGCTTTAAAAATTATAGTCATACAATTGTTTTAAATCAGTTAATACAAAACATACAGTTGGTCTCATAGGATAGCCAAAGAAGGGAGCAAAAGCTTGTAGAGAAGGTATTACATTTTACTTGTTCTTTTAGGCACTTTTTTCAGACATCCAACCTTTTTTTCTGAAGAATAATAAAAACTGTACAATATTCACCATTCAGAATGTGACTACACTAGAGATGAGTATTGTCATACTTTACACCAGACAGAATGATCAACCTTTAGTCAGACCTGCATTAACTAACAAAAGCTTCATACATTGAAGTTGCTTTATTGCAAACAAGCAAGCAGTTTTATATGCCTGTTGCAAAATACAGAACTCAAACCACATGTGTGAGACAGTGTCTCACAGAGACATTTGCATTCTTTTCTCAGCCTTGAGATTCAGTAGCAACTGTTTATTGTTTACACAATTCTTTATAGGCAGAGCAAAAAGCATCACGTCATCAGCATCACCTTTTACAAGTATTAGTGTACAATCTTCATGATATTGGTTGTTTTGTTCTTAAGCAGAATTTTTGCTATTTCACATTGTGGATTATTTATTGAACTATCCATTACATTCCTCATATACCGTATATTGTTTGTAACAGCTAGCTCAAGACACCAGGGTTTTTTTTAACCAATAGCTTGATATTAAATTTAAAATGAATAGTTGCTATTTTGTTCAGTCATTTAGCTCAGAAAAATCATTATGTAGATCTTTGCTCTCCATTTGATATTTATTATATTGAATAAATCAGAATTAGATTCTCTGCTATCTTAAAACTCAGACCTTTGTGAATAAGTTAAAAAAGAAGTACCTGTAGTCCTGTTCAGATACTTATGGACCTTTTTCTGACTTCCTTTTATTCTGAGAATTGTTATTTTGTGGAATACCGTGAAAGTCCAAATAGACAAGGGCTACCACACCATTAAGTTTGCATATACTGGTTGATGTTTTTAAAAAATGCTAAATGTATAGTGAAGCAAGACTTGCCTTTCAGAAGCCATGCTAATTCTTCTTCTTTGAATATGTAATTAACCCTTAAATCAGAGGGTTTTTTTAATCCAGTACAAATATTACATTAATTGGGCTGTTTTATTATATAGTTTTTGAAAAAGCAGTCTTATATTAAAAAGCAGTCTTATATTTCATGGGGAAGGGTTATGCCTCTAGTGTATAGTGTTAGGAACAGGTTATATTTTCTTGCTAGACTAGTGGCATTTTCATATTTAAAAACAACCAAATAGAAACAATTCTAAATCAATGACTTGCTAATTTAATTTATCACTTTATCCTAAACTATCCCACCCCTGTGATATTATATTTTTCTTCAGGAGAATAGTAGGAGATGTATCCAAGAATTCATTCCCCTTCCCTGCTTCAGACTTCCTTTCAGCTCCCTTTTTGCTAGTATTGTAAGTTTTGAAAAAAAATGATTTTTTGGGGGGGGGGGGGAATTTCTTGGAACTTGTTCATTTATCTGAACATTCAACATATTGCCTCAATTATGTACAGGTGGCTCTTGATTTAGAACCACAATTAGGACCAGAATTTCAATTGCTAACCAAGACAGTTGTTAAGTGAGCTGTGCCCAATTTTATGCTTTATTTGCTGCAGTTAAGCAACAGTTGTTAAGTCAATCGTGCAGTCATGAAGCAAATCTGGTTTCCCCATTGACTTTGCCTTTCAGTAGCCAGCTGGGAAAGTAGCAAATGACAATAACATGAGGCTAGGATGCTGCAACTATTGTAAATACATGCCCATAGAGAAATGTCCAGATTTCTACTGTGGGGATGCTACAATGGTCAGAACTGTGAGAACCAGTCACAAGTTGCTTTTTCAGTGCACTATAATTTGAGACTGTCACTAAACAAATGGCTGTAAGTTGAAGACTGCATGTATCTTGCAAGATGATGTCATACTCCATTAGGGATTGTGTTTAAGGCTAGCTTTTCTAAATAATCTCTGCAATAAAGTATTATACATATGTTTTTACTGTGACTCTGAGAGAACACCTAAAGCGTTTATTGGTTACTTGCCTACGTAAAGCATTTTGTCAAAACGTATTGTTCAAATAACACTTTAATTAGGCTTGTTTTCAGTACCATGGACAACTATAGATATTTCTTAATGACCTTGGCCCTTTATTTATACAGATCTTGCTGGTGTTGTCTCTATACCAGAAATGTCAAACTTGCGACGTCATGTGACGTCATGCAACGTATCGGGACTGTTTTGCCATTGCTGGCAATGGGATGGGCACGGTTTCCGTGTGACGCATCTGACCTGCGGACTGGCAGTTTGACATCCCTGCTCTATACCTTCCCTTTGTTTGCTCAATCATTACTTCTTGATTCTGTCCTTAATTGTTTTGACTAAAATTTTACCTCAGTTGAGTTACAGTTATCTGAATCTGGCTCAGTTGAACAATTGTTTTTTAAATGCTAAATTTGTATGGTAACTGAAATTCCTTTTTTAATTTCTTAATTTTCTACTTAAAAGATACTGAAAAAATACTGTAATATATTTCAAGCCATACAATAATTAAATACGAAATGAAACTATAATATTTAAAACCCAAAGGCATCTCTAAATCATCAAAGCAGCACTTTATTTTTATGAAAAAAAATTAAAAGAGAATTTTCTGTGACTAATAGCCATGTCCTGATGTTTTTTAATGGAAGATTTTGTCATGTAAGTTAGTCTGATAGCCTGTAGAACTAGAGACACATGTTTTTTGTTTTACCTGTTATATATACTGTAAAATTGAGGCTATAGTATGGTATTAAACTGTCTCCGAAATGCTAAGCAAAAATTGACCTAGATCTTAATGGGGTAACAATATTTCTTAATTAAGAATATTTCTTAATTTAATCCAGAGGTTAAAAACATTTTTCTTTTGGTTCAAGGATAAGTTTGTTAAAAGGACTGAGAAAGAAAAGATTGAAGATACTGACAGTGAGGGACAGTTTACCTTATATTTTCTTCATTATCTCAGAGTCATTTATATTAAGATTTGGTGAGATTAATTCCATTAAATTTAATTATTAAATTAGAGCAAATATGAGATGTGATTCACCACGTTGCTTCTTATTGCCACAGACTACCAGTCAACACCACATAAGCATTCCCTCTTCACTCCTTGGCCTTGTTTGGCAATTCTCAACAAATCTATAGTGTTATTCCATTTATTTTGCAATAATGTTTTTTTACTGACATAAACCTGTTTCTCTGATATTCCTAGAGAGTTTTAAGATATAACCCAGTTTTGTCCTCTGTTACTGATTTGTTTGAACTCCTACCTGGGGCAAATATAAGTCCTATCATCACAATTACCATTGTCTTAGATTGAGTTGCATAATCCAAATATTACCAAAGCCTTTTTTTAAAAGAGAAGCTACTTAAAAATACTAGTTCTAGGTTGTATAATTTTCCTTCTTGTGTCTTTTTTTAGGGCTTCTTTAGTAGACGGCTTAGAGGCTCAATCAAAAGAACAAAGAGCCAATCTAAGCTGGATAGGAATGCCAGCTTTCGTCGTCGTGTGACCATTGAAGAAAGGTAAGACTCTTCATGGATGGCCAAAGGGGTTAGTTGTTTCCAAGAATTTGGTGAGGTATATTAATCTGCATTAGTACATATAAAACCACTAAAAACTGAAACTTTTTTTTACCAGAAATGTTCAACTTAGGGTTTACAATCTACAATTTAAAAATCAAGGAAACCTTTGCCATTGGTTTGTATGACATGTCTCACTCACTGACCCACTAAAGCCTGATGCAAGCTCATGAATTGGTTAACTTATTCCCAAACGGCAGCTGTATTGGTGTTTTACTTCACATGCAATGAAGAGTTTCATGGCACCTTAAAAGTTTACAATTTTTTATCATAGTAAAAAAGCTTTCCCCTGATGAAGTGCATAAAAATCTTTACCATGGCATGGTAATTGTTTTTACTGGAGATGATATCACTAAGTTAAGTGTTGCACTTGATCAAAGACTTACAAAATGCTAAAGAATATATTAGTTGTCTCCTGGACAATAGCATCTTTGATAGTGAATCCTGAGTACATAAAGCTTCTTTTAAAGATAAATTAATATTGTTGTACTTCCAATATACTGTATGTATGTATCAAGAATACTTTTTAAAGTGTTTATTGTGGTCTTTATAACCATGACCTAGGTCAAGAAACCTAAAACAAGACCAGTGACTTCTCCTGGTCTCTTCCAAAACAGAAAAGTCTCCTGTCAAGCACCACGGAAATCAGGAGATTCAGGCAGTTCAAATGAGTATAAAGACTTATTGCAAGCTTAATCTCTACAAAAATCTGATCTATTAATGGTCAAGGGAAATGAGCGGGAATAAGAAGGTATTCAAGGTGGGCTGGACTTAGATCTCTTGCAGGCAAGCAGGGGCTCAGTAACATTGCATAGCCCAGCAAGGTGGCAGTCCTTGGGCAATCTTCACTTCGTTATGAAATAGCAGGCTAAACTTAGTACTAGTAAATCCTAGAAAAAAGTACTGGCAAATCTCTTCATATTATTGACAAGAAGACAATATGGTCATGTCCAGGAGTTGAATTCAACTT
Organism: Vipera ursinii; assembly: GCF_947247035.1. Lineage (NCBI taxonomy): Eukaryota > Metazoa > Chordata > Lepidosauria > Squamata > Viperidae > Vipera > Vipera ursinii. Next base: position 110,524,842 of record NC_139516.1, on the reverse strand, counting down.
GACAGAGAATGTATCAAAAACTTATTACTTTAGTTTGAAAACTAGACAATTTTCAATAATTATTCCAAAATTATTCAGTTTTACATTAATGGATGTTTGAAGAGGAACGATTATGATAAAAAGAGGAACTAGAGGAGTGTTGTTTTTGCAGTAATTGAAAAACCAGACTGATTCAGGAAGCTCTAGGATAAATAGAGGCTTCAGAGTTTATATAAAAAAAGGCCTGACTTTCGTTTGTAAATTGTTTAGTATTGTTACAAATGCTTCATTGTAGAGACATTTTGGCTCCTAATTGTACTTTATTACATTCTAACAGCTGGTGCTTGAATGAAGTGAGTTTTTCCCCTAGTAGTTAACATGAAGGTTCAGCTTGTAAATTTGAATAATGTGATAGCATTGGCAGCACTGATAGAAATCATTAGGGCTCAAGTTTCTGCTGCAGAGAGCATCCATTTCTTCCTGAAATGGCTTGTTTTAGCTTAATGATTGAATGTGTAATATTAATGCATTTATCTCTGATAGTCTTTCAGTCTCCATTCTAATGTTAAAAATAGCTTGCCGTTTCTTAAGTTTTTGAAACATTTCTGGTATCACACACGCACACACACACACACACACACACACACACACACACAGAGTATCATACCTTTGTGGTGATTTCTCACAGGCTTACTTCTCTTGGAGTTTAATACAATTAATCTGTTCTCAAATATTAACATTGCTGCAATGCATGTCCCCAAGTCAAGAGCGGATTTTTTTTTGATCCTTCAGAAGTGTTGTTTAACTCAGTGCTTCCTCTCTTTATGAAGAATTGGCAAAAAAAGGAAACGAAAACAGATATGAGCAAGAGGGGTCCTAACCCTTGTAGAAATGATAATCATTTGCTTCCTGGGTGTAAAGATTGCTGTGCCTGATGAATATCTTGGGGAAAATTGTGACGTAAGTTGCAAGTGCCCAAACCAGCTCTCTTTGCAGTTACGACTGTTCATGTCTTAACCATTTGGATTCTCTTCTGGACCAGGCAAGGTCAGTTTAGTACCGACAATCATGTAGCAACAAATGTGTCATGGTTCTGATAGATGAAACTGGTAGAAGAACTTCAAGCAAGAATTCTTCCTTAAAGAACATTTTATTAGGAAACAAAGTATCAGCACTTACATAGTTGAACCCAAAACTGAGATTCCCTCCCCCCAGACACAAAGTAACAAGTTGCAATTCCCACCCCATAAAAACTGTCATAAATCACATTCCCCAATTAACACAAGCTTTTCTCACTGGCCCCTCAGCCCACCAAAACCTTATCAGACCATGTCCTTGAGTTCCCACACTTCTACATTGTTATGGCTAGCTAAACCCTCAAGCATTTGCCCCATCCCTCCTTCTACATCTGAACTGTAAAAGAATAGAAAAGGCACATTAGAAACAAAAGTAAAAATGGCTGCTGATTCTCAGTTGTCAGAGTGACAACATCCATTGTCACATCAGTTTTCAGGCTTTATTCAAGGCATAGAGTCATCTCAGCCTTGGGAGAAAGGAAATGGAATGATAAGGGATTATAGCATGGTACACTTTGGCTGCAGAATTCCATTCACCTTCCGGATTGAGGGAGAGATTTCTAAAGCATGAAGAATTTATCTAGCAGTGTAGAAAGGGGAGAAAATGTAGCTAAATCTCATTTACATCTTGGTGCAGAGTGTAGAATTAATTATATTTTAGTCATAAAAGCTGTGCAGATATGCCTTTCCCCCTCATAATAAAGAGTTATTATTTTTGTTGGACTAGGAATCCTTCTTGAGGCCTCAAGATCACCTCTTCTTAAGGGGAGGGAACTTATATAGCACAAGATACCTGCTAGTATGGAGGCTACCTCCACTGATAGTCCCGATAATGTTCAAACTATTTGTGTAGTGCCTCCTGCTGGTCAATAACTAATATAACTTCTTTAGATATTTTTCTTGCAAATTTGGCTTAGTATTTCTCGGTAATTTTTTGTACTTTGCATAATATTGCTTAGTCCAAGACAAAAAGTGAGAGAGAGAAAGTGTACTTTTCCCTAGTTTCTCTTCGGACATAAACTAGAATTCTTTAAAAAAATATGGCCGTGATGTTGTCTGATTATTGAAGTTCCAGTCAAAAATTATTCTGAACAGCTTAAAATTTCAGATGTATGGTAAAAATATTTTTTTAAAAAAATACAGTTGTAAACTTCAAATTAAGACATGATTATAGTCATCATGATACAATATCAACTGTTGTTTACAGGGAACAAACTTAATTTATTTCTCAAAGAGCCAGACTTTAATAGTCTTCTGAAAACAAAGCAGGATGAGGCCATTCAGATTTCATAGGAATAGTAGTCTAGAGAAATGAGAGCAGCAGTGGAAAAGATCTACCACCCATGATCCATGATAATAACAATCTCAAGAGGTCTGGACCTGGAGTGAGCCCCCTCTTCAAGACATTACACATTTTCTTGAAATCTCCAGTTATACAAGAACTGTGTGGTAGGTATCTTAAAATGGTGCCCCTTTAGAACAAAAATCATGGACATTTATCAATGTTACATGAATCTTAGGAAAATACTTCTTTACAGATTACATGAAATATAGATGCATCTCCTCTGTGTGCATGTGTGTATATTGGTGTGTATTTGTAATGCATAATCTATCTATCTATCTATCTATCTATCTATCTATCTATCTATCTATCTATCATCTATCTATCTACCTACCTACCTACCTACCTTCTATCTATCTAACACATTTTTGGAACCTCACCTCTTGCTCATAGGACAACTCTGAGTGATGTACAATAATACATATTCACCAGGCTTCTGGTTTTGTTCAGTAGCGCAGCAGCTGAGGAATCGTGGGGCTCTGTACCCTTCAGCCACTTTTTCTTTGTTAGGGGACCCTAAAAGAGCCTAAAGTTGCCTTGGAGAGGCGACAAAGAAGGAGGGGAGCACCGCTGACCATGGAGAGATGGCGCTCAATCTGGTTATTCGGGAAAAGCCCTCCAGAAACCAGCAGAAGAAAGGCTAGCTTCACTCCAGTGTCTAGCCCAAGCTACAAGCAGCCAAAGCCAAAGAGCATTAATTCAAGCTTGATCGTAAACAACGTGTTTGGAACTGGGTAAGAATATCAATTCTCTCTCTTCTGCTTGATATTTGATTTCCTGGAGAGAAAAAACACTGAAAGTGAGAAGGAGGGGGACTCCTGCCCCACCCTCCCACAGAAGGAAGCAGCAAATTAAACTTTTATGGGAGACAGAAATATATTGAAATGAAATGAATATAAAACTTAAATATTAAACTTAAATCTGGATAAGTTTGAAACTGATGGAATTTGTTAAGATTTTCTTTTCAAAAGATTATTGATGAAAACAGAAGAAAGTAATTGTTTGTTTTGAAAACTGAAAAAAATTAACTGGGGTTGACATCTAGTGGTGGATGAAAATATACAGCTATAGTTGCTCTAATACAGGAATTGGCAGAAAGCCCAGAAAAAAGATAACTTGTTTTTGTAAACTTCAATGTCTTAACTAAAAGAGAACAGCTATAACAAAGAAAAGAAAACATTTTAGACTACCTACAAGGTGAGAACTATAAACCTTAAAAAAATATTCGACCTTCCTGGATTATAAATACTTATTGAACAGTAACTCTAAAGTGTTTGCAGAGAAAGGAAAACTTTAACTTTTGGCTATCATGAAACATCAGAGATCTGCAGAAAGAACATATCAAGAAAAAACAGGAGGAAATGTATGTTACATTGCAACTGATTCAAACGACAATGATTTCAAACACCAGGAAATTAAAAACAACTTTGAAAATATAAATGAGCACATCTTCAATTTAATTTTACAACAAAAAAATTAAGAAAAGAGAAAAGAGAACGATCAGATACAGCAGACAACGGAACATAAACCAGAGGAAAGAGATTTAAAGATTGAACCCAAAAATGGAAGGAATTATGACTTAACCCAGGCGGAGAAAAACTTGCAGGAAATATAGGACATGGAAAAGTTAACCTATACTTCAAGATTGCAAAGTAAGTCTGAGGACAAGAAAAAAGATTTGACAAAATGGATTATAGAGCTGTCAGGAGAACTATGAGAACTTGAGAGACAAAAAATGATAAGACACATTAAGAAAGAAAGCAAAAGTTTTTCAATGAATACGGAGGGGCGAAACCCTCCCACAAAAACATCTTACTGAATTTGTCTCCTGTACCTACAACAACATCTACAAGACTATGGGAAGACTTTTTGGTCCAGTGGAGCATACACATTAGGGAAGATGTTTGGCAAAAAATAAAAATAAAAAGGCTAAAGTTAGAATCAAGAAATTAGATGATGGGATTTATCAGATGGAATATCTAAAGATTAAATACTTGTTTGAATATAGTTTAAAAAATAGAAAAATGTTGGATATAAATGTATTTTAGTTTAAGAGGGATGGGTCCCTCAAGTAACATAGTATTTTCCCCCTTTTTTATGATATGAGAAATATAATAAAGATGTTGGGACAGTTTATATGAGGGAAAAGCTTTAGATACTTAAGTGTAATTGATCTTGAGAAAATCTCAATTGATAAAAATGTTCTGAATAGATTCAAAAGATTAGATGATTGGATTTATTAAATGGAATATTTAAAGATTAAACATTTGTTTGAATACAATTAAAAATAATAGAAAAATTCTGGATATAAATGTATCTTAGCTTAAAAAGGACATGTTTCTCAAGTAGTATACTATTTCTTCCCTTTTTTCTTCTCTTTTTTTTAAGATATGAGAAATGTAAAATTGTTGGCATGGCTTGTATGAGGAAAATGACTTAAATATTTAAGTGTAATTAACTCTGAGAAAATCTTAACTGGTAAGAATGTTTTGAACATTGTGGGGAAAACAAATCTAAATAAGAACTTTGAAAACAGGATCTATGATGAGGTAATTAAGATGATTAATTGGAAAAGAACTTTATATTGATGTGGTTGTTAAATATTAGGAAAATGTTTTTTTTTTATTGAAAAGTTTTAAAAAATACAATTTTCCTTTAAGAAACCCCCCTTCCCCCTCCCTCCTCCCCTCCCTACCTCCCCCCTATCTCCCCCCCTCCCCCTCTCCCTCCTCCCTCCCCTGCCTCCCCCCCTCTACTTCCCCTCCTCCCCCCCTCCCCCCCCCTCCGACTTCCCAGAGCAAAATACAAGGTATATATCTAAAAAGCAATCATAAACAATCATATACTAACAATTATAAACTCTAAAATCCATCACTCTCTAGCTTATATAAAGTAAACCAATCCTTAACAATACTAAATATATATAAAAAACTAAAATAAAAGAAAACTAGCATCATTCCCATCTATGTTCTTCCACATTTCCCTATTACCTAAACATATTCTCATTTACACATCACAAACACCTATCCCTATTAACCTCTCTAGCCAAAATAGACTATAATAGATAGTTCTTACACAAATTAACCCGCATTAACCCACAAAACTTTCTTCCTCTTCCTCTGTAATAAATTGTCCATTAATTCCAAATTAAAGATTCTGTTACCATACATATCATCCCAAAACTTTTAAAAACACAACTACCACTTGTCTATAAGTATATTGTGGAAGTTCCATAGATTTCTGCTGGTCTTATTTTTTTGTCTTTTTTGAGCGTTTTAAGGCAGCACGCGTCACCCTCTGTTCTCTAATATCATCCAAAAGAGTTGCAGCTTGAACTCCTCCTGTACCCTTCTCGTCTATCAGTCCATCTTCATCCTCTTGATGTTCTCCTTCTCCAGATCCCTCTGCAGCTTCCAGAAGTGTTGATGGGGTTACATTTAAAACATTGTTGTAAAAGTCATGCGCTTGCTTCACATTACCCAAACAGTACCTTTTGCCATCATACATGAAGCTCAGCCCAGCTGGGATCTCCCATCTGAACCTTATATCCCTTTGCTTGAGCTCTTGCACAAGAAAAATAAAATCCTTCCTTCTCTTTAAAATCTTTGGAGGAATTTCTTTTAGAACCAAAACTTCTTGACCAGCAATCACAACTTTGGTATCATAGGCAGCTTGTATAACTTCATCTCTAACTTCCCTTTTTACAAAATAAACCACCACATCTCTAGGCAACTTTCTCTGTTTAGCAATCCACGAATTCACACGAAACACTTTGTCCATACCTTGTTTTATTTCAGATGCTGGATGATTCAATACCCCCTCAAAAGCCTCAGAAACCAGCTGCTTTAAATCTTCCTTAATATTCTCTTTTAGGCCTCTAATTCTCACAGCAAACTGCATCTGGTAAAATTGGGCCAGACTCTGTTCACTATCCATTTTGTCTTTTAAATCTTCAATTTCCAAAACTTTTGCTTCTAATATAGCATTCTTTTGAGTCAAGTCTTGCACTTGGTCATCCAGCACCTCCACACATTTAGCAACTTTATGCACTGAGGACAAAATGTCTGCCTTCATCTCTCTAAGTTTCTGTTCCATCCTTTCTTCCATTCTCTGCTCCAATTTCTCCAATTTCTCCTCCATCTGTGCAAATTTAGCACCCATTGACTCCAGAATTAACTGGGTATGTCTTTCAAGATCCTTCGAAGTCAATACATCAGGAGAATGCAACGCCTGCAGTAATGATTGTTGTTGCACCGGAGAATTTCCAGCACTCCGAAAAGTTCTAGGGGGAGGTTTAGCCGCCATCTTTTACTTACAATTGTGACGCACTTTCACTTTAAGTTTTAAGCAAAGTCCATCAAGCTTGAGAGTAAAATAAAATAATCTTCTTCATCTCTTCATCTTTCCCTCTTGTACTGCTCTGCCTGCTCTTTTCCTTTCATAGTCTCTCCTTCAAGCAGGGATGGTCGCAGACGCCTGGCTCTGCTCCATAAAGTCCGGAGCAGAGACGCTAGCCAGCTGGGAGCAGCCCAGGCTACGGGGGAGTTCAATCCTTCAGCCGCCCAAGCTCCAAGCTCAGGCGGCCCCGGAGAACTCAACCCCCACCTGGGGGCTCACCCCCTCCTCTTCTCCCGAGGAGGGGGCTTCAAATTCGCCCGAACAGCTGATCGGCGCTGTTTCGGGCGAAAAATCACACAGCTGAGCTGCGGGCAGCCCGGGAAGGCTGTCTCCGGCGCCACGGAGCCACCGGAAGCCCTCAATATTAGGAAAATGTTTATATTTAATTGTTATCTATCAAAACACTAAGAAATGTACTAATTTAAGGTTGGTAAAGAATATTATTGGAAGAAAGGAAAATAAAAGAAAGCTACTATGTGGATTATGGAATTATAGAAATATAAACTCAGATAACAGGCTGTTTACCAAATATTAAGGTGACTATGTTAAAAAAAACAGTAAAATATGCTAAAAATAAATAAATAATAAATATTCACCAGAAGCGAATGCCATGTCGCAGTTGATTCTGCCCATAAATTTAAGGGGACTGGACCAGGAAGCCAGCCTTATAAGTAACAGCCCTCCCTATTGCATAATTCCTTGGGATTTGCCTGTATTCTGTTTGCATAAAACAGTTTTTTTATTTGAGAGTGCCTTTATACGCTAGAGTCATTCTGGCATTCATCTGGGTTTTATGATTTGCAATTTTTCAAAAATAAATATATGGATATATTTTAATGTATTTATTCATGGTTTAGATAGTTTATGAATATTGCCCACAGTTACTGAGACTGGAATGGTCTATAAATACTGTCACATAAAAATTATTATATATTCATTCTCTGCTGGCTTTAAATAGATCACATGGATTAAAATGATCTTATTGCAGTGTGCTAGTATTAAAAAAAAACCTTCCCCTTTTCTTTGTGTCTTAACTGAAAAACAGGAATGAAAGCACAGCAAGCAAATATTAAAATGAATTTGTTTTTATTGCATACAGTTCAAATACTTTAAACCCTTTTTAATTTTCCGACTAAATTTGTTTACCACCAGTCTGCAGTCATCAAAATGCAACTTAACTTGCATTGCCCTATTTCCCAGGGCAGTCTCTACCAAACAGAAATAAATTTTATTTGCAGAATTTCCTTATAGGTTTCCCACCGCTCACTCGTAACACCTGGGAAAGCTCCCTGACTACACCTGAGATTGAGCTTTCTGTAGGATTATTGCATATTTGTGGAACTGATTTCACACTAAAGCGTGGGGGCTGCTGTCCACCTTAGCTTTTAAGAAGACTTCAAAAATGTGTCTTTTTATTAACCTACAGAGTTTAATTTTATGTGGGTGTGCGGGAAAGAGATGGCTAGTCTAAAACTGGATTAATTAATGGACTTGCTTTACTTTTTTTTGTCCTGGCAATGGACTTACTGTGTCTACCAGTTAGAGAAATTAAACTTAACTGAATATAAGCATTTTCATGTTCGATTTATTCTGAAAATAAAAATAACCAAGTCTCTATTTCCATCATGGAATCAGGCCCCCTTCCGTGATAAGAAAGATAGAATAGGATTATTTTCATATGAAAAATAGCTGTACACATTTGTATCTTAGCAGATTTATACGATAGAAACTCAGAAGAAGGCTGCAGCCAACTAAAAAAAATTTTTTGACTGAAATTTGTAGAAAACCTTGCGGTGCCTTGATAAGTAGGAATCAGATCCCTAAATACTGCTTTGATGTAGCAAGTGTTCTCTCCTTTTTGTAAGCTTTGTTTTTGTTTTTGACTTGCCATGAACAGCTGTTCCCAGCTATTTGTGTTTCACACGCACTTTCCAATGTCTTAGAAATCCCCCTGCCATTGCAGGTCTCCCTTAGCAGAGTCTGAAGCAAATTACCCTTCCAGTACCGTCTCATTTTTGATACTGCCTGACATGCTTCAGCTTGTACTTCAGGCATATTTCGGCCTCCCACTCCGTGAAGGATTTTTCAGAAATGCAAGAAATTATATTGAATTGGACACATGTTTCTTCCTCTATGATTCTTGTTTGCTGCTTTGTTTTGCTCTTTATGCAGGTGATAAAGTTAAAATAACGCTGCATTTCACTTGTGAAATTTTGTTCTAAAAAAGAAAAACAAATCACCAAGTTCTTATATTGAGTATATAGGCAGACTGATGATTTTTCTTACCAGCCCTGGAAATTCTTCTTTTTAGTTTGCTTATAATGGGGGAGGGCACAGAATAATGGCTGAGATAGATTGCATATGTCAGTGGCTGCAGTTAAAGCTCAGTGGACAGCTGGGAGAGGTTTTTCCGTCTTGGGATTTATTGCCATGTGAGAATCTCTCTCTCCCCCCCCTCTCTTTCTCTCCCTCTCTCTCTCCCTCCCTCCCTTTCTTTCTCTCTCCTTCTCTCTCTCCCTCTTTATCTCCCTCCCTCTCTCCCTTTCTCTCCCTCTATTTTTCTCTCCCTCTCTTTCTCTCACCCTCTCTCTATTTCTCTCTCTCTCCCTCCCTCTTTCTCCCTCCTTCTCTCCTTTTCTATTTCTCTCTCCCTCTCTTTTGCTCTCTCCCTCTCCCTCTCTCTTTCTTTTGCTCTCTCCCTCCCTCTTTCTTTCTCTCTCCTTCTCTCCCTCTCTTTCGCTCTCTCTATCCCTCTCTTTCTCTCCCGCTCTCCATTTCTCTCCCTCTCTCCCTCCGTCCCTCTCTCCCATTGTCCCTTCCTTCTTTCCTTCCTTTCTTCTTCCCTCCCTTTGTCCTTTCCTCCTTCCCTTCCTCCCTCCTGTTGTCACTTCCTTCCTTCCTTCCTTCCTTCCTTCCTTCCTTCCTTCCTTCCTTCCTTCCTTCCTTCCTTCTCCCAGCGCTGGCCAAGGGCAAGCAGGGCAAGGCCGCTGTCAAGCCCCAGCTCAACAATCAACCGGGGGGGGGGAATCTGCACAGCAACCCGACTACCTGTCCTGCCAGCCACTCTTTGCTCTGCCAATCAGCTGGGAGGCTGAGACTCCAGATTCGACACCGCCAACCAGCGGAGAGCACCGCTGATCAGCTGGGAGGCTGGGACTCCGGATCTGACAACGCCGGCCAGCTGGAAGTCCCAGCGGGTGGCCCTGACACCGCCGAACAGCTGGGAGCGTTGGCAACCTTCTCTTGGGGCCGCCAGTCAGCTGGGAGCACCAGTGCTTTCGAGCAGGAGTGGCTGTCAAGCCCCGGGCTCAACAATCAACCAGTGGGAGGGGGGAATCTGCACAGCAACCCAGCTACCTGGCCTGCCAGCTGCTCCGATCTGTGAAACCATTAAAAGCTTTTATGAGTTTAGGGGTCCAAACGTGATCGAGAATAGCTGAATGGAGGGCTATGCATGCTTTTGGCAAGATGCAAGAGATTTTGAGAAGCTCACATCTGAAACAACACATCCTGTATTTTATTTTAAATATTTTAAAAGACTGGGGGAGAGAGGTAGCTGGGTTGCTGTGCGGATTTCCCCCCCCGGTTGATTGTCGAGCCTGGGGCTTGACAGACGCTCCTGCTCAAAAGCACCGGCGCTCCCAGCTGACTGGCGGACCCGAGAGAAGGTTTCTAATGCTCCAGCTGTTCGGTGGCATCAGGGCCTCCTGCCGGGACTTCTAGCTGGCCGGCGGTGTTGGATCTGGAGTCCCAGCCTACCAGCTGATCAGCGGTGCTCTCCGCTGGTTGGTGTTGTCGAATCCGGAGTCTCAGCCTCCCAGCTGATCAGCGGAGCAAAGAGCAGCTGGCAGGCCAGGTAGCTGGGTTGCTGCATGGATTTTTTTCCCCCTGGTTGATTGTCGAGCCCGGGGCTTGACAGCTACTCCTGATCGAAAGCCAGGTTTTGGCGGCTGGCGAGGCACTCATGCGGGGCTCTCCCAGGGCTGGCAGGCTGAACGGGGACCGGCCTCCCTCTCTCCGCGCTAGAGCAGCACCCGCAGAGGCGGCCAAGGGCAAGCAGGGCAAGGCCGCTCCTGCTCAAAAGCCAGGGTTCAGCAGCTGGCAAGGCGCTCTCATGCTGGTGGGTGATGTGGGAGGAGCAGGCCAATTGCCTTACCGGCACCTGGGACTCCGACGTGCCTTCCTGGCCATGTGTGCCCTGAAGAAGCACCGATCAAAAGTCAATCCGGTTGCTGCACGAGTCCCTGGGGAGGGCGGGGCCTCACTCTGCGCCTGCGCTCTTTGCTTGCCCTCAGTAGGGCTCCAAGCAGCATGTTTTCTGCAAGCAAGTGAGCTGGAAAGGAGCGGAGCACGGGGGGAGGAGGCGGGGGGAGGCGGGGAGGGAGGAAGTCAATACCGCATACCACCAGCCAGGTGCCCGCATACCAGCAGTGCTACGTGTACCACTGGTTGAAAAGCCCTGATGTAGGGAACTATATGTGGCATTTTAAATCAGCTATATTCAGCCTATGAAGAGTCTAATATCATTTTGCTGAATGAATGCTACCTATAATTACCTTTGGAATTATTTTAATGCCTTGCCACTCTGCCTTATAGTAATCATAATTGAAACCTACAATTTAGACTTCAGACTTTAAATAAGTCAGAAGCAGCACATGTGTTTCATATGCAGAGAGCAGTCTGATTTTCAACTCTTCTCTACCCTCTTCTTGAAAACTATTATTGGTTGTCACAGGGCTTTTTTTCTCATAGAACGCTCAGAACGGAGTTCCGGCACCTTTTTTGGATGGAACCTTGTAGGGTAGGCAAGGCGGGTTCTTTGACATGTGAGTTCCGCCACCTTTTTCTTTTACAAAAAAAGCACTGGGTTGTCAGGTTGGGTGGTAGAATGGCATTGTTACATTCCTGTTGTGTGCTGTCTGAACCAGTATGAGAATGAAAAAGATCAATAACCTCAGCAATAGTAAACAGTTAGTGAAAATTTTGATCAACACACAATAAGCAGAGGAACTGATAGTTTCTTAATTTTGGATAGTAATAGAAGAGTTGCTATTGCCAGCACAAGGCAAAGTGCCTAGTTGCTAACAGATTTTAGCTTCTCCTTATAACAGCACCTTGTATCTATATGATCAGAGCAGTCATTCATTCAGCAAGGATGCAGTACACGGCACTGTTTTATCCTGCAGTTGAACAAAAAGGACAGGAAAGTTCTTGTCAATGGCAGTAAATCTTAACAAATCACATCAGTGACCACTATTTATTTTATTTTATTTTATTTTATTATTGTATTTGTGTATCCGGGCTTTTCGGAGGAAAACTAGAGGGCTACAGGATTAGCGGTATAATTTGTGAGCTGTGTATGCAATGGCAAATAAGGATATATAAAATATTTCAATTCTGAATAATTTTCAAGCTCACACCCTGTTTTTTAATTTGAAAAAGTTGTTTTCAGGTTAAAACAGTTTTCTCCAACCATTATGGAAGTGATTAAAGCTATAAAATGTTCTGTTTTGAATCTAAATATGAATATAGGTTCATAGAGCATTAACTAGAACAGACTGGATGCTATTAGTTAAGTCAATGACTTTGCAAATTGGGAGTCACTTTTAGCCTTTTCAGTGGTGAACCAGTAACCATTCTCCAAAATGGTAGTAGGACAAGGACAAAATAAAATGTGATTAAATCTTCATTTAAGAAACATTTAATTTAATAGAGATATGATTATTTGGTCATTAGCTTCTGCAGAGAAAAATAGCAGTCACCTGTTAAGATAAGATAAGATAATCTTTATTGTCATTTTTTTACTGTGGGCACAATGGTGCACATCAAAAATGAAATTTAGCTGCCCGCTCTCAAAGTGAGACACATACATGACACGTACCTAAAACATACTACATACAACATATGTATACACCCACACCCCTACATATACATAACAATAAAATATTAAATACTGTCCAACTTGTATATATAATGGAAGGAGGAAGCCTGAGAGTTCACAGGTTAATGCTGTATGGAATGAAACTATTATTTGTCTCCTTTATCTTATGTGAAAAGATTTTTATAGATCTGGGCTGTAGAATTGGGGAAAATGGGTTAATAATCTGGGTTAAATGGAAATGAAATAAATATTTGGGAGGCCAATGAAACTCTAAGAAATAAAGACAGATATGTTCATGCACTAACTGAACTGTCCTTCTGCTGGTCTTTGTGATGTTCCTGTTTACAACAATTGTGCTTCCTTTGATTAACTTCTGTCTTTGCAGATACAATACTGGTAAACACCTCTTGTTTTTCCAATAATTTCTTTTCTAACAGAGGAAAAGGTCTTTTAATCTACCACCACTGTTGATCATTAGAAACCAGTGATGTGACTTTGGATTATTATCTCCATGCTCAAAGCCAGAAGTTTGGTCAAATTGCTTTCTTAATTGCAGCACTGGGATGTCAGATGAGATTTCTGTTCTGCAACACAATCAAATTATCTTTCTAGATAGAAAGTTACTTTCATTCCAGTGCTTCTTTATGAGTATATAATGTGTGTGTGTGTGTGTGTGTGTGTGTGTGTGTGTATATGTGTGTGTGTGTGTGTGTGTGTATATGTATATATATAAAATGTGTATATATGTATATATATATATATATATATATATATATATATATATATATATATATATATATATATATATGTAGATCTAGAGTCTCGGGTTTCTTCCCGCGTTCCTTTCATCTTCAGAAAGTTGTGGCGACGTTTCGACGAAATCCCATCCGTCATCATCAGGCCGGAGTGTTCCTCCTGCTGGTTCCAGGAGCAATGCATGGTATGCGCATTGCTCCTGGAAGCAGCAGGAGGAACACTCCGGCCTGATGATGACGGATGGTATTTCGTCGAAACGTCGCCACAACTTTCTGAAGATGAAAGGAACGCGGGAAGAAACCCGAGACTCTAGATCTACACATACAGACACCCGCGAGAATCTACGAAAACATATTTAATTTAATTTAATTTAATTTATTAATATTTCTATACCGCCCTTCTCCCTGAGGACTCAGGGCGGTGTACAGGGCAAGAATAAAACACAGAAATGTACAAAAATTAAAAGATAATTAAATACATGCCCGATTAAAATACAATTAATACATAATAAAAACCCAATAAAAATGATAAAAAACCCCACCAATCCCCCTCATGCCAGGCCGGCTTGCTCAAACAAGTATGTTTTCAGATCGCGGCGAAAGGAGCGCAGATCGGGCGCCGTCCGGAGCTCAACCGGTAACTGGTTCCATAGCTCCGGGGCGCCCACAGAGAAGGATCTCCCCCTGGGGGCCACAAGACGGCATTCTCTGATATATATAATGTTTACGAACTAGCAGTATTGACAACTGTTGCTTTTTTTGGGATATGATTTAACAGTATCTAAGAAAATTGTATTTGGTTAACTCATTGCATAAAATTTGAGATTAATATATAAAAAAAGAATTTGAAGTTAGTTTGAAGCCACAGACAGGCTTTCTAATTTGCAATTCAGTCCTTGGAGCCACTGCAAAATCTTGAACACCTCTAACTCTCATGTAGAATGTGACAAGAGGAATGAGAAAATCATTGATTCACTTTTTAATTGTGTACACTGAACCCCGTTAGTAGTATCAGTAAACTTATAGTCGTTGACCAGTGCAAAAACAAAGAAGCCAAATTCTGAGGCAGCAAATGAAAACCATTATGGAACTGAAGAATGATAAAATGGATAAAATCAAAACATGTCCTACTTTACAAATTGTGGTTGATTGGGAGCCTCCCAGAATTTGGTTTGAATAAATGAACAGCATGACAAAACTTAGCCGCATGCAGAAAAATAAAATCACACAGATCAGATAACAGAAGTTGTAAATGAAATGGATCGAGGTGGGCTAAAAATCTTGACTAGATGTGAAGTTAATAATCTAGTGGAGTTTCTAATCCAGTTTCCAACTAATCAGTTTTTATATACTGTATATGTGTGTGGTCTCTGTGTGTGAAATCTATACAAAGAGGATTTAGTATTACTTTGTGGTAATTTCCCTGCCTTTGTACGCTGTCTCTGAAATGTATTTGAAGTGGAGAGAAAATATGTGTTGTGGCGAATTCATAGGGAAAGCTTGGAGCAGACTTTATCTGATAACAGAAGGAAATACAAATTTAAAATGTGGAAGATTCATATGGACTGTGTGTGTGTGTGTGTGTGTGTGTGTGTGTGTGTAAAATTTCCATTTGCAGGATTCCATCTGTGTTTTGGCCACATGAACCTATATATTTTTAGGGATCTGCTCCTTTTGAATTCTTGATCTCTCCATAGGAAGCTAAACAGAGATCAGCAGAGGATATAGCCTGCTTGACACTAAAAAGCCTCTAAGTGGGAAAGATGAATAAAGCTTTTTGTTGTACTCTTCATATCCCCTACTCCGTTTGTCTTGCTCAGTTCTTGTGTCTGTGTCTTGAAGGAACTGGAGGGACTCCTCCCCCTCCCCTTCCTTTGAAAGGTCACACCTTTGCGGTGTTTGCCAAGGGGGCTCCCTGAGCTCTGCCACTGCTGCTTCTCCCTGCTGCCTTCCTTCTCTAATCTCCTTATGGATGCAGCGCCATGGCAACAGACCCAGGGCTGGGTGAGCCGGGCACGTACCAGCAACCTTGTTTTTGTCACCTGAGGGACAGGAGGTAGAGGGTGAGCGATAAGGGAACAGAGCTTGGCTAAGGAGCGTGGCTTTGCTCCAGCAAATTGTTTGCCTTGGCTCTTCTTGGAAGTACCTCTGTCCAGCTCTGAAGCAGAAAAATTGACCCTGTACCTGCCGCTGAATTTGGGCATCGCAGCCTTTGCCCCGAGGAATTCCTCTTCTGCAATGTAGCCAAAGAGAAGGAGGTGTGTGGGTATCAGGACACATGGCACCGCTATGATTTGGGGATGCACAGTCAGGTGGCTGAACAATTGTTTCATGTAGGTGTGCTGGTTATTTGTCTGCAGGGATCTAGCAGTGCAAGTCGGGCTAAAAAGTTATGCTTGTGATGATTTGCCTTTTTATTTTTTTAATTTTTTTGGATGTTCCCTGGGTGTAAAGAGAATGTCTCTTCCTGGCCTTCACTTCTTTATTTTTTGGACTTCCAGAGGTTTTCAAAGAGAGCTTATTGTAGCGGTGCTTAGACTGCAAATTCAAAATGTATATATTTTGAGGGAAATTTTAGGTTTGTACTGTTATTCGCAATTTGAACGGAACAGATTTTACGAAAAATACTTACAGAGGCTTTTCACACTGCATTGGACACTTTTTGTCACTTCTTTTCAAACAAGGTTCATTGTTGTTATCTCTTCTATACTTGTCTGTAAATTGAAACATTTTGACTGTTCAGGAGCTCTAAATTGGAACTGTTGATCTGAGGGGAAAAATAAAACAGTCTCTTCCAATTGCCTACACAGGCTTTTTTAAAACCTAAATTGGTGAACAATGATTTAACATTAAAAAATTCAGGGTAACAGTGTTCGCTTTTTAACTGGCCCTATACTGTACATATGCCTTTTAAAAGCTTGAAAAATTAAAGCAGGGAATGGTCTTATTTGACCTTTAAAAGCACAGGAGTAGTAGCAGGAAAAAAACCTGATAACCCTGGAAAGAAAAGAGAGTGGTTACAAAATATTTCCTACTCTCTTTCTCTTTTCTATAAATACTAATTAATCAAAACTTAAACTTAAAAGTTGAAATGGATAGAACCTCAGTAGAAGAAAATATAACTTTCATGAGAGCCATTGCGTGCTAAAAATTGCAGCAATTATGTCACTAATCCAAACTTTAGACATCATAAGAGAAGAGCTGTATTAGTCTAGGGTGGAGGAGTCTGGTAACACCTTTCTGACTAATCAATGTTATTACAAGCTTTACTACAAGCTGTAACTCCCTTCACTGGATTCATGCAGTGGCCAGACTGATGTAGGATTTAAATTGGAGCGAGGTGAGGAGTGGCTGGGATGGAAGAGAGGGGAAAATAGGTTGATGATACATAATTTGTCTCCCCCTTCTCTTTCATAACCTAAGACTGGTTAGTCAGAAAAGGTGGTACCAGATTCCTTCTAACCCAAACTGTAGAGATTTAATTTCTGAGAATGATGTTGACTCCAGAATAAAGGGGAAATGATAAAGAAATAACTACTTATTTTTAAATATGGTGTCAGAAGATTGCATGAATACATTTTTCATAAAGTTAAATGCAGTTTTTAAAAATGGCCATCAAATTGTGTCAAAAAAAACTTTTGTAGTTGTTGAGTTATTAAACAGCCAGAAAGGGAGAGTATGCAAAAAGGAGACCTACTATCTGGACTCTCCATTTGTAAATAGTAACATAGTTAATATACTGCTCTGCTATTGCAACAACAATATTGTTGGTGTGTGTGTGATAATTCTGCTTCAAACATCTACAAGTTTCTTCTAAAAAAATCCAAACCGGTTTCTAGTGAGCTTGCCTGAAGTTGCAGATCCAACAACTGCTTAAATGTTCATCTCTATTAATCCATCTCTACCTCATCGGTATTATATTTAGCTCTCACTGTGAAGTCTACTTCACAAAGGAGAGTAGCTTTCCTTCTACTTTTCAACATTTACCAAGAATTGGAATATACAGTTAGGAACTTTGAGACTTTTGAATATTCTTCTGGATATTCAAAATGTAGTGTATTTTAAGACTTTATTTATAGGAATCTATTTGATAATAGCACTATGCCCATGATTTAGAAGACGTATTTTGTACCTAATGAATCAATTCATTAAATCATCCACATACTGTTTTTTTATGCTCCACCACAAGCCTGAAAAAGCAGATGTCTGCTTCAATGCATAGAAATGCTCTGCTCACATTTGAAGGGTACAAATCTTTACTTCCTTTTTCACCAGGACTGTACATCTAATCCAGTACAGGTAGTCTTCAATTGACAACCATTCATATAGTGACCACTTAAAGTTACAAGGGCACTGGAGAAAACTGACTTACCACCGGGCCCCTCAGATTTACAAACTTAGCAGCATCCCTTTGGTCACATGATCAAAATTTGGGTGCTTGGCAACTGCTATATATTTATGATGGTTGCAGCATTTCAGGGTCATGTGATTGCTATTTGTCACTTTCCTGGGTACCTTGAAATAAGCAAAATCAATGGGGGAAGCTGGTTTTGCCAAACTACTTTGTGATTCACTTAACAGCTGCAGTGATTCACTTAACCATGACAAAAAAGATAATAAAATTGGGCTTAACAACAGTCACAAAAGAAATTCTGGTCCCAGTTGTGGTTGTAAGTCAAGGACTACTTGTATTATTTCTTCTTAAAACAGGTAGACCTCACTTATCAACTGCATTGCGCAATGAATCATTTGACGTTACTATGTAACATTGCTGAAAAAAATAACTTTGCAATTAAGTCATGCTTTTACAACCTCAATCCTGTGCTCATCATTACATTAGTTCTGTGCCTGACCCATTTTTTTCCTCTCAAAAACCAGAGAGATGGTGTAAACAAGCAATCACTGAAGAGGAAGGGATTGCAAGAGAGTAAGCAGGCATACAAAGGGAAACAAACATTGAAAGGAATGTGCTAGTGCCAGTTATTTGCCTAGCACACTCAGTGCTGGGAGCCCAAAGCACACTAGACAAACAGCCAGTGCTAGCACATTTCAATGTCTATTCACTATTATGTGCCTGCTTACTCTCTTATAATCTCTTACAATCCTTCCCCTATGATGAATTGAAATACAAATATTAATTCCCTTCTTGCTAATTATCCCAGAATCAGGATAAGCATTCCAAAGAACAGGGATGTGGTGGTGAGAGGGGAAGAAAGCTGAAGTAAAATTGTAAGTATACTCATGGTCAGGTGATTTTCTACATAGTGACCGGGTGACTTAGCAATTAACTTGCCAGTCCCAATTGTCGTAAAACGAAGACAACTTTTAACTCCAAAATTTCAGGATTAAATTATTTCTCATAATCTTTATAATGCAAACTTGGTTTACAATGTTATATTTTGATTGTAAATGGTCAACTAACCTTGATAACTGGCAGCATGTCAAGTCAAATAAATAAATAAATAAATAAATAAATAAATAAATAAATAAATAAATAAATAAATAAGCTACCTACTTCATGCTTTGAACTTCCCAACCAGCCATTGTATCTCCCAAATACTACATAAAACATCTACTGTTTCCGAAACCTATATTCTCTCCTTTTAAAATAGTTAAAGACAACTTTTCCTTATCTGTTTATTTTAGCATTGTTGTTCTTCTGAAATAGATTTTGAAATAGCATCAAATGCTTTGTCACAAAAGATGTCTGTCATACTCATTAAAACTACTGTTTTTTAAACTTGGCAACTTTAAAATCGTCTTACAGTTGAAATCCACACATCTTAAAACTGCCAAACATGAAAAACACTGAATTACTCTATGTTCTGTACCTCTATAGCTGATATATTATTGTTTATGAAAGATACCTGGTATTTATTTATGGCTTGGGGATGATGCCATCTGGGTGGCAATTCTCCAGCAGCAATCTTTTTCTTGGTTATAGTTAATTTACTTGCATTGCTTTAGTTTTGATTTTTTATAAGATTCGGAGACTCCATATTTTCACTAACTTTTGGGATTTGGGTAGATTTACAGCATAATAAAGCATTCTTGTAATATCATTTTCCATGATTTAGGTTTGTCTAGATCCTTTTCACTGTATATGTGTATTTGAGAGTGTATTTGTAAGATAATTTTTCATAGGCCAGTGTATCTATATTAATGTTTAGTGCCTAGTACCTAGCTACAATAGGGACGCAGTGGCTCAGTGGGTTAGGACGCTGAGCTTGTCGATCAGAAGGTCGGCAGTTTGGCGGGTCAAATCCCGAGTGCCGCGTAGCAGAGTGAGCGCCTGTTACTCGTCCCAGCTTCTGCCAACCTAGCAGCTCGAAAGCACATAAAAAAATGCAAGTAGAAAAATAGGGACCACTACGGTGGAAAGGTAACAGTGTTCCGTGCGCCTTTGGCATCTAGTCATGCCGGCCACATGACCACGGAGACGTCCTCTGACAAGCGTCCTCTTCGGCTTTGAAATGGAGATGAGCACCGGCCCCTAGAGTTGGAAACGACTAGCACGCATGTGCGGGGGAACCTTTACCTTTACCTTTACTTTACCTAGCTACAGCTAAGCTATTACAAGCAAACTGCAGACATCTACAAATTTCTATTATTGAAATTAGCTTGAATGAATTCTAGCTAAATGGAAACATTTTGGCTTAATCCTACTACCATAAAATAGCGGCTGATGCTTTACTGTGGCCCATACCAGTAAAAGAAATTGCATTCTAGAAATAGCAGGGCATAAGGAATACCAATCGCAAGGCTCACTTTCAGTTTAGTTGATCACAGTAAAGCACAATCAAACCTACAAATGAACTACTATATTAAGAAAAGAAATCATAGCCTGAAGTCAGAAAAGCCATGAATATGGCTCCCAGCAATCCCAACTCTTGTGGTGGTGGTGGTATTTTCAAGTCAGCATAGATTCCTGGCAACTACATGGACAGTCTTTGCAGTTTTCTTGGCAATGTTTTGGAAGTGGTTTGCCACTGACTCTTCCAAAAGTTGTTACCAAATCATAAAATTCTTAATGTGACATGAAAGAATGAAATAAGATCCTGTTTTTTTCTATGTGTGTCATTCCAACTTTCAGGGGATTTTTAAGACTGGCTTCTTAGATGCAATTCAGAGCGTTTTTTTCTGTGTAATTGAAATGCCTTAGGTAGGAAGATGGCTGATCAGGAATGCACCCAAGTAGAGCATGCCAAATTAATATAATGAATATGATTAGTAAGATTATCTTCTTGTGCTATTTGCAAAAAAACAAAAAACACCCTCATAGACTGTGAAACATTTTAGTATAAGATTAATAGATCTGTCATTGTTTCTATCCCGTTTGTATTTTTGGAAAAGGGAATATTAATAGTGGGTGTAGAGGATAATACTGTGCTTGGAAGCTGGTTTGGATGTTTGACTGATTATTGCACTACTTTGACCCCATTATCTTTCAGCCAGCCCTGTTTTGGGGGATTGTTTTTAACATAAAATACAAAAAAGAATATGTCTGTTACTCTATGTTCCTTGGAGAAACAAATAATATTGATACAAAAAACACACAAATCTTTTTTTTCATTTTCAGAGCACCCTTTGCATTATTTTTAGAGGAATCTACTGGATAGGTAGGGGAAGGAAGAGAAATTGCACAGCTCTATAAATGTAACATTTTCACGTAGAGAATAAAAAAATATACAGCCTTCAGAAGTTACTAGTAGGATTTTGGCTTCTGTGAAACATACTGTATAGAAAAACATTTGAACCATTCACCAACAATTCAGAATACAAAATTTTAAAACAAAAATTGTTTTATGTTTCTGAATTTTCTAAATGTTGACTGGCATCTGTTAGAGGTTCCATTTTCCCAACCAATATTTGGAATGAGGCAAACCTTAAAAGATGCTTTTAAATTTTAATTTTGTTAAATCACCTCCATTTTTTCCAGATGTCTTATTTCCAGCTCCTACTGTCTTTATACAGGTCCCCTGGCTTGTCAAAGCTGAAACAATCATTTTCCCATGAATCTTTGCTGAGTCCAGGAGGTCCTATTGAGACTTTGGATCTTGGGACTGATGAGAAAGTCTTTGTCATGCCACTTCATAGCAGTATAATTGGACGAAACTTCTGCTTTGAGGTAAATAAATAACAACAAATACAGTGGAAGGCTGATATACAGTATGTGATCTCAGTCATTTTATTCTTTCAATTTTATAAGAATAACCAATTTTGTTTCTTTAGATTTAACATAAGAAGGTTGTGGATTATCCAATGATCAGACGATCTTTATGTACATGAGATAACTGGTATCAGTTATTGAACAGAAATGAACACTCAGTTATTTTTCAGTCTTAAGAAAACATTTTAGCGAGTGACTAAGAGAAGCAACAAGGAACTAGGAAATTTCTTACTGGGCCATTGTCAACTGATGGAGAATTGTGTCACAGTTGGGCATGTTAGCAATGCAGCATCAGATAAGGAATTTATTTTCATGTTTTGATTATATCAGTGAAGATTAATGGTCATCTGGTTAGCTTACCTTGATTTATGATTGCTTTTTGCAGTCTTTACTGGTGTATGCTTGCAAAATTTAACAAGTGTTTGTCCAACAGCATCTGCAACATATCACAAATGAGCTAATCTTGTGTATTCACTTTTCCTTTCCCGTCCCCCAAATTTATTGGAGGCAGCTGAAGCACAACTTAATGTTTTTCTCCTCTGCCTGGATGCTTGTTTCCTTTCCTTAATGCTTTTTATGCTGCAACATCACCATCCCAGATTCAAAAACCTAGTAATTAAGAATAAATGGTCAACATTTTAGGTAGAAAGAGAGCATCTTTGCCATTAAAAGAGAGCCATGTTTGCCATTAAAAAAAGCGGGGGGGAGAATGATTATTTTGATGTATGACTCAATGACTGCTTCCAGTATCCTTCAAAACCAGTTTTTCTAGACCACAAATTGAGAATAATTGGCTTTGATATTTAATATATTCAAGAGCTTTTCAACTAATTTCCTTAATACATTTTTTCAAAATATTTTTCCTCCTTCGGTATTCTTAATGCGAAAAATGAAATAATAAGTTTTCCATTTAGATAACTGAATTTGGGATGTATTTAAATATATATTGAGCTAAATCACAATGTTATTGATTTAATATGGAAACTACACAGATATGCATAAATACACATTGATGGAAAATCAAAGATCTTTTCCTGGTTGTCATGGAAATTGCCTAGCAGATGTGTTCCTTTCAGGGAAGCCAGAAAAATTGCAGTATACTTTTTATCGATTTTCATTCAGTACAATACCGTAAAAACTTTTTCTAGTTTAAATACAATGGGTTAGGTGACAAACCTAGATTTATCTTTCATGGGAAGTGGCTCTCTCACAAAGACCAAAGAGCATTTAAATATAATTAATAATTTAAACAGTCATATTTTAGCAGTTCTCTCCAGTATGATGTTTCAGATTTCATAGTAACCAGATTATAGTCTTGCTATGGATTAACCTAGACCTAAACCTTATTAAGGGGAATGTCAATTAATGAAAAAAAATTAGCATCATATTTAATGCAATCCTATATTATATAGAATTCCCATGTTTTCCTTTTCAAACTTGTTCATTATTCTTATTTTCATTGCTTTCCATCTCTTTTAGTACCAAATTCAGATCTTATCCTTTTTCTGTAAAATAGAACACATACTTTTTATAAGCAAATATAACTGTTTATAGGCTGTGCATCACTTTGGATTCAAAAGAGAAAAAGTGCTTTAGAACACAGGAGGGCAGACACATATCCTCTTTCGGTAATGCTTGAATCTATCCTTCCTGTTATACCGTATCTACAGAATCCCTGGAGAGACATCTAGTAATTGATTTAAGAAGTTGCCAGTCAGTGTTACATGAGGCCTGATGTGGAGTCAAAGTACTTTTTTCTCTCTTTAAATCTGAAGCACTTTACAGCCTTATTAGATATAGCTTCAAATTGGAAAATAGAAATAAAAAATGATTCTGCAATAATGATAAAAATATTGCTTAGAAAACTTTTGATTTGTGACTAACATTGCTATAAACTATAAAAAGCAGTTATTTAAAATGTCTCTCAATGCTTTTTATTATTTTATAGGTAAATTTATTAATTTAATCATCCTTACAGGCTAAATTTCCATTTGAAAGCTGTACTCTCCAAGTTGGGAGGATTTGGTGAACATTTCAGCCACAATTAATAGATTTCAAACTAGATCATAATGTTTCTGACACTTGAAGCTTTGTAATACCCCAGTGTGTCAACATAATCAATGTATTAGTATTCTGTTTAAATTTCCTCGTTAAGCTACTATGTTATAAAGTATTAAGGTATCTCTGCTGTTTCTTTTCACGCAACTACAATCTCAGCTGTAAGCTTAACTTGACTTTCTGTAATATGTTCTAGATATCTTGTTCCACTTATAGTAAATGCTTCAGTTGCACTTCTGCTACTGAAAGAGACGTCTGGATGGAGAATATACGGAGGGCACTCCAGCCTAACAAGGTATAGTGTAAAATGCAACCTCAGAAAAGCATCAATTGGAAAATGCATCCTCATTAGTAGCTGGGGATATCAGTCCCTTCCTCAAACAAGTATAGCCTTCTAAGTAGATTTGTGGCATCAAATTAGCTGCCTCAGAAAGAAAACTGCTTAATAAACCTCATTTAGACTTTGTTGATCAAAAAGTATGATAGATTACACCTTTAACTTGTAAATATGTCATGTCATTGATTTTATTGTTCAAAGTACTTTGGGGAAATGATTGAAATTATTTGTGTGTATGTCTGTGTGTATCAGTGCAGATTTAGAATCTATCACATTATGAAACTGTTCCTAATTGCTGGCCATCGTTGCCAATTTCAGTGTTTAATATATTAATGCCAAACACGACCATCTACTTTCTTCCAAGTGGACTTGGGAATACTCTTATACATGATTTATAATAGGAGAGACAGAGGTGCTGACCTTGTTTAACTCTCTGGAATTTCACAGTATTTGTCAATGCGAATAGTTATAATATGCTTCAGAACTTGCTTCTCTAGAAACTGGGAGGAGGGTTGCCAAACAACCATTACTTCTCCAAATGGTTTTGGATTACCATCCTGTCATTTCTGATCATTGGGAGATTTTAGCTTTAAAAAACCCTGAAAGATGACCTTCCTAATATACAAGGTGCTAGGTGAGGTCATTCTGGAAGAGGCACACAGTTGCCAAAAGGCACCTTGAGGTGATGGCTTCCCAATATCTCAACAAGACTCAAAGGTATTCTCCACCAACCCAAGTGAACTTTCTAAATTCTAAATTCTATTATTTCCTATTCCTCTTTATCAATAGAAGGATAATCCTTTATGAATGATTGTTGCCTGAAAAAACAACTAACAGAGAATAATCTGAAACTTAATACAGATTTAAAAATATAATATGGCTATGAACCACATAGAATAAACATTCTTTGTGATAAGTAAACCAAGTGCTTTTGTCTCCAGGATAATTGCCGACGAAATGAGAACTTGTTACGTCTTTGGATCATTGAAGCCAAAGGTTTGGCCCCGAAGAAGAAGTATTTCTGTGAAATATGTCTGGATGAAATATTAGTCGCCCGTACTACCAGTAAATCAAAATCTGACAATATTTTCTGGGGTGAACAGTTTGAGTTCTCTAGCCTTCCACCCACCTATCACATTACAGTCCACATCTATAAGGACACTGAAAAGAGAAAGAAAAACTTTAAGAATAATTATATTGGTCTGGTCAGCATTCCCATAGCTACTGTAACCGGTCGACAGTTTGTGGAAAAGTGGTACACCATCAGCACTCCCACAGTCAATAAGGGGAAGTCTGGTGTGCCATCCATCCGGATCAAGTCACGGTACCAGACCATCGTCGTCCTTCCTATGGAAAAATATAAAGAGTTTGCTGAATTTGTAACTAACAATTATACCGAATTATGCTCTGTTTTGGAACCAGTGATAAGTGTCAGAGACAAAGAGGAGATGGCCTGTGCTATGGTGCACATTCTTCAGAGCACTGGCAGAGCAAAGGTAAGAATATGCAGAACCACTACTCCCTTTGTCGGAGTAACCAACAGACACTCCAAAAGCTACTTATGGCTGTTTTTCAAAGTTGCAATGGCCTCACCACGATCTCCTTTATGATCGCATGATCACATTTTGGGCACTTGGCAACCAGCTCACCTTTATGGCCATTTGCAACATCCCATGGTCACATGATTGTAATTTGTGATTTTTTTTTTGCCAGTTGCCATGTTTACTTCATATATATATATATATATATATATATATATATGTGTGTGTGTGTGTGTGTGTGTGTGTGTGTGTGTGTGTGTGTGTGTCTGTCTGTCTGTCTGTCTGTCTGTCTGTCTGTCTGTCTGTCTGTGTCAAATGCTTGCTAACTATTTTTAGATTACCTTGCTAGGTAATCTAGATTACCAAACATGGGACAAATCTTTATTTCCTGTGTCAGCCTATCCTGAAGGCCATCGACAGGCAGTCACACCGGTGACAGCTCATATTTGTGTAAATTTTAAATTGGCTAACAAAGAATTATATATATATATATATATATATATATATATATATATATATATATATATATATATATATATGTATGTATATTCAATTTATATACCGCCCTTCTCCCGTAGGACTCAGGGCGGTTCACAAGGTATTTTAAAAAAACAGATACAACAATTACAAAAATCTTAAAATCAATTAAAAGAATTATATAAACCTTGCAATAAAACCCCAGTTAAAAACAGTTAAAATCCCAATTAATATGCTCAGACCAGGCCAGAGAGCTCAAAGAGCCAGGTCTTCAGGTCCCGGCGGAATGAACGAAGGTCAGGGGCAGTCCTAAGCTCTACAGGCAGCTGATTCCAAAGGGCAGGTGCATCCACAGAGAAGGTCCTCCCCCTGGGTATTGTCTGCCGGCAATCTTTTACTGGTGGTACCCTGAGAAGACCCTCCCTGTGGGAGCACACAGGACGAAGGGAGCTTGATGCCGGCAGCAGGTGTTCCCTCAGATATCCCGGACCCAAGCTATTTAGGGCTTTATATATATAAACGTTGCCCTGATACCTCCAATTCTACGTGGGGAAAAACCCGAATGACCAAAGATCTACATACAAACACCCGCGAAAACCTCAGAAAACACACACACACACACACACACACACACATATATATATATATAGGAAAAAAATGTTTTGTTTAATTACCATGGTGTTCACTTAATAATTGCCACTTTTTTCTTGGTTTTGTCACACGATGCCTCAATTTATGATTGCAGCAACTAATGACCCTAATAACAGGCTCAATTATGGTCATCAGTCAAGGGCTACCTGTATTTCTATCCTTTTTTCTAACTGTCTGCTCAGTACCTTATAGATTAATTTATGGCCCTCAGATTAGCAAGCTCAGAAAACAAACCCCTACCAAAAGATTAGTATCTGTTTTGATTCAGTGCCTATTTTGAATTGTGGGTCCAGCAGAAATAATTTTTAAGCATTTGTAGTGAGATGCAGAGCTCTTCAGATTCCACCTCCACCCCTCAACATCCTTTTTTTCCTGGTGCCACAACCTCTTTTGGGGCCAGTTATGAACTTAGATTATGCATGTGTCTTTTACTTCTTTAGATATGCTGCACTTTATTTGGAAATGAGAGAACATTCCTCTTCTGGAGGGTAAAATAGAGCCCATCGTTTCAAGTTTCCTCTCAGGTTTGAGTTGTATGGGCAAACCTCTGAAGGACAGTCTTAAACAGGGCATAGTTCTTAAAAATAATCCTCAAAGAGCAGAATACCCTGTAAACCGCCCTGAGTCCTCCGGGAAAGGGCGGTATATAAATGTAATAAAATAAATAAATAAATAAATAAATAAATAAATAAATATACAGAGTAACATTTTACTAGAGACAATGTGAAACCATGTTTGTCTTTTTATGGCACTCGCCTTTGATTCCTAAAAGAAGATTTGTTTCTTTTTCCAGAGAGCTTGTGGTAAAATGTTTATTCTCCCAAAAGCTTTGTGAGAAAGGATAGGTTGACAGAGAGATGTCCCAAAGTTTATAGTGAAGCTAAGGGAGATTTTAGTCTAAACTTCCCTGCTGTAAAACCAATTTTCTATTATGCCACATTAACACAAGTGTACCGTGTTCAAGAGGGACGCGGTGGCTCAGTGGGTTAGGACGCTGAGCTTGTCGATCAGAAGGTCGGCAGTATGGCGGGTCAAATCCCGAGTGCCGCGTAACAGAGTGAGCACCTGTTACTCGTCCCAGCTTCTGCCAACCTAGCAGTTCGAAAACACGTAAAAAATGCAAGTAGAAAAATAGGGACCACTACAGTGGGAAGGTAACAGCATTCCGTGCACCTTTGGCGTCTAGTCATGCCGGCCACATGACCACGGAGACGTCCTCAGACAAGCGCTGGCTCTTTCGCTTTGAAACGGAGATGAGCACTGTCCCCTAGAGTTGGAAATGACTAGCACGCATGTCCGGGGGAACCTTTACCTTTACCCTGTTCAAACACTTCTTCTAGATTGCAATTCGTGCTTTCAGGATAGATTGATATGGCCATGTTTAGCCCAAGAAGCAAAAGAGAAATAAATGAGAAAAAAAGATAGTGGGAAATGTGTGTTTCTTGAATTAATGCTTAATATTCTCTGCTTATATACAAGTTCTGTATTCTAGGCTCCCCACTTCCTCTAACATTCTGTGTTCTTCTCTCCTTCACTTCCCAAGGCACTCCTTTTTGCCAGTTTTGTTTGGTTCGAATTGACGAGGACTCAGAGTGGTTAACACTGAACGAGTTTATTGAATACACAAAGTCAACTGTCAAATGTCAAATGTTGCAACCCTTTTATAGAGAAAGCGTTTGAACTGTAACCAATACAAACTGTCTGTTTTCCCGCTCCTTGGTTGTGGCGTCCAATGATTGCACCTTATTTTCCCGCTTTAAACCTTGCAAAGCTGCACAGTGTTTGCAATATCTTCTATGGCTTATTGCTAACTATTTACATACACAACACCCCTTACCCCCCAGTTGGTGTCATTTCTTTACAAAGTCCTTTAGGTATTTTGGTGGCCTATGTATTCTAGAAGGGTATCTGTTACTTTGGCTGCTAGGGGCCCCTTTTCCTGGTTGACTGCTTGGCTGCTGGTTACTATGCTGGTTACTACTGGACCTGGGCTCAGGGTTACTGGCTTCAGATGTACTGCCTTGTGTATTAGGTTGTGTTTGGGATTCAGTTGTCACTGGCCTACTTCGCAGGGGTATTTCCCAATCAATTGGACTGAATTGTTGTTGATGGGCATCTGGAAATATGTCATCTTGCCCCACCACTACACCACTTTCAGGCCTAATGTTATCTGTACTGTTTGCCCTAACTGAGCTTTGGTCCCCCTCAGCTGGCACACACCCACTAGATCTTTTCCTCAGCTGGTCTATGTGTCTTTTACAGACCCTATTCCCTTCCCCCTCAATGATGTATGATAAGGGACCTAAGATTTCAGTTACCACCCCAGGAATCCACTTATCCCCTTGGGCGTAGTTCCTGGCCCAAATCAAGTCCCCCACTTCAAATGTTCTGTTAGGAATGTCAAATTCAATGTTTGGTTGGAGTCGGTCGGGGTGTAGTCTGTCCAACTTGGTCAAGATTTTTCTTCCCCACCTCATTTCAGCTGGACTTTTCCCTGTAGCCGAACAAGGGGTTGTGTGTTGGGCCAACAAGAACTCAGCTAGTCTCTGATGCCAGTCACCTCGAATAATTCTTTTAAGCGCGTCCTTCGTGGTCCTCACGTTCCTTTCAGCCAATCCGTTGGTGGAGGGGTGGAAGGGTGCAGAAGTCTTATGCTTAATCGAGTTGGCCTTGAGGAAATCCTGAAATTCAATAGATGTGAATTGTGGCCCGTTATCAGACACTATTAAATCCGGCAACCCATGAGTGGCAAAGAGGCCCCTTAATGCCTGTATTGTTCTGCCTGCCGTTACTGAACTGACCGGTACTACTTCTAGCCATCTAGAGTAGCTGTCGACCACTACAAGGAACGTTAACCCCTGGAAAGGTCCAGCGAAGTCAATATGAATCCTGGACCAAGGATTCCTAGCTAACTCCCATTTATGTGTGCGGATGTGTTGTTGTTCAGGCCTGGAACGTTGGCACAGATGGCAATTGGCAACGCATTCCTCAATGTCTTGGTCCAATCCTGGCCACCACAAGTGACTCCTAGCTAAGGCCTTCATCCTTACTATTCCAGGGTGTCCTTCATGCAATTCAAATAGAATAGCTGATTTGTGGATTCCTGGGATTACTACACGAGTTCCCCAAAGTAAGCAACCCATATGAACTGATAGTTCATCCTTCCTTCGGAAAAATGGACTGTATTTTACGTCTGGGTTGGCGTTGGGCCAACCGCTCATGACCCAGGCCATTACTCTCCTTAAGATGGGGTCCTTATTGGTTGCCTCCGCTATGTCTTTAGCAGTTAGGGGCAGATCAGGAATATCTTGTAGGGACATTACTTGTCCCACTGGGGCAGGGTCCTCCTCTGTTGTGCTAAGGGGCAATCTGCTAAGAGCGTCTGCATGACCCATGTCTTTACCTGGTCGGTATTGGAGGGAAAATGAATATGCTGAGAGGAAAATGGACCATCTCAGCATCCTGGGAGACATAATTTGGGGAGTCTGTTTATCTGTGGTAAACAGTCCCAGCAGGGGTTTGTGGTCTGTCAGGATTGTAAAGTTCCTGCCATACAGGTAGTCGTGGAACTTTTTAACTCCTGCCACTATGGCTAAAGCTTCCCGGTCAATTTGAGCATAGTTCCGCTCTGCCTTGGTTAGTGTGCGGGAGTAGTAAGCAATGGGTCTTTGCATTCCCTGGGTGTCTAAATGGCTGATTACTGCCCCGACGCCATAAGGCGAAGCATCGCACGCCAGGTAGATTGGTCTATTTTCTATAAAGTGGGTTACAGTTGAGCTACTGGAAAGGATATCTTTTAAGGTCTGGAAACTCACTTTGTGCTTGTCTTGCCAATGCCAAGGGGTCTTCTTATCTAAAAGCCTGTGCAGTGGTTCTGCAATGGCAGCCTTATGTGGCACAAAAGTGTGATAAAAATTTACCAAGCCTAGGAAGGCCTGTAGCTCAGCCTTGTTCCTTGGTTCAGGAGCCCCTTTTATTGCTTTAATTTTTTCAGGGGTAGGGTGGACCCCGCTTTTGTCAATCCTGAACCCCAAAAAATCAGTGGATTTAACCCCTATGCTACATTTTTCCTTTTTTAATTTTAATCCAGCCTTTCTAAATCTACCCAGTACCTGTTCCAGCCGCTCTACTAACATTCCTTCATCTTTACCAGCTATTAGGACATCATCAAAGTAAGGGCATACTCCAGGTATGCCCTTTAAGGTCCTCTCCATCACTTCTTGGAAGATGCCTGGAGCAGCTGCAATCCCAAATTGCAGTCTGTGGACTCGGAACGCCCCCTTGTGGGTAACAATTGTTTGCGCCTCTGCAGCCTCTTTGGAAACAGTCAACTGTAAGTACGCATGCGCCAAGTCGAGCTTGGCGAAGATGGCGGCGTCCTGGATCGTGGCGAGGACCTGCTTCACCGTCGGGACCGGGTAAGCATGCTTTTTCATTCCAATGTTGAGGGTCGCTTTATAGTCGGCGCAGATCCTCACATCCCCATTGGGTTTGAGGGGTGTGACGATCGGCGTCTCCCATAAACCGCCCTCAACGGGTTCTAAAACTCCGAGGCCTACAAGCCGGTCGAGCTCGGCCTCGATTTTTTCTTTTAAGGCAAAAGGTACCCTCCGGGCCTTTAGCCTGATTGGATTTACTGAGGGGTCTAGGTTAAAATTAATGGGGGGCCCTTTGTACTTGCCTAGAGATCCATCGAATACGTCTGCAAATTCTTTGCAGACGGATTCGAGGGTCTTATTTTTAATCACAGAATTTATTCCCCCTATCCAAATTCCCAGGGCAGGAAACCAATTAAGCCCTATTAAGCTAGTCCTATTCCCCTCCGTAACTACCACATCTAAGACCCCCTTAAATCCCTTAAAATTAACTCTAAGGCTGGTCTTTCCCTTTACGATTATTGGACTTTTTTGGAAGTCCATTAATTGAATATTTGTTGGGCTAAGTGGAATTCTTTTTCCACTTAGTTGTTCAATTTTTTTCAGGGTTTCAGTGGAAATTATCGACACTGAAGCCCCAGAGTCGATTTCCATTCTGCAAGGAACCCCTTGCAGAAGGACTGTGATTTTTAATTTTCCGTCCGGAAAATTGTGCCCCCTTCCCTGCCTTTTCCGATTGACTCGGGCCACCTCCCCTGGGTTTGAAAATTTCGCCCGGGATCTAGGGGTCTCCTTGCCACTAGCATTGGGGGTTACCTTACCCTCTGGCCACACATCGACTTCATTCAGACGGGAGTCCCGGACGCGGTTTCTGCAGATGGCCTGGATGTGGCCGGTCTTGCCACAAGCCCTGCACTTGGCGGTGCGGAATCGGCAGGAAGCGCGGGGATGGTTGCCGCCACAGCTGCCGCATCGGTTCTGGGTGTCGTTGTCGCGCGGTCTGGTTGCGGTGTCCCGCCACGGTCGTTGTGCCCCGGTCGGTGGTCTCTGCGGTGTTGCGGGTTGTTGCCGGCGGCCGGGTTCGGGCCCTTCGCTTCTAAGTTGTCTGGGTGCCATCTTCCCAAATCGCCTGGAGACTTCGGCGATCTCTTCCTCCCACTGCTGATCCACCTCCCCGCAGTCCACATAGCCCTCTTGGTTAATTTCAGGTGCTGTCGCCATACTACTGCGGGGGGGGTCGCGATACCCGGTAGACTCATACGTTAGGAGTTCGTCGAGCACTTCCTGTAAATCGCCAGTAGGTTTGGCGATTATTCTGTTTTGTAATTGTTCATCGCGTAAGCCTAGCACAACTCTGTCCCGAATCCTAATTTCTAAATTATCGTATTTGCAACGAACTGCGGCTTCCCTAACGGCAGCGACGAATTTCTGTATGGATTCCCCCGGTCTCTGATTTCTCTTCTCGAAGATGCGCCGCCAAAAAAGTTCGGACCTTCGGGGAGTAAAGTGCACCTTTAGTTTTGCAAGGAGGTCGGCATAGGGCACGCTGGAGACTGGTTGTGGCTGGCACAGCCCGACAGCGACTCTGTAGACCGGTGTGCCGCAAATTGTCAAAAGTGCCGCCGCTTTTTTTCGGTCGTCGGTGATTCCGTTCACTAACAGGAATCCTTCGACCTGACCAATATATTCTTCCCAATCTTCGGGGAAGTTAGGGTCAAATTCCTTCAATGACCCGATTTGCGCCATTCGGAGAATTTTTTTTTCCTATTCTGCCGCGGCCGCTCGGTTGACTGTGACTCGCTCAGACTTTGCCGCCTTCACGACAATTCTTCCTAATCTCTGGTCTTCTGTCGATCCCACCTTCGTCGCCAGTTGTTTGGTTCGAATTGACGAGGACTCAGAGTGGTTAACACTGAACGAGTTTATTGAATACACAAAGTCAACTGTCAAATGTCAAATGTTGCAACCCTTTTATAGAGAAAGCGTTTGAACTGTAACCAATACAAACTGTCTGTTTTCCCGCTCCTTGGTTGTGGCGTCCAATGATTGCACCTTATTTTCCCGCTTTAAACCTTGCAAAGCTGCACAGTGTTTGCAATATCTTCTATGGCTTATTGCTAACTATTTACATACACAACAAGTTTTCTCTGTGTCTACAGTTTCCAGAAAATTATATTCTTTTTTTAAAAGTATTTTCTAAATTTTCTATTATTACAATTCATCAATGGTTAATGAATAACGTGTTGTCTGGGTTAATTTTTTGCTTAATAATAAAAGTTAAGTTCTTACTCTCTATCTCGATTTTCCAGTCATTGTTAAAATAAGTTTCATGTTTGAGAACATTCTGTGTCTTCTTTTTCTTTGATTCTCAATGTAAATCTTCCCATTTCAGCACAGTCCAATATTTACTTGATTATCTCTTCATCCAGTTGTGTTTTTTCATTTTTCCAATGCTGTGCAAATACAATCCTCACTGCTGTTAATCAGTGCTTTTTTTGTAAAAGAAAAAGGTGCTGGAACTCACACATATCATACAACCTGCCTTGCCTACCCCTACAAGGTTCCATCCAAAAAAGGTGCCGGAACTCCGTTCTGAGCGTTCTATGACAAAAAAAGCCCTGCTGTTAATACATGTAATGTTAAATATATACTTTGTTTATCAAATTTTTCTGGAATTATACCTAATAAAAAAAGTTCAGGTTTCAAATCTACGTGTTTCCTTAACATCTTTTCTAACCAAGTATGTATTTTTGTCAAAAACGTTTTTGTTTTAATACATGTCCACCAGAGGTGATAATATGTACCAGGATTTTGATTACATTTCCAGCATTTACTAGACATATTTTAAAACATTTTTGCTAATCTGACAGATGGAAGATGCCATCTATAAAACATTTTATGTACGTTTTCTTTATACGAAGTTGCCATTGTCAATTTATAGCTTCTTTCCCAAAGATTTTGCCATTCTCTTATTCTATATTGTACCCCAAAAAATTTGTCCATATTATCATTGTTTCTTTCACTTGTTCATCTTCCATTTTCAAATTTAATAAAAAGTTATACAATTTTTTAATCAGTTTTTCATCAGAAGTCAACAACACCTGATCAAACATTATCTGGTTTTTGTAAAAACCATATATTTTAACATCTTTATCATACCTCAATTGCATTGGCAGTCAAGGCCACCATCAGTCAATACCCTGATCTTCTAACTCTCGTTTAGATTTTAATTTCCCATCTGTATTCAGAATATCCTTATATGTTAGAATTTTCTCAAATTTAACTAAATTTGGGTGAACGGATGCTTCCATCGTTGATAGAGCCATCTTGGGATTTTTGTATAGATTTTTGGTTTTATCTTTTCCCCGACAAATAATAATGCGTTTCTTATGTAGTGGTTTTGGAAATATTCTTTTCATACCATAAAAATGTGTGCCATCCAAGTTGCAAGTCATGTCTTTCTAAATATAACAAGCTTTTGTTTCTAAGGGTTATCCATTCTTTTAACCATGTTAGAGACACATGCTTGGTAGTATAAGACCCAATCTGGTAGTCCTAATCCTCCATTTTCTTTAGCTTCTTGTAGCATTTTCAGTTTGATTCTGGCTTTCTTTCCTTGCCAAATAAATTTCAACATAAGGGTATTCAAATCATCAAAAACCTTTTCTCTATTTTTATAGGTGCTATTTAAAATAAAAAATAGTAATTTGGTAAAATATTCATTTTCACAGCAGCTATTATTCCTAACATAATAGTTATAAGTTTTTCCATTTTTCCAAATCTAATTTTATTTGATTTAGTAATTTTATATAATTATCTCTTTTATCATTGCACATTTTGCTGTTAAGTATATTCCGAAATATTTAACTTTCTTAACTATTTGTAAGTATTTTTTCTGACAGTTGCTGTTGTTTTTGCTTAGCTGTAAGGCTAATAACTATAACTTTGGTTTTTTATCTGTTTATTTTCAATCCTGCTATTTCTCCAAATTCTTCTATCCTTTTCAATAATTTAAGAGTTGTCTCCAACGGTTCTTTTAAAATGAATACCAGGTCATCCGCAAATGCTTGTAGTTATACCTTTTATCTTTTATCTCCATTCCTTTGATTTTCAGATCTTGCCTGATATTTCTGTTGAGAACTTCCAAAGTTACTATAAATAGCAGTGGGGATAGTGGACATCCTTGTCTTGTGCCTTTCTTTATATTAAAGTCTCTGTAGAGTCCCCATTAACAATTACTTTTGCTGTTTATCATATATTAATAATCTTTATAAAGTTTTCTCCAAAGTTCGTCCAGTTTAGTTGTTGTATCATAAATTGCCAACTTACGTTGTCAAAAGCTTTGGGGGCATCTAAGAAAATTAGTGCCATTTGTTTTCTTGGGTGCATTTCATAGTATTCCAATGTAGCTAAAATGATCCTTAAGTTATTTTTTATTTTGTCTTTTTGGTAAAAATCCATTTTGGTCTGGATGAATAAATTCAATCCAAAATCTTTTCACTCTCTCTGCTATTATTGAAGCAAAGATTTTGTAATCCATGTTTAGTACTGATGTTGATCTATAATTTTTTATCTGTGTCAACTCTTGAGTCTTTTTTTGTATTAAAGTAATATTTGCTTCTGCCCATGTGTTTGGTAATTTAGCCTCTCATTGCAAACTTCTTTCACTGGTGAGCTTAATGTATCTTGTAAGCATTTATAGAACTCTGCAGGTAGCCAATCCAGTCCTGGGGTTTTATCATTTTGTTGTTGTTTTTTATAACTTCCATCAATTCCATCATTGTAATTTTTTCATTTAGCATATTTTTAAAGTTCTTTGGATTTTTTGGTAGATTAGCTTTTTTCCAGATATTGTACTATTTTTTCCCGAGAGATTTTTTTGGTATCATATAATTTTTCATAAAATTCTTTAACTATTTTTTATTGCATAATTTTAAAATTGTAAACCACTCTTCTCATCCTGCAATTTATTTATCAGTTTCTTCTCCCTTTCTTTTTTCAATTTATAAGCCAGCCATCTTCCTGGCTTATTTGCATTTTCAAAAAAGTTTTGTTTTGCCTTTTTAATTTGTTGAGCCAATTCCTCTGACTCTCTTAAGTTTAGTTTATGTTTTATTCTCTCCATTTGTCTTTTCACAGCTTTCTTTTGTGGATATATCTGTAATTCTAACTCCAATTTCTTAAGATCTCGTTGGCCTCATGGCGAGGGAGAGCGGACCTCAGCTTCCCAAGGCTGATTCCTAACTGTAAATAGGAATAGTAACCTCTTGGGATACAAGGTTGTTGTTTCTTCCAGGGCCAAACAGAGAAAACTGGGTGTCAGTAGATCAGGTTCAAGTATTCAATTTAGCAATTATTTTATTATTCAACATCCAACCAGTACTGGAGGCTACTTTTCCAGAATAGGAAAGACTGGATGCAGGCTGTCTTTGCTAATTACTCACAATTCCTATGGAGGTTGCTGTCAATAAACTATTAAAGAGCAAAGTAGGCACAAAACACAGATAGCAAACTCAGACAGGAGGTACCAGTCTGAGTCACTCTTGAGTTTACAAAGATGAAAAAAAGTATGGGCAGATAAAAAACGCACCAATGATGTTTTTTAAAGTTGTTTCTCCATGCAGATATAACAGAGAGAATGTAACATCTTCTTCAACCACTCCCACCCCTGTACCCCACTGTGTTCTCAAGTGGGTAAACTGTGCTTGTATTGGCGTGGGATTAGATTAAACTTTAGAATGTGTAAATTGGTACATGGGATCACGTAGCTTGCTAACTACTATGTTGCACATTATCTCCTCATTTTAAATTCTTTTTATTAAGTTTGTTGTTAAGTTCTCACTAATGAAAAGTAAGTTTTTTTCTGTTCTATCTCATGACCTTTCCTCTGCATGGTCTTAATTATTCCATACATTGCAGCCAATAGCAACCAAAGCCCATCGGGTTCCACAATCAGATCCTGCCCTGTCGCATATTGTCTGCTATGAGACTTATCTATGGAACACCCTTCTTCTCAGGAGACATTCCAAAGTAGGACTAACTGTTTAGTCAGTAATCTCTCATGGCTATTGGCCAAGGCTGTATCCCCTCTGGCAATCAAAACAGAGATGCCTGCAAAGGCACAGAGCCTTGTGGCTGGATGGGAGGGGGCAATCCTACAGCAGGCTAGTTGGAGCCCTGCAGGCCACCAACATCCTTCAGGTTCTTCCTCCCATGTAAGATAGAATATTTGCTAGGCTCATTCTGTTTTTCCGCCAGAAAGCACTATTTTTCTATTAGAATTTTTTCGCCTGTCTCAGCAGTAGGCTGGCCCCAAGATGGAGGCTTTATTGAAGGATATGTTCTTCTTCACAAATAGAAAACAGCTCAGCTGGAGTGAGTGGACTTTATATATGAGGCCTAAGTGAAGTATATCTGCATCTTGCTTATAAAAAAAATTGAGCAAATTGTTCAATTGAATACATCTAACAGTCTCTAAATACCTTAGATTCCTAATAGGAGGTACTGTCACTCTTTCAGCATTTTCACTTTTTTGCTGAGTCAGTCGTTTTAGCCATCCAGCATATTCTACCCAACCTCTGTCCATAGAGTACACCTATCATTATATACATCATCTTTTTTCCTCACCTTTTTTCCTTTCAGGACTTCTTGACTGATCTGGTGATGTCTGAAGTGGATCGCTGTGGGGACCATGATGAGTTGATCTTCAGAGAAAATACACTTGCCACCAAATCTATTGAGGAATATCTCAAGTTGGTGGGACAGACGTACCTGCAAGATGCACTAGGTATAGAAACATTTCTCTATGATTACATTTGCTATTTCTTATTTTAAAAGTTCATTATGAACCCATTAAGGGAGAAGAGGTGATCTAATTGCTGAATCATCATTGAGTCAGAAAAATGAGTTAAAGTAGCCCAATCCGAATCTTTGGATGTGGGATGAAATACAGTATCTGCTGTAGTTTCTAACAAACTTGAGAATGTTAAATTCCTTTAAGAAGCAGAACGTTTTCATTATTCACATTATTCAGCCATGCAATATATGTGGCTTTTAATGTAGATAAGAGTGCTTTAATTTGTGTTCTATTCCTAATCTGACTTCCTGTCCAACTATTTTAATTCTAAGCCCCTTTATTATTCCTTTTTAGTACTGTTGAAAACTATAATAAATCCCTTTAACTCAAACTCATGAGAAATAACTTGGGTGAAGTCTAATCTATAGAGAATAGATTAGGAGTAATTAATGTAGGCATCACATGCTTTCCTTGCCTTTCTCTTAACTGGATTCCTAATGCTCATCTGCAAATTCTATATCCTGATATCCCATAGCCCTTCTAAATAAGTCATTCTCTGTTTTGTCCCAAATTGTGGACAAATACACCTCACCGCACAGCAGTACTCGGGCTATCAACACAGGCTTCCAAATTGTCAACCCAGCATCCTAACTATGTGAGCATTCCCCCCCCTCTTTTTGGTAAATTAATTTTATTAATTTTTTTCATACAATTCAATAGTACTTATTCAAAAATGTGTTGTCTGAGTTTATTGTTCACTAATACAAATTTAATTCCTAATCTTTATTCTTTTCTCCAGCCATTGATAAAATAAGTCCCAAGTCTGATAGCATTCTTTCTTCTTTTCTTTCAACCTCGTAGTAAGTCTGTCCATTTCTACACAAGCTAATATTTTTTTAATTATTTCTTCTTCTGATGGTAATTCTTCCTTTTTCCAATATTGTGCAAATATGATTCTTGCCACTGTTATCACATGTAAAATCAAATATATACTATGTTTATCAATCTTTTCTGGCATAATACCTAATAAAAAAAGTTCAGGTTTAAAATCTACATGTTTTCCCAAATCTTTTCTAGCCAAGTACGCGTTTTTTCCAATACCTCTTTGCTTCAACACATGTCCATCATACATGATAAATAAGTACCTGACTTATGTTTATATTTCCAACATCTATCTGACATATTTTAAAACATTTTTGCCAATCTTGCTGGTGGCAAGTGCCATCTATAAAATATTTTGTATAAATTTTCTTTATAAAAAGCTGCCATTGTCAGTTTATAATTTCTTTCCCACAGGTTTTGCCATTTTTCTAATTCTATGTTATATCCAAAGTTCTTTGCCCATGTTATCATTGTTTCTTTAACTTGTTCATTTTCCATTTTCAGATTCAATAAAAATTTATAGATTTTCTTAGTTTCTCATCAGAGGTTAATAATGTCTGATCAAACAAGGTCTGCTC
The DNA here is from genome assembly GCF_947247035.1 of Vipera ursinii. Lineage (NCBI taxonomy): Eukaryota > Metazoa > Chordata > Lepidosauria > Squamata > Viperidae > Vipera > Vipera ursinii. The sequence goes on along the minus strand of NC_139516.1, from coordinate 110,485,545 downwards.
TTTATAAAATCCATACAGTTTGACATCTTTATCATATCTAACTTGCATCATATCTATCTCCACCATGATAGATCTACACCCTGATTTTCCATCCCTTGCTTAGATTTTAAATTCCCTTCAGAATTTAGAATATATCTATATGCCCATATTTTCTCAAAGTTAACTAAATTTGGATGTATAAATGCTTCCATTGTTGACAGCCATCCTGGTATTTTCAAATATATTTTATATTTTATTTTTTCCCATGTTAATAGTAATGCATTTCCTATATAGTGGTTCTGAAAGTACTTATGCATTTTATTTTTCCCATAGCATAAAAAGGCATGACAGCCAAGTTGTAAGTCATGTCCCTCCAAATATAACAATCTTTTGTTTCTGAGAGTTATCCAGTCTTTTACCCATGTTAATACAGATGCTTGATAATATAAAACCCACTCTGGGAAGCCAAAACCTCCATTTTCCTTAGCTTCTTGTAGCATTTTCAATTTAATTTTAGCTTTCTTTCCTTGCCAAATAAATTTCAAAATTAATGAATTTAAATCTTCCCAAAAAAATTCTCTTGTTTTATAGGTATCGTTTGAAATAGAAACAGTATTTTTGGTAATATATTCATTTTCACTGTAGCAGTTCTTCTTAACATCGGCAATTGCAAGTTTTTCCATTTTTCCAGATCCAATCTTATTTGGTTCAATAATTTTATATAGTTATCTTCTTTTATCGGTGAACATCTTGCTGTTAAATATATTCTAATATATACAACCTTTTAAACTATTTGTAGTTATATTTTTTTGACATTTGTTTTGCTTATTTGTGAGATTTTTAACTATCACTTTAGTTTTTTCTCATTTTCAGACCTGCTATCTCTCCATACTGTTCTATCTTTTCCAATAATTTAGGAATCATCTGTAAAGGTTCTTCTAAAATAGATACCAAGTCATCTGCAAATGCTTGCAATTTATAAGTTTCACCTTTTATTTCTAGTCCTTTAATTTCTGTATCTTGTCGAATATTTCTGTTAAAACTTCCAAATTTAAGATGAATAACAATGGAGATAGTGGACATCCTTGTCTTGTACCTTTTCTTCTCTCAAAATTCTCTGTGTAATCTCTGTTCACAATCACTTTTGCTGGTTATGGTATATTGTTTCAATCATATTTATAAAGTTTTGACCAAAGTCCATTATTTTTAGTTGTTTTCCAGGAAACATTATCAAATGGGCATTTAAAAATATTAGTGTCAATTGTTTCCCTGGATGCAGTTCATAGTATTCCAATATGTCCATTATTTTTTAATTTGTCTCTTTGGTAAAAATCCATTTTGAACTGAATGTATAAATTCATTTAAAAATCTTTTCAGTTTCTGCTATTATTGAAGTAAAAATTTATAATCCACATTTAGTAATGATATTGATCTATAATTTTTATCTGAGTCAAATCACAACCTTCTTTTGGTATTAAAGTAATATTTGATTCTGTCCATGTACTTGGAAGTTTAGCGTCCAACAAAAGTTCATTACACACATCTTTCAACGGTCCACTTAATATATCTTGTAGGCATTTATATAACTCTGCTGGTAGCCCATCTGGTCCCGGTGTTTTTTTGTTTTTTGTCTTCTTATAACCTCTGTTAATTCCATCATTGTTATTTTTTCATTTAATATGATTTTAAAGTTTTCTGAAATTTTTGGTAAATTATTCTTTTCCAGATATTGAATCGTTTTTCCCCATGAAATTTCTTCTATATCATACAGTTTTTCATAGTATTCTTTAATTATCTTTTTTATTTCTTCATTTTTAATTTGAAAGAGCCTTGTTCATCTACTAAATTATTTATCTGTTTTTTATCCTTCTGTTTTCTAAGTTTATAGGCTAACCATCTTCCAGGTTTGTTCGCATTTTCAAAAAAAAATTGTTTTGCTCTTTTAAGTTGCTGTGCCAATTTTTCTGATCCATTAAATTTAATTTATGTTTTATTATTTGCATTTGTTTTTTTCAGTATTTTCTTTTGTGGATTTATTTGTAGTTCTAATTCTAGTTTTTGAAATTTCTCCCTTAATAGTATATATTGTTGTCTTTTTTCTTTGGTTTTTTTTTGCCATGTATGTTATAGCTACACCTCTAAAGTATGCTTTGGCTGTATCCCACACATTTTGTAGTTTTGTATCTTCTTTTTTTGTTTTCTTTAAAAAGAACTCCATTTCTCTTGTTGCTAAGTCTATGAATTCTTTTTATTTAAAAATGGATTGATCCAATGTCCATTTTATTTTATTTTTTGTATTCCTTTCCATGTCATTTTTAAAGGATTATGATCTGCCCATGTATCTAATTCTATCTCAATCTCCTGCATATTGGTCATTAATTCAGATGTCATCTAAATCAAGTCACTTCTGGACCAAGATTTGTGACTATTTGAATATAATGTATATTGTATTTTTTTCAGATTAGTTTCCTTCCAAATATCTTGTACCCCAATTTCCTCTATCATATTAAAAAAGTCTTAGTCTTTTTCTTCCACTTTTTCCTATTCTACTGATTTTATAATCCAATGTCCCATCTACTATTGCGTTAAAGTCTCCTATTAAACAAATATTTTGGTGTTCCATTTCTGTTATTTTTCTATGGAGATTTTGATAGATTTCTTCTTGTTTATTATTTGGTGCATACATTGCTTTGTTTCTGATATAGAAATATTTCTACCATCACAATTCTTCCTTCTTCATCTGAATAAATCATTTTAGTATCTGTTGTCTCTTTAACATAAACAGCTACTCCTCTTTTTTCTGTTGTGCTAATGCATAATAGAGTTTCCCAATTTTGGGGTATTCCAAGAGTTTATAATGTTTTTTATATGTTTCTCTTGCAAACAAATTATATCAATATTTAATTTCTGTAATTTTTTGAAGATTTTATTTCTTTTTGATGGAGAATTCAGTCCATTTATGTTTACTGAAAAAGTCTATTTTCTTTTCTCCCTTTTGTTTACTTACACCTTCTTATTCTAATATACATTAAGTTATTAAATAAAGCTAATATACAGCTAGAAAGCTGGAGATGGTCCAGCTAATAGACACCTGCAAGAAATTTATGATTGTTTATGGCCATAAGCTACCTTTGAAATGATAGTTGCTTAAGAACTCTCAAGTTGAAAACTAATATAATAGAGCCAATAGTTTCAGTTGTTACTGGTAAACAGTGGTTCACTATTGCATTTCTTAAAAAAGAATTGGAATTTTACATTAGAATATCTGAAAAGTGAATGATTTTGGTAAAATTTCACACTGATGAATATATAGTTGTCTGCTTTCTTTTCTTTGATTTTTTTTTGAATTTCCATTTTCTTCTCACATTTTGTCAGCCTATAATAGAAACGTAGATTTTAAAAGGAGTGGGAAAATAATATGTGAAAGACAGATGAGACTATCTGTTGGGTGAAGGAGCGATTATTATTTTTTCTAGGAAGGTTTATTTGTAATCATGAATAATGTTTGCACTTCTCCAGTCCTCTGATATGACAAATCCTGTACTCCAGGATTTCCCAAAAATTAAAACAAGGCTCAAAATTGATATCCACAATTTGTTTAGCTAGGTCACAGGTCTGCAACCCGCGGCTCCGAAGCCGCATGCGGCTCTTTCAGCCGTCTCTTGCGGCTCCCAGTCCTCTGCCATGTGCAGTTCAAAAAAAAAAGTGGGACTAAAAAAGTTCAACCAATCAATTCAAATATGCAGGGTAAGTGCATATCTTGCCATGGCTCCACTCTTCAGTCAAACCCTGTTCTGCGCATGCGCGCATGTATGCGCATGTGCACACATTTTTTGCGGCTCCCAGTTTTTCCTTTTGTGAGGGAACCGGTTCCGAGTGGCTCTTTCACTGTTTCAGGTTGCTGACCCCTGAGCTAGGTGCTCCCTAACTGTATTTCTACATGCCTTAGGAGGCCATTCCCTCCTGTCATCATTTCTCCCACTGCGTCCATTAGAGCACATAGAGAGAAGGCTGAAGCAAAATCAGAGATGAGGAACTCTGTTTTCTGCCATTACCTATTAATTATCCCATTATCATCTTCTAGCAGCAGAGCCATCCCCCATTATTTGAACATTGCCAGTACTAGGGAAGGTGTGCTATCCTACATTCAGACAGAATTATTTGATTTCACTTCGAATCAAAGAAGGAAAAAAATTGTTTGTGGAGATTTATGGAATATTAATACTATGGAAATCTTTTTAATAATTTTTCCTTGTGCCTTCTTCTTATTACCCAATTGTTAGGTGAATTTATCAAGGCATTATATGAGTCAGATGAGAACTGTGAAGTGGATCCTAGCAAAAGTCCACCTAATGAATTAGCTGATCACCAGGAAAATCTCAAAATGTGTTGTGAGCTAGCCTTCTGCAAAATTGTCAATACCTACTGGTGAGTGGATGAAGGATTATTTCTTATCATTTACAGGAATTACTTGCCGAAACAATGCTAGAAAAACCAATTCAGTTTTGAAAAAAAAATTAAGTATGAAGAGATATTTAGCAAAATGAAAGGCTGGTGGTTCAATGAGTCTCAAAGGCATCAAGGGAGACACCACATTGCCTATCTGAAGGCAATTAAAAGTCATGATGCTATCTTCGATCTTCCCTTTCACTAGGAATGTAATATTTTAATTGGGAAAAGTGAAGGATTCCATAGGCAAACTCAGCCAGCAGCTGTGCTTCTTCAAAGCCACTTAATAGGAATTAGGCAAGGAGTGGTATGTGTTTCTTACATCATTTTTTACACAATGCCGTATGCTCAAGAGGAAATGAGACTATGCAATTGATTTTATAAATACAAAGGAACATGTATCTATTCACATTTTATCTGTTCCTGACTCCTTGCAGAACAAAATACAGAATCTAAGGCAAATCAGAAGATGTATCTAAAAGTACTTAATGCTTCTCATTCTGTAGAATTTATGTAGAAATTATAAGGGTCTGAGTAGTAAAAACTAGGCTACAATTATGAAACATTTACCATTAGACACTGATAAACTGGAATTGGACCTAGCCCAATAGCCAAGTCCTATCCACAGTATATCCACTCACCGCCCTGAGTCCTTCGGGAGAAGGGCAGTATACAAATTAAATTAAATTAAATTAAATTATTATTATTATTATTATTATTATTATTATTATTATTATTATTATTATTATTATTATTAATGAAATTTGTGGTCAGAGGAAGCATTAGTTCCCAACCTCGTGATAGTGGTTATTAGTATTTATTGATAATTCTATCCTAGGTTTTTTTTCAAGTATAGACAAGAAATACCCTTATCAGTGTCTTGATAAATATAAAATATCGGAATTTCATAGCAAGAGAAGCAACTTCACTTGTTTATCCCAATGAGAATTTGCCAAATATTGTTATTTTTTCAGTGTCTTTCCTCGGGAGCTGAAGGAGGTATTTGCATCATGGAAGCAGCAGTGCCTCAAACGGGGCAGGCAGGATATCAGTGAACGCCTGATCAGTGCCTCACTTTTCCTCCGATTCCTTTGCCCAGCCATCATGTCTCCAAGCCTCTTCAACCTCATGCAGGAATACCCTGATGATAGTACCTCTCGTGCACTCACGCTAATTGCAAAGGTTATCCAAAACTTAGCAAATTTTACAAGGTAAGTGAGTTTTCATTATTTGTAATGATCACTAGGGGATTTGCTGTTATTCTATCATTGTGACATATGTTATTTCATAGGAATGATTTGGCTGTTTTGCCTTATCTCTGTTCGTAGTATATGGAGACTTGTATATGTGCTGAAATTCCATGTTCAGAAATGTACATTTGAAAGTTACATTTCCCTGTTTCAGATCAAAAAGCGATAAAAATGTTAGAAATAGAAGTTAAATAATAGAATGTAGGATAGTGGAGCAGAGAAGGCTTGGATCCCATCAGCCCAACTATCTTCTCTGGAAGAATGCTAGATGTGTTGCATCCCAGGCCAGTGTTTAGGGAAGAGGAAGCAACCTGTTCTTATTAGCCCCAGATACTGGTTAGCTTTCATTTGTGACATTCATAATCCTACTACATCACTTTCTCCAATTAGAAGCAAGCCGCATATATATTTATTTGCTACTGTGTGTTAGTGATATTGCAGAAGTAACTGCAGTATGACCCACCATCTGGATGCAACTAACAGAGCCTCCATGGGTACTGAGGGAAGATCTTTTTACTCCAAAGATTTATAAACAAATATTTTCCTCAAGACAGCAGTGAAAGATGACATACTAAATTCATTCCTTTGTCCTTACTGTTGTCTACTACCTTTCTACTGCCTCCATCTGATACAGTTTCTAATTTCAAGACTGTGATTTGACATCATGTGTAATTTGGATTTCACTTGCTACTATTACAGATTGGGGCCAAAGAAGATAATTAAGATAATGGTATTATTAACAGATGGACTCACGTGTGGCTTTTCATTTTCAGTTCTACTTCTCAACAAATAAACTTTGTGAAGCCAAGAAACCTCTAAGGATATTGGGGGGGGGGCAAAGGAGGGGAATACATGCCAGGTGCAACGACTGCTTTCTCACACTACCTTTGTCCCTCTATAGTGACTATCTGTAACATTATTTGACTAGGTATTACATGTAGAAATTGCCACTCAGTCACAGAAATATTGTTTTGTGTCTGGGAATATCTGAAGCAACATTGTAGGATCACCATTTCCCTTGGAAACTTCCTGCCAAACTGCTGACCTTGTTTCTCCCCTCCCTCTGTTTTCCTCTCTCCCCAATTCAGATTTGGAAACAAAGAAGAATATATTACCTTTATGAATGCTTTTCTAGAGCATGAATGGGCAAATATGAAATCCTTCTTGGCAGAAATTTCTAATGAGGACACCATTTCTAATAAGCCAGGATTTGGAGGATACATAGATCTGGGAAAGGAGTTTGCTGTCTTGCATTCATTGCTGTGGGAAGTTGTCTGGGAACTGGACAAGGTAAATTAGTTGAAAGGTTGGGAAAGGGCTGGCTAGGCACAACTTTTCCACAAACTGTACCTGGATAATGATTAAAGTTAACTTTAATTTTTTTTTTAAAAAAAAAGAAGAAGTAAGGGGTTATAACATCATCCATTTCTTAAAAAGAGTGTAGACCTAGCATTGGGAACAGTAGACAGTAGTGAAATTTAATTGGCGCTGAACTTTCATCACTTTGGGCTTGGGTTAAGTTGCATTTTTTAAAAAATCCTAAATTCTAAAGCAAATGAAAGCATTCCCCATCATATCCATCATTTAAATTGCTTTAGAACAATTTTGTTTTGAAGAAAATTATGTTTGATTATCTTCTCCTAAAATAAAAGCCATACTCCAATAGTTTGGAGAGAACCAGTTTGATGTAGTGGTTAAGGCACCAGGCTAGAAACTCGGAAATAGTGAGTTCTAGTCTTAATCTAGTCTAGTCTAGTCTAGTCTAGTCTAGTCCTGCCTTAGACACAAAGCCAACAGGATGGCCTTGGGCCAAACACGTTCTCTCATCCCTAGGAAGAAGGCAGTGGCAAATCACTTCAGAAATCTTACTAAGAAAATTGCAGGATGTAGTCCAGGCAGTCACCAAGAGTCAACCGTATACATAACAGACATTCCTACTGTATATGGTGCTGCTTCCTTTCTTGAGAATCATCAGTGGTGACCAGGCAAGGAGTTACTATCATCTGTGGAGGGATCACTTGAGGTCCAATCCAGGAAGTTATGGAGTACTTTTTGTCCAGTAGAGTTGTGATTATAAACAAATTATATGATTAATGTTCATTCCTGTTAGTAGTTATAAGTCAAAATACGATTTAAATACCTTTGTATATGTCTTTGCACTTCCTTGTGGTTTCTTTCAGCGCTCTTGCCAAATTGCTGGTCTCAGACTATAGGAGCATGCGTTTAATTGACCACAATCTCTCTCCCACAGACGAATGTTTGCTTCCAACAAAAATCCCTTTTTAGTTTTCTGGATTACACTTTAATTTAGTAGTGATTTTAGTATTACTCCATCCCACCCTGTGCCCTCTACCCTGGGCTTTGATTGCAGTTTGCTTTGCAGGAAATGCATTAGGTTTATGAGCATTAACTTCGTATTTTGGAGGCTCAATTTTTAATTTCTATTTCCATTTCTTTCCTCAATGTCTGCTGCACCCTCTTTCATCACCACTATCCATTGGGTCATCGTGGTCCTGCTGCTCCATAACAATGCATTGTTTTTTTCACACCCACATATAAATGCCCATCTTGTTTTCTTACATCTTTCACTCATCCATCCACTTTCATCATTGTTTAATTTTTTAAAAAAAACCTGAAATGAGTGCTACATTGCTTATTGATGAATCAGGGTGAAAATTGCTTCCTACAGGCCACAGTAGAAAAATTGGGTCCTTTGCCAGACATTCTCGCTGACATCACAAGGGATACAACACACTCTCTGCCCATCCAGCAACAGCTGAGACGTTATCCAGATCATAATTCAAGCCCCAATGTCAGTCTCTCTTCTGGGCTGCAAAAAATATTTGAAGACCCATCTGACAGGTATGCATCGTCTGGCTATTGTTCACATTATGTGTAAGAAAAGAGAGATGCATAATTTTGTTCAGCTTGATAGGAAAAATAAGAAGTAAAATTTAGAGTACCGTATTTTCTGGCGTATAAGATGACTTTTTAACCCATGAAAATCTTCTCAAAAGTTGGGGGGTCGTCTTATACGCCCAGTCGTCTTATACGCCGGAAAATAGTACATAAATCAATTGAGCGCCCCCGTTCTAGCAAAGCAACTTCAAACCTCCTTAGTCCAGTCCCCCCTCCAACGTGACTCTCCCTTCCCACCCCCAAGAGCCTCTAAGCCCCTTCCCCTCCCCCTTGCAAACGCCAGACCCCGGGAGCGGCAGGAAGCCCCTCCCCCTCACCCAAGCGGCATCTGAGCATAAGCAGAGCGCACCCTGCTACCCGCTATCTCTCCCGGCAGTCTGGACAGCGGTACTTGGCGGCCTGGCACCCCTCTCACCCGCAGACCAAGCAGCGTTCCTCGCCAGCCGGCCTCGGCATGGCCGCCCCAATCCCGGCTCTACAGCGCATCTTCCGGGCCCGCCTGGCCGACCGCCTCCTGGGCGGGGCTTGGCTCCAGATGCGGCGGCTGCTCCGTCTGCAAATGTACTCTCAAAGCCGGATTGCACTTGGCTGTGCAGGCTGCTGAAAGGCGGGGACTCGGAGTTCCCGTGGTGGTTGCGGCTTCTGGTGTGCCGTTTGCAGAGTCTAGCCTGGAAGAGCGCGTCGTGTGAATGCAGCTTTTGCGTTTATTCCAAAGGGTGGGTGGAAGGAAAAGGCCCTTTGGGCTTCAAAAGGGCGGCTTTGCACCATCTGCATCAGACGGGGCTGAATCGGGCTTGTGTCAGACACTTGGCAACTGGCATGTAAGTATTTTCCGGCGTATAAGACGAAAAATCTTGAAAATCTTCTCAAAAGTCGGGGGTCGTCTTATACGCCCAGTCGTCTTATACGCCGGAAATTACGGTAATGCCCTAATTACAAGAGTGGGGCTTTGCTGAATACAATCAGTTACTTATGATAGTGCTTTATTCTCCTAATTGGTTACTGGTTTATTTAGCCCAGTATTTTTAATCCTACATATGCTTCTCCAAGTCACAAGCTTTATCCAGATTTGCTACCTGAGATCCTTTGGCAATAATAGGATTGAGTTCTTCTACCGTATGTACAAACGCATACTCGTATCAATGTGAACTACAGCCTATCCTTTAAACTCAGAAACTGCATAAGAGAAAGTGTGTCTCTTTCTGTGTAAAGAGGAATAACGTTCCAAATATGCTACCTATGACCTACAGTCTGAAGATGAACAGTCCAAAATTACACTGCCACAATTTAAGAGTTCCTGCAAACTGTCAATAAGTTTTAGTCACAGTTTAATTAATTAAACAAACACTGTTTAATCAGATATTGTACTGATAATATAATAAGAGGAGCACTAGAAAGCAGTTAACTTGTATGCAGAGATGGTGGTCTGCTGACAGGTAAAGATTTTATTTTCTTGTATTAAAAGTATTTAACATGATATAATAGATAAGAATATTCTTGCTATTTCATCACAGTGCTCCTTAAAAACAAAAGTAGGCTGATTATATCTTCTTTCATGGATCAGACTTCATACTATTATGCTTACTTTATTGGAGTTCTTATTTCACATCAAAGATGCTGCCTCATTTTCTTTAGATTTTTGTTAATGCATGAATATTTATTGCCATGACAAATAAGACCTCCCAGTTCACCATAAAAAGGACACATTATGACAAGTTTGGGTTTTTATCTTACTTTATGTCAGGAGTCCCCAACCTCTGAGCCACCTCCGGGCCATGAGTCATTCAGAAGCCGGCACATGCACATCCCCACTTACGTGAACAGCAGCCGAATGTGTTTGTGTGCGCTCCATTTGTGCAAGTGGTGAGTGTGCGTGCCTTCCGCTCACACAAATGGAGCTGCGTGCACACATGCTTGCCCGCTGCTTGTGTGGAACCATCCCCTCTCTTCCCCCCACCAACCTACAATTGAGTAATGCAGGCATGGTGGGCAGACAGAACTTCTTTTGAATAATTACGGTTTTATCTTTTATGTGCTTTATGCTTTTATTCGTACAAAAAAGATATACATCTGAAAGGAGTAATTTCTCCCCATTACAGCCTTTTTACTTTATGCTTATGGATGGAGCAATGAATGGAAATACAAAACAAAAATAAGATCAGTGGAATATAGTTTTTATGATTCACCTGCAGCAACTGGAAAGACTGATGCAGGCTAAAATTATTAAAATTAGAATACTAAAACAAATGCATAGATTAGGCATTGCATTAAATGTTCATTTTCAGAACAATATTGCTCACTTAAGCAACCACCAACTTACCTCTTTCAACAATTATTGCTTCTGAATGGGAACCGAGATGACTTTTGGTTCCATTCTCATACATAAATGACACCACTGCCCACCTAGGCTATTCCACTTGGGTGACTCATAATAGGGAGATTTATGTGGAACCCGAGAAATTGTTTAAGCCAAAATATGTGTGTGTGCATGCAAATAAGCAGATATAATGTTATGACCGTGATTGTTTGGATTCTTTCTCAGTGAGCTCAAGTCGAAGTCTGCCCCTCCAGCAGATGAAGAGTATTTCAAAGGGAAATTGCTCTTGATGCAGCAGACGTCATCCCGGAGTGTGACGTATTCTGATCAAGGGGATGAGACCAATCTGCCCAATGTCCGAAGCATATCGCTGATGAATCTCCAGGATCCCAATGTTACACAGTGTGAATCTGGATCCATGATGCACGAGGCCCCAGTACGTTTATCTGGCAGTCAGATTTCAGTCGTCCAGGTGGCAAGTATCAAGCAGCTCCACAGAACCCCACAGACTGCCCCCCAAGTCAGGAGACCTCTTCACTCAGCATTAAACCAGCCAGGCATTCTTCAGGCTCTTTTTTTCCAGAATCCAGTTTATCATCTCAATAATTCTCCTCAGCCAATGCCTAAAGTGTCCATGGAATCAAGCTTGGATAACCTGAGTGTCACCAGTTCCCGAAGCCAGAATAGTGAAGACCTTAAACTTAGTGTACCCAGCAATAGCAGCATGGAGGATTATGCCAAACGCAGCACCCAGAATGAAGATTTTTCTGGGCAGGGCACCATGCTGGACAAACAAGCTTTGCCAGCTCGTCAGAGTTACACTGTGCAGGTCCAAATCCACAAAACAGACCAAGCAGGGCCCAGTGCAATGATCAGGTCACCCCACTCTCTTCCCCACAGTGCCTCTCTTCGAAGCACAGGCAGCATGTCTGTAGCATCTGCCACAATGGCAATGGAACCTCTTCAGGAGGGAAATCAGTCCCGGCAGCAGTCTTCCTCCTCCCGAGAGAGCCCAGTTCCCAAAGTGCGAGCCATTCAGCGGCAGCAAACACAACAGGTAAGATAATCTGCTTTTAGAATGGACTGCCACCTGTCAAGAGATGGTATAGGGCAGGGGTCTTCAAACTCGGCCCTTTTATGACTCATGGACTTCAACTCCCAGAATTCCTCAGCCAGGCACACTGGCTGAGGAATTCTGGGAGTTGAAGTCCATGAGTCATAAAAGGGCCGAGTTTGAAGACCTCTGGTATAGGGTCTCTTGTTTGGGCAGGGGGTTGGACTGGATGACCTATAAGATCCCTTCCAACTCAGTTATTCTGACTTTATTCTAGAAAAAAAATCTAAATAGGAGACTAGTGTTTCTTTCTTTAGGATACATATTTTGTGACACATATGATCTGTGGTATTTTTGTGGTATGTTGGGTAGAGAAAAAGGAAATAGCAACTGGCTCCTTTGGGATCATGAACAAGAGAGTTTGTGGTGTAGACAGACTTCTTCATACGTGGTGCCATTAGCCATGGTTTTGCTACCCACAGTAGAATCTTTCCCATTTCTGCATTTTAGTCCTTCCATGAAATGGCAGGCAACCTTTCATAATCATAAAGTACTTTTTTCATAGCCTTGGTATTTGTGGCACTAATATTGGGATGGTGCCCAGAAAGTGACAAAGACCATTTGTAGTTTGGTATGCCTCTTCAGCCTCCACATTCTCTGTCCCTTGGACAGCAGCTGTTCAGTGGCACGTGAATGGAGTTGTGTCTCCAGCAACAAGCAAAATAATCCTACTACCTGATTCTTGGGCTTGATATTTGGCACATTTTCAAAAAGGATTGAAGCATACGATATTTGGTGTACCTGTTTTATTTACACTTGTGTATATGCATATATGTGCTTATATAAGAGAGGAAAAAATACGTTTACTAACTGGAAATACAGCATATAAAAGAATATAAGAGAATAGAGAAATGTTTTTGATATGATAAAACACAGGCTTCAGAAATAGAGAAAGGAGGAAATGATATCTGTTTACTAGTTTACCAGCATAATTACTGATTATGACATATATAATGTTCTTTGAATGATCAAATAGTCATTTTTAACAATTAAAATGGTTTCTTTTGATCCTCTCAGCCTTTCTAGGCAGTCATTTCTAATGCTAAGAAAAAATAATTTTGAATGATGGAAAATAATGTTGGTTTGTATTTTATTTACATTCATTCATTCATTCATCATCTTTATATTAAAGTGTGACTCTGGGTGGCATTAACTACAAAAGGTTAATAATGTAAAAATCAATCAATAGTTTAAAATATTTATTACAGGTAGTCCTCGACTTATAACCACATTTGAGCCCCGAATTTTAATTGTAACTTGTTGGGTCATAAATTATGTAACTGGACCTGATTTTACACCTGGTTTTAGAACTGTTGGTAAATGAGTCACTAGTGTTGTTAAATGAATTGTGTGGTCATTAAATGAAACGTGGTTTTAAGTCCGAATCCAGCTTATCTACTGTGCACGAAACATCAAAAAGTCACAAAATGTGATAATGTGACCATGGATTGCAGCAATCAGTTATAAATATGAGCCAATTGCTAAGTACTTAAAATGTGATCACTTGACCACGGGGAGGGTGCAGTAGTTATAACTTCAAGGACTATTCATAAGTCAAGGACTACCTGTACAATTTTTAAAAGGCTAGGAGAGAACAACAGATATTAACAATAATGGAGCCACCTCAACAACAGTTCCCTGGGGTGCAGTTCCCTTGGGGCCCCCAAGCCTGATGACATAGCCATGTCTGGAGGGATTTGTGAAAAATGAACAGAAGTTAAGTTGAAGCCTGTTGTTCCCCATCCTGACCCTCATAGCCTCCAGGTGCCACAGTAAGACATCAAAGCATTGTTGTTTAAAATTATAAATTATCTTTTTCTTATTTTCTTCTTGTGATAACACAGAAGCATAAGCATCTGACAGTGGTTTGTTAATAGAACTGTGGTTTAATATACAATATGAAACAACAATAATCAGGGAGCATACAGAATACAAGATAGTTATATTCAAACAGTTGAAGTGAGCAAGCAGGTTCCAATTGCTATTCTTCTCCCACAGTCTCTTAAAGGGATACTACCCCCAAATACTCTGCAGACTCATTCTCTATATATCACTTCAGTCAGTCAGCTACTAAATCATAATTACCTTGACAAGCATCACTTAATTCACCAGGGGCAGAGATGTATAATGGGTATCATAAGCATATTGATGACACTTCCAACCCATGGTAATAGATGAGCTCACCTAGCAGCTTCATATAGAGATTGAATCGGCGAGGAGAAAGCACAAAACACTGCGGCATCCCACATGGTAGGAGCCAAGGGCCGGATCTCCTCTCCCCAGTCCCTACTGACTGGTATCGATCCTGGAGAAGGAGACAAACCAGCACAATACAAAGCTGCCCACCCCAAACCCCAGAGCAGCTCAGAAGGTTATTATGGTGGATGGCATTGAAGGCAACTTAGAGGTCAAGCAGAGCAAGGATGGTTGCACAACCCCCATCCCATATCCTCCAGAGATGCAACCAATGCTGTTTCTGTCCCTTATCAGGCCTGAATCCTGCCTGATTATATAACTGGTTATTGGTAAGTCACTGGGTACCATAGGCTGATTTTGGCCAAGAAATTGGGCATGAAAACCGCACTGATGAATTTTGCATAACATACCATGAAAATCCAGGCACTCATCTTCTGATCCACAAATCTCCTAGAAACAGCTTACATGTGTGCATAGAAGTATGTGTGCCACTATGCTTACATAGTCCTTGTTGGTTAAAAAGGCGTTTTCATATGATTACCCTCCAGGGAGAAGCATTTGTGCCTTCGGGGTATATTCCTGGAAATGCCAGCAAATAAACAAACTCTTACTTGGAGAAAGTAGAGACTTGTGCAGCTGAGTTCTTGGTTCCTGGGTGGAAAGAAGCAAAATAGCTTCTAGCTGTGATTGATACCTTTGTGTGACCCCATGTAAATCCAGAGGAACTCTCCTTTTGCAATTTAACCACTCGTGTGATTGATGGGCTGCCTTTTATTTCCTTATTGAAAGTGCAGTAGTCTTGCTTCAAACAGCTGTGGTGGTGTTTGTGATGTTATTAGATCCTTTGGCATCCCTTGATGCTGCTCCTATGCCTCGAGCCAGTGCAGTTGTTCTCTCTGTCAAAGCCTTGGGCTTCTCAGGGTGTCAATTTTTCCTCCCCTGACTCCAGTGGGTTGAATCTACTTGTTCATTCCATTCTTGCAAAAACAAGAGATATTTCCGTGAATACCGGCACAT
Organism: Vipera ursinii; assembly: GCF_947247035.1. Taxonomy (NCBI): domain Eukaryota; kingdom Metazoa; phylum Chordata; class Lepidosauria; order Squamata; family Viperidae; genus Vipera; species Vipera ursinii. Next base: position 110,470,304 of record NC_139516.1, on the reverse strand, counting down.
ATTTTTAAATTACAATTAAAATTTCTAATTAGAATTAGAAAAATGGAAACAATATATTTCTGTAGGTGAATATATGAATGTATGACTTTCCATCAAACTTCAATGTTGTCCTTGATTCCTTTGCATTTGCTTACATTTTTCACTTTGAAAGATTTGATTAAAATATCTTTCATTGTCTCATATAAAAATGTCTATTCATGAGCAAAATATGAGTAAAGATAAATACTGTAGTCAGAGATCACAGTGCCTTTGTAGAAGTGTATAAAGGTAGCCCCTTTATGGATTACTGCCTTGTCGTGGTGAAGGGGCTTGCGTAATTCAATGAACGTATGAGCTATGCCGTGCAGGGCCACCCAAGACGGACAGGTCATAGCAGAGAGTTCTGACAAAACGTGATCCACTGGAAAAGGAAATGGCAACCCACTCCAGTATCTTTGCCATGAAAACCCTATGGACAGTACCAAAAGGCAAAACGATATCATGCTGGAAGATGAGCCCCTCAGGTCGGGAGGTGTCCAATATGCTACTGGGGAAGAGCAGAGGGCTAGTACTAGTAGTGCCAGAAAGAGTGAAGCGACTGGGCTAAAGCCGAAAGGACGCTCAGCTGTGGATGCATCTGGTGGTGAAAGGAAAGTCCAATGCTGTAAAGATTTATTCTCTATAGGAGCCTGGAATGTAAGATCCGTGAATCAAGGCAAGCTGGACATGGTCAAACAAGAGATGACAAGACTGAACATCGACATCCTAGGAATCAGCGAACTAAAATGGACAGGAATGGGTGAATTTAATTCAGATGACCATAAGGTATACTACTGGGGGCAAGAATCCATTAGAAGAAATGGAGTAGCCTTCATAGTCAATAAAAGAGTAGGAAAAGCAATACTGGGATACAATCCCCAAAATGACAGAATGATCTCAGTGCAAATCCAAGGCACACCATTCAATATCACAGTAGTCCAAGTCTATGCCCCAACCACTGGTGCTGAAGAGGATGAAATTGACTGGTTCTGTGAAGCCCTACAGCACCTTATAGAATTAACACCAAAAATGTACAAGAATAGCAACTAAAACCATCCCAAAGAAAAGAAATGCAAGAAAGCAAAATGGCTGTCTCGAGGAAACTTTGCAAATGGCTGAGGAAAGAAGGGAAGCGAAAGGTAAGAGAGAAAGAAAAAGATACACCCAATTGAATGCAGAATTCCAGAGAATAGCTAGAAGAGATATGAATGCCTTCTTAAATGAACAGTGCAAAGAAATAGAAGAAAACAATAGAATAGGGAGGACCAGAGATCTCTTCAAGAAAATTGGAGAGATGAAGGGAACGTTTCATGCAAAAATGGGCATGATAAAGGACCAAAATGGCAGGGACCTAACAGAGGCAGAAGAGATTAAGAAGAGGTGACAAAGCTACACAGAAGATCTATACAAGAATGAGCTTAACGTCCCAGATAACCACGATTGGGTGGTCACTGACCCTGAGCCAGACATCCTAGAATGCAAACTGAAATGGGCTGTAGGAAATCTGAGCAACAACAAAGCTAGTGGAGGTGACAGTATTCCAGCTGAGCTGTTCAAAATCTTAAAAGATGATGCAGTAAAAGTGCTACACTCAATTTGCCAGCAAATTTGGAAAACTAAACAGTGGCCACAGGATTGGAAAAGGGTCAGTTTACATTCCAATTCCAAAGAAAGGCAATGCCAAAGAATGTTCAAACTATCACACCATTGCTCTCATTTCACATGCTAGTAAAGTTATGCTTAAAATCTTACAAGCTAGACTCCAGCAGTATGTGGATCGAGAACTACCATAAGTACAGCCAGGGTTTCAAAGAGGCAGAGGAACCAGAGATCAAATTGCCAACTTATGCTGGATCATGGAAAAAGCTAGGGAGTTCCAGAAAAACATCTACTTATGCTTCATTGACTATGCTAAAGCCTTTGATTGTGTGGATCACAACAAATTGTGGCAAGTTCTTAAAGCGATGGGAGTACCAGACCATCTTATTTCTCTCTTGAGAAACCTATATGTGGCTCAAGAAGCAACAGGGAGAACTGGACACAGAACCACTGATTGGTTCAAAATTGGGAAAGGAGTCCGGCAAGGCTGTATATACTGTTGCCCTGCCTATTTAACTTATATGCAGAGCACATCATGAGAAAGGCAAGGTCAAAAGTTGGAATTAAGATTGCTGAGAGAATTATCAACAACCTAAGATATGCAGATGATACTATTCTAATGGCAGAAAGTGAAGAGGAACTAAAGAGTCTCTTGATGTGAGTGAAGAAGGAAAGTGTAAAAGTGGGCTTGAAACTCAACATTAAGAAAACTAAGATCATGGCATCCACTCCTCTCAATTCCTGGCAAATACAGTAGATGGGGAAGAAATGGAGGTAGTGACAGATTTTATTTTTCTGGGCTCCAAGATCACCGCAGATGGGGACTGCAGCCAAGAAATTAAGACACTTGCTCCTGGGGAGGAAATGATAAAAAGCAGAGACATCACCCTGCCAACAAAAGTGCATATAGTCAAGACTGTGGTTTTCCCAGTTGCAATGTATGGCTGTGAAAGTTGGACCATAAGGAAGGCTGAGCGCCAAGGAATTGAGGCCTTTGAACTATGGTGCTGGAGAAGTCTCCTGCGAGTCCCTTGGACTGCAAGGCGTTCAAACTGGTCAGTCCTAGAGGAGATCAACCCTGACTGCTCTTTAGAAGGCCAGATCCTGAAGTTGAAACTCAAATACTTTGGCCACCTAATGAGAAGGAAGGACTCACTGGAGAAGAGCCTAATGCTGAGAAAGATTGAGGGCAAGAGAAGAAGGGGACGGCAGTGAATGAGGTGGCTGGATGGAATCACTAAAGCAGTAGGCCTGAGCTTAAATGGACTCCAGAAGATGGTAGAGGACAGGAAGGTGTGGAGGAACATTGTCCATGGGGTTGCGATGGTTCGGACACAACTTCGCAACTAACAACAACATAAAAGTAGCATGTGTTCAATATCTGTACCACATACGTTCCTATTTCTAACATCAAAAATAATAATACAACTCGTGCCACATAAGACAACAGATGTAACAATTGCTGATAAGAAAGATAAAACTGTCTGGATGATGAACATTGCACCTGGAGACAGCAGAATAGCAGAAAAAGAACTGGAGAAAATCTCAAAATACAAAGACTACCAAATAGAATAACTATGGCAAAAGAAAGCAACAATAGTATCAATAGGCAGCTTTGGTGCAATCCAAAACAGTCCTAAAACACTTGAACACCATTGACTTTGACAAACTTATCATCAGTCAATTGCAACAGGCAGCTTTACTTGTAACAGCTTCTATCCTGCGACAGTACCTTTAGCACCATCAAACAAGATCTGCCTTATCCCAGGTCCTTGGGAAGAACTCAATAGGTGGATTAAAAGTGTCAAATTGCTGTCTAACTATCTGGCTGACTGTGCATCCAACAACAATAATAAATATTCAAAACTATCCTAGGGATTGAAGGGTAAATTAATCAAGGGATGATACATAAACAATAGACTATGGTCTATTTTCCCCAGTGCAGACTGAATCCTTAGAATTTGTTTTTGAAAGTCATCTTGGAAAAGGAAAAAGGACGTTTCAGATTTGGCTGAATCCCAAATCAATTCTATGGTTCTGGAGCAAAATAGGATAACCTTCAATCTGACTATAGCTGAGTCTGAATATTGTTGATACTTTACAGGCTGAAAAGCAGGACATCTGCAAAATGTATTGATCCATATAAATTTTTCCATGCATGGCATATGGCAACGTATTTGTTGTGATTCCTCGCCAGCCAGTGGATCTGGCAGCTGAGTCTGAGGAATCAGATGAGGAGGAGGGGCCTGGAGTGACATTAAAGTCAGAGGAAGGCTCGGAGGAGCTCCAAGACTTACAGTTGGACAAGGAGTCTATCCTCTCTACTCGTGCTCAGGCTGAGACACAGCTCTGCTGGGAGCCTTAGTTGGACAGTGATGAAGAACAGTTGGGACAAATCCCAGATGCACGAATGCACAGGAAAGAGAAGCAAGTAGGACAGAGGAATGCAATGGGACGGCCCCAAAGGCAAAGAAGAAAGCATTAGGAAGCCACGCCTTGGCTGAATTATAAAAGGGAAGGTGTGGGAGGTGCTGGCTGCCGAAGGCAACCGTTCGTGTTGAGGATCAAGTTTCTGTGGACTGTATTTTTTTGCCTTGGACATTGACTCAAGTTTGTGAGAATAAAAGGGGTTGGTTTTTCTTACGGTTCCTGCCTGTTTCTTGGAAGAGGACTTTCTCCTTGTGAGCATAACAAGGACTCACGTAGGCTGGGACAGAACAGTATTCATGAGAGCAAGATTGTCTATATCCTATATTGTTTTTATTATGAATAAAAATAGCCAAATTTGCAGAAGTGCAGCAAATGGTTCCCCTTATAATCTCATATTCCTTGAAATAGATCCAGTATTTAAAAATGGCCTTCCTAAGTGATCCATATCAGCTGTTCTCTTTCCTATATATACCAAGGAAGCTGATACTGCATATTTTCTGTTTTTTCTGCAGGAGATAAGAACAGTCACTGGTTGTACTCACTTTTATGTAGGGTTCCAATGAATAACATACCATCAATGGTGATGCTGTCTAGGAGATGCATTCTTCTGTGTACATCTCATCCAACTATAACTGTCTTTCCTTGCTTCTTCTACAGTGGTCCTATTGCAGAGGACCAGTACTTGCCTAAAGCAAAGAATTCTACTTTGTCCACCAAAGAGAGCTTGGCTATCACTGTCAAACTTAAAGCAACTTTCGAACTGTAGTGAAGCTACAATTCCTTATTCCTTTCAGTACTTGTGGACATCTTAAGTATGACCACATAAAGAAATCGTATTTATACAGCTTTCTCTCTCTTCATGTTCAAATATTCTAAAACTTTCTTCTTCTAAGATGCTGAAGTTGCTATAAATTGATAGACATGTGTATTTCAACAACTGAAGAATATTCTTAGAGGCAGCTACATCCAAGTTAGTGAAATTGGTTCAAGACAGAGTGGATATATGGAACAGAGACTGCCAAACCCTTCCACTGTGGCCTGGCCAGGTGCAGCCCATGTGAAATTCTAAGCTTGTAATAAAACTTAGATGTCAGCACTGACTTATCAAAGTAGTTGCAAGCAACCTGGAACAAATATAAAGATATTAGAAAACCAATTCTGGAATTTAAATGCATTTGAGATTCATATCACTTGTCAGTACCCCCCCCCCAGTTTAAATTTATAGGAAACACTGCAAATTTAAAAAATATAAATATGGAGGCCAGTATTTAGATAGTTTAATTCTTTTTAAAAGTGGTAAGTTATTTACCCTTTAAGAAGATAGAAATAAGTTTATTTTAATAGTGTATCTAACACCCACATATAGAACATTTTTATTACTTTCTTTTGAATCACAGCAAAGTCATTCCACTCCAAAGGGACTTCTTGAGATACTTATTTTGTATCCAAAATGAGCAATCATTTTCCTGAAAGAAAAGAGAAATTTTAACAGTTAACTAGTGTTCTTACATATCTATGTCCATAGAAATAATTAAAAACCCCTTTGCACTTTTCTTACTGATTTTCTAGGAAATGTGATTGATGCTCCCCATATATATTTTCACTTTCAAGTTACCAGAAGGGGTTGATATAACATGGAGAAATTGCTCCCAAGCAATGGTCAAAGTAAGTTTCGGCACCAGGTTGTCTTCTGGACAGTGAACAAGAAGGCTCTTTTGTTCTACCTACAGGTGCAGTCACCTGTAGATTCTGCCACCATGTCACCTGTGGAAAGGACAGCTGCTTGGGTCTTAAACAATGGACAGTATGAACAAGTGGAGGAAGAGGCAGAGCAAAATCCAGATGAAGCCAATCATACAGAAAAGGTAACAGTTATCTAGGTTCTACCTTCTAGTCCAGACATGTCAAACACAAGGCCCGGGGGCCAGATCTGGCCCATGAAGTGGTTTCATGCGGCCCGCAAAGCCATCCTGGAAACAGTGAGGGAATGGCCCCCTCTGCCTTGGCCCTGGCCCAGAGACCCTCCTTCTGCCAGAGACCCTCAGATCTGCCCCATTCCTGCCCAGGCCCCCATAGGCACCCTTGATGCGAACGATGTAGAGCTGGCCACGCCCACCCAGTAGGTCATACGCACTCTAGCCACGCCCACCCAGTAGGCCATGCCCACCCTGGCTACACCCACCCGGCCCCTTGAGGGCAACCGCAATGCTGATGCGGCCCTCAATGAAATTGAGTTTGACACCCCTGTTCTAGTCACATCTACAAGAAGTCACTGGAAAATATAACGCGCAGAGATCATCAGCATAAAGTTGCACAGCTCTTTTGTTCGATTATCAAAACATTTGGCTATTGCTGTTTTTCCTTTGTCAGGGCCTGGAAGCTAGGTCACATAATTGGGAGCTAGAAGTTGTGTTCAGATAAATCAGGAATCTTTTAAGATGGCTATTTTCAAAACCATTGAGTTGATTTTCCTATTCTTTGGGATTCAGTTTCCTTTTTAAAATGTTTGTATTCAGAGAGTTATTTTTAAATTCAAGCTCTTGTAACAGCAGAATACTTTGTAGCTGCTTCTCTTGCTTTTTTCTGCTGGACCCCTTCTTGGATACTCAGGGTACTAGAAAACTAATCCATGTCGTCACATCCTTCAAGATTTCCCGATCTTTTGTCCTTGGAAGTCAACTTAGAAGCTCCAGCTAAGAAAAGAGGCTGCACAGTCTAGTGACAATGAATGAGGCTGTCCAAACACGTTTCTTCACATTGGCCATGGTTCAGTGCTTTCACATGCCAATGAAGTCCTTCACAACTAGAGTCCAACATGCTTAGGGGAAGCTGGTAGTACTCCTGTATCAATATAGCAGCTGTTTGCAATACCAGTTCCATATATGAAAATAGTTACATGCTTCTAGAATGAAATTATTTTTAAATAATTTATTTATTTATTTATTTTATTTATTTTTGGGACTTATATGCCTCCCTATCTCCCAAAGGACTCAGGGCGGCTAACAACAATAAAAGCAACAATACAAAAGTTAAGAGAAATTAAATAAACAGCCCCAAAATAAATTAACTAAACAATTAAAAATTAAAACATTTAAAAAACCCGTCGTCAGTCCAGGTCAGCCTGATGAAAAAGGAAAGTTTTGAGGTCGCGGCGAAAGAACCGGAGATCCGGGGCCATCTGGAGCTCAAGGGGGAGTTGGTTCCACAGGGCTGGCGCTCCCACAGAGAAGGCCCTCCCCCTGGGGGTCACCAGCCGACATTGTCTAGCCGACGGCACCCTGAGGAGGCCCTCTCTGTGTGAGCGCACTGGGCGATGGGAAGTCGTTCCCGGCAGCAGACGGTCCTGCAAGTATCCCGGGCCTAGGCCATGTAGGGCTTTAAAGGTAAGTACCAGCACCTTAAATCTCACCCAGAAGACAACCGGTAACCAATGCAGCTCACGCAGGAGGGGTGTAATATGGGAGTATCGGGATGCTCCCATCACTACCCGCGCGGCCGCATTCTGCACCAGCTGGAGCCTCCGGGTGGTCTTCAAGGGCAGCCCCATGTAGAGAGCATTGCAGTAATCTATCCGAGAGGTAACGAGTGCATGAGTAACCGTACGTAGGGCATCTCGGTCCAGATAGGGGCGCAACTGGCGAACCTGGGCAAATGCCCCCCTGGCCACGACTCCAATATGATCTTCAAAACTGAGTCGTGAGTCCAGGAGGACGTCTAAATTGCGTGCCCTATCAATGGGAGGTAACACCTCTCCTCCCATAACCAAAGATGGAACCTCTTAGACAAGTCGAGATGCCGGTACGTAAAGCCACTCAGTCTTGGCCGGGTTGAGCTGGAGCCTTTTCTTCCCCATCCAAATCCATACCACTTCCAGGCAACGGGACATCACATCGAGGGCACATTTAGGGCTTTCTGTTGTTTCTTTCTCACGTTACTGGCTTCAAATGTTTGTTTTTGTTGATGCTTCTAATTTAGGAAGAAATGAAAGAATTCAAACCTTCTAGTAATGACTTTTTATTATTTCTCTTATGCTGCCTTGAGCCCTGGAAACTGGCTTAGGAATTACTAAATAATGAAAACTTACCTTCCTTCCTCCCATCTTCAGTATCAGCAAGAGATTGTCAAGCTCAAGGATCGCCTGAAGGCATCAAGTCGTCGGTTGGAGGAGTATGAGCAGCGTCTCCTAGTGCAGGAACAACAAATGCAGAAACTCATTTTAGAGCACAGATCAATGATGGAAGACAGCAAGGAGCGGCTGCGAAAGCAGCAGGAGGAGAAGGATAGCCAGATGAAGAGCATCATCAGCAGGTTAGGGAGGGAGAAGCTGAAGGGAGAAAGTTCTCTCTACTTCTGACAGTGGCATCCTTTGTGAAATGTGACCGTTGCTTGCTAAATGGAAATCTTTACCTTGCATAGGTTGCTCATAGTCCAAATTCATACTGTTATTTGATGTTGTTAGACTGCATTATGTGAATAGGCAACCTGAGTTCAAAGCTATATAGATTATGTTCAGTTTCACTGCGATGCAATTTAGGCCAAGCAATTTTAGACATACAAACTGAATTCTGGAAACTGAAATCCTAATTCATGGAGATGATGATATTTGGGCTGGTGTAGGCATCCCGATTTCCTTGTAGCACCTACTCAAAACAATTTGGAGTTTATTCATTAAAATGTTTGTTCACGGAATAAAACAGCAGATGACAATCTTTTCATCTTTAGCATCTTCACTAAGCCAATGTTTTGTCTTGTTTTCCTTTGTGATGCTCCAGATATCCAAATTCTTGCCTTTCTTTTAGATTAATGGCTGTGGAAGAGGAACTAAAGAAAGACCATGCAGAAATGCAAGCAACCATTGATGCTAAGCAGAAAATAATTGAGGCACAGGTAAAGACCAATGTTTTTACTTACCTATATAGTTACTACTCGTTTGCCATTCCTTATCTTTTCATTGTTCCTTATTCTGAAATTAAGGCTCCGAGTCATGTTTTCAGAGGCAGCATCTTTGTGGTTCAAGAGGAAAGAGAAAAGGGATAACTTTCTCTTAGCCCAGAACATAATGGATCAAAGTGTCTATCATCCAAAGATTCAAAGCTTCATGTGCTCAAAGCCATGGTTGCAAAATTCTATCTAATGCACAATGTTTTGAATTATAGCTTTTAGTTGCACTTATTGTAAAATAAAACAGGACGAAATAGGACTTAAAACACACAATAATTTTAATCTCTTCTTCATGCTACCCTTATGAGACCTGTACATGAAAAAATATCCTTTGCCTAAAGAATCATCTTGTACTTTAACACTGATCAATGTTAGAGTCAGCATTAGCCACATTTTCCTAAATATACCAAGATGAAAGAGCTAGAAAATGCTCTAAGCTGCTTTTGTAAATTTTCCATGGCTTTGTTGTTATTACTGTTCCTTCAAGTCAGTGTTGACTCCTGGAGACTACCTGAACAACTCCCTGCAGTTTTCTTGGCAAGATTTCAGAAGTAGTTTGCCATTGCCTGCTTCTTAGGGATGAGAGTGACTGTCCCATCACCCAGCTACAGTGGGACTAGAACTCATAGACTCCCAGTTTCTAGCCTGATGCCTTAATTACCATACCAAACTGTCTCACTCCATGGCATTCCATCCATTTAAACTTTGGTTGTAACTCCCGTTTATAAGTAAGTGTTTGCTTAGTGTCCTCTGATGAATGTAAATGTTCTTCTGGTGAATTATTCAGAAGCAGGGTTTTTTCACTTTTAGCCCAATTTTATCAAGAGAAGAAATGTTTTCTGAAGATTTTGTTTGAAAAGCTGATTTTAAGTATAGAATAATGCCACAGGATTTACCATATGGACTTCTGGAGATTGAATAAAGATAGTGGCTAAATGGAAAGCAAATTTCCCCAGCTCACTGAATTGATAGAAACACAATTTCTGTTCTTTAGTTATTTATGAATGATGTTTGGGGAACGTATCGGGCCCGCAATGGGGTGGGCGCGGCCTCTGGATGACACATCCGGCCTGCGGGCCAGCAGTTTGATGCACCTGTTCTATATGGTTGCTGAGAACTAAGCCCACCTAGGTTATCTTCAAGCTGCTTGATTCATTCAGAGCAGCATAGAATCTGGCTGAGGGCTTTGTGATAAGACTATTCCAACAAAAGAAGAAAAAGCAAAAACTCCAAACAAAATTCCCACTGGCAGTATGAGAATTCTGCTGCCCTTCCTTTATGCCACAGAGAAGCTTTGTGGAATCAGGAACTGCAGACTGATTTCCCGCCCTGTGCTTAGGATGCCCTCTTTCCATCCACTAATCAGCAAATCCTTTGCTCCCTTTCAGATTTTTGAAATTTCCTAGGTCCTTGCCATTGCTGTCTGAGCATCATGTGTATCCTACTGGTATTAAAACATTAAGGTCCTGCAAAATCCCAGGGAATGGTTAGGACAGGATCTGAAATAAAGAACAGGTCATACTGAAAATTCCTCAAATATTACTGAGCTGAAGCAGTTTGCCCTGAAGGAATGAGTTAAAATTCCTTCTGCATCCTCACACTGTTGGAATCTGATTGCCATATTTGTCAGTGTAGTTCGCTCAAGCTGACTTCAAGTCGGTGTCTTTGGAGATCCCAGTTGAATATATACCCAGACTATGGAATAATCTGTCCTTTCACTACTGTTTCCTGTATTTCCTTTGTGTAAGAGCCAATCCTAAACTTCTGTTGTTTTCTGGGTTCTGTCTCAGTATTTCTGTGTGATCCATGTGTACATGTACAATTGGCAACTCCCACAGAACAGATTCTGGAGAGCTGAAAGAGGCAAGTCTGTTGCATTTGGTTGATGGGCTAGAAGAGGGGTCGGCAACCTCGGCTCTTTTATGACTCGTGGACTTCAACTCCCAGAATTCCTGAGCCAGCATAGCTGGCTCAGGAATTCTGGGAGTTGAAGTCCACGAGTCATAAAAGAGCCGAGGTTGCCTACCCCTGGGCTAGAAGAAGTTCTTGGAAGAAGTAATGAGACATTGATTTTTCCTTCAGTTTCAAATCCAGTGAAACTCTATTGCTTGCTGTGAACATAGACAAATTTGATCTCTTTTGATTTTGTTTTCTGTTGCTCCTGCAGGAGAAAAGGATCCTCTCCCTGGATTCAGCCAATACAAGACTGATGAGTGCTCTAACTCAAGTGAAGGAACACTACGACATGCAGGCCCGGAGCAGTGTCTCTCCTACTAATCCGCCCAGACTTTCTATCACAGAAAGTGGAGAATTTAGGAACAGCAGCTGCTAACTTCAAGTTGTCCCACCAAACAAATTGCCATCTTTAATTTCCCTTGCCCACTCCCAGCCTGGTTGACCAGCCTACTCCAAGGCTGGTTGACCAACTCTCTTGGTGTTCTCCAAAATTACCTGCTTAAAAGCAGAAAAAATCAGGGAAAACGACTGTTTCCACCACCATATAATGACCTGCACTAACGACCTGCTTGGGCTTCCTTTCAACATTACAGCTGGTAATCACATTTCCACATTTCAATTTGCTAGTTTTTCAACTTGCCTCTCTAAACTAAACCTCGATCATGGCAGCAACATGTCATGTGCTTCAAGGTACATAAGGCAGAACAGGCATCAATAGTTGCCTGACTAGATGAACACAGAAAAGACTGCTTAATATTAAGTCAGGGATCAAAAAAGTTAAAAAACTGAAAAACAGGTATTGTTTGAAAATCGAAAGTTTAAAAAACAAGAAATGTGTAAAAATGTTAAAAAAAAATATTTAAAAGGTAAACATGTTAAACTTAAGTTTTGAACATTTTGTTAAATGTTATTTGGGGGAATGATAGACATGTATGTTGCTGACCCCTGTTCACTGCTATTTAGGTTTTATTTTTTTTTGTTTCCTCTAATTCCTTCTGTGAAGTTTTTGGCAATTTAGATTGTTTTTAAATTTAGATGTTACTAATTTTAGTCAGCTGTTTACACAGACCAAGAGCAAGGAGTCTTATCTGAAATGAATTACGTCCCCCTACTTTTCATTTCAGCAATGAAACTGACATTTGATAGCAGGTGAGAGAAGAATACTATTCAAGAGTCTTTACTGAAAACATTTCACCCCGGTGGGGCAAGACAACTGCAACATACAACTCATCCATTATTTCCCTAGTATTTCCTAGCTGTCAGGAATGACTTATGTACAGGTAGTCCTCGAGTTATGAATGTAATGGAGCCTGCCCATTCCACTCGTAACTTGAGGACTCGTAGGAGTGAATCTCCTACCTTGAACGCGATTCACTCCCAGCTTTCGCCCAAGCATTCACTAATTTAATGCATGGGCAAATGCGCAGCTTAAGTGAACATGAGATATCTCAAGGTAGGAAAGGCCATGGGGGGGGCTAGTGCTTCCGACCACCCAAGGCCTCCCCTGACCCACTGAAATAATTCATGTTCCCTCCCCTGGGGGCCCACAATTGCTCCCCCCCATCCTGCTATGCCGGGTCACTTACCTTGTGAAGATCTGTCTCCTCTCCAGTTTCTGTCTCTCTGCTCCGGGCAAAAGCAGAGGGAGGCCCCTGAGGCCCAGAACGGATCTCCAGGAGGACGTGGCTACCTCTCCAACCTCTGTTCTGGGCCTCAGAGGCCTGGAGGAGCATCTGAGGCCAAGAATGGGCCTTTGGAGCCCCACTAATGGTCCCCCAGCATCCTTTCCAGGCGGCAGCAACCCAGAAAAGGCCTCCGACGTCTGGATTTGGCCTTGGGAGCCCTGCTGAAGCGTCCCTCAGCATCATTTCCGGGCGGCAGTGGCCCAGAAAAGGTCTCCCAATGCCTGGAAATGACGCTGGGGGATGCTTCAGCAGGGTACCGAAGGCCCAATCTGGGTGTTGGAGGCTTTTCTGGGCCACTACCACCTGGAAAGGACACCAGGGGATGCTTCAGCAGGGCTCTGGAGGCCCATTCTGGGCCTCGGAGGCCTCCTCTAGGCTTCTGTGGCCCAAAGTGGAGGCTGTGGGTGGCGGCCACGTGCTTCCAGAGGTCCATTCTGGGCCTTGGAAGCCTCCTCTAAGCCTCCAAGGCCTAGAATGGAGGCTGGGGAGGGGGGCTTTTGCGTGCCTCCAAATGTCTGTTTCCCCCCGGCTTCTGTTCTGTTCTCTGTTGCAGAAAACAGAGGCCTAAACTACCATGACATTACGCAAGATCAGTAGCATGAGATCTTGCACCACTGATCTCGCTTGATCTTGCATTACTTTAGGCCTCCATTCTCTGCGAATGCAATAAAGGAAGCAGCAAAACAGCCAAGAAAGTGAAGGAACTTTGCAAGGTGAGTATCCATAGGCCTAGTGCCTAGGGCATTGATGGCAAACTTTTAGAGACTGAGTGCCCAAACTGCAACCCAAAACCCATTTATGTATCATTGGGTGCCGGGTTGGCGTGGCCCATTGAGTGGGTGTGGCCCATTGGGTGGGTGGGCATGGTCCATTCGGTGGGCGTGGCTGAGTGGGACTAAAAAGTTCAATCAATTCCAACTTTGCGAGATCCTTTTTTCCCCCCATGAGAAGTTGAAATTGATTGATTGATTGAACCTTTTTTTTCCTACACAGCGGGGAAGGCCTAAAGCAAAAAGGTTTTATAAAACCCAGCTTAAGGCCTAGGACTGGGCGATGTCACGTGTGCTCACAGAGAGGGCTCTGTGTGCCACCTGTGGCACGCGTGCCATAGGTTCGCCACCATGGGCCTAGGGAAACCCGGGAAGGGGGAAGGAGGGAATAGCCAGGGTGAATGTTGCAGTGCCACTGCAATCAGTTGTAAGGGGGAACGACTGCTGTGGTGCGGCAACATTCATAATTTTGGGAGTTTTTCCTAAACACTAGGGGTCACTTATCGCATAACTTCAAGCAATCCCTAAGGGAATGCTCGTAACCTGGGGATTACCTGTACACATTTCTTATTGAGGGCTGTTTTCTTTGTCTCCTGCATTTGTAATAGTGTCGACACCTGTTAAAATCTTGCTGTGGAGAGTGAACCCTATCCATTCCTTCTCATAGCCCATAACTTTCCTCTTGGTGATCTGGTTCTCCATTCCCATATTAACCTGGGTATGGCAGGCATCCTCCTTACATAGGGACGCAATTAACTCTTTTTCAGTCAGGGTTCTTCTCCCACAGGGCAAAATTGGAAGTTCTACTTCCTTTCTCACTGTAATGTTTTGGCACTGCCAAAAGACTATGCAAACACACTTTTTCATTTCATCCCAGGTGAAATTAAATGCACAATACAAGAGGGTTCACGAGGCAAGAAAAGTCCAGAGGTCACAAGGCACAATCCAAGTCAAGGCAGTGTCAATCCAAAGTAAAGCAGGAATCACAATGACCAGAAAACACAAAGCTAGGAAATGAACACACTGTTATTTATTTTTATTTTATTTAATTAGATTTGTTCCCAGCATTGCCTTCGTCTGTCTGCTGTGCTAAACAGCCAGCTTCTGGTGCAGCCCATCAAACAGGGCAAGGCTGTCTCCTCACAAGTAATCTGGCTGACCTTCTCTGCTTCTGCCTTTTCTCTGCCCTACGTGTTCTTGGATGAGGTGTAGAAGGTAGTTCCTCTTCCTCATCACTGACTAGCTGTAGCTGCGTGCTGTCCCCATCTGAAGCCTCAAGGCTGTCCTCCTGCAGCTGTGCTTCACCCAAATTCCTCTCAGACGGCTGCTTGTAGCCATTGATCAACTCCTCTCCAGATGTGCCTGGAACTGGTTCATCCTCCTCCAAACTGATATCTGGAGATTCTGCTCTTCATGTTGGAAAGCAGCTATATTTTTCAGGGAAACCCAAGCAGGTCTATTCAGTGCATGGTGGTGATAGCAGGCTGAAAGAGACACCAAGTCCCAGGATGGCTGAATTTCATAGTCCTCTGAAAGAAGTGGAATTATTCTGGAACAACTGATGGTTGAAGGGAAGAGATCTATGCATTTGTATCAACCTGCCACTGAAATGAGAAAGAGTTGGGTTAGGGAAATGAGTTCCACTTGGTTGTCTCCTAGTCATGAAAAAAAAAATGTTGCCATTTCAGAAATGCAAGCCTGTGGGCAGCTTTGTAATAATCTGGGTTGTGATTGTAATGCCTCCTTCTCAAATTTAGTTTGGTGTTGGTAAAATGATATTTATAGAGATGGGGCAAGAAGGGTATCTTGGTGAGAGCTTTTATGAATTTTGTAAGTACAACAATACGCTTTCTTCAGGGCCTTAATGAAAATTATCTTACCAGACATTTATTTTCAGTGTTAGCTTTCAATAATTTATTTCTATCTGGATCTTAATTTTATGACTCCACCCCCCCCCCCACCTCCAAACCACAGTCCTGTATTTTTCTGCCCATAGTGTTGGATTCCTCAGGTCCCCAGGATCTACATCTGCATTTCATTGTCTGGGTTTGTTCTAAAGAAGATTTATTTTTGTTCTGTGAATATTTTTGAACAGGTTCTTGTATATGTACAGATAGAGATACATTTGAGGTCTTTTATTGATATTCCTATAAAGAATTAAAAAAATAAAGTTTAACTTTAAAACAGTTTTGACTCAGTCTTTCTCTGCACTAATAAAAGTTTGAACTGTTACAGAACTGTTGAATATTCCCAACCTCGACAATGAACTTGTAACAAGGCTCATACTCTTGTGCCCGAGCTTCAACCATTCATGTGGTTTCTTATTTAGCAGTCCAGTGTGACATGGTGTCAGGGACGGAGGGAGGAAGGAAGGTAGGTAAGGTAGGTCATGCAAATCATAGGAAATTGGAAATTGCACTGGAACTACTGAAAAGCAGTACCTTGGAAAATGTGAGCGTGCAGAGATCAAGAGTTTCTAATTTTCAAGCTGCTGAAAGCATTCCAAAGACATTTGTGGACTCTCCTCATGTGAAAGTTTCTCACAGAAAAAAGTATACACTTTCTCAGATAAGGCAGCATATGAGCCCATATGTGACAAAATTTGCATTTCATTCTTTGATGTTATGAAAGATGAATGATCATTCAATTAAAAGACAGATTAAAATAGTGAAAATTAGGAACATCCTGTATATGAATGTAATTTGATATTCATTAGCAGAAATGAGTAATGAAAACAAAAGAAACAAAACTCTGTTTTCCCACATTGTAGGAGATAGATTCTACCAAATAGGTAGTTGTACAATCAATCTCAAGCAAAATCCAAAGCTTTGGTATACTTTCAGTTGGTAGAGCCTATTTCCAACATTCAAGGTAAATATCTGAAAGGCTTGTATTTTTCCATCAACATCTGTATTTCTCACAAGTAGCAGTTGTTTGCTACTGTTAATAGATTAGAGATGCCTCAATTTTTCAAAGAACAATCTCTTCCTTTTGTGGTCACTTCTTCATCCTGCCAAGTAAAAAATATGTGCACCAGCATGCCTTTCCTATTGCCTCAAATAGTTCTTGGGAGAAAGATCTGCAAAATTTTGCCGTGGTTTGAATTTCTCCTGCCCACCCAACCCCCCCCCCCCGCCTCTATTCTGTGCCAGGCTCACTCAATTCTGATAATTTCAAATAAGAGATATCCATTCAATAATCTACATAACATACTACCTGTAGTTTCCCATTGTACAAGTGTGTTGGTGAAATACCAAATTCTGTAAAGGTAGGGTGCCATCTTGTGGCAACTAAGCTGATATATACTGGTGCTCATCTTTTATACATCATTTTTTTTAAAAAAAAAAAATGCTTCAGGCACCTGGCTGGCAGAATTCCAAAATTTCCTCTTAAAAACACAACAAAAGTCAAAGATTGGCCAACCCTAAAAAAGTTCCATGTATCCCTGTATCCCTAAGGTCAATAACACTGTTGACTCTGCCCTGCCCAGTGGCATGGCCAAATCCAAGTTTCTCTCCACTTCTGATGCCTGTGCCAGAAAGCTACAAAAGATGAGAGGATCTGTTCCAATATTGTTCAATTGTGTTATTTATTCGTGCACTTAAGATTTATAATTAACAATTTTTCCTAAATGTTCAGAATTTCACATATATAATTCCTGCAGTTTTTGCAGCTTGGGTTAAGGTTGTTTTTTTTTTTTACATTCGTCCAAACACTTTGAAAGGAAGTCACCCACTGATCCAAAGTTTGGGAGGCAGGTGGCTCCTGGGGGTACTCAGGCATAGGCACAAAATCCCTCCTGGTAACTATCTTAAATGGTGTAAGACCAGTGCTACTGTGCACAGTATTGTTATAGGCTACTTCAGCGAAAGGCAGAAGATCGGCCCAATTAGTCTGCTGGTAATTAACATAGCATCTGAGGTACTGCTCCACCATTGAGTTCGTTCGTTCAGCCGTCCTATTAGCACTTGGATGAAAAGCTGATGAGAGCCCCTGAGTAGACCCAATAAGCTTGACAAACTCCCTCCAGAACGCCGCAGTCAATTGAACCCCTCTGTCTGAAATAATCTGCTTAGGAGCTACGTGGAGCCGATAGATGTGTTTCAAAAACATCTTGGTGAATTTCTAAGCAGATGGAAGCCCTGAACAAGTGATGAAATGAACTTGTTTGGAAAACAGATCAATCACAGTCCATATATCTCCCTTGCTCTCGGGCAGGTCCACTATAAAATCCATAGCTATTTCTTCCCAAGGCTGGGAAGGGTCAGCTACCTGCTGCAGGAGCACTGGAGGCTTTCCAGGACATTTCTTCATAGCAGTGCAGGTAACACAGCTTTTCACATAACTCAATGCTTTTTTCCATGCCTGGACACCAGAACTGCCTTCATACCAAATGTAATGTTTTCAGGAACCCAAAGTGACTGGCCTGCTTTGCATCATGACTGCGCTGAAGGGCTTCGATCCTGAGGGCACTCGGAAGGTATAGCTTAAAACAGGGCTGTCAAACTCGCAATGTCATGTGATGTGTCACAATGTATCGTGATTTTGTTTCCATTGCTGGCAATGGGATGGGCACTGTTTCAGCATGACGCGTCTGGCCTGTGGGCCGGCATTTTTACCTGCTTTCGGACTGCTAGGTTGGCAGAAGCTGGGACGAGTAACAGGCGCTCACTGTTACACGGCACTCGGGATTCGACCCGCCAAACTGCCGATCTTCTGATTGACAAGCTCAGCATCCTAACCCACTGAGCCACTGCGTCCCTTTAAAATTACCTTAAGGGTCCTTTAATATTTGACTTAGATTAATTAATCTTTGTAATTGGTACTGGCCTGAAAGCCTTTTTGATGTATATATATTGTGATGAACTGGTCAGCAAACTTATCTTTGTAATAAACAAACAGCTGAAAAGCTCTTACTTTCTTTTCTTCCTCTTCTTTTAGAAGATGCGGATGCACGAGAAGAACCTGAAGATGGCGATCTTGAGGAATGATGGGTTAATTCCATAGTTTGGTGTTCATAAGGCAATTTTTTACTGGCAAGCTCTCCTTTCAGGCTGGTACTACTTGTGCCGCTGCCAATTCAAGCACAGAATTACACATCATTAATATTTTTATTTTCATGGTGAAATCCAACTAGATTTTTGTGAATAAATATAATTATGGCTAATTAATTCCTTTACACAGGGATTTTCAAACCTTTTGATAGCTCCTTCTCCTAGCCTGGCTATATTGGAATAGCAATCACAGTCCATCGTCTCTTTTCCTTCTGGCCTGTTGCTTTGTTTATAAAAACCCTTCCTTACACTATTCTCCTAACCACACAGTCCTGCATTTCGTCTCTGCATATTTATTAGAGTAAGGGTCAGGTCAGATGATCTATTTTGTAGAGAAGCTTTGTGTTCTCCGAACATGATCGTTCCTTTTTTGAAAGGCAAACCCAATATGATAAAAAACAAAGAATACTCAGGGGTCTGGAACCTAAAAGTTGCTTTGCCCTCAGTATAATTTTCAAACTATAAGCCTGCTTAGAAAGCACTTTGGATTTATTTATGTAGCATATGACATATCATATACGGACTAACAATATATTAATACGTCACCTAGATTAGTAAAACACAATAAAATATAAATGTCAAAAAGATCTATGTTTAAATACCAATGTCTAGGCCAGTGGTAGGCAACCTGAATGGGTGAAAGAGCCACTTGGAACCGGTTCTCTCACTAAAAAAACCCCTGGGAGCCGCAAAATACGCGTGCGCATGCACACATGCGCAGAACAGGATTTGATTAAAGTGGAGCTTACCTAAGCGAGACATACACTGGAGAGGAGGCCGAGCAAATTTCCCCCGGGTTGCCAGGCAGGCGAACGGAGGCTTCACACACACAAACACGAGGAAAAGGTGCAGAGCAAATTTCCCCCTCCATCTCCAGAGGCCGAACAAAGCAGAGAGGCGAAGAACGTGGAAGAAAAGGAAGGAAAGAAAGAAGATATAACCTTCAGCAAAGCAGCTTCCATGCAGAAGAAACACATTTGCACTTATGTGAGCAGGCATGTCCCCCCCACAAGCAGCTCCCCCTCCCCCCAGCCTCCCCTGAGCCAAAAAACTCACCCTGCCTTAATTGCAGGCAAAACCTGCAGAAAGCCCAACCAGCCCGTGCAGATGCGCTGCCTGCTCGCCTTTCCAAGGCACTCCACCCAGATTCTTTGCTCCCTTTTAGCTGGACAACCTTTAAAATTGGCTCCCCCCTCCTTCTCCAAGGCAAGCTGCCCTCCTCTCCATCCTGCGCCCCCACTCCCAAAGAGTTTGGCTGGCAGGTTGTCAATCACGGCTCTTCCTCACCATCCCCCTCCCCAATCAGGCTTCAGCACAGAGTTTTTGCCTGAAGAAGAAACGGGGCGCTCCCCCCCTCTTCCCATCACTTCTTTGGTGCGTGTTTATCACTGCAGTTGATAAATTAGTATTCAGGTTGTTAAGTGAATCTGGTTTCCCCTTGTGACGGGTAGGCAGCCTTGGCTGTTTTATGAGTCCTGGGCTTAAACTCCCAGAATTCCTGAGCCAGCATGGAAACCTCTCCATTTCTCCTCAGCATGGCTGGCTCAGGAATTCTGGGAGTTGAAGTCCACAAGTCTTAAAAGAGCCAAGGTTGCCTACCCGAGTCCTTGGGGCTGGCAGCCTCACCTGCGCCTCCTTACCCAGGTTCTTAAGGTAGCTGAGTGAGTTTGGCCCCTTGCTCTCAGCCCAACTCATCTCACAGGGTTGTTGTTGTGGGGTGGTGGGGTAGCAGTGGTTGTTCGGGAGACTCTGTGCCCGCAGGAGGCCACCATTGTCCAGATGGCCGGGAGTGAATCCCTCCTCTTGAGATGTGGTCCTCGGGCTCAGTTGGGCTTGTTGCTCACATACCTGGCGCCCGGCTGTGTGGCAACAGCCCTGCCCGAGCTGCTCGACACTCTCTCAGGGCTGGCGGTGGAGTTCCCCAGGCTTATAGTCCTGGGTGACTTCAACCTGCCGTCACTGGGAGGGTCTGAGTTAGCTCGGGAGTTCATGGCCTCCATGACGGCCATGGGCCTGACCCAAGTTATTGAGGGCCCAACTCATGTGGGGGATCATACTCTCGACCTGGTGTTCCTATCTGGACAGTGGTTGGATGATCTGGGAGGGGGTTCACCAACCATTACCCCCCTGTCATGGTCAGATCATTACCTCCTGCGGCTGGTTTTCCGTTATGCCACCCCCCGCCGCTGGGCTGCGGAACCGACCAGGTGGTTCCGCCCCAGGCGCCTAATGGACCCGGAACGGTTCCAGAGGGCGCTTGGGCCTATACCCATCACCCTTACCCACAGCCCAGTCGATGCTCTGGTGGATGCCTGGGAAAGGGCGGCCGCCGGGGCACTTGACTGCGTTGTACCCTTGCGACCTCTGACCCGGCGCAGATCCCGCTGGGCTCCATGGTTCTCTGTGGAGCTCCGGGAGATGAAGCGTCGGAGACGAGGTCTAGAGAGCGGTTGGAGGTCCAGCCGATCCGAATCTGACCGATTGCAGTTAAGAACCTTTATAAGGTCTTATCTTGCGGCGATAAGGACGGCGAAGTCTAACTACTTTGCTGCCCTTATCGCGTCCGCAGATAATCGCCCGGCCGCCCTGTTTAGGGTGACTCGCTCCCTCCTTAACCAGGAGGTGAGGGAGGATCCCTTGTGGGGACGAGCCGAGGAGTTTAGTCATCATCTGGCGGACAAAATCGCTCAGATCCGGACCGGTCTGGACTCTGACTGGGCAGAGTCTGATGTGGAGGAATCGGACGGTCTTGAGCATGTTATCTGGACTGAGTTCGACCCTGTTTCCCCTGATGATGTGGACAGGATCATGGGGAGGCTGAGCACCACCACCTGTTTGTTGGATCCGTGCCCCTCCTGGCTAGCTTATGCGGCCCGGGAGGGGACACGAGGCTGGTTCCATGCAGTAATAACTGCTTCTTTGAAGGAGGGTGTCTTCCCTGCCGCCTTGAAGGAGGCGGTGGTGAGACCCCTCCTCAAGAAGCCTGCCTTGGACCCGGCTGTTTTAAATAACTATCGCCCAGTCTCCAACCTTCGCTTTTTGGCGAAGGTTGTTGAGAGTGTGGTGGCGCATCAGCTTCCTCTGTTCCTGGAGGAAACTGATTATCTGGACCCGTACCAATCGGGCTTCAGACCCGGATACAGCACGGAGACGGCATTGGTCGCGCTGGTGAATGATCTCTGGAGGGCTAGGGACAGGGGTTGCTCCTCTGTCCTGGTCCTATTAGATCTCTCAGCGGCTTTTGATACCATCGACCATGGTATCCTTCTGCGGCGTCTCAGGGGGTTGGGAGTGGGAGGCACCGTTTTACGGCGGTTCTCCCCCTATCTCCTGGGCCGCTCGCAGTCGGTGTTGATGGGAGGGCAGAGATCCGCCCCGAGGCCTCTCATTTGTGGAGTTCCTCAGGAGTCGGTTCTCTCGCCCCTCCTGTTCAACATCTATATGAAGCCGCTGGGTGATATCATTCATGGTTTCGGGGTGGGGTATCATCAGTACGCTGATGATACCCAACTTTTTCTTTCCACCCCGAACCAACCCAGCGATGCCGTCGCCATGATGTCCCGGTGCCTGGAGGTGGTCCAGGTCTGGATGGGGAGAAACAGGCTTCATCTCAATCCCGCCAAGACTGAGTGGCTGTGCATATCGGCATCTCGGGTCAACCAGACTATTCCATCTCTAACGATGGGGGGTGAGGTGTTACCCCCCGTTGATAGGGCTCGCAACTTGGGCGTCCTCCTGGATTCACGACTCAATTTTGAAGACCATATAGGAGCCGTGACCAGGGGGGCTTTTGCCCAGGTTCGCCTGGTGCGCCAGTTGCGACCCTATCTGGACCGAGATGCCCTACGCACAGTCACTCATGCGCTCATGACCTCCCATTTGGACTACTGCAACGCTCTCTACATGGGGCTGCCCTTGAGGACCACTCGGAGGCTTCAACTGGTGCAGAATGCGGCCGCGCGAGTTGTGATGGGGGTCTCCAGATACTCCCACGTAACAACTCTACTCCGCGAGCTGCATTGGCTTCCGGTTGCCCTCCGGGTGAAATTCAAGGTGCTGGTGATGACCTATAAAGCCCTACATGGCTTGGGTCTGGGATATCTGAGGGAACACCTGCTGCCGGCATCAAGTTCCCTTCATCCAGTGCGCTCCCACAGGGAGGGTCTTCTCAGGGTGCCACCGGTAAGAGATTGCCGGCGGGTAACACCCAGGGATAGGGCCTTCTCAGTGGGGGCGCCTGCCCTTTGGAACCAGCTGCCAGTGGAGCTGAGGCCTGCCCCCGACCTCCGTTCATTCCGCCGGGGCCTGAAGACCTGGCTCTTCGAGCTCTCTGGCCCAGGCTGAGGATTAATTTATTTTAATTGGGGTTTTATTTATACAGGGATAAATTTAATCTTTTTTAAACTTGGTTTTTAACTTTTGTATTTTTGGTTTTTAATTACCCTGGGAAAGGGCGGTATATAAATGTAATAAAATAAATAAAAATAAATAAATAAAATAGGAGGAAGGTGGTGTGTTGGATATGTTTGCTGCCTTATTTGTAAAAATAATAAAGGTGTGTGTGTTTATGTGTGTGTGTGTGTGTGTGTGTGTGTGTGTGTGTGTAATGCCTACAATCCCCCCCCCGGCGCCCCTAAAAACAAAAGAGGGCCTGGCAACCTCTGTATTACAATCAGTGTCAACCACTTATCCTGCTATCAACCTCGCATTGTAAATGGCAACACAAAAAGTAAGCACAGCTAAAAGAGCCTTCACGTGATTGCAATTTACAACCTTCCCTACTGGCTTCTCCAGAGAGTCACTGGGGAAGCTGGCAGGGAAGGTCATGAGTCACTAAGGTAAATCTACACACACACACACACCCCACTGGCATTTCTTCACTTGCATTGCACTGCATTCTCCTTAACTCCTGCAATTGCACCTACCCTGTGCCAGCCTTCTACGACTTCCTTGTGATTGCACATACATATTCCATGCTCTCCATCCATTAACACCACATCCAGTGCACTCTTTTCATGGCCACCTTTTGATTACACACGTGCACACACTCCCTTTCAATGGTGTCCCTGCGATTGTACCCTGCTTCTATGGTCTGCATGTGACTGCACACGTGCACTTTCAAGTCCCTTTTCCATGGCCTCCCTACAATCAGATGTATCCCACGTCCTCATTCTCCAGCCTTTCTAGCTCATGCTGCACCAAGCATCCTCCGGCTCGCCCGTAGCCTGGGCCCAGCCTCCCTATTCCCGTGGCACCCCCCCCCGTGCTCCCTACCTCTGCTTTCCACTTAATGACCTGTCCAACGCTAACTGATGAGGTCATATGATATTTGTACTTTATGACTGTTATCACACAGTGATGGTATTTATTTATTTATTTGTTTGTTTTTATATACCGCCCTTCTCCCGAGGGACTCGGGGCGGTGTACAGAGTAAGGTAGGTATACAGATTGAACAATAGTGAAAAACAATAGTAAAAACAACTGAGACCCCAAGAGCTATCAGGCCAGGCCGGACTGCTGGAACAGGTAAGTTTTTAAATCGCGCCGGAAGGTGCGGAGGTCGGGGGCCATCCGGATTTCGGTAGGCAAGCAGTTCCAGAGGGCTGGCGCACCCACTGAGAATGCCCTCCCCCTGGGGGCCACCAGCCGACATTCCTTGAGCGGTGGCACCCTGAGGAGGCCCTCTCTGTGGGAGAGCACAGGACGGAGGGGTGTTGACGTTGGCAGAAGGTGCTCCCGTAGGTAATTAATTTTGGTCTCAAGTATTGCTGTAACTCAAGGACTATCTATTGCAACTAGCGTGCAGTGGAGACATAGGACTTTTATTTTATTCCTTATTGGAGTAGAATCTATCAAGAACTTTCCTCACCTCGGCTGATTCTTTTTGGGCTGCTTTGTTCGCCACTTCTCGTTCAGTCTGAAACTGTTTCTCCAGGGTCTCCAGGCGATCTGCATAGAACTTTGTCTCCCTCTTGGTTTCTTCAATGAGCTGGTCCCTTCAGAAGGAAAAAGGAAGTCTTACAGGACATCAGTCCCACCTCTTCCGTTTTGAAAATACACGCCTCAAATAGGCAAAAGAGCTCCCTCCAAAATGTACACCGGATTTTCTGTTCATTTCACTTTGTTATTTTATCAATCCCTCCAAGCCTTCTGAATGCTTGGGATAACTAGGTTTTTTTTGGGAGGACCTCTGGGGATTAATTAGCAGTACCAATAGATTTATAACTGGATTGTAAAATTTCATTTTGTTCTACCATCTTTATGACATCGTACATCGCCTAGAGCAGGGGTAGGCAACCTCGGCTCTTTTATGACTCATGGACTTCAACTCCCAGAATTCCTGAGCCAGCTTGGCAAGGGAGAAGGGGGGAGAAAATCGCCCCTTCCTTCTTGCCGAGGCTGCTATCCACGGCAAGGGAGAAGGGGGGGGAGAAAATCGCCCCTTCCTTCTCCTTGCCGAGGCTGCTATCCACGGCAAGGGAGAAGGGGGGGGAGAAAATCGCCCCTTCCTTCTTGCCGAGGCTGCTATCCACGGCAAGGGAGAAGGGGGGGGGAGAAAATCGCCCCTTCCTTCTCCTTGCCAAGGCTGCTAGCGAGCCTTCTGCCATGGCGAGGAGAAGGGTGGGAAAAACACCCTACTCACCTTTTTAGTTCTCCCGTCTCTTCCTCCACTCTGCCAAGTGCAGTTAAAAAAACAAAGAGGTTTGTGGGTAGTCCCACAAACGGTTTGTGGGCCGTCCCACAAACCAACCAATCAATTTAAACTTTTCAAGTTTTTTTGTGAGAAGTTTAAATTGATTAATTTTTTTAGTGCCACTTTTATTTTTCAAAAAAAAAAGAGGGAGGCGGCCTGGGAGCCGCATGGGACGGCTCAAAGAGCTGTATGCGGCTCTGTAGCCGCAGGTTGCCGACCTGTGCTCTATACACTTCTATAGACTAAGGTGTGATTTCAGGTTGAATCTGGGGACTTTCCACTTGTAGGACATGGAGAACTATTTCTGCAAGGTTTTCTATTTTAGTAATCAGAAAATTGGGTTTTTATAATTTTTAAGGACTCTTAATCCCCAGGCTGGGCATTGCAGAAATTCAAAATATTTTTACATGATGTATCAGTAAAGTTGAGATTTTTTTTAACTAACACCTTAGATTTAAAACTCTGCAGGATGAAAACAATTTACCTACCAAAAGTCTATTGCACAAGCAAACAGAAAACTCTTAGATTTATTAACCATAGCCAAAGGTAAAATGTGTATCTTAATTGCAGCATCAATGTTGTTTCCATGCTTACAAAGGTGGGGAAACTGAACAAAATGCCCACTTGTTAAAAAATTATTGCTTTTTCACGTAACCTCTAACACCACCAAAGCTGTTTTTTTTATTTTCTCGTTAAAATCAATTTTAATTTTAATCATTATTGGATTTGCCTGGGAGAAATATTTCATAAGTTGCTTTGATTTTCCAAGAAAGTTTTTTTGGTTTTATATAACCTTCAAATGAAAAATTTAAAGTCCAAGGTCCAATACAATTAAAAACTAGCACAATATAAAAATAATTCTTTACATTGCAACAAATTCCTAAAGCAGTTAATAGCTAACTATTAATAGTATGGGGAAGGAACCATATTAGGCAATAAAAGAGAATTAAAACTATTTAAAATCACTATAGAATTTTCAATAATAATAGAATTATTTTAAACTCAGAAAGGGAAATTGCAGGAAAAAAATTTAAGGGTTCAATTCCTGTTTTTGTTTTTAAATAAACCTCACTGCAAATTCAGCTGCAAGCTATAAGAAGCCTGGAATTCTCAGTCATGCCAAGAGTAATAAGGTGCTAAGATGATAAGTATTAACTGCAAAAGTGCAAGCTAGCTGCAGAGGATTAAAAAAAATAAGAATCTTTGAGCTGTTAACACTAGCCCTGGGATTTCAAGGTTTTTAGCTATCAGTTTAGCTACAGAATCCTAGGGATGTTGTTTGAAGTTAAGGATTTATGCAATCATTAAATGAAACATTCTCTTCAAGGTATATTTTAATATGCATGTGAATTAGCCCAATCAGTAAGGTCAGCCTTATCAATCACATTGACTGTAAGCGCTTATTGCTTAAAATAGTTCAATCATTTATAACTTTATACCAGATTTTCAGTTCAGTGAAAAATAATACACAGACTATAGCCATCCTCTTAAAGGCATATAAAATTTAAAATGTAATTTTCCTACTAGTGCTTCCTATTGTACTTTATAAATTTGTGATCAAATCCAATATAACTGACATGAGAATTACAAATCAAGCAATTATATTTCATGTTCTTTATGTGAGTTTACATTCAATGTTTTGCACACCCTGAAAGCTAAGTTGAAGAAGTCAAGCACTGTCAAAGACATTAAATCTGAATTTTATGTTAAAGTTGAATTAATTCAGCTGTTGGGAGGAGAGATAAAAACAAGAGAGAAATTTGAAAGAAAACAGATTAAAGAACAGCACAGAGCAATATATAGAAGATACAAAACAGTGAAAAACTAAGGATAAAGATACTCTGGTTCTAATTATGTCCTTCAGCAATCCAATAAATACATCTCTAATTCTGTCATTTGCATAAGCCATCCAAAAATAATCTTTATACGTTAGTGCAGAGAAACATTCATGAGCTAGGTTACATAAAAAATATTTTTGGATGGCTTTGAACTTACTAAAAAGCAGGACTTTTAACAACCAACTACAGTTAAAAAGAAATGAAAAAGAACAGGTGTCTTCTACCCTAGCTGATTAATTACTACCC
Source organism: Vipera ursinii (assembly GCF_947247035.1). NCBI lineage: Eukaryota > Metazoa > Chordata > Lepidosauria > Squamata > Viperidae > Vipera > Vipera ursinii. Next base: position 110,443,072 of record NC_139516.1, on the reverse strand, counting down.
AGGATTAAAGTGTATAGGAAAACATATGGTAAGGATTTAAACAAGAGGACAGATGTATCACGAACTTAGCACATAAAACTCTAGAATTTAGGGAACAGGCAAAATAATTCCTCGATTTGAATGGTGATCTAGTGCAACAGGGAAGGACCGATGGCGTTCTAATTTTGTAAAATTATAATAGGCAGTGCTATTTGTCCTTCAATTACAGCCACTATTTAAAAGATAAGTCTAATGTATTTTTTTCAACTTATTTGGAAATTCAGCTATTTTCCTCTACAAAATAGCAACAATTTGCAGGTCACATTTCTAGGGAAAAAAAATTAACCACACAAGTCAAGTATTCTAGAGAGTGATGTGGTTTACATTCCACCTTTCATTCAGGAATGCATCTTTATCGCTTCCTCTCACCCCCTACAAGTGCCGTGCCAGGTGTACTTAAAAGGCTGAGACAGAATAGCCCCAAAGTCACCCAGGTCTAGTTTCCAAGGCACACGGTGCCCCAAAGGTTCCAGGTTCTCCAGGGCCAGGTGGAGGCCACACTACACGGCCTTTGCAGTATTCTCCTACTTGATAAATAGGTCAATACTTCAGCCACTACTACAGGGGTCTTCATTCAAACTTGGCCCTTTTGACTTGTGGACTTCAACTCCCAGAATTCCTCAGCCAGCAAAGCTGGCTGAGGAATTCTGGGAGTTGAAGTCCACAAGTCATAAAAGGGCCAAGTTTGAAGACCCCCTGCACTACTAGCTTTCAGCGTCCAGAAAAATCCGTGTACTCGAATAAAATACAGGGCTTGTACCGTAGTGCTACCCTCGATGCAGTCGGGCCTCTTTTTAACTCGCACCTCGGTTGCAAGTACGTTTGACATACGGGGAAGCGAAGGCTTTTTAGATTCGAAGCGTGCCTCCCCGTAAAAAAAAAAATTACTCGGGAAATCCACCTTCCTTAAAACGGACCTCGCGGAAAGGTTGGTTTGTTTTTGTTTTTTTGGTATTTGTATTCTTTTTAGGGTTTTACACAAGAGCCACGTGCGCGTCGCTTTGCCACCACCTTCCCGCAGCCGGCGCGACACGAAGACCAAATGGCGACCGAGGCGAGGCCAACCCAATTCCAACGGACTTCCTCTTGAGACAGACAAACGGGACCGGGAGAAAGTAACCCTTCCTTAACTGGAAGATAAGAGCACGCAGAGGAGACAACGGCCGCCTTCACGCGGCTACTTCCCCTCAGAATTGCGGAGGGGGGAGAGCTTTTTCCCTTCGAGCGGGACCACCTCCAGCAGAACCGTTTGACTTTGCCGTTACCTCAGTTCAAACCATCCGGGGGGGGGGAGGTAAAGGGCGGGGGAAGCAGCGCTGAGGGAAGAGGGACAAATATAAATTTTTTTAAACTTGTTTTAACTTTTGTATCTTGGTTTTTAATTACCCTGTAAACCGCCCTGAGTCCTTCGGGAAAGGGCGGTATAGAAATGTAATAAAATAAATAAATAAATAAACGAATGAATAAATAAATAAATAAATAAATAAATAAGTCTCGCCAATGACCGACGGAACCCTCACCCCGCAATGCGGTCCACGCGCTCACGCGTTCTCGCCTTCGCTTTCAGGCCTATATAGACTCGCGTCGGAACTCAAGCGGTCGGCGCCTGCGCGCCTTTTTTTTTCTTTTCCCAGCAAGCCGAATTCCAGGAGAAGGGAACGGTATGCGCATGCGTCCTTCTTGCCTTTCCTCCCCCTCCCGTTCTGCGCGGCGCTCTTGTGTGTGGAGGGAGATTCGTCCCCTCCCTCCCTCCCTCCCTCCCTCAGGTAAGCGGCTCGCGGTGCTGAATGAGGAAAGTCGGCAGTCGGAGGGCGATTCGCTCGGTCTCTGCTGACTTTGGCCGCCTTCGGCGCCTGCTCGCCCTTCCCTCCTCAGCAGGTGAGCGAAGGCGCCGCGGGCGAGAGAGGTGGGCTTCGGCGGGTGGTCGAGAGTCTCCTTTTGCCGGCTTGGTGAGCGCCTCCGCAAGGCCCTCGGCGCTGGCCAGGCTTCCGAGGAAGGCTTAGGCGCCGCTCGGGGCTTTTGCGCTTCTCTTTATTCCCCGCCCGCCCTGGGCTTTATAGTTCTCCACCCGGCGTGTTTCGGCTCGCTTCCTTGGCTAGGCGGGGGTCGGTGGGTGCTTCTCGCAGCCGCCCTCAACGCCGTTCCTGTCAACACTGACGCGGCTCCTCCATTTAACCAACCTTCGCCCAAGAAGTGCCTGCTTTCGTACCGTTTGGGGGCTGGGGGGAATCTTCCAAAACTGTTTTAGGGCCGTTGAGTTTCTAGGCTTGACATGGATGAACTCTTGTTGAGTTGCAAAAGATGCGACTCGACGGAAAACCTTTATTTTACCCCGTAGGCGTGCAACAAGCCTTTTTTGTTGTATGGGTTAACAACAGACGCTTATAGTTTTCAAAGGCCAGAGGTTTCTCTGATATACTTTCACTTTAAGGGCCATTCCTAATGTGGGCTATCTTGTTTGTGACACACCTGTTTCTGTCTCTCGCACCTGTGACTTTTTGGGAGGCATTTTATGTTTAAAGCTTCGTGATTTTCTCAGACCCAGGCTGTTCACTTTAGAGACACCACATACTTCACCCGGGTTTTTTTCCCTCCTTGTTTTGCTGCCGCTGCTGCTTCTAAACCAGCCTCATTAGATGCTCAGTTTTACTGCAGAAGTGTTCTGCTATTTATATGTAAAAAATGTAAATATATTCATTGATATGTTTAGACTCCTTTACATAGCGCATGTCTTGATGGGTTAACATAGGATCCTGGTTTTTTGTAAGCTTGCGATAACTTGCAGCCTTCTAATTAGTCTGGGTCCTACATCACCTTGTATTTCAGGTGGTTCTGCTGATGTTTTTATTTTTCACCCTCCTCTAATTCCATCATACTATAAACCAAAATTTCTGTTAGAAAACCCATCTGTTATGTCCAGAGTAAGGAAGTCTCTAATTTTACTTAAGCTCTAATCTCCCAATGACAGGCTGGCTTTGTCCCACACATTAATGCATACTTAACTTGAATTGGGCATTATTGAGATACTCTTAATTTCATAGGTATACACAACTTACTATCCCATAAACTCTTGTTGCCTTAATGTAATAAACAGTACAAACTAACCCCAATTTGTCCTAATTCAAGAGTATACAATTTTTCTTGGTTCAAATAGCACATTAAATGCTTCATGACTTATTGAAAGTTGCACTTCCAAAGTGAGAAGGGACATTATAAAAATGTGCTGTATATAATTGTTTTGTTTTCAGTACACAAATATTGTTAGACCTCTCTCCATCTTTATCCCTTTTACAAAGTAAAAAAATAAAATGCCGTAGTTTGTTTGGCCTCCAGTAGATGGTGTCATGGGACTGAGATCATAGATGGAAGAAGAAAGAACTCAATGCTGAGAAAAGAGACAACAGAAAAAAGATTGGGAAAAAAGGGGAGAACGATATTGTAATAATAGGAGAAAATATGTGGAAACGCTAAAACAAGAGAAGGGAGAGAGGTAAAGCAATTTGAATCTATAGCAAGAAGAAACCCAGAAAGGATAGGAAGGAGAGAAAGTAGCATTTTGATGTAATCAAAAAGTAGGAATCAACTGAAAAATCAAAGGGGAGATATGGAAAGTCGGGAAGAGGAAGAAACACACACAGAGATACAAGAATGGAAGATTCCACAAGAGAAATCAAAGTACTAGGTAGTCAATGAAAGAATTAGAGCTGTAGATGGGAGGCAAAAATAGGATTCTAGAAGGAAAGTGCTCTGAAAACCAAAGAAAAAGTAAAGCAGCAGGGCAGGCAGAGGAGAGGTATATACTTGGAGGTAGGTTTTTGGTGAAACACGGAGGTGTTGCAGGTTGGATATAGCTAGAGACGTATCCTTGGCCTAGTATGCTATGTGAACCCAGTTACAGAGTAACTATTGGGGTTTAATTAATACCATTACTGTAAAGTATTTATTGTTCTACTAAGTGGTTAATGTTATTAAAATAATGTTTAGGCAAAATCATCAGTTTTATGTTTTTTTAATATTTTTAACCAAGTCATGGAAACTGCCAGTACTTCTAAGTGCTTCTTTTGCCTTTTAAATGAGAGCCGAACGTTCTCCCACTCTGAAGACATAGTGTAAGTGTGGGTAAACTGATGCTTTAAAATCAGTTGTAATTACATTGGTACCTTAGCAGATGGAAGAAGTAGACTGCCAGAGAATATTGTGGCAAGATTGGGAAGTCAAAAAACATTGTGGAATAAGGCAGTGCCAGGCACTTTTTATCTTATTGTTAAAATAATCTGCATAGTCCATAACATTACTAGGAATTGTGATTGATCTTTTTTAACAATTTCAATCATCCTAAAGAATTATATAAAACAAGAATATTTAGTCTGCCTAGATTCCTTTAGTATAATTTTTGAGTTGCTTTTTGTTAAGTATAATTCCAGGGCACTGTATATATAATTTGTATATAGGGTTGTTGTTGAGAAAATAGGACCAAAGATTATTAGGTATGTTTGCTGTCTTGAATTATTTAGAAAAATAATAAAGGCAAGAAATAAAACATTAGAAAAATTAAAACATTCCCCTGATCTTGGTTTATTCAGTATGCAGGAAGAAATCCTAAGAAAAATTGCCACAATTTTCCTTGAAGTGGGTAAAGTAAAATTTGTTAATTCCTGCAGTTTGCTGAATAAATCAGCTAGGTGTCAAATACTGGGGAAATCAAGAGATTCAGGCAGTTCAAATGAGTATAAAGATTTATTGTAAGCTTAAGCTAGCTATAAGTATCTGACCAACTAATGGTCAAGGGAAATGAACAGGAGATAAAAGAGGCATAAAAGAGGTGGGTGGACTTATATCTCTTGTGGGTTCGTTACTTATGAAGCATTTGACCCCCTCCCTGAGTTTCAGCCTGGTCATCTCCTACAGTGGAATTTGTGAAGGAAGGCTTTGACGTATTTGATGTTAGGTCAGAGAACACCTAGGGCACATTTACTTCAATCCTGAGTTACAAATATTCTCCTTTATTGATATTTGATGTCAGTTGCCCTGAACTGATATAATGGTATTTGTCCACAAATTATTCTCTTGCAATAAAATATCAGCATTTTATCACCAAAGGAAAATAATAATCCAGCCTTAAAGAAACATTTTATATACCAGTGCCATTTTATATTCATTCCATTCCATGATTGGCCTGTAAAGTGCTTTATACTACTCTGAGCTTGATTCTTTGCTTAGATGATATTATCAATGGATAATAAAAACATTTACAAGCAAGCAACCAAGCTCAGAGAGCACCAAGAATTTCACATTATATTATATTAATGGAAAATAATGGTGAGCTCCCCTTCACTATGTGGATTATCAGTTTTTTCTTTAATTTGTACTCCTTCATTGAACAGTTGTACTTGGTAAATAACACCTGACCTTTCTAGACATTTTGAATTATATTTTGAATTATATTTTTTATAAATTCTACTGAAACTAGTCAGCAGTAAGGGATTATAAGAATTCTAAATTAGTTATGTCAAGGTTCCGACTGACGAACCCAACCAAGCAAACACCTTTGAGACATTCTGATCTCTTTAAGGAAAACTGTATGAGGCAATACCAGCTCTAGCAAACCCCAGATCAAGCCCCTATAGTGAAAGTATAGAATCCCCCCTCCCATCTATGAACAGGTCACATTGCCCAATTATATTGTTATGAGAAAATGTCTCTGAGTCAGTTCAGGCACCTGGTGAATTGTCCTTGATTCTCACGGTCTGACTTCTTTATCTTTGCAGCCTGCATTCCATTTCCCCATCCTCCCCTCAAGTTTGTTGGCAAGTTAAGCAATAATTATTGCACCAGCAAAGCGAGGTTCAAGCTTGACAGGTAGACCCTACAAAAAACTGGAAGGAACCTGGAAAACAGTAAACACATATTAAGGCATTTCTTCTTTCTCGGGTGCCTGCTTCAGGGGCCCAGGCTTTTGAGGATATTTTGCATGGAATCTACTTACTAGGCGTTCTGCTCTAAAGTTATGAGGTTTGACCCAAATCATTCCCTCTATTGAATAACCTCTGTACTAGATACCTCTGTGCTAGATACTGTAGTTTCCCCTTATGGACTCTAGAGTCTAAGATTTGCTTAACCTCGTAATGTCTTTCCCCCTCCATCATTATTTGATCAGGTGTTTCTTTCCCAACTGGCCTCAGTTTTGATCCCTGAGCCTGCTTCAGCAGGATGCAATGATATACTGAGTGCACTTTACCCAATATTCTGGGCAGTTTCAGTTCTACAATAACTGGGTTAATAATTTTTGTGATTGGAAAGGACCTATGTAGTTGGAACCTCGTTTCTTTTAGAGAATCCTCAACTTTAGGTATTTGGTGGATAGATACATTTTATCTCCTACATGGAAGGTTTTCTGGGCAGCTTGCTTCTTTCCTGTTTGTTTCTTTTAACTCTGTTGCTTTGGCTAATGCTTTCTTCACACTCACCAGGTGCTTTTAATGGAGTCTACCCAATCAGTCGATATCACAGATGAGGGTCTCTCAGGCATTCTGATATTGGCGCAAACTCTAGCCATATAGCTGTCTTAAAGGGGGTAAGCCCTGTGCTACTGTGTACCGCATTGTTGTATGCCAGTTCAACGAATGGCAGGAGCTCTGCCCAATTATATAGATGACATAACACCCGCAGGTACTGTTCCACTATTGGTTCATTCTGTAGCCCCATTAGTACTTGGATGAAAAGCTGAACTAAGAACTTGGGAGGATCCTATCAGCTTTACAAATTCAAACCAATATTTGGCAGTAAATTGGATCTCTCGGTCTGAGATTATGAGTTTGGGCACTCCATGCAACAAGTAAATATGTTGCAAGAATATCTTGGCTAGTCTCTGGGCTGATGAGAGGCTGGAACATGCAGTGAAGTGGGCCTGCTTTGAGAAGATGTCCACCACTGTCCATATCACCGTATTCCCTCCACTTTCTGGAAGCTCAACCTTCCCAAGGCCAGGTTGGATAAGCCACTTGCTGCAGCAATCCCGGACTTTCCCTGGTCTGTGCTTCATGGCTGTACATAAAGCACAGCTTTTCACAGACCTTTCTATGTCCTCATCCCAGGCCACCATAATTGTCATTTAGTCATGTAAAATCTTTAAGAATCCAAAATGGCCAGCTTGCTTAGCATTATGGCTCTTCTGTAGAACTTGTAGTCAGAGGCTGTCAGGGGCATACAGGCCAACTCCTCCCTCATCGTTAGCTCTCCTCGGTGGCCTCCAAACCATGCATCGGTTTGCAGTTCTTGCTTCATCTGCTACGTGAAAAGGTCACTAGGGAGCAGGGTTTTTTTTCCTTTTTTTCCTGCTTCCTGGTGGTCACTTGCGTTGCCAACTGCCTCGCCTTGGTAATAGGGTTCTTCTCAGGTACTTTTGTATTGGGGCAGGCGGGATAGTGCATCATCTAGAAGGTTCCCCCCCCGGATGTCCTCCTAAACAAAGTCAAAATTCAAGTATTGAGCCCACTGAAGTTGTTTAGGGGAATTTTTTCATGGAATCCTCAAATTTCTAGATTTTTGTGATCAGTCTAAACTTTGAAATGGATTTTAGGGATTGTTTCCACCTCAGTAGTGTCCACTAGATGGTGAAGGCTTCCTTTTCCCATAATGCCTATTGCCTCTCAGTTTCGTTTAGCTTTCAAGAAGTGAAAGCACATGGCTGCAGATCCATTTGAAGAATAGAAGAATAGAACAGAGCTGGAAGGGACCTTGGAAGTCTTTTAGTCCAGCCCCCTGCTCGAGCAGGAGAACCAATACCATTTCAGACAAGTGACTGTGTAGTCTCTTCTTAAAAATCTCCAGGGATGGAGCGCCTATGACTTCGGAAGGCAAATTGTTCCTCTGATTAATTGTCCTCACTGTTAAGAAGTTTCTCCTTAATTCCAGGTTGCTTTTCTCTTTGGTCAGTTTCCAATCATTGTTTCTTGTCTTGCCCTCTGGTGCTTTGGAGAATAGTTTGGCAGCCCCTCAAATACTGGAATATTGTTATCATGTCACCCCTGTTTCTTCTTTTCTTTAGACTAGCCAAACCCAAGTCCTGCAGCCATTCTTTATATATTTTAGTCTCCAGACCTTTGATCATTTTAGTTGCTCTTCTCTGAACTTTTTCCAAGGTCTCAACATGTTTTTTGTAGTATGGTGACCAAAATTGGCTTCAGTATTCCAGGTGTGGTCTCACTAGAGTTTTATAAAGCAGTACTAATACTTCGAGTGATCTTGATTCTATGCCTCTGCTTATACAACCCAGGATTGTATTAGCTTTTTTAGCTGCTGCTGCATAGTGCTGGCTCATAGTCAAGTAATCGTCCACTAGGACTCCAAGGTCCTTCTCACAGTTGCTATTTTTGAGCCAGGTCTTGACTAATATGTACTTAAACCTTTGATTTTTCCTGCCTAAATGTAAAGCTTTGCTTTTTTCCATATTAAAACTCATTTTGTTGGATAGGGCCCATTGTTCAAATTTGTCAAGATCTTTTTGGATCCTGAGTTTATCTTCTGGGCTGTTGGCTCTTTCTGCCAGTTTGGTGTCATTTGCAAATTTGATGAGTTCCCCTTCTATTCCCTCGTCTAAGTCATTAATGAAGATATTGAAGAGTACTGGGCCTAAGACGGAGCCTTGTGGTACCCCACAAATCACAATAGCTCTAAACCATGAGATTAAACACAACTTTGATAACATAAATGAATACACTTCTAATCTATACAATCAAAAAACATTCAAAGAATGATGGTAAAAAATGAACAAACAAATCAGAAAACAATGTGAACTAGAAAAAAATGACTTAATTGGCAAAGTCACAAATGAAGGAAATTAAAACTTAATACAAACAAGAAAAATCTCACAAGATTTGGATACAACAATAAATATGGAAAAGATACCTTATGCATTAGAACATCAAAATAAACCTGAGAAGAAAGAAGACTTAACAAAATGGACACTGCTAGGAGAATCACTGGGAGACAAAAAGCATATATCTTACGTATTATGTATCCTCTACGCCTAACAACAACTACAAAAATACAAGAACTGTTTGATAGGTCGAAAATATTAATTTGGAAAACAATTTGGCAAAGGAAGAAGATTAGAGACGGGCTTAAGAGACTTGACTCGCCCTACCAGATGGAATATTATATGAGCAAACAGTTGTTTGAATATGGCTAAGTAAACAAATAATTTTGGCTATAAAGGGGCTTTAGAATAAGTGAGATAAGAGATATAAGTAATATAGTATTTTTTGATAAGACAAAATGTAAAAATATTGGAATGATGAAAGTGAAGGAAAAGTTTCAACTTTAAAGACTAAGTTTGAAAATGTAAGGAATGATTGAAATATTGAGGGGAAATTAGGCTTAATAAGAACAAAGGATATATAGTGATTCAATTTTTACAAATAGAAGTGAAATATAAATTGATTAGAAAAGATGTTATAGGTAGATGTTATGATAGATAAGTAGTATAGTATTTCTATAATATATGAAATATGAAAATACTGGGACTATATTTAAGTGGAAAATTTGGATGTTCAGATGTTAATTATTGAGAAAATTATGATTGATAAGAATTGTTTGAATATTATGGAGAAATTGAGTTTAAACAAGATTTATGAAAATAAGATATATGGTGAATCAATAAGATGACTTATGAAAATAACATGTTGATAAGAAAAAAAAGCTTTATATGGATGCTATTATTGTTGATATAAATATAGAAGAAAATGTTTTATTTAATCATTTATATATGAATAATATCAAATATAAAAAATATTTGTTTAATGCTGAAGAAGGAGAGAGAAGAGAGGATCAAGGAAATATATTATCAATTGATATACTAATTATGGAAATATAAAAATTATTATTGACTATTAATCAACTATTATTGATTGTAAAAAAAATCATGAACCAAGACAACATGCTGCACACCAGGCACTAACATTGTTATTGTAAAAAATTAATAAAACTTACCAAAAAAAAGGTACACCTGGCCCTACATGCCCCTAGTGTACCAGCTGGGGCCTTTTGTGCCGCCTTCTTTTGGACTGATTTACAACTGCATGCTTCATATACTTTACCAACGCATAGCTCAGTAATGGAAAAATCCAGTCCCAGTTACTGTAGTTAACCAAGGATTATCTGTAGAACTAACTTTTTTATATTAATCTTCTATTCTTAGTGCTGGTTGATTAAATTCTTCTATTTTTGAACCGGACAGCGTGGACCTAGAATTTACATCCAGACATATTATTTAGACATGCTCCATATTCTTTCCCTTATTAAAAGCTGCTTCACATTTGTTTCTTATTGTGTGATCACAATATTTCAAGATGCCAGGGTAGGCAACCCATAACGCTCAGACAATATTGTTAGCAAGCTGTCAATGTTCATGCCAACTTCTGTTATCTTTTTGCAATAAACAAACTATTTTATACCTTAAAACTATGTTTCAGAAAACAAGAATACATTTTTATCTTATCCTCACTAGCGTCATTCTTTCACCAAACACATACCTTGTAACTTTCAACGCCTTTGGAGGCGTTGGGAATCATAGCTTCCTCCCCTGTATCAAACATTACAGATTTTTAAAAACGTATAACGTATCTGCTAAATTAGCTCCCTGAACTGTCAGGAGTTCAAGATGCAGCTGTCATCATTAATGGAAGATATTTTTATTTTGAACTTTGCATATAACCAGACTTTCCCAGTCTTAAAAGATTACTTGCTATTAGTTTAATAGTGTATTTATGTGAAATATTTTTGAATTATTCTTCCCCCAGAATAGTTAGAAATTAGTGTGCAATATATATGTAAAATCATTTTTGAAAATTGATACACGTCCTCAACTTATGACCACAATCGAGCCCAACATTTCCATTGCTAAACAAAGCCATTGTTAATTGAGTCATGCCAGGATTGTTAAGCAAATCACTGCAGTTAAGTGAATTGTGGTTGTTAAGCAAATTTGTTTTCCCCCATTGACTTTGTCAGAAACCAACTGGGAAGGCTTCAAATGCTGATCATAGGACACCGGGATGCTGCAACTGTTGTAACTATATGTTGGTTGCCAACCTCCCAAATTTTGATCATGTGACCATGGAGATGCTGCAATGGTCAAGTGTGAGAATAAGTCATAAGTCACTGTTTTTAGTGCTGTTGTAACTTTGAACAGTCACTAAAGAAATTGTTGTAAGTCAAGGACTACCTGTACAATACTGCAGAATCACGAGGGCAAAACAGATCATTAACTCCCATTTCTTTATATTCTTAATAGTCTTTAAACTTCATAAATCTGAAACCTAGCACTTCTGTCTTACCCTTGCAGCTACTGTATAATGAAAAGACTGGTAGGGAAAAAATTACAATGGCCTTCCCGCACCTTCCAAACTGTTTTAATGAGCTTCATTGCTTAGGTTGTTGCTTTGTCACAAAGTTCTTTCTGCTGTATAAAGTGACTCCAAGATTTATTGAATTCTAAATTTCTGTTTATATAAAGTTTTAAATTGTAAGTTTCAAATTATATTGTTTTAAGTATGTGGCTTTGGTTCATTTTTGTCAATAAATAAATGAAGGTCTTTTTTACTCATTTGTTTTAAATGGGTTATCTTTATCTAATTTTAGGTCTTGTGTCAAGATCACATTTTCAGGCATATTTACAGGTAGTCCTTGAGTTATGACTGGTTGCTTAGCGACTGTTCAAAGTTACTACAGACCTCTCTAGGGGTACTTAAGGCCTAATTTCAAAGTTCTGTCAGGTCCCTCCCCTGGCCTGCATTTACAGCAGTTTGTAGAGTCCTGCACTTACATGGCAGTACTTTACAACAGTTTTTTCTAAAACCCAGAAACTACCCAGTGTGGACCATTCATTCACTTAACAACCATGGCATTCATTTAATGATCGCTGCCAAAAATTGGGTCACATGGGTAAGCCAATCTTTGACTGTCACGACTTATGAGTATGATCGGTAGGTTCCATTATGGTCATAAGTTGATGAATACCTATGTGTAGAAATATTGAAAATTCAGTTTAAGGACCACTGCATTTACTATTATATTGTACAGTTCTAGTATCATGTCCTGTCTTCTATTTACTTCCATATCTGCAATGCCTACTGTTGCTACTGTCAAAATATTCATCAATATCTTATCCGGCCCACTTATCTAAAATTGAAAGGAACTAGATCTCTCTAACACTAGATACAGTTGGACATAATACATTGCTCCAAAACTGTGAAGAATCCTTAGCTCTAAAATGAGTTTTAACCTGGGCAAATCTGCTTGTCCAGTATGATGAAAAATGCTAATAAATGTTGTAGTACAGAGAAGCATTTTACGTATTTGTCCTCCTTGATAACTATAGAAATTCTGCTGGAGAAACATGGAGAAAATGTTCAAGACAAGACAAACATATTTGATTAATATAGTGCTGATGAACTATTTTAAAATAAATACTAAGAAGCACCAATGCTATAGATATTTAAATCTCTTAAACAATATAAACATCTAATGTAGAAGAATAAAATATATTAGCATTTGTAATAATAGCACTAACTAGATATCTAATATTTTTCTTGTTTACTGGACTCAGATGGTCATCAAAGTAATGTACTCTTAGTTTTAATTTGCTGTTGTTTGTTGTGATTAAAGTTCCCAAGGATTTAACTGAATTATAGTTGATATTGTGGTGATTTTGCACAATGTAAATTTTTTATTCCATTGTATTTTGGATTAAATTAGATTTTTTGATTATTTTGCTATTAGCAAAAGTATGTTGAGCTGTATTATGAGGCTTATGCAACCTTAACATTACTTTTCTTTTTTAAGGAATGATAACTTGGGTGAACGTGAATGAATAAAGCCACTTCTACAAATGTAGGGCAGAAGGCCAATGATGCAAACAGTATGGCCCTAATGAACGGACAGCCCAGTAATATTAATATTGTAGCTACTGCTTCAGAGGTAAGGAAGAAATAAAGAATGTCTTATGCAGTCAACTTAAATAACAACAGAATAGGTCCATAATAATCATATATAGTGCAGTACACAAAGGGGGAAAATTTAAACATTATGGTATGCAGAGAATTCCTCTGTGCTATAAAATTTTAAGGCATGTACTATTTACAGTATAAAATATGAAAACAAAGGAAAATCTAGGTATGATTATTGACCTAAAATTATGGTTGTAAATTTTTACAGTGATTAAACAGTTAAGCCATGTGTCTGTGCCCAGTTTTATGACCTTTTTTGCAGTGGTCATTAAGTGAATACCGTAGTTAAAGAAATCCATTTTATCCAATGTGTGTTTTTTGTCAGTAATTGGAAGTAAACACCGTAAAGTGGCAAAAATTGCCAAAAATCATGGTCACATGACTGTGGGTACTGCAAATAGCCATAAACGTGAACTAGTTTTGCCAAGCGCCAAAAATGCATTTATGTGACCGAAGGAGGAGTACAGCAACCAAAACTCCAGAACCAGATCATAAGTATATTTTGGCATGTCCATTGTAACTTGAAATAGTTGCTAGGCAACCAGTTGTTAACCAAGGATTACCTATATGGACATCTACTTTTTTTAATGATGACTATATAGTACTATTCTTTCAAACTAGGAGACCATGTGTTCTGACTGTAACTCTTGTTATTTCACTGATTAGATTTGGGGTGTGTGTGTATATACCGTATTTTTCGGGCCATAAGACGCACCGGACCATAAGACGCACCCAGTTTTTAGAGCAGGAAAACAAGAAAAAAATTATTTCTCCTTCTCTCTCTCTCCCTCTCTTTCTCTCTCTCCCTCTCTTTCTCTCCCTCCCTCTCCCATTGTCCCTTCCTTCCTTCCTTCCTTCCTTCCTTCCTTCCTTCCTTCCTTCCCTCCCTCTTTGTCCTTCCCTCTCTTCATTAGAGCAGTACCCGCGGAGGCGGCCCTGCAGCCCGGCTTTCTCTTGCAGAAAGCAAGCTGAAACGGAGTGAGGGAGATTGCCAGAAATGCAAATCGGCTGATCTCGCGCTCCTGCAAACTCCCTCGCTCGGTTTCAGCTTCCCTTGCTACAAGAGAAAGCAGGCTGAAATGAGGCAGATTGCAGCAGCGCGAGATCAGCCGATTCGCATTCCTGGCAATCTCCCTCACTCTGTTTCAGCCTGCTTACTCTTGTAGCAAGGGAAGCTGAAACCGAGCGAGGGAGAGTGCAGGAGCGTGAGATCGGCGTTTCTCAGCACATGCCGATTCGTGCTCCACTTGCAGAGGTTGGGGCTGGCCATACGGATCACCTTCGGACCATAAGATGCACCCTCGTTTTCCCCCCCCACTTTTGGGGGGGAAAAGTGTGTCTTATGGTCCGAAAAATACGGTAATAAAATGAAAATCACATAACTGAAAACATTGTTTGATCTCATTTGAAATATTATTTTAATTTGAAAAATCCTGTTTTACCTACTAGAAGTTATTTGACGATATGGTGAATGATTTGCCTATTGATAGGAAAACTATCTCAACAATAAAGAAACAGTATTTTTATCAGTCCTATGTCTGCATATTAATGACTTTTGCCAAAATGGCATATTGTTATTGATTCTTTATGCAAGTTGAATGTGCAATTTATGTGAGGAGAAAGAGGAGAGGAGAACATGGCTCTTTTATAACAGGAGTCCCTACAGCCCATTACCAGGCCATGGCCTGTTTGGAACCAGGCTGTGGAAGCGGTGGGTGAACATGCAGGCAAGCACATGCTCAGCTCCATTTACATGAGTGGCAGGTGTGCATGCCTTCCACTTGCGCAAATGGAGCTGTGCACATGTGCCTACCCACCACTTATGCAGAACCATCCCCTCTCCCCTACCCCTACTCTGCCGGTCCACAAAGAATAATACAGGTGTTGCTATAGAGATGATGCACTTCCAGAGTCCCAGTAGATAATTCAAACAAACCCAGAACATCCCAAAGATGCTTTTTCACAAGGAGTATAAATCTCTCCATTCCCCACCATCCAGTCAGAGCTGAAGAAGCTTCTTGGATGAGAAGCGAAACATCTTCAAAGAAAAACAAGAAAGTCCAGTTGCCTTGTGAAAAAGCATGTTTGGGATAACTATGACCTGGATGACTGAGAATCTCCATAAACCCAGAATATATCAACTTTACATTGTCAAATCAGCTGAGTGATCTTATGGGAGAGGAGCAGTTCCTCAAGTACAGATAGTCCTCAGGTTACAACCATAATGGAGCCTTCCCATTAGGGTTGGAAGTTGGAATAGCGTTAAATGAACTGCTTCAAGTAACAACCAGCCATCCCTGCTCTCCCCAGTGCATTTCTTAAATGAATGCACAGATTATTAAGTGGACATCAGTGATGGGGAGGATCCCGAGAGGACTTAAAGGCTATACTGCAGACTGCCTCTAGAGGCAATTAGATAGACAAGCTAAAATTTGCAAAGACTCAGTTTTCTCTATTTTGTTGCCCTAGTTAGCTAACTTTTGGAGATGATTTTTTTTCTCCACTTCAAGAGAAAAAACTGCAGACAGATTTTCTTTCCTTGCTTGCTTTGTTCCTCTACTCTTCAGCTGGAGTCAAGGGAAATTTTTTTTTAAGGGTTAGAGTTTGAAGAGCAGAGGTAGAGACTTTATTTTTGGCACTTAAATGGGGAGGGGAGGTCAACAAATTTGTCCCTCTCAGCTTTTTTGGTTTTGTTTATTGAAAAAAATGTGGCTTTCTGGGGGAAGGAGGGGTTTAAGCAAGGGAAATGTTTGGGGAAGTTCAACCTGAAGCTGCCACCTTTTATTCAGCGTCTGGCTTCCCGAAGCCTAGCAAGAGGCAGTAGAGCTTTGCAGCCTCCCAATAGCCAGCTAATTGGTGCAGAAAACACTAAAAGCAGCTGCTATTTCCACCAAGGAATTGTCAGGGCTCTGAAAATGGGGCGTTGCAGCAAATGGCGAATGACTGCAGGGGTACTGCAGCTGTCGTAACTTTACAACAGGTCATATGTAGCTTTAGGGTACGTACCTTTGAACCCTGGTTAACTTTAAACCCTAGGAGCTTATAGGTAATGACAACATTTTGAATCACATCTTGAAAGAAACTGGCAAACAATGCAGCTTGTGAAACAGAGCTGTTACATGAGCATACCAAGGCATGCTCATCACTAACATCGCCACAATCTGGCCTAGTTGAAGCTTCCAGGTGGTCTTCAAGGATTGCCCCATATAGAGTACGTCACATAGTCAAGCCAAGGGTATGAGTGACTTATCTGAAAGATCCCTGGATTTAGGAAAGTGCATAGTTGAATTGTACGAAGTCCTTCATGACCACAGCTGACTTCTGCATGCTCTTTAAGCAGGAGCTGTTCCTCCCCATTCAAACTTACACAGCCTCCAGGCAGTGGGACTAAACCTTGACAGTTTGAGATGGCTGACCTGAGGCCAAAGATTTAATTGGGTATCATTTATTTTTCCAGTGTTATGTTCATATAAAAATGGTGTGAAATAGAGTGTTTTAAAAACTAGTGACTGACCCAAAGCTACCAAGTTAGCTTATCTAGCTTAATGTGAACTTGAATCTAGGTCTTTGATCATTGCCTAGCACTTTAGTCTATATATGTACTGGTTCTTAATTTTATTTTCATGGACAAAAGTTAACTAATTCTTAGACAATTTTTCATTTGCCTGAATCAATACAATAATATGCAAGTAATCTCTCCTAAAAACCACTTAGGAACTCCTTTAAAAATCTTTGTAGTGAGTTAACTTATTTCTTCTTGGACAGAAGAGTAGCAGCTCAGAATCATTGAGTGACAAAGGTTCTACTGAATTGAAGAAAAGTTTTGATGCAGTAGTTTTCGATGTTCTGAAAGTTACACCTGAGGAATATGCAGTAAGTAATTAACTAATGTTCCTAATATAATAATCGTTTTGCCCTATATTTAACAAATTCTGGCATATTAGTTTCTAATTTTCTTCAAGAGACTTAACCGAGAACTTGGGATACTCTATCAAAGGAATGAAGAATCATACAGAAGTCTACTGTATGCTGCATTAAGAGGAACAGTTAGGAGTACTGTGTATGGGAAAACATTTTCAGTCTTAATCAGTGCTGTTCTCTATTATAATTGATTATTTAGTATCGGTAGGGCTAGAATTAAAATTAAGGAAGACTTTCAAATCAGAACTAAAACTATTTTTTTATTACCATGTTTCCCTGAAAATAATACCTAGTGTCATGGTTCTGACAGTTGAAACTTCAAAAGAACTTTGAGGCATTGTTTACCTTAAATCTTTTATTCGAGAAACAAAGTATTGGCACTACATAGTTAAAATCAAAAACTGAATTCCCCTCCACTTGGCACAAAGTAGTAAAGCACAATTCCCTCCTCCAATTAACAGTCATAAATCACATTTCCCAATTAGCTTGAAACGTGGGCTTTCTCCTGAGCTCTCCAGCCTGCCAAATCTTTATCAACTCTGGGTGCAATAACCTTGGATTCGAAGGCTGAGTTATTATTGTTATGACTAGCTGGACTCTCATCCACATTCCCCCTCCCAGCATCAATGAACTTTAAAAGCGATAGAGTAAAGATGGCTATATTTCCATCTGTTGTCAAAGCAAGAACATCCAGTGTTAGCAGCGTTGACACCCAGCCAGAAAATAAGCCCTAGTATGATTTTTCAGAACACTTGTAATATAAGCCACGCCCCTAAAATAAGCCCCAGTTAAGATGTCGGCCAGACGCATTTAGTACCGTATTTCCCTGAATATAAGCCCTAACTGGAAAATAAACCCCAATTCATCCTTTGGAGCAAAAATTAATATAAGACTCAGTCTTATTTTTGGGGAAATACTGTAATTACTTTGAGAATACCAGCATTACTGTATATCCCCCCTTTTTGTTTGAAAATGACTTGTATCCAGACTTACATAAGCAGAATGTTCACTATTCTTCTCCAAAAGTACTTTTGAGGTTCAAACTGCATTCTGAATGGAATGGGAAATCCTTTTACATTAGCCTGGATGATAGCAATTTTTTCATAGCTTTTGCTTTGTTGAGAATTGGGTAAAAATATATTCCTAATTCTCAATGTCTATCACTTCAAATGGTCCTGTTCATTATTTATAGCATTATATTTAAATACTGCTATGTTGTTCCCCGGGTGAAAATGAAAATAAAGAACTTGTGGCCTTTGGAGTTTATTTTTTGAACTACAAGTTAAGCTTCCTTTTTTTTAGTCTTTTACCACAAAGAATCCTTATTTTTAAGGGCTCTTAGGTTTAAAATATTCCAGGAAAATGACAGTGAGAATTATCTCTTATGTATGTGAGAATTTAATTTCTTTAGCACAGAATTTTGTGGCTGAAATCAGATATACTTCAAAATAGTGAATACATTCATAATTGCCTCCATTTATTTATGAACACTGCAGTCCATAGTGATTTCTTATCTGAACAATGTCTAAAGCATTCAGATCACAAGGTAAGTGTCATAAACAGGAGCTTATCTTGACCTTCTATGATAGTTACCTACAAATAAAAGAATATGTACTGAAAGGAACTCTTCTTGATCAGATTCATTTACTTGGGGTGAAACCTATCACAATTCCATTCTTAAAATGAGTATTCAGCAAAACTAATTCCTCATGAAGATTCCGACACACAGAAAATGACTGTCCTATAAAACTGAAAAGGAAAATGCCAAGTGAAAATACAAATATTGTTTTGAAATATATTAATATTTGAAAGGGTAGTTGGTTTGATGTAGTAGTATTTAAGATGCCAATGCTTCTAAGATAAGAATAAAATCCTCTCTGTGTTTCTAATTTGCAAAAGGAATGACAAGCAAAGATTCCTGATATGTTACATTTCTTTATTAACAGGTGGTAGCAAAGTGAGTGGAAATGAATGCAATCTGCAACAAAATGTGTTCCTGATCAGCTAGAATTCTTAGTAATTCTAATAATAACTAGTACTAATAATTCTGGTTGATCACTCTGGCAATTGTGAAATTAAATTATACTTTCTCTTTTGAATTGTCCGCATCTTAGCTCTTTTTATTAAGGAATGCTTTCCTGAATTTTTTTTTCAGGACTGTTCTCATTTCTTCCTTACCCTAGACTTATAATTGTAACCATATATGTATTACATATATTACCGATATGTAATCACATAGCTAAGGAAACATAGCAGGGGAATGCTGTCATTTTGCTAGGAATTGTTAAATAATCAAATGAACCCACTTGTGAAACAAGGAACATAATTTTAATTTTCTTATAACTTTCATTTAAGGGCCAGATTACACTCATGGATATTCCTGTATTTAAAGCTATTCAACCAGAGGTGAGTGTTTCTTAGAAAACTTAATATAATTTGATAAAAAACAAGTTACAGTTCTATTATGGTGTTTTCCATATTTCATCTACTTTTATATATGGTAGATGCATATAGACTACTTTCCTTTTGCTTTAATAGCTTTAATGATTGACATCTGAATGGCTAGATAAGTAAAACATGTAATAATTAAATGTACTTTTGCTGCTTAAATATTCTTATAGATTATATTAGGTGGGGATGTGGTATAGAAAATACTGGAATGACATAGTCCAGAAATTAATTTTAAATATGAACTGATTATAGCAATAGTTTGGCAATATCGTTGCAGTGTTGTCCTTACATTATAATTTACAACATCAGTTGAGTCTGGAATTTGGGTCATAAGTCATTGTGGTCATAAGTCAAGTTACTATATGACCAGACTTAATTTTACTTAAGTGTGGCATTCCAGTTGTTAAGTGAACCAAATTACATGGGTGTAAGCCCAAATCCAGCTTATCCAATGGGTGTAAGCCCAAATCCAGCTTATCCAATGGCATTTTTTGGCTTTTTTGCTGGAAACGCAATCATAAGATGCTGCAATCAGTTGTAAATGCACACTGGTTGCCAAGCACCCAAAATGTCATTACACATCTGTGGAGGGGTGGTGCAGCAGTTGTAGCTTTGAGAATGGGTCATAATTATGTTTTGAGACCATTGTAACTGAATGGTTGTCTTGTAATTCAAGGATCATCTGTAATATCCTTTGTGTGTGGCCAGAAATATTGATTTGCCATTGTGAACCTGAGTTCCTTTTGTTCACTTTAAAATTAAACACACTAAAAATGTTTAAAACATTCATCTTGCTTCAAAATCCAGCGTAATAAGAAATATTTTCCAATATGCATATGTATAATAGAGTGTGATTAGAGTCACAGCATAGATACATTGTGTTGCAAGGTTTGATATATTTCAGGTAAAATGAGAGGTCTTCGGGGGGCGAGGTTAAGGGGGCTTTGCTCTACCAGGTTAATTATCCCTGGAAAGACACAGTGGCTTTGGGTCTTTGGCCCCTCCAGGCCTGAGGGACATGTCATCCTTGATTCTGAATGTGATGATACTTTCTCAGACTGGCAGTTTGGAAATCATCCTAGATGTATAGCTTCTGCTCAAGAAGCAGGTAGCGGATGTGGCTAAGGGGCCTTTGCACAGATTCATTGTGCCTCTCCTGAATTGGGAGGAAAGATCATGATCGCTCAGGCCCTGGTCGCTTCCCACTGCAGTGTGCTCTACAAGGGGTTGCCCTTGAGGATCACCTGAAAACTGCAGCTGATGCAAGATGCAGGGCTATAAATAATAATAATAATAATAATAATAATAATAATAATAATAATAATAATAATAATAATAATAATAATAATGATGTTGGAAGGGACCTTGGAGGTCATCTAGTCCAACCCTCTGCTCAGGCAGGAAATCCTATACCATTTCAGACAAATGGCTGGCCAGTCTCTTCTTAAAAACTTCCAGTGTTGGAGCATTCACGACTGCTGGAGGCAGGTTGTTCCACTTGTTAACTGTTCTAACTGTCAGGAAGTTTCTCCTTAGTTCTAGGTTGCTTCTCTCCTTGACTAGTTTACATCTGTTGCTTCTTGTCCTGCTTTCAGGTGCTTTGGAGAATAGCTTGACTCCCTCTTCTTTGTGGTGGCCCCTGAGATATTGGAACACTGCTATCATGTCACCCCTCACTCTTCTCTTCATTAAACTACACATACCCAATTCCAGCAACCGTTCCCTATATGTTTTAGCCTCCAGTCCCCTAATCATCTTTGTTTAATTTGTTTTCCCAGGTTCACTCACATTGCATGCCAGGTTTTCCCAGGTTCACTCACATTGCATGAGTTCCATTGACTCTCATTTCTAGTGTGTTTCCTTTCTTTTTTAAAAAATAATTTTATTGAATATTATAGTGATATAAAGAATTAAAAAGATAAAGAATAAAATAATAAAGAGTGCAGATTAAAGAAAGAATAAAGAAAAACAAGGATAAAAAAAGAAAAACAAGGATATAAAAAAAGAAATACAGTATAAAAACGCAATAACTTCCTTCATCTCAACAAGTTTAAATTTGAATAACATCACTTTCTCTTAAAATATAGTAATCTGTTTATCCCATATTGCATCACTTAAGTATAGACAAATTCTTAAAACTTTGTTTAGTTCTGATCAAAAATAACATCTATATCTAGCCTAATTACCCTTTTGCCATTTATTCCCAAAGTTGGAAAGTACTCAAAGTTGTACTTGAAGTACAGAAAGAAACTTAGCCAGAGAATGCCATCGAATTTGCTGTTCCCAAGATTCTTAATGTTTAAAAAGCAGTCAAAAGTCCTCCTACTACCAGTTTCAGCTGTAATGCCATTCCTCAGTCCTTCAGTGACATCTAGCACACCATGTCCTTGCCACAAATGTTACCTTCTGGGTGCATTTCAAACACAGGCAATTATTACCTTTAAATCCCTATATGGCAAGGGACCAGATCGTATGCAGGATAACCTATCCCTAAGGGGGCCTGTTCATCCAACAGATTAAAGGTGGGCACATTCCTAATCCCTTCCTTTAAATTATGCCATTTAAAGGGACCTAGGGAGCAGGCCTTCTTTGTGACAGCCCCTGTTCTATAGAACACTTTTCTCCTTGAATTTTTAACCTTTTAACCCCTCCCCACCCTTTTAACCTTCCAAAAAGCACTCAAGACCTGACTTTTCCCCCTAGGATAGGATAGGCCACGGGTAGGCAACCTCGGCTCTTTTATGACTCATGGACTTCAACTCCCAGAATTCCTGAGTCAGCATAGCTGACTCAGGAATTCTGGGAGTTGAAGTCCATGAGTCATAAAAGAGCCGAGGTTGCCTACCTCTGGGATAGGCTGAGATTGGTAAAATGAACTGTGCTACATGGGAAAGTTTAGCTATGGCATCAGGTCTTTTGATTTTTTGTTTATTTGTTTAGACACATGTTTTCTTTTTTTTGATTGTAAGCCACTCAGAGTTTGGTACAAGATGGGAAGTTATGTAAATGTTTTAGCTAATTTAGTTATTAATATTCTGAAGGTAGCTGTTCTTGGATCAGAAATAATTGTCCAGTTTGTGCCTCCTTTTGTTCTTTGCTTTTATCATACTATTATTGTTTTGCGAACAGCCCAAAGTTACTGAAAGTCAGGCAATATAAAAAAGTTGACAAATAATTGTGGGTAACAGTAAATAATTTTTCAAGTAAAGCACATTTGCTATACTTTGCAATATAAATACATGCATATACATAATGCTGTTCTCTTGCAGTATAAAAAGCATGCAGAACTCCAAAAGAATAAGATGCAGTTTGAAAAAGAAATTACAGACAAGATAAAAGAAAAAAGGGAATCTACATTTAAATCAATAATTCTTTAAATCAATAACACTCATCATACCTTTCCATGCCTTTATAATCTTTGCAAACCATTTTTCTTTCATCACATTCATTCCTTGATTCATGCAAAAACATCCGTTACTAAAATCACATTCTTTCTTATGTTTTATTAATCCCATAGTGATGTAAAAGAAGGCAAGATCACTGATAAGAATTTTTATGCCAGTTTTCCTAAGGGTTGATCTTAAGGAGTGATTTTAGACTGAAAGGGGATTTTAAAAAGAAGGCAAATCCTGTAAGAATTTATCCAAAAATTACATTTTAATCCAATATTTCTCATAATCTTTTCATATAAAAGAATGTGATATAAACTAAAAATCACAATTCTTTTAGGATTTATTTGCAAGGGAGTTTGCAGTCTAGCATGTTTACCTTTATATTTTTCAGAGAAATAAGTCAAACTAGAAAAGTTAACATTGAGATTTGTTTTTTAATGTAAGGTGAAAAACACTGAGTATCTTAATATAAAAACAAGCATTTGATTCATAGCTGTTTAAATTACAAGGTTACTTACAGCTTCAAAGGACCTTCTTCACAGAAATCACTTATTTTGCTTTCTGCATATAGCAAGAAAATATATACCACCTTAATGGTGCCGTTTCCACTTTTCAAAACACCCAGAGATGATCTGGGCTGTTCTCTGGCTACTTAACAGTTTTTGACATGTTTCCTGTAGCAACTCAGGTGAAGACTGGGGATTGGAGGGAGCTCCAAGTGGTTTCTTTTTGTTTTTTGTGAGGTTGGAGGATTAGGTGAGAGAGAGAAAGACAGTTTTCAGCATGGTACCTAACTGGTTAGAATATATTTTGCTATGTCCTCTACTTAAACCATTATAGCAACATGCAACAGTGGTTTTAGCTACTAGAAAAAGTGATTATAAAATAGTTGGCATGCTGTCTTTTTAAACCAGTCAAGCATTGGTGGTTTGGATAATTGCTGTCTGTTTATATCAACTGCTTACATTTTTTATAGACTCCAGACAAATTCATATAGTATATTCTAGAAAAATGGATTGGGAAGTGCCATTACAACTTCAAACAATCACTAAACAAATGGTCTAAGCTAAGACTACCTATAATGGTAGTTTTTAATGTTTTAAGTATTGGCAGATAAACAGTTCTTCAACAAGCTTCTGTCTTCTTTCAGTGATCTTACTCTCTTCTTGCAGTTTTTCAAAATTTCCCCTCCATTCTCTCCTTATTTTATCTTGTCCTTCCTAGTTTGAAGAGAGTTTCCAGTTCTGGATTGCAGACAAACTCTAGACCATTCAGGCATTATGAATCTGGAGCATTGATCAGGTGAGCACACTGGATAACTCCTGCCTCAGTGTTGCTCCAGTGATGTTTGAAGTCCTTTGAAGTTATTCATGTGTTTAGCACAAAGGAGAGCATTTTTGTTATGTTTCACTTGAGCTAGGGTATACTGTTCTGTACAATAATCTGTGCTAAATTCATGAATCACTGCAGGAAAGCCGGCATCATTTCAGTGACCTTGATAAGGGATGATTCTGTGATAGAGTCCCTACAGGTAAATACTCCAGTTTACATAATGTCTGAATGGGGCTATCTTTAGTATGTTGCTGAAAACTCCCTTTTTTAAAAAAACAAAGTCATGAGAATGAGAAGACAGGGTTCATACAGAAAGCAGCAATTTGTGGCTTGTTATATAGCAATCAAGCTAATATTGCATATTTATTAACATAGTTTCACTGAATATATTAGAGAATAGCACTTCTTTCGTAGCTTGAGAATTTTAGTGAAATGTATACTGTTAGGCAAATTTAAGCATTAAAAACAAGGATATATAAGATAGTTCAGATTTCACACTCTTTTATACACTTAATTATCTCAATTTAGAATGCTATTCAACGGAAATTTCAAATGAAATGCTTCTGAAGATTCAAAGATTCACACATTGCTAAAGACATGGAATTGTTCAAATTGTTATAATTCATAGTACTTTTAGAAAAAGCATGCTCAGAATTAACATTTATATCTAGCACATCACCTTTACCAGTAATATTATGAAAAATATAAATAGAACTTTTATTAATAAAAGGAAAAATCATGTTTTGTTTTGCAATCTGAACACCGACATTACATTGTTTCTTTCATTGCTCATCTAGGAACTGTCAAGCTGTGGTTGGAATAAAAAAGAAAAATATAGTTCAGCACCAAATGCAGTTGCTTTTACAAGAAGATTCAACCATGTAAGTTTTGAGACTAACTATATACATCATAATAAAATGGTGCAATTAATAAAACCATATGGTCTATTCTTTTGTTAAAACCTTAATTTATGTTAAAGGTAGGGATATCCCTATACTCCCATCTCCCACCTTTGCCCCTACCCTCAGTGAAGTTGCATAACAAAAATAAGAGTAAATATGTCCATCTATCTGAATAAATAGAAAGAACCTATGCTAATTGGTGAAATGATAGAAGGTGTTGAAGCCACAGGAACCTTGGGGGGAAGTGATCATGCAATGTTGGAATTCAACATTCTGGAAGCACAAGCAATAGTACACAGTCAAACCAGAGTCTTGGACTAAGAGAGCTAATTTCAATAAACTTAGAGAGAGCTTGGGAAGGATTCCATGGGTGAGAATCCTAAAGAGGAAAACAACTCAAGAAGCTTGTGAAATTTTGAAAAGAGAGATAATAAAAGCCCAGTCTAGCACAATACCAACAAAGAAGAAAAATAACAGCTCTCAAAAGAAACCAGCATGGCTGCATAAAGAACTCTCTGATTAATTGAAAGATAAAAAGGGCAAGTATAAAAAGTGGAAAGAAGGGCACACAACTAAGGCAGAATATCAGCAAATAGCCCATGCCTGCAAAGATGACGTGAGGAAAGCTAAGGCTCAAAATGAACTAAAGCTTGTGACCAAAGTCAAAAATAACAAAAAAAGCTTCTTTCAACATGTAAAAAACAAGAAAAAAGTTAAGGAAATGATTGGTCCATTAGTGGGGGAAAGTGGCAAGAAGGTGACAAGCAAAAAGGAGAAAGCAGAACTATTTAACTCATTTTTTGCATCTGTCTATATAAAGGGAAAAAACAGACCAACCTATCAAAAACAGTACCATAAAAAACAGATTAGAAACACAAGTTCAGATAGGCAAGAAAATGGTAAGTGAGCACCTGTCCAGCCTAGACGAGTTCAAATCACTAGGACCAGATGGATTACAACCCAAGGTTCTCAAGGAACTGACAGATGTGATCTCAGAACCACTGAATTACATTTTTCAAAGATCCTGGAGCACTGGGGAACTACCAGAGGACTGGAAAAGAGCTGATATAGTTCCCATCTTCAAAAAAAGGGAAAAAAATAGATCCAAGATATTACAGACCTATCAGCCTGACCTCAATACCTGGGAAGATTCTGGAAAAGATAAACAATGAATCAGTGAACACCTAGACTCAAACAAAATCATTACTAAAAGCCAACATAGGTTTGTCAAAACAGATTATGCCAGACAAATCTTATTGCATTCTTTGACCAAGTGGCAAAATTAGTGGATGAGAGGAATGCTGTGGATGCAATTTATTTGGACTTCAGTAAGGCATTTGATAAAGTAGATCACAAACTACTACTTGATAAGATAGAAAAATGTGGGTTAGACAGCATCACCACCAGATGGATTCATAGCTGTCTGACTGGCTGTACTCAGCGTGTGGTCCTCAATGGAACTGCATCTACATGGAGGGAAGTGTGTAGTGAGGTGCCCCAATGCTCTGTTCTGGGTCCAGTGCTCTTCAACAGCTTCATCAATGATTTGGATGAGGGGATAGATGGGAAACTCATCAAATTTGCAGAGGACACCAAGCTGGCAGGAATAGCCAATACTCCAGATGATAGGCTTAAGATACAGAAGGATCTGGACAGACCTGAACACTGGGCACTATCTGTCAAAATGAAATTCAATGATGAAAAAAGTAAGGTTCTACATTTAGGCAAAAACCAAATGTACAGGTATAGTATAGGGGGTACCTTGCTCAATAGTAGTAACTGTGAGAGGGTTCTCGGAGTCCTAGTGGACAATCACTTAAATATGAGCCAGCAGTGTGCTGCAGCTTCCAAAAAAGCCAACACAGTTCTAGGCTGCATTAACAGAGGGATAGAATCAAGATCACGTGAAGTATTAATACCACTTTACAATGCCTTGGTAAGGCCACACTTGGAATACTGCCTCCAGTTTTGGTCACCACGATGTAAAAAAGATGTCGAGATTCTAGAAAGAGTACAGAGAAGAACAACAAAGATAATTAGGAGACTGTAGGCTAAGGCATATAAGGAACAGTTTCTGGAATTGGGTATCTAGTTTAATGAAGAGAAGGGAGAGAGGTGACATGATAGCAGTGTTCCAATATCTCAGAGACTGCCACAAAGAAGAGGGAGTCAAGCTATTCTCCAAAGCGCCCGAAGGTAGGACAAGAAGCAATGGATGGAAACTAATCAAGGAAAGAAGCAACCTAGAACTAAGGAGAAATTTCCTGGCAGTTAACCAGTGGAACAACCTGCCTCCAGAAGTGGTGAATGCTCCAACACTGGAAGTTTTTAAGAAGAGACTGAAATGGTATAGGGTTTCCTGCCTGAGCAGGGGGTTGGACTAGATGACCTCCAAGGTCCCTTCCAACTTTATTGTTGTTGTTATAATTGAATTCACACATGAATGAAGTATACATTCTAAGAGAATAATTTGCATCTTTTAAAGTGACCAAGTGATTTTATAATGGGAAATTTTTGATTATTTCAGTATTCACATCTTATTAGCACTACCACCGCTTCCTTTTTGTATATATTTTAATGTAGACCTTTTGTTTTTAGGTAAGTTTTTGGGTTGTTAGAGAGATTCTTCATGCACAAACATTGAAAATAAGAGCTGAAGTCCTAAGCCACTATATCAAAACTGCTAAGGTAAGAAAATATTGTTAGGGAACAGTTTTAAACTTTAAAACTCCTTTCAAAAACCTATTACAATTTTGGTTTACTTATAATGTAAGAAAGGTATTATTCTGAATAAGTTATATAAATTACAACATGTAATGATTCTGCATTATTGTTTGAAAGTTGCAGAAATAGATTATGATATTGCTAGTAAGTTTGAAACTGTTCCTCTGAAATTGGCAGTACATATGTTCAATCAACCATAAATTAATTACATTTGTAAATAAATGTATGTTAAAAAGTGCACAATATTTTCTGGCTTTATCTTTTGAATAATATATTGAAAGTCTTGACTTACTGGTTGCATGTTTCTCAAGCACATAGTACAAAACAAGTATTTGTTGATAAAGTCATGAACAATATTAAAGTTTGCTCATAATTTCTTGTTACCCATTTCTTGTATTTGTGTAGCTTTTAGGTTTTTTACATATCAGTCACCAAAATAATATTTTATTTTACATGATTTTATACTTTTATTTTAAAATAATTTTGTATTTGCAACAGTTTTTCAGATTTAGATGTTTTTATCAGAGCTCTAATAGAAATATGTAATTTCAATTCTCTCTCTCTATATATATATGTGCGTGTGTGTGTGTACATTATTATTTTTTTTGGATTGCTAACAAAGAATTAAGGGAGCAATCCAAAAAAAATTTACACAAATATGAGCTGTCACTACTGTGACCACTGCCTGTGGATGGCCTTGGGTATTTAGAATAACTTGCTAGGCCCCAAACATGGGACAAATCCCTTTAATTCTTTGTTACCAATCCAAAAAATTTTTTTACATACATACATACGTACGTACGTACGTACGTACGTGTGTGTGTGTGTGTGTGTGTGTGTGTGTGTAAAATAAATAAACACATAATAAATTTGGTAGAAATGTTAAACTGAATCATAGATAAGTCAACAGATGAATATGGCGGGCACATGCTACTGCTCTACTATTTTTCTGTGATAATTTCCCCCCAGTTGCTCTAATATTAACCTTGATTTTGTACTTAAAGAATATAAGTGTGCTGCTGATCTCTTAACCTAGTTAAAGAAGCAGTTGTTCATTTTTCCCCAGGCCAAGCTAGGTTACACACAAAAATCACATTTAGACAGCTGCAGAGGGGCATAAACAGAATCTAGACTTCCCCATACCCAAGACCCACAAATGTTTGGGGAATCCTTGTGGTAGAATGGCAAAAGGATGAGGGGAAAAGAAGTGATTGTTGAATAATTAGTAGAGTTGCTTTCTATTCCACTCTCGGTGTTTCTTTTGTACTTTCTTCTTTCTCCCCTCTGTCAGAAAATAGATCAGCAGATTCTCTCAATCCTCAAAAGAATATTATTTATAGGTCAGGCAAAGTGAAAGCATTTGAAAGTTTCTGCTTGGATCCAACTTAATCTAGATCGTATAGGACAGAATAGTTGTGATGCTTTATAATTCACTTCAGTTTTATAATTCTTTGACAGTTTTATTTTGGCTGAAGTATCATTATCATCTGGTTGTATCCATTTATTGCCCTGCACTCTTAGAACATTGTTCAAAGGTTTATGATTTAACAGTAGTAAACAATTACTTGATATTGAGCTTCCATTTCTGTTCTTGTCCTCAGAAACTTTATGAACTAAATAATTTACATGCTCTTATGGCTGTGGTTTCTGGACTGCAAAGTGCCCCCATCTTCAGGTTGACTAAAACATGGGCGGTGAGTGAATTACATTAAATAATTGCTTTTTCATTAATGAATAACAAAACATCAATTATATAGGGAGCTGGCCTAGCCAATGGATTTTATAGGCGTCTGTGGTATAAAGAAACAAAATAAGAAAAGAATATAAAGGGATGTATTTTAAGGCAAATTGGAATCTTTTGAAAGTAAGGGTAAGAAATTCAGCAGAAGTCCATTAAGGGCTACTAGAAATAACG
The DNA here is from genome assembly GCF_947247035.1 of Vipera ursinii. Classification (NCBI taxonomy): domain Eukaryota; kingdom Metazoa; phylum Chordata; class Lepidosauria; order Squamata; family Viperidae; genus Vipera; species Vipera ursinii. The sequence continues at coordinate 110,413,389 of NC_139516.1, read as the reverse complement.
TATCTATTTTAACCTTGATCAAATAAACTAATATTATATTTCTTTCTTTTACAGTGATAAAATATTGATAGTTAGTCCCTTCAAGTAATGTTCTAGAACTTAACTACATTTTTTCTTTGTTTCTCCTCATAAAATTCTGCAAAGATTTAACAAGCCTCTTTTGTAAATTCAACATAAAAAAATTACCCAGGTCACTTTCTTGTTTTGCTGTTTGTATAACCCTTTTAATTATTGAGATGTTAGCCAGTTTCTTATGTATATCCATTGTAGCATCTTTTTCCATATTGTAGTCTGTTATTTTTAAATCCACTTTCAAAACAGTCTCCATTTTGTCAGGTAAAACCTGTTCCTCTTCCATAACGTCTTTTAGACAGTCATTCTATAGAGGCAAACATTCTTAAAGTAAGCTTCGAGGTTCAGTGTTCAAAAATATTCTTCATTATGTTAGAATATTTTGCTTCATCCCAAGTCCACGTTAAGTATTCTTCTTTAATTGAAATCTTTAGTTATCTGTAGTATCTAATTCTTACCTTATGCTTTTTAGCATTCAAAACAAAAAATTTTCCATTAGAAAATTATTTATAATTTATTTCAAATTAATCTGGATTCTTAATACATTTATAACTTTCTAAAGTTAAAATTTTAATCACCCTATATTAAAATAATAATAGTTTTTAAATTCCTTAAGCTTGTATTTGAAACTTTTTTTACTAAGGAATGAAGAAACTCACCAGGTACTAGAAAACCTGTTGATCAAGAGAGTTATCAAGCAGTTTTTAAAAGTTCTTAGAAAAAGAAGTATATAAACCCAAGGTTCTTTCAAAGGCGTCAAATGTGGTTTGAGCAAGATGGCTATTTCCTTGTCTCCCAGAACTCTAAATTTGCCAGAGACTGCTGGCTTGCAATCTGCTTGTGAGGAGCAACTGTCTGGAGCATTTATAGATGATCTCAAGTCCTTTCATTGTCCAGGAGGTATCAAAGAGCTAGCTGGTCTACTTGCTGTTTTTTCTTTTTTTTTTTATTAAAAAGTTTTAACATACAATTTTTCCCTTAAAAATCCCCCTCCCCCTCCCTTCTCCCTCCCCCCCTTCCTCCCCCCCTCCCCCCCTCCCCCCCCCCGACTTCCCAGAGCTAAATACAAGGTATATATAAAAAAAACAATCATAAACAACCATATACTAACAACCATAAACTCTAAAATCTATCACTCTCTAGCTTATATAGGATAAAACAAACCTTAGTAATATTAAATATATATAAAAAAAACTAATATAGAAAAAGAAAAAAAGAAAGAAGACTTATTCAAATACTACATGAAACTTCTTAACCCTATACTTATTCTGGATAAACTCAATCCATTTTCTCCCTTCCATAATATAGCGTTCTTGCAAGTAATCTTTCAAATAGACCGAAATCTTCGCCATTTCAACCAGGTCGGAAACCTTTAAAGTCCACTCTTCTATGGTCGGCAGTTCCTCTTTCTTCCAGTACTGACCTATCAAAAGTCTTGCTGCCGTAATTAAATTCAACATCAACTTAGTGTCCACAACTGTAGCATCTGTAATTATTCCCAACAAAACAAAAAAAGAAAAAAGTTTCGGACAAAACTTTAACCTCCGTTTAAAAATCTTCTGTATGTTCCACCAGACTTTTATCCAAAAAGCCTTAACCTTTTTACAAGTCCACCATATATGAAAATATATTGCGTCTTCATCACCGCACCTCCAACATTTAGGCTAATAATTCAGATACATACTTAGCTTTTTAAGATCTAATTGCCATCCATAAAACATTTTATAAAAATTCTCTCTTAGATTTCAAGCTTGTGTAAATTTTACATTCCTCACCCAAATCTTTTCCCACCTCCCACTGCTTGGCTGTAAGTACGTTGTGAAAGTTCCATAGACTTCTGCTGATCTTGTTCTTTTATCTTTTTTGATCGTTTTAAAGCAGCACGCGTCACCCTCTGTTCTCTGGGATCATCCAAAGGAGTTATAACTTGATCTCCTCCAACACCATTCTCCTCTGTCTGTCCATCTTTAGCCTCTTGATGTTCTCCTTCTCCAGATCCCTTTGCAGCTTCCAGAAGTGTTAATGGGGTTGCTTTTAAAACATTATTGTAAAAATCACGCGCTTGCATCACAGTAACCAGACGGTACCTTTTACCTTCATGCATCACCATCAACCCAGCTGGGATCTCCCATCTGAACCTTATATCTCGTTGCTTGAGCTCTTGCACAAGAAATGTAAAATCCTTCCTTCTCCTTAAAATCTTTGGAGGAATTTCTTTTAGAACCAGAACTTGATCAGCAATCACAACTTTAGTATCATAGGCAGCTTGTATAACTTCATCTCTAATTTCCCTTTTTGCAAAATAAACCACCACATCTCTGGGCAACTTTCTCTGTCTAGCAATCCATGAGTTCACACGAAACACTTTATCCATGCCTCCTTTTAATTCAGATGCTGGCTGATTCAATACCACTTCGAGAGCCTCAGAAACCAGCTGCTTTAGATCTTCCTTAATATTCTCCTTTAAACCTCTGATTCTAATGGCAAACTGCATCTGGAAATATTGAGCAAGACTCAATTCTCTATCCATTTTGTCTCTTAAATCTTCATTCTCCAATACTTTTGCTTCTAATATGGCATTCTTTTGAGTCAGATCTTCCACTTTTTCCTCCAAATCTTCCACACATTCAGCCACTTTATACACTGAAGACAAAATGTCTACCTTCATCACACTGAACTTCTGTTCCATCCTCTCCTCCATTCTCTCCTCTAACTTCTCCAATTTCTCCTCCATCTGTGCAAATTTATCACCCATTGATTCCAAAATTACCTGAGTATGTTTTTCAAGAGCATCTTGTAAATCCTTCGATGTCAATACATCAGGAGGATGCAATGCCTGCAATGATGATTGTTGCACCGGAGAAGTTCCAGCACTCCGAAGAGTTTTAGTGGGAGGTTTAGCCGCCATCTTTTACTTTCAATTGTGACGCACTTTCACTTTAAATTTAAAAAGTCCATCAAGCTCGAGAGTAAAATAAAATAATCCTCTTCACCTTTTCCTCTTGTACCGCTCTGCCTGCTCTTTTTATTCCATAGTCCTTCCTTCAGGCAGGGGTGGTCGCAGACGCCTGGCTCTGCTCCAAGAAATCAGGAGCAGAGGCGCTGGCCAGCTGGGAGTGACCCAGGCTACGGGGGAGTTCAATCCTTCAGCCGCCCAAGCTACAAGCTCAGGCGGCCCCGGAGAACTCGACCCCTACCTGGGGCCTCACCCCCTCCTCTTCTCCCGAGGAGGGGGCTTCAAATTCGCCCGAACAGCTGATCAGCGCTGTTTTGGGCGAAAATCACTCAGCTGAGCCGCGGGCAGCCTGGGAAGGCTGTCTCCGGCGCCGCGCAGCCACCGGAAGTCTTGCTGTTTTTTCATACAACTAAGGTTGTCGGCTCCATTTTTCACAGAGTCATCTTGAATCCGCCATTTCTTCCCCAGAAATCCTACAGGAAAATTACAAGTGGTACTTGTTTCCTGAGACAGTCAGGAACTTGGGTCTGAAAAGGTAGTGGTGCTTAGTGAATGGTTCTGCTGCTTATTTGAGGAGTGATTCTGTTCCTTCAAAGGTCTCTAGCACTAGATGGTACCAATAGCAGTGGTGGCGCAGTGGGTAGAATGCAGTACTGCAGACTAACTCTGCTCACTAACAGGAGTTCAATCCTAACCAGCTGAAGGTTGACTCAGGTTTCAATCCTTCCGAGGTCAGTAAAATGAGAACCCAGATTGTTGGGGGCAATAAAACCACTTAGAGGGTGCTGTAAAGCACTATGAAGCGGTATATAAGTCTGAGTGCTATTGCTATTTCTGTCTGGAGAAAAGCAAAGCTATCCTTCTGAAAATATGTTTTGAAAGATTGGAGGATTTTTTGGAAACACATGAAAAGCAGTGCAAAGGGCTATAAAAAGAAGAGATGATTGTTAGATATTTTTTATTAGATCATTCGTACGGCTTCCTTCCACCTTTTCTTCACTTAGGAATCTTCATTAGATTCTGATTCTAATTTTTCCTCCCTGAACTTTGGTGCTTGGGGTCTTTGACACATTATCTAATGGCAATGTATGATTTTTGACTTTGAAGTTTGCACTGTATTTTGACTCAGATGTGACTACCTTATTAAGAGAGTATGGTATAAACATTTTTTAAAAAAAAAACCATGGGGGATATATTTTATATCTATTGCCACTTGTTAAATAAGCTTATTTTAAAAATAACCACCACTAGGGATTTAATAAGAAGGGTAATTTGGCCTTGAGGTTTATTTGTCTTCTAACAGATTAAATGTCCGTTTTAAATGTTTTCTTTTAGTCAGTTGTAGGTTTTTCAGCATCCCATTTTGTCATGTAAAATAACTATTAAATACTTGAATATAAAAGGATAGCTTTTACAGTAATAGTTGTCTGTTCTTTATTTTCCCAAAAGTTACTGAGCCGAAAAGACAAAGCTTCTTTTGACAAACTGGAATACGTAATGAGCAAAGAGGACAATTATAAAAGACTTAGAGACTATATTAGTAGCTTGAAGATGACTCCTTGTATTCCCTATTTAGGTAAGATAAATACTTTTTTTTAGATAATCTGTTAAAATACTGATATTGGCTACAGTCTGTGAACTTAAAGTATTACCATTACTGTTTCTGTTTAAAGAGAGTATCTTGTGAGTTACATTTAAAATTCATTCTCTTTTCAATATGAAGTAACATAATAAAGCTTGTGTTGCAAAGCTGCTTTAGTCAGACATTTGACCCCTGATCAGCCTACAGAGGTTGTGATGATCTGGCTCTGCTATCTGCTTGAGGGCTAAGGCAGCCTCGCCAGCTGAGGTTTTCTTGATTATTTATAGAATCTGTGTTCTCCAACAGAATGCTTTGAGTTGTGATTGCAAATAATGTCTGGATTTCAAACTATCATAAATTTGCATATAATAAGTTTTAAAGGATTGCAAAATTTTCTTTTGAAAAATTTGACATGAGAATGGACATGCTAAGAATTCGGTAAGTGTAATATTTGAATATTTATTGAATTTCAGCATTTGGAAAAAGAAAAAAAAAACAGGAGGTCAATTTACCTCATCCCTCTTGTGGACATCATCATTACTGCTATCATCCTGAGAGTGATTAATTTTTTTAGAAGAGCCTAGCTTAGCTCACTATCGCATTTTAGAAATTTCATGTTGCTTCCATATTCTTTTCCAACATGCACACACATATAGATATAGAGCTAAGCAACAATCACTCTCAAAATACAAAATCCAGTCCTTGTTTTCACAGTTCCTATCCAACAAGTCTCTACAAAAATACCATTTTTGTCCTCTATGCAAAATTCTGGGCATATGGACATACATTTTTGAGTAGTTCTTCTTTCCTGTCAATAAGAATAGCTACAAATTAATTGGAGTACCATGTGTTTCCCAAAGGTAACACCTTCTTCGAAAATAAGCCCTAGCTTGATTTTTGGGGGTAGACCTAATATAAGCCTTACCCCCCAAAATAAGCCCTAGTTGTGGGGCAAGGCACATGCCTAAAAATCAAACTAGAGCAGGGGTGAAGGGGTGGAGCTGCCCCATGCGCCCTGCACCCACTTACCGTTGCAGCCTGTCTCTCCTTGCCGGCCCATTTCTTCCTTTTTTAAAATTTTTTATTGGTTTTCCGGTTTTACATTTAGAAGGCAATGTGGTTAATCAATAGTTCAATAACAAAATCTTTAGTAGGTATCTCATGTTACATCATCAAATATTTCTTCTTTGTTTCCCTTAACATTTGCTATTTTGTATTTAAGCTAGTAAATTTCTAATTGTATCAAACTCAGTAAAGACTTCATTATCGCATTATTATACATTTTTTTGCTTATGCATATCTTAATAAATCTCAATAAACAATCCATGTCCTGTTATTAAGTTTTACCTAATTTTTAATTACAGTATTCCAATTTGACCTTTAATATCCATAGTATTTAATTTTCAGGTAACCCGAATTTCCTTTATCTCACTTCATAAAAATTATAATGTCTAAAATACACATATTGTTACTTAAATTTATTCTTATTCTATTTCGTATACATTTTCTATTTCTCACCCTAATACATCACCACCTTAATAATAGAGTATCCTTTATTAGTTCAAATCCATCATCTATATTGTCTGGGCTAATCAATAATTCAAACCTATTTCCTAATAGTTAGTTTACATTTCCCTTGTAAGTCTAAATCCTCAGTATCAGACACATTAATCCCTTCTTTTTTTACTATTTTCCAACTATATTAAGTCTAGTAATCAAACTTCCCCTTGTCTCCAAATCTCCCTTTAGCCCACTAGTTGACAGTTTAGGGGCCTCTCTACTAAATCAAAAGGCCCCAGTTTTTCAACCTAATTCTAGCTTTCTTCTTTTGCCAACCAGGCAATGTTTTAAAATCATCGAATAGACCTCCCTTCATTCTTGTATATGTTACTTGGATTGAAGGAGACCATCTAATTGCCAATTTTCTGAAAGGTCTGGCCCATTTATAATCATTAGGTTGTTGCCCCATGTTTGTTCTGGTATAGTTGTGTTTAATTCGATCTGGTCTTCTTCTTTCTCAGATTTCTTCTGCTTTGTATAGAAAGTCATTTCCAATTTTAAAGTTGTTGTTTCGTAAATAGTAAACTGTACTTGTTGATCTTTAAAGCCCTCTGTCTTGGTATTCACTTCTTCCATTCCTGTTGTTTTTTTGAGTTGTTAGTTCTTTAGTTGCAATCAAGGTTTTGCTTTGTAGATCTAGGCTGGCACCGTTATCTTTCAGATTAGCTTTGAGTTTCTCAGTATCTGCAAGAATACTTTCAAGTAAAGTTTTTAACATAGCCAAGGTTTTTTGCTGATCTTCCTCCATTTCTGACATGTTTATAGACAGTCTTTCTAGTGAAGGCTATTTATTAAACAAGAGTTC